>NC_066364.1:51693474-52355140 GCF_013377495.2 Cygnus atratus | reverse complement strand
CACTTCCTCATCCATCTGTTTTTCAGAGAAGTATGCTTCCAAGAATTTTGCTCAAACATCAACAATCGATAATGTCAATAGACCTGAGGACAGAGCTTCAAAAAGCTTTTCCCATATTAAAATACACTATATGTACTTTAAGCTGGCAGGGTTTAGGCATCCAATTTCTTAGAAGGGCCTGCATTCTGAACTCTTATTCACATTAGTGTGTTGGGCTCTTAGCAAAACAGCAGACACCTTTAAAAATCCCTCTCTGAAGTTCTGAATGGAAATGTCCTTGAGAGCTGACAAGAGCTGGGTTCCTAAAAACTTTTGGAAAAAAGATTTTGGTATGTAAATGTAAGACTTTTCTCACTGAAAACAGCATATGTAATTGATCAAATATTGTTTTAACTAGGGCATAATATGCCTTTGAAGCTGTATTCACTCTTCCTGTATTTAGAAAATCAGCTTAGGATGTAAAGTAAAATAGAAACATTTTGTTATTCCTTTCCTTCAAAGCTACTTTTTAATCATATATTTTATATATATATATGTATGTATGTATGTATGTATGTATTTGTGCTTTTGCTCTCTGTTGCCTTGTGATAGAGACCTGGTTCATGCGTTCATTCTGTTCTCACAGTGACATTTGAGCTGTGTTCAGTTTTATGTTACTTCCTTCCTGCATCAAGAAACCTCTATAGTGCCCAATTTACACTCTTTGCTTTCACTACACATTGTGTCAGCATTCCAGGCTGCAGTTAACAGTGATTAAATAGGACAGCAATGCCTGAAATCCACCAGTGATGTTGTATGAAACAGAAGCTGACAACTTCTCTGCTACTTGTTCTGTTTGGAAAATGGAACATATTCTACTCACTACACTCTTTGCTCAAATGGAGAAGGATTTTTAAAATTATTATTATTTTTCTTTTATTTTAAAGTAAAACAATTCTTAGGCTGGAAAATAGTGATTCAATTTTTGTTTGTTTTAACTTTTTAAAACTTCACTGACATATGACCACAGCTTTTTCCCTTCCATTGATATAATACTATCAAGATATACAAAGCACATGCTTCAACCGAGTTTAGTCACTTGGAGATATGAGCTTGATATTCAGCTACTTTTGGCAAGTAGCAGTCTGTATCTATTTGTGCAGAGCTATTGACTGTTACATCAAAACTGTCAAGTTCTATCAGGATGAAAAAAGAGAAAAGAGATGGCTAAATAAATATGAAAAAAAAAAGTAGTCAAAATTTATGATTAAAATCTTTCTCCAGAGCTATATTCTAGACTTTCAAGAAACTTGCTTGATTTCATGTACATGCTCTCAAATCATATTAGCCTGTTTTACTAAAACATAAACTTTACGCAAGTAAACTGTCTAATGTGTATGTGTGGCTATTTGCATGTTATTGTCCATTTCAAAAACTTCTGAATGAAAAACAGAGATATCCATGATACTGAAGTCCTAAGTCTTGAAAAAGCTGTCAGGTAGATGTAGGAGGCATGCCAATATTAGTACTTTCCCCAAAAGGAAAAGTGATAACTTCACCTAAATTCCAGTTCCTCAGCTGTTCCTGCTGGTAGGGTTGGACTGGCCATCTCCATCAGCCTCTATTCCTACTGCAAGTTTTACTTTCTAACAAGACCTTTCCCTTCATTTTCTCCCAACCCCTGAGATTAAAATGGATAAAAGGTGTGAGATAGTTCAAGGGCTACTGTTAGGAGGAAAAGACATTACGTCAAACAAATGGGGTAACAGCATAAGTGGTGACAAATGACAAGGTAGTCAGAAGACTGTCTAGTCTATGGTATCATACTGATCAATGTTTCATCAGTATGAAAGCCCTCCTTTAACTTCTACTGTCCTTCCCAACCTTACTGAAGTGCATCCCCCACTAGACAATGCAAGCACAAGGTTCCTCCCCTAACGAGCATGGCTTCAAACCATGCTTTAAACCATGGCTTCAAACCAAATTGCCCTGTGTTGTCTGGGATGTTGCCAGGAACAAGGCTCTGCCACAGCAGATTGGCTCTTTAGCTTGTTTACTGCAAGTGTGACCACTCCCAAGTGAGCAAACACAGAGATCGATGTTTGCTTTAGTGGGGTCTTCGGGTGCCACAGGGGTGCAGAGAGGAGGATGCACTTTCTTCTGCAGAAGGCAATGCTGGTGGAAGGCTTCGAGACAGAATCTCTGTAGCAGAACTTCCTCCTCTGATCAGAAAGGGAGATAAGAATGAAACTCTAGCTACAGATTCTCATCTCAAAAGGAAGATTTAATGGTTTCTGGATGATCATGTGTCCATCTAATGCATTTAGCCTGTGGCAGGAAGAAAAGGAAAAGAAAAGGGATAGGAAATACAGGACTGATCTTAAAACTACTATGAAACAAATCTCAGCACATCAATTAACTGAGTAAAAGGTTCATTCTCTTCAAAAGCAGAGAAAACAATAGAGTCAGAAAGCAATGTATCTCTGTGTTTAGCAAATAAGTGTAATAACTGGGGAAAAAAAATTAGGAAGAAGTGAATATAAGCCAGATTTTTTTTTTTTTGCTTCTCCTTTAGGCTTTTTCTCAAGACAGTACTAAATTGCGAACAGCAGAGTACATAAAGCCTGAACATTACATTGTTCAGACAAGCAAAACTTGTTCCTTTAACAATATTGATACTAGTGTTGAAGGAATGCTCAGCCATTGCCATTTGGAAAAGTGTAAACATTACCATCCACCATGGAGTGAAGAGGACAGGACAAGTGTGCCATGAACAGACAGACCGACACACATTTCCAGCATTCAAGAACCTTCGTGGTGTAAATAGAAAAGTTGAGAAAGGTGGCCAGAAAACAAAGCACAGGTGAGAACCTTTCTGATTTTGGAGAACTATTTGTTGAGCAGCCCTTAGTGCTAGAACTCAAGTGTCTTTTCTTGGCAATGAGTATGAATCTCAGCAGTTTGGAGTGGTTAGTAGCATTGGTACATCTCTTGTGAGGCACTTCATTGCCATTTGTCTGTGGTCTTTATTAACTTTATTTTCATTGTTTCTCAAACATGCGTGGTATTAGGAACCCAAGCTGTAAGAAACAGAGTGGGTGTGGATTTGCACTGATTTTAATACAATATACTTTATTCCACTTTGATAAAAAAATGTCTGTGATTGTACAATCGGTCCCAGGCTGGATAGATACCACTATGAACTTTGCTTCTCACCTCAAGTTTTTGATCAGGCTCCACTGAAGATATCTAAATGATGTGCTCCTGTGCTGTCTCATGTAGGGCTAGAGCAAGACATTTGATTACATATTTCCTGAAAGTGGAACCAGGAAAATGGGGAATGCAAATAAATGTGTAAGTGCCTTAATGGCATGTGAGCAGTTCTTCCTCCCTCCTGTCAGAGCTGCCCAGCCAGCAGCATAAAGCATAAAGCAGTTTCACATGAGTGTGCTTTAGGGGACTGGCCTTCCAGACCCACGTTGGGCAAATGGAGAACAACTGGTACAACGTAAAACAAAATCATCTACTCAGGAGCTCATACCACAAGACTGTAGCTCACATTCTGCAGACAACCAAAGACCAACCCTTCCAGGAGGTGTTGATCTCATACTGTCCCCCTGTTCATCCCTCCCCCTCTCTTTCAGTCATTTCTAAGAAGTTTCAGATAATGATTTTGTCATTGCTGGGGGTTAGCAAGCACAGTTCCCCTTCTCCTCTTGCCATTAGGGTCTTTCATGTCTTATTATCATGTTCTCTAATCTTCCTGCCTTTTGTTGAGCATAGCAAGCCCTGTTGCAGCTGTTCTGCATGAGTTTAAACTATCTCACTGGATACATGTGTGGATGAGACTCTCCAAATGCACGTGTTCTGCTTCAATGTTATCAGAAAGACATAGCAGCCTTGACCTTTCACATAACTCAGCTAGCCATGAATGGTGGCAAGCCATGTCCCCCAGCCACATAAATTTCATGCCTGTTACATCAGCTGCTGTGATGCAGAAGAACATTTTATCTCCCCTACTTTTGACATCTTAATTTGGTTACAGGGCTTTCCTAGAAGGTGTTCTTTGTATATTTTCAGCCCCAGCTTTTGGCTGCTTGCAGGTATTAGACAAGAGAGGGCAGCCCAGACACTTTCATTTGTAGAACATGAGTTAATTAACACTTTTAATGGGTTTAATGGATTGCCTCAGAGTCTTATAGAAAATGCTTCTTATCCTGCTAACAACAATTGGGAACACAAATTAGTAGTTTCCATGCTTACTTGTAATTGCATTAAATCAGCTGATGTCCAAGCTGGAGCAGTACCTATGTGAACCCACTTATAAAAGCTGTTACACCTTCCACTTTATTCTGTCTCTGTCTAAATATATATTTATGCTAGTGATGGTGAGAGTACCTACATGTTGCTGTTTCTGCTTGTGTATAGTTCCCATTTTGTTTTGGTACTGTTTAGCACTTGTAATGAGATCCTAAGGGGTGGCACAGCTTTGTGATGAAGGGTTACCTTCTATTTCTTAATCCCTTGTTATGCACTGTCACATGTATTAGATGGTTTACATATTAGATGTTAATTAAAGGGGAGCAGATGGAATCTGTCAGCATCAGAGAGGCTGCGTGTTCAAGTTTCTGAGCCAGCAAAAGCAATCCACCAGTTAGCGAGGAAGGCAGCTTGTGAATAAAGCTGATCTGAATCAGCAGGCAATCAGAACTACAACTTCTTTGCGTGAAATGTGATTAATTAATAATATAGAAATTATAAGGTAGTTAGGAATAACAGACTTGCTGAGTAGCAGCTGCTGCTTATGTCAGTATATCCTTGATGGCCAAATAGCTCTGATACAGAATGTGAAAAATGCTGTGCAAAAGCCAAGCAATTTTCATTTTATTCACTATTACTCTTTACATTGAGCAAGCAGGTAACCCACCTTCCTGCAAGCAGATTTATTTCTTTGTAGCAAAAAAAGCATCAGTGTATTTTCTTCTACTGCTGGTGCTTCAAAATTTCTATATATTTTTCACATGTAAACAAATATCCTGGTTTTCCCAATGTGCAAAGTAATCTGAAGAGTGGGCTCTGAAGCTGCACAAAACTTCTGGTGGATGAGGGTATGTGGCTGTGCTTCCAGGCTCAGCCTTTTTCTCATGAGGTCCCATCACTACCCAGCAATGCTCTCAAGTGTGGAAGTAAACTAGCAAACCATCTGCCCCTGACGTGGGGTGTGTCACTGGCTGGTGAGCTGCCATATTGTATCTTTGAGGGTTTGTTTGTTTGTTTGCTTGTTTTTGTGATGTATGTTCTGATACGGCTGCAAAGGGGATGCTCTGACAGCCATGCAGGTACACAAACATTTGCACTCTTGAAAACTGGATTATGCATCAACTTCTTTTTTTTGCACAGAAACCCCAACATACTCTTTAGTGGTCTGTGTAGATGAACAGGGGAAAGATCAGAACCAAGTGGAAATAATGTGTGGAGAGGGGAGGAGAGAGAAGGAAAGAAGAAGTTGAGGCAACTATAATGGACATTTAGCAGTATTATTCCTAGTTTGGGCTTTCAACACCTTGTAGCTCTGTTTCTGCCCACAGATGTTGAGCCAGGGTTCAGCTAAAATGCATTTTTATAACACATCTTCCCAGCTTAGGACCTGACAGAGAGACGAGTTGAATCTGCTGTATGAAAGAATGAAAGGAAAAAATGAGAAATTGAAGGTGCCAACTGGGGGATGTGGCATGTTTGTGAACAGAGCACTTTGTTGGCTTCCAGACTTTCACATCCTTATGCAAAGCACCCAACTTCTGATCATGGGATGCAGCCATGGAGCTGCGTGTGCGGTTGTGTTTTTGGCAAATGCTTGGGGAGAGCAGTGTGAGCTCTCACCTTCCACGATGCTCCGAGTGCATGACTGGGCATCAGCTCTCTGAAATAAAAATAGGTGCAGAAACAACATCTCAGCACGTAGCACCTCAGGGACTGACAGGCATGCCCTAGTGAAGGTGTTTATGGTGTGGGGGCTCATATTTGGAAAGCAATTGTCTCAGATGAAATGGAGAGAATTGGGTATGAAATAAGTGAAAAGATATTTTATGTGAACTTATTGCATTGCAGAACTGCATTTTTCTTTCAGATCTTCTAAACTGGTGAAATGCATTTTTATACTAAAATGAAGGGCCAGATCTTGATTCCTCTGGCAAAGGCTTTTTAAAAAGATTGTACTTTCTGTGGGGTGACTGAGCAAGGTTGTATGTAAGCAGCTTTCAAGGTCACATGCTGTTGTTATATTCTGTTTTGCATCACAGTGGGGGCCAGGCGCCCCAACCCATTAAACTAGGCAATTTACAAACAGAACGTGTCTCCTGTTCAGACTGAACTGGCATTTTAAAATCAATACGGCATTTGATGTTGTATCAGGGATAAATCCAAGTTATATTACCATAAAACAGTCACCATTATTGACCAAATGCGTAGTTTTACTGCTTTTTATGTTTAAGAAGACCCATGTTCCTTGAAACTTGCTAATTACCTTTAACCATATTTTTGTTGCTTGCAGTTTCTTAGTCTTGGTGGACTTGAACAGACTTCTTTCTCAGTGGTCTTGAACTAATTTCCATTACTTTGCTCAAGATCAACACCAAGTAATTGGTACAAACTTCCCTAGGTCAACATTTTTAGTCATTTTCCCTTTCTATTAGGAAAAAAATAAATAAAAGGCAGTAGGAGGTGTGCAGGGTTCTCTACCTTTTGGTATCTTCTTAGTTTACTAGTGAGCACTCAAAAGCAAATTCTGTTCTGAAGAGCTTCTTAGGTGATCCTTTGGAAATCTGAATGTAACTTTGAACCTAATGTTTCTGAAAGTAAGTAATTTTAACAAATGTTTTCCTCGTGTTCCTTTCTTCCCAATTTCCTTTTCCATCTATAGCACCATGTAGAATCAATTGTTCTAAAGGGGGCACACACAGAAATCTCTCTTAAATCTCTTCATTTAATTTCCATATTTGAGCTATCTATCTAAAAGTCTATCACTTTTTTTTTTTTTTTTTCTGTGAGCTTATTTATTTCACAGAGGCATTTTATACCAAATGCCATTTGAGTTTGGTTTTGGTGCACAAGCAAGACACAGTAAAAGACAAAGTAAAACTGCATCCAATATTGGACAGGTGAGAAACAGGAGAAGCTTACTGAGCATGGGTGGGCTGAACTAGGAGGGGCTGTGTATCCCCCAGTTGCATGGCCAGGGTCCTGAGCCAGCTGAGCTGAAGTCAGGGCGAGTCTTTCCATTGAATTCATCTCAGACAGTGGACCCAGAGCTCTCACTGAGAATGTGACACTGGCTAGATGTTTCTTATTGAATTATGTTCCCTTAATTTTTTAGCAAGAGTTTCACATTAATGTTCATTTGCTGTACGGATAGATTAAAAAAAAAAAAAAAGTGTTTTTCTCCTGAGATTAATGTATAATGACATCTATCCAAGGAATGCTTAAGTATTCACACTTCAGAGAAACTGACCTTTAAGCCACACTTAGTGAAAGTAAGCTAAAATCAGTATTACATTCTTGTTACCAAGGACACTTATAGTCATCCTCTTAATTGTCCTTGACAATCTTATCATTAAAGATCTTGGCATTAATTAACTATATAATGTCCCTTGCTTGATAAAATAAGCCTTGTTGGCACAATAGCCATTGTATTCTCTAGGCATTCTTTGCAGGGACTGTATCTATAGCAGGGGTCGTTCATGCTACTAATGTTGCCTGGATGACACACAAACATTTGGAGCACTTAATTGTCTGAGAAGTGAGCTGAATGAAGGCAGTGGTGACGCTGTAAAATATGTTCCAAATCAGTGTTTCTTAAGGGAGCTTTTATGCCAAGATTAGTATCAGTGTTTAATTGACAGCCTCTTCACTTAGTTAATTACTTGGGCTATTGTAGCAGAAAGAGAGAAATGGACAAAGGCATTTGTGATATGAATCACTACCAATACAGAAACAAATATGTGAGTGCTATGAAGACTGGCAGGAAAAACACTGAGTCCTATCTTTCTCCCACTGTAGTGTGATCTTCTTTCAGCATTTGTGATCTTCTTTCAGCATTTTCAAAGGAAAACCTGAATCACCACAATAACATCAGTAGTTCAAAGGTGGCCAGGTTCAATGCTTTTACATTTTCAGATGACTGTTAGGAAAAATCACAAGTTGAAGGCTGAAAGTTCAATCTGTGTGTTGTATATCAAAACGCGGTTGGACAGAAATTGCATTTAATTCTATATCCGCACATACACAAAATATGTGTAATTAACAATACAGCTCCACTCTCAAAAAATTAGTCATCTTTGAATAGTGAAAGACTTAAAAGACCTTTCTTAAAGCACAATACCTAGCCTATCTATACTTAGCTGAACTATACTCATGCTATCTCAGAGATAAGAAAGATTTCTTGTAATATATAATGAGTGCTTATGCTGCCACCACTTTCCATTAAAAAAAAAATAATGGGCGGAATAAAATTGTGAATGTGGTCTGTAAATCTTGTGCATCTTAATTCACTGGCACTGGTTGTGTTTATAATGTGAGAGAGCACAAGATCTTTCAAATGCAAAAGTAGAAATATGGCAGTCTTGTTGAGAATGTTTTCCAAAAGGGACGGTCATTGTTGTCTTGGGGTCTCACTTCTGTCCTCTTGGGTATTCATGTAATACCCACCTCCAGCTGTGTCGTTGGCAGACACGAGGCAAAAACATACAGATGCTGAAGGGAAGCAGTTTCTGGGGTCGTTCTGTAAGGGGCTGAGTCCTCCTGTCTTTGGAAGAGCAATTTTGGATTTTATTAATGTGTATAAATACCTGAAGGGAGTGTGCAAAGTGGATGGAGCCAAGCTCTTTTCAGTGGTGCCCAGTGCCAGGACAAGAGGCAATAGACACAAACTGAAACACCAGAGGTTCTGTTTGAACATCAGGGAGCACTTCTTTACTATGTGGGTGACTGAGCACTGGCACAGGTTGCTGGTAGAGGTTGTGGTATCTCCCTCCTAGGAGATTTTCAAAAGCCATCTGGACACGGTCCTGGGCATCCTGCTCTAGGTGTCCCTGCTTGAGCTGGGGGTTGGACCAAATGGCCTCCAGAGGTCCTTTGCAACCTCAACCATTCTGTGGTTCTCTGATAAACCAAGGGAGCCAGCAAACCTATTGGGTTTGGCAGCAATGATCTTGGGACACTATGTTGGTTTTGTGCCAATGGTCATGGCAGAAATCATAGCTGACACAGAAAAAATCCCCTCTAAGCAGACCTATAGAAGACAAGACTGAAATACTCCTTACGTAGAAGGTTGCCCTTGCACTTTTTTGTTCTTTGTTCTCTGGTGTTCCATAACTTATTTCCTAATCTTTTTCCTGTTGTATATCATTACCAGAAAAACAAAAACAAAAAAACTTAATCAGTGTGATAGAAGTTCTGTGAACTCTCCACCCTTTGCTGGTTCCACTGTACCTCCACACTGAGTAATTAGCACACAGCAAGATGAAACTTTCTGAGCATGAGCTCTAAAAGTGCCTTGAACCATCCTCAAAAAGATTGGGATCCAGTTCCTGAATGGTTTTTGTGCAAAGCAAAGAAGCTTTTAACAAAGCAAGTCAACTCTAGCAATCCTCTAAATCACGCCAGAGCAATGATCATTAGCAATTTTAACTGGACACCCTAGCATGGATGACACTGCCATGAGCAGCAACAGCTCAGTCCCATTAGTCTTCTATTTCCAAGGACAAGGTGGTCACTTCCCTGCATCATGTAATGTCAGGTAGCTTTGAGGTGTAGTTTCACTGTCAACATGCTATGAGCCACTGATGGAGGAGGAGGACAGCTCTCTTCTGCTCTGATTGAGGTTGTGTGCCCTCGCCTTGTCTGCCTGTACCCAGCTGCTGCATTTGCAGGCTGAGCCACCTCTGCTGGCTGCTCTAGCTTGAAGCTGGAAAGAGAGAAGAGTAAAGTGGTCAATGGATGAACTGACACATGGGACAGGGCAGGTACCCAGACAGGGGATCTGGGACAGCAAAACTGTCCTTTCTGGGGGAGAGCCAACAGCTAGATTGGCCTCAGCACATCACAAATCCATGTGTTTGTAGCATAATGTGATGTGTCTGAATGCAGAAACACCCAGCCAGAAGTATACATAAATGTTCACTTAGAAGAATTATGGTTAATTTTGAGGAGAAAACAATAAAAATACTTTTTAACTCAGTGTGCTTGTCAGACTATATTTGCCCATTAGGATTTTTTCCCCAACAAGTTCCCTTAGGCACAGTTTTAATACGGAAGTTACATTGGTTATGAAAACAGACCCTTACTGCATACCATCTCATTTTATGATCCTCCTGAAAAGTTGTCATTCCCCACTAAGGAAATCAGGAGCAGTTACTTGGCAGAGGGAAACTAAACCCCATTTACCCTTGCCAGTGGGTCTGAAGAGGATGCAGAGATCTGCAGGTACACCCTGTGAATCTCTGAAATACTCATGCCCCATAAAAAGCATTAGGCCAGGATTTTACTTCAATGCAGAGCATTAATTTGCTTTCTCCCTTGCTGATGGAAGAATTCAGATATTCATAGATTCAAGCAATTTTTTTCTCTTCTAGCTCTGTTCTGACTTTGCACTTTTTTTTTTTTTCCTAGAGACTTTATCTTGTGCTAACAATTTTGAAGAACAGATTAAAAAAAATCGGTTATTTCAAAACAAACAAAAAGGTGTTGTAAACGTTTGGATTCTGCAATATTCCCTTTCAGACTCTCAGGAGAGGACTTGAGTTAATGCAAGAGTTTATTTTTCTCTCTCTTCACCATTTTTCATGGTAGAAATACAAATACTGGTGAATGTGCTGGGGAAAATACGCAGCTGAATAGGTGGTAAGACTTAGGTGCCAGTGAAATTCAACAGTAGGGTAAAAACATCATTCTGAAGTTTCTGTTTTGGATCTGAACAAGGACTGAACAAAGGCCCTGAAGACTGGTGGTGCTGGAAGCTTGACTTGCCGTAGGCTGAAATACACCTTTGAGTTCATTCAGGGGCAGGGCTATATTTCATGGTTTCCAATACAGCTCATGAGCTCCCATCACACTCAGCCCTGCCAGACAAGCTTTCTGGGACTGGTGTTAAGCACGCAAGGCACGATGAGGCTTTCCAACTTTTGTCTACTTGTTGCCCCTGTTTATACAGGCACAGGTAGAGCCAAGTGGCCATTTCTATCCAAAAGATTGACTTGGTAGCTAACTGCAGCTGAGTGTTGATTGCCTCAGTGCCCATTGACCCAGGGAAGACCTGTATGAAAATATCTTATTGTTCTGTGAGTCAAATTATCCCGGACCTTCTGCTCATTCCACATATTGAGTTAAACGAAACGAAGCTCTGGAAAGAAAACAACTCATGACTCTCAGAGAAAAATTGACAGAATGATAAGTGTGGCACACTTGGCTGCTGCTTTCAGCAAATAATCTTTTATTTAGTTCTTTTACAAGAAATGCAATAGGATTGAATTCTCTCTGTATCCATTTCTTTAGTTCTTCTTTCTCCATTTTGCAGAATTTCTGCTGTTGTTTTCTCTGGCAGCCTAATAGAGTTTGGAGTAACTGAAAAAAATAATACAAGGAAAAGACTAGACTGGAAAAAATAAACTTTATGGAAAAGTGCATCTGTTAGTCTCTGGAATAGTCTTCACAGGCAGACTCTTCAAATGGTTGATGTCAAACAGAACCAGTCACTGTTCAAGAACAATCCAGAAAAGTTTGGAAGGAGATAGATAATTTTCAGAGTTGTTTTTTTTTTTTTTTTTTTCCTTCAACTCATCTAGCCCTGCTAGCAGACCTATGTCACCTGAAGCAGTTAGCAATGACATTCACCATTGCATTGATAGAAATGCATCCCAGAATTAGTTTCCCATAAGACTGGTCAGTTGGAACATGTGGTTTTGGCTTACTATCTGTAATTTTGAACAAAGCAACACAGATATGTGTTTAGTAGATTTGTTATGAAACCATAAGTCTTAGACATTAAAAAAAATATATAAAAAAAAAAATTACAATTTGTTAAACAAGATTAAATCTCTGAAAGAGTACTGGAACTACCTTGTTTGTGTTCTGACTTACTTAAACTGCCCTCCTATACTATGCTGAAGACATTAATTAGGATCATCTATCATCATCACTAGATAAAACATAAACAATGACCTTATTTTAATTTTGGATTATGCATCTATAATATCTTTGAACAGTTTGATGCAAGACAGCTCTTTGGGCAGTCACTGCGACAAGTTGAGACTTTGCTAAAATAATAAACTTAAAAATTCATTTTGAATTAAAAATTGAAATGATAGTTTACCATTTATGCATTGAGAGCCACAGGAGGGACCCACGAGGCAAGTGCATGCTGCCTACATATGAAAAGCACTGTTGGTGTAACCACCAACACAGGGCAGTACACAACAAGCCTGGGATGCTGACATGACAGCAGGGAGCAGAAGGAGACAAGGAGGATAAAAGTGCAGCTGTCATTCCATTTACTTCTGATAGCTGTTCTCTGCTAGTTGAATGGTCTGACTCCTGCTCTATGTAAGAGATCTCCTGATGTCCATTGCACACACCCAGTCCATAGTGCAAGTGTTCAGTTGCAGTCTGTCTACAGTACAAATAAATGGTCTGCAATGCAGGTGGCTCAAAAGCCAAGAAGTGCAGTGATCAGTATGCTGATCAAGGGGGAAATTTTTCATGATTGCAGAGGACTACAGAGCTTTTAGCTCCCCTTGTTACTTTCAAAAGTCTTCTATATCCCAGTGTCTGAGAGCAAAGACATGTCTGCCAGGTTTCATGCAGTTGCTTGCTCCTTTGCCTTTGTGATTAGCTAAGCAGTCGCAGGCCAGGGGAGGTTGGGATTCTGTGTAACTGTGTCAGCACACTGCTGAGCATGGTCTAATAAGCCCTGCTGAGAGGTAGCATCTGTTGCCTCCGTATCAGTTTAGTGCTAACAGGGATACATCCGCTGACTTATCTCTGGCTGGCTTGGTACCTGAGATGAACGACTCTCAATGTCTGATTATTTACATCTTGAAGGAGGATTTTATCCAGCAGCAGTCAACATCATTGGTTCTTTTCTAAAGCATTAGGTTGTCTCCCTCACTCTTAAAAGAAAGTAAAAAAAGGCAATTTAAAGAAGTCTGATGATTAGAAAAATGTTTTCATTTGATCCGATGTGCTACAGAACATGCAGACCTCCCTGGTTATCGTGTAATACCTGCAGTAAGGATAAAAGGCACTCAGGCCTCAAACACTGCAGCTTCAAACAGGACCAGTATAACCTAGCAGAGACCTCTATCTTCTGAAAGCCAAACGTTTATGAAAGACAGCTATAAGTGAATGTCATCTGCTCCAAGGCAAGCCGAAAGTTTGAACATCTGCCAAGGATGAGCCAAGCCAAGGGACATGACTTGGCTCTTCCTCCCAGAGTCTTGACAGGGGCCAAGGGAACTTGCTGTACATGCATGGCAAAGCATATAAATTAAATGATTTTTGATGGTAGCCACCAGAAAACAGTGTCAGCACCCTGTCACTTGGCTCTGCTCTAGCCCTCTCTCACAGGCTGCAGCGCAGAGCTCACGCTGAAGGGCACGATGAGCTGGATCGCCTCTGAGTCCACCCGTGCCTATGGCAGGTCATGATTCCCCTTCAGTGCAGTCAGGGATAAGAGCAGAAAAAGCCTTCATTCCTCAGCCCAGGCTTTTATTTTGCCAACTGCTGGCAGCTAACCATGGAAGAAAACACCATGGCTTTTTTTTTTTTTCACTTATTGCTTTATTTTTAAAGGAGCCAATTCCAATGCAATTGAGAGTGTGTGAAGACAAGAAAAATGAGGTATCAGTGTTGGCCTTTTGTGAATAATGAGCCACCAGCAGCACTGTTTAACATTTCACACCACAAATCTGTTTGAATCAGAGACAAGCCTAAATCCCATGGAGCAGGAGGCATGATCTTCCTGGGATTAGTAAGCACACTCTGATAATATACATCCTAACTTTTGGAATCTCTAGCTTTAATAATATTTATACAAAAAGAAACCTAAATGACACTGCTAATTTGAAACTAATGGCAACTGAATGTACTGTAATTTATCTCTAAGTTATAGCTGAGCGTAAGATTTATGGTGCCAAAAATGCAGGGAGATTTCCCAGATATTTACCACCAATGAGAGAAATGCCTGCAACGCCTGTCGGAGGATGCCGCTTGCACGGCTTCAGTGGCCTGTGTCTCGGCTCAAGTTAGGAGCCGTGCACTTGTTTGAACTCCCTGCCTCTGCAACAGGGCTGGGCTCCCTCTTATTTCTCTCCATGAGGTTTTATTGTAGGGCAGATTGTAAGAATTTCCAAGCATGTACCCTTTAGAAAAGCAGAGGTAAGAGAAAATGAGCTTAAAGGCAAACTCTAAAGCTAAAAAAGCCCCTCTTTAAGGCATGTTAAGTATATTTGAATAGAACTTGCAGATTTTTTATTTTTTTAATATCATGTGAAATATCAGCAAGTGGCTTTATGGTCCATCAGCCTCTGTAGAGATCGGGATATGCTTTTACTTCTAAATCACATGGTACTTCACATTTTCTAGCTCATATTTCTCAATAAATAGATACGTGATAAATGATGAATATGTGAAATTAAGCCATGCTATTTACCTCTTGGTGTAAAAGATATGTGAGTGGAAAGCAGAAACATTGTACAAACCTTTTAATGTAATTGCTAATAGGCAATGTTGATAAGTATGTACAATAGAGAAGTCAGTAGTACTGTGAGACCGAAGTACCAAGAACAGACACCCACGACACATGCAAAGAATACGGGCAGTAAAATACAGTCATTGCAACTGTGAGCTTCCAGGCTAACTGGGAGGGGAAGATTCATGTCCACGTCTATGTGTGGGAAGCTGGGTCAGGCATAGCTGGAGAGAGGGATGGCCTCCAAGGGAGAGCCAGCCTGTCGCAGACTGGGCTCACCCTTAGGGGGGTGTGGATCTCTTTCCTGAGACTGCCAAGGAAGCTCAGGGGAGGCAAAGTCCCCAGCTGGAGACTGGTTTGTACAGATGGCCCTGAGGGACTTCAGACAAGCTCCATGGAAGCCTCTGGCAGAGCAAGTAGAGGCCAGGGACATGAACTGTGTACAAAAGACATTCTTCCTTTTTCTTTGAACAGTGCTTGATAAATGGGTGTGACTAAACAAAACCCTATCATGCAGTTGTTGCATGACTATGGTGAAATGACTGTACAATCAAGGAGAAAAAATGTTATATGTCATTAGATAAAATAAAGTGAAAAAAAAAACAACTCCAGATAACCTCAAATGAAGAAATTTAGAAATTTGCAATCTTTTTGAAATTGATTGATTTAGTTCATTTTTAGTGTGGTAGGTCTTTCATCAGACACTTAGGCCTAGGTCTGGCAATGACTGCTGAGCCTATCTGGCATTTGAAGATGTTTTGATCAGGAATATTAATACCAGTCCAAGGAACTGAGCACTGTTTTTACCAAAGAAGTAGACTACGGCAAGTGATTTGTCTTTGAAAATAAATGACAGCAAGTATTAGTGTTCAGAAGACATGACTAAATCATTTAATCATCTCCCTTGTTAGTCTGATATCTTTACACCCATTTACCTTCCTTAGTGAACATAATGACTGCATAAACAGCCTAAACTCTTGCAAATAATGTTCAGAAGACATGTTTTTTTTAGACAAGGAGTTTGGAAGATCTCACAAAAAAGTGATTTGATCATCCTTGACCACATTCAAGTTTGATCTGGAAGCTGAGGGTACTAACTCAACCATTCAAACATCAAATGCAACTCTCTAAATTAGGGCGGCACATCTCACCCTGAGTGGCTGTTTGAAATAGGTCAGACAAATCGCCCTCTGGAGGAAGGACTGCAAGATGATTATGGAGGCTAAAGAAATAGGGTTGCTGACTTATAGAGATGAATCCTGCGTTGGGGATCTATAGTTTGCAGTGTACTGTGCAAGAGGTAATGCATTGACAGATATTCCCTTCATCATCACATCAGAATCAGCTGAAACACAAGTTGGGGCAGGTGTGAAGCAGCACATGGTGATGTACTTGAAGGTTGTGTCATGATGCATACATACAATGAAGCAGAGTTAAGATCGTTTGGGCGATTTTAGTTTTTAATTGTTAGCATGAAGTCATTGGCTTACATTGGATTTTCCCCAGCATAACTCAGACTTTAGAAGAACTTTAAATTATTTTTTAATGAACTCCATCTTTGCTGGTGAAAAACATGAAAGAGTTTGTAATGTACAAACCAGTGTTATTAACACACTCAGCAAAGTTGTTATTTTTGCAGAATGTTCATGACAGAGCTTGAATAGAAAATATCGTTTCAAGAAGAATGGTTCCTCCAACAAGGCACTTAGGAAATATATTTTACTTTTTCTACTATGTTTTGCATACTGGATAATATAGCTAAAAAAATCTCCCTCTGTTCTCCTATGCTCTCCCCCTCCCCCCTGCCTTTCAGTCCTGGGAAGAAAGCTCTCCCTAAATTGCTAGTGAAGCATGTCCCCAAATGTCCTATTTCCTTAACAGGTGATAATATTTTGCTGGAAGTGACAACTAGACCCAGCTGTTGAAACATTTTGAAGACTGATTGCACTGATGAAGGGTTACTTCGTGTGATGAAACTCTGATCAGTAGTCCAAATATAGGATTACTTCTATACCCTCTGTTTTGAGAACTGCTTCAGTTACGACCACATGGGCTTAATAATGCTGAGGGATTTTCCCCTTCCAGACATCACTTTGGTAGATCATTTGCAGGATTGATAGCTTTGTAAGCTCAAAGCAATGATGGACCAAAAGGGGTCAGTGATAGTGTAGCTGCATGCTAAAGGTATGGGAAAATAAAGGCATCATATGGAAAAATCTGGCTGTAATTAAGTCTTTATTGCCAGAGAGAAAGAAAAAGAGAAACAGGAGTCTGTTGATATCTGATATTTTGCTCTCTCATATTCCATGTGTGAGCCTCTGATTTCTCTGTCCTCTCTGAAACTCATATTGACATCCAATGTGGAGAAGTAATTATTTTGAGGGAAACAGAAAACCCTTCATATAAGTCAAATTCTTAGGAACATTTACAAATACCATATATACCTGTTCACCTAGGTGATTTTCTGGTATCTGCATCAACAATATGTTATATATCACATTTGTAATAAAGCAGTATTGAGAGAGAGTGTATATGGAAAACTGGTATAAAGGATTGCAAGCCACATAAAGCAGGGACCACTTTTTTTCCCATATCACCATGTTTCTCAATGGGACCTTAAGGCTCTACAGTTAAATAAAATAGTGGTGTAAGCATTATCGAGTTCTCTTCTGCCTCTTGGTAAATCTTGTTCATGGAAACATGATGATGTTGTTTGTTGCTATCTGGAACTGGGTGTTTAGCAATGGCCAGTATATTTTTTGATATATTACAATTATGCAGCACCAAATTTTTGGTACAGAAAAGTAATTGTTTGTGAATGACAGCACTTTGCTAGCATTTTCTGTGTAAAAGAAGAAAGCAGAAACGTGTGAGATGTGAATAAATATATCTATGCGCTACCTAGATAGATAGATAATACAAGTTTGTTCATATGTAAATTATAAATCTACTAATTATTAATACTAGGGTGAGGAGAGGAGAGGAGGGGAGAGGAGAGGAGAGGAGATTTGTATATTAAGGTTGCCATAGTGTCTTTAACTCACCCTGCTATGCCATGGTAACTTTAACCTATGGTTTATTAGTTGTTGTAAGATGTTTGCACATCTAATTCTTAATTTTGGTTCATGCGGGGAATGCATAATGGACTTATTTATGCTTCATTTCAGAAAAGGTGGTGAGGAAGTGAGAATGCTATAAATATGAATGGGTATTATGGATAAATATTTATCTCTTGTTATCATTCCTTTCCTCATAATAAGTTTCTTTTTGGTGTAGGAGGAGGAGTGATACAAAGGACTAGGGAAAGAACATATTTTGCTATGGATTGTGCATTAAGATAAATTTAGCTCTGCTGTCAATAAGGGGCATCGCTAGGTGAAAGCATCTGTTGAATTTACCTTGAAAGACAGTGAAAATAACATGCATCTCATGAGACCTGTGGCAGTAGCATAGAGAACCAAAGCACAGGTTTTGAATGTAGAAATCCAAAGTCCTTAATTCTGTTCTCTCCTGTGGTGTTTTTTTAATTTCTGCCTCCTACAAGAAAACCTCCACTGTAGTGCTTGGAGTTTACATTATTCTGTCATTCTTTGATTCTATTTAACATGTTTTCTTTCTAGGCAAAACCAAGAACGAGACTGAATACAGTTTATGTGTACACACCTTTGTTCCTCCTCTTCCTATACAATTCAAAAATGTAAACATCCTTTTTGAAAATTCATGAAATATGTCCGAGTTTTCTTTTGTTATTTATCTATTCTGCTATTTTGTCTGTTAATGTACAATTTGAGGATTTCAGCAGGTGGCAAGGGAAAAGGTGTTTTAATGGGAAGTACTGAGTGCCACTGGGCTGCTGAGTGCCACTGACAAACAGGGAGAAGTGGGGATGGACATATCTTGGAGATTTGGTTTAGGAGACTGAAACTGCTTGAACAAAGTGATTTGAATGAGGAAAAATGATTCATCATGATTTTTCAAGGCATTTTGGGAGGTACACTGGAATTTGTTTTTAGGTGCATTTCTGTTTTAACAAGCAGAACAATTATACAATATCATGAGAAAAGAGCATGAAATTAGAGCTTTACCATAAATGAGAGAAAAATCAGGATATGCTTTAGAAACACATTCTTAAATTGAATTTGTCCTTGACTCTAAGCAAGCACAAGGGCCACAAGCAAAAAGAACACAAGGCTCAAACTAGGCTTAGTTAAATAATTTTGAGCTTTATAGTATATCCCACAATAACAATTTTATGCCTGAAAACATTTCTTTGCTATCATACAGCCCCTGTGGGACAAAGATTTGTCAGTTACGCCATTAACCCTTCCTGATGGCTTCTATGGTTGCTTTAAAAGAAAGAAAAAAAAACTCATTTAAAAAAAGTTAAGATTGAAGCTTCATAAAAAGCTTAATTATTAGGCATGAGCCAGTGTGCCCAGAAAGCAGCTGGCAGTTGCTCATCTCACTGGGTGATACTTGGCAGGTAGTGGTTAATCCTTTGCAGACCGGTGAGCCTTGAGGGCAAAATGGGAGTGGGAGCCTTGACCTACCGAGAGCCACCCGGTCCTGCTGGAGAGAGCAGGGAGACATGAGGACAGAAAGGAATGAGGCTGTGGGGTGATGCTCTGACAGCAGAAGCCATGTGGGACGTGAGAGGAGTGTCCTTGTGCGGGGAGGGATGGAGCGAGAAGGGCAGCTGGGAGGGTGGTAGGGCTCCGAGTGGGGGGGAGATGAAAGGAGGAGAAACTGAAAACAAGTATGCACGCCTCCGGGTCTCCAAAGGCTAAAGCTGTTAAACTTTGGAACCACACTGGCTCCAGGAAATAGCTGAAGTTCACATCCTATCCCCACAGTCTGCATTTAGCTGCACATTTACTCTTAAGTTTATTTTTAATTTTATGGCCAGTCCACATGCCATCGATTGGCCTGTGCTCCAGGCCCTGCCATATTTACTTAGTAGATTCAAATAATTCTCCACCCCCCACCCCTGGTACAATGCAAAACCAAAAGAAACTAACTTCCATCTTCCCCATCTTTCTTTTGCCTTTACTGGCATTTTTTTTTCAGGTTTCCACAGAAACAATAACTTTAAGAATATACAAGAAGGCAACATAAGCATGTGGTTAAAAAGTTAATTAAGGTTATTAAATGATAATAACATAGGAATCTGACACATCATTAACAAATGAAATGCTTTCAATCAAAATCCTGAATGCAGGAATCGGGGAGTTGAGGAATTGAACACCTGACAGAAAGACAGGTCCCAGACCTTCCTAAAACTGAGAATCTCCATTGGCAAATCTGGATCCTGCCCACCCTGCCCACAGTGGGGATCCAGCTGTGCAGGGCCAGCATCCAGCCTTTGTCATCTCCCCACCTGGGGGCAGAGGGAGGAGGAGGTGGCAGGAGATATCCAGCCTCAGAGGGTCTAAGAGGAAAGGGAAACCCATCAGCAGTTGCTCCTTTAGGCTGTGGGAGTAGAGGAGAAAATCCGTCACCTAAGGGAACATCTGTAGCAGACACAAACACTAAAGGAATCTGAACACCCACAGTAGCTGTAATGATGGCAGTTTTGACAATAATATTCATCTTGGCTGAGGACAGGCACACACTTCTCTGAATGTGGAACATTCACACGGAGTTAGTCATATAAACCCAGACGGCAAATCCAGCCACAACACGGAAGATTTTACTATAGATCAGGGCTGGAGCTATGGTCAACTCATAACTAATTGAAAAGAAGATGTCTTTAGAGCATCTCAGACTGGTGTTCACATGATGCTTAAAGCCTTTGCATGTTTGATAGACGCTTTTTTTTTTTTTTTTTTTAAGCTATGCCTAGTTTACGGTGTCATGTTAAATTGATAAGTCATATTTCCAACAAGGATAAAATTTAATGATAGCTGGATGTGGTTTCAGGAGCAACTTTTAAAGAAATGTCCTCATCCAGCTCCTGCAGGGATCCTGTGTTATGTGTATAGGAAACTCTCATGCAGTCACCTCTGTCATTAGTGCTAGCACGTCTCACCAAAGCCCTGCAAACAGTGCCGTGTTTGTGTGACATTAACAGAGCTGATTTCTGTTGGATTTCATTAAGAGCCTAAATACGTGGTAGAAATCTGGCAGATAGTGGGAAAAAATGAAGGTTTAACTGGCACCACAACAGTGTTAAAATGGGGATTAGTATTAGCATGTGCTTTGAATTCAGAGTAATAGAAGTAAAACCAGACACGTTTTGCTTGGCATCTATTCCATGTCCCAGTGAAACTGGCATACCACCATTTGATCAGGCACGAAGCCATCCCAACAGATGGTCCCCAGCAGCAGCAGCCAAGAGACCATGTATGAACATCAAATGTGTTTGTGAAGGGCAGGACTCCAGGCTGCGAATGTCGAAATTGTTTTCCATTCCCAGCTTCCGTGCCGATGGCAAGCGGGGCTCCGCCAGCCCAGAGACGAACCAGCGGCAAAAATGACAGACTTGCTCGCTGGGCTGTGTATGGGGTCTGCACTGCATCCAGCACCGTGGGGAAGGGGCACTGTCAAGGGTGTTATCAGAGCTCCTGTGCCCACCTCACTGCAGCCTTTCAGCGGAAGCCCTCATCACATTGGCTTAAAAATGCCTCTGGATGCCCCACCTGGATTTAAACAAAAAGGTGAAAAAAGCGTGGGCTCCTGCTTGATGATTTTCTCAGGACCTGTGTAGGCATAAGGGCACCAAAAGTGCCTACTGAATAGGTGCAATGAGACATTTCTTTAAGGATTGAGCACACATTCCTGTGCCAGCCACTAGGCACTGCAAGCAGAGTTTATTTCCAGTTCCCAGTTAGCTGTCAGCTGAGTCAAATTTGTGTTGGATCCCACGTGGGCTATGAATTTGGTTTGCAGATACAGGTGTTTAGCTAATCCTGTGTGGATCTGAATGAGCTCCAGCTCCGCACTCTTGCAAACATCGTACCTTCATGTAGAGGAGTAAAATCCCTCAGGGTGTGCCAAGCCCTTTGCAGCCCCTGGGTGTCATCCCTTGGGTGTATGATGGGACAAACCTCTCACATGCATCTCTCCCAAGGGAGGTCTCTGCATTTCTTCTTGTTGCTGTTTGCTGCACTGTGAATGTGCTGATTGTGGTTCCTTTCCCAGCAAAAGCCGGAGGGCTGACATTATGGTAGCAATGTCTGTTTCTCCTTCTCTTTTCTCACCCTGCCCCAGAAGAGGAGGTGTTGATGCTGCTCCATTCACAATGCCTCCTTGCAAGGAGAGGAGGCCCTGAGTCCATCCGGCTCTGCCTGCAGAAGTGCCAGGGAGAGGAAGATGTTAGTGTGGTATGGAGAAATCCTCATCCCCCAAATCTAAGGAGAAATCCCCAGATGGCATGGCACAAAAAGGTCACTGTCTTCTCTGCTTGGTTATAAACATAATGGAGAAGATTTCTTCTTCACCTTCTACAAAGTTATTTATTTATTTATTTGTTTGTTTGTTTGTTTGTTTTCTCTGCAGGAGCCTTCACCCTTTCAAATTAAAAAGATACTCAAAATTTCCTTTGGAGGTCACAAGACTGAGGATCAGCCTCTCTTTACTCATGTTAATGGCTTAATTGCCATCCGTCGTGCATCATGGTGTTGTCCATCAAGGATCTTCCTACAGCTTACTTAACGTAAGCTTCACAAGCATGCAAATATAGATATATGTATTCCAAATAACTTCTCTCATTGCTGAAGTGCAGCCACCCTGCCATGAATTGTGGCAGTTTTTCAACAATGTGCGGCTGCATTACAAAACCGTACAGGATAGGAAGCAAAGGGTACCTCATTTCAAGGAAACCCAGGAGGAATCCGAGGTAGGCTAAACAAATTAATCCCATGTGAATTTATCTCCTGACCAGGTTAAATAGTTGGCAAGTGGAAAGGAAGCAAGAACATATTTCGTTAATAGTGAGGCTTTAATTTGCTTGTATTTGAACTCTTTTGTGTGTGCGAACCTTGACTTGTGATTCAACATCAAATGCTTTTGTGCAATTGTCCTGCCAAGTGAAACTTGTTTGAGCTCCATTGATGTTCCAATACTAACAACTGATACAATCTGGCTAAGTCCTAAATTTCCATTTGTTACGCTCTTTGAATGTTTCCGATACTAAATAAAGTCTCAGAAATGAGATGGATCTATGGATATGTTGGAGAGCACAAAAAGAGGTTACATGGACTGATTTGTATATTCAGTGAATACCAAAAGCTCTTAAATCTGGCTAAGGTGCCAGAGTTTGTGCCAAACTAAGTCCAAACAGCTTTTCCAATATCATCTCCCCTCATTAAGGTCTCAGGTGGATCAACTGTAGAAAATGCTGACAGGGTCAATATGACAGTGCTTCCAGCAAGGCGTTTCAGCACCACCTAATGAATTGCACGGCTTTTTCCTGGCAACACCTGCAGGTCTGTGGGAATTCCTCAGTCACGTATGGACCAAGTCTAAAGTCTGAGGCAAGAGGGGAGCGAAATACACGGCCTGAAAATAATACCTCTGCCTGCAGCTTCATACTGAAAACTCATCAAGGAGTAAGTGAGAAACATCCTGCCTGTAGTGGCTTCAGGTTTGTTCAGGCTCATTTGACTTAGCAACAGGCTTGGGTTTAATATATATTTATCTTTTTTTTTTTTCTTTTTCTTTTGGAATGAAGTAAGCAAAATTATGGCAATGCTACATCAGCTCTGTGTGCATCAAGCAGCGTGTGAGTCTGACACAAAGCTCTGCTAACATCAGCAGATTTCACTCCTCTTTTTTCAGCCATTTGAAACAAATGCTGGGAAGCAGGGAAGAGAAATTTCAAAAATTGATATTGCTATCATGAAATTTTATAGTTCTGCTGGTGATATGTGCATACATCCATGTGAAGTTATAGAAGCAATGAGGCAACGAAGTCTCCAGTGGTGTCTCTGGTCCATCTTCTCTTGAGGGTTTCTTTTTGCTTTTTGTGGCAGGTTGCAGCATTTTAGGCAGAGTGTGCTGCAGCAAGGACTCCTGTGATGCATAGCAGCAATTCCAGTTTTGATCGCTCACTGGACTCTTTACAGTTCAGCCCAGACACTTACCAGAGACCTATAAAAGATTTTGCCTTTTAAATTCTTCCTCCAGTGGGCACAAGGGTACGTTGCTTCCGCGGACCTCTCGGGACTTTGCTAAAAGGGAGCGTGTGCGGGGAGGCTGTGGAGCTTTCCAGGGCTGTGCTGCCATCTCCCGATCAAAGTTGGCGCTTCCCCGGCCGGGAGGAAGGCTTGCAGCCTCTTCCTTGCCAGGAGGGACAGCGAACGAGGGGCTCTGCGCCCCGCCAGCCCTGCTCCGCAAGGGCCAGATCCCTCCCTGGGGCTGCCCTACGGCACGTGTGGCTGTACAGAGGGCTGCGCACTTCTGGATTGCCCCGCAGGTCTGGGGAAGGCAGGGCTAGGGCTTAGTGGGAAAACGAGGGACATTTTCTGAACTACAGCTTTCAGGAAATCCCACCTGGAGTTTCGGGGTGCTTTTGGCGCATCCAAACCCCCCTCTGGGATGCGCTCACTGTTGCCCCACCTCCAGGGGATGACTGTGGGGCCAGTAGGTCTTCTCCCCATTTCCCCCCCATCTTGTCCCTCCCCGCACCGCTCATCGCCCCTTTCCTTCCCCGTCCCCCGCCGCCAGGGGACGCCCTAAGGCCGGCGGCCATCCCACACCGGGGCCTGGGGATGGGGCTGGGACTGTGCCTGCCGCCGGCCCCTCCCCGCCCCGGGGCGGTGGCTGCCGGCCCCGCCGGCCTGTGGGCCCTTCGGCCCCTTCCCGTGGCCCCAGGAGGGGAAGGAGGCCTGCCGAAATCACCGGCGCTTTTAAATAGATTGGCCTGGTGTGTGCTTATTTGAGCAAAGTCATAGAGTCACAGAATCATTAGGGTCGGAAAAGACCTCCGAGATCATCTGGCCCAACCATCACCCTACTACCAATGTCACCCACTAAACCATGTCCCTAAGCACCACGTCCAACCTTTCCTTGAACACCCCCAGGGACGGTGACTCCACCACCTGCCTGGGCAGCCCGTTCCAATGCCTACTGCTCTTTCTTCCTTTATTAATTGTTTTTCATGAAGGCATTTGATTTCTGTCCCCTGTACACCTGAAAATGGATTTTACATTGAAGATTTAAGGAATATGCTTGCTAGCTTGACAGGAGCAAGTAAAACATTACCTACCCTTCCGTACTTTTATAACGGCAAGTATTTCCCTCACAAATTCACAGTGCCTCTCTTGCATCCAAAACCTAAGTGATATGTATTCTTTTCCCCCTACCCCCACCCCGCTTATTTATTTAGGCTTATTTATCTCAATGAGTGAGCCATTATTGGAAAATCTTTTTGGCAATAAGGCATGAATTTGCTCTTAGGTTCCTTCTAACACAGTAGTAAAGATTTAATGGCAGCATACCACCTCTCTTGCAGTATGTTTTCAGTCACTAAAGTAATGGCAAGTGGAATAAGAGACAGGTGGTGGTATCTATAAACTCCACTAATGGCCCCATCAACATATGTTTAATGTATCCTAAACTATACTTCACATCCTACTGTTGCTAGTACATTTCCTCTGGCACCTCTTCTCAACAAAGAAATTTGGAGAGGAAAGGAAACATTAATAAACCCAAAGTGTTTAATTTAAAAGCAGACATAAAGTTTAATACTGCTCATAAGAAGGCTTATTTGTCAGGAGATCAGCTTATTATAGACCTCAATAATTTTGTTGCCAGCATTAGTGGAAGGCTTTGACAAAGCAAAGGCTTTTTAGATACAGTTATGGCCTTTGTGCTGCATTGGTTGTTTGTTCATGTCATGCAACAGCAGTATCACTTTCTAATGGATTACAAAAGTTACAGAGGACCCTGGGCAAATGTTTGTTGGGAGAAGAAAAGGTCAGATCTAGAACAATTGGTTTTCCACTGCTTGTATTTATTTATATATGTTCCTCTACTAAAAATGCATGTTGTGTTCTAATGGAGAAGTATATTTCGGGCAGAATTCAGATTCCCTGCTTTTGTGTGGGACCTTGAAAAAACCTGTGTTGCCATTCCAGCTCCAAACTTTCAGGCTGCGAGCTTGTGTACTGGCCTTCCTCCCCCGTGTGCCTGAGAAGCCACCGGCACCACGGAGCCACAATCCTAGGCAGCGTCGCTAAGTACTTTGAGAACATAGATAACAGCAACGATGACAGCACCGATAGCACTTGTGTGGTCAGTGTGCATCCAAAGCCGTGCCAGTGAGTTTGGAGTGAAATCATCTGTCTTCAGAGTGCAGAGCTCCCATGTGGAATGATTACCACAGCAGTAATCTCCTGTGTAAGTGTGTGAAGTCAATGCTCCTGTGATTAGGAACAAATTCTGTCTGGCCTACCTACAAAATGCTGAGTAAAATCAAGACTTAGTGTGTCAGACAAAGGCAGAATATGGGTGGCATAGTTTGTAGCTGGACCACAGAAGTTTTACTGAATGTGCATCATGTGAAATGACTACTGTCTGGCAGCCTGACTTAACAGTGCTATCATACTTGGTCATCAGAAGTACCTTCTTCCAAGGATCTGCTTCTTGAATAATGTTATAACTGCTATGTTAGTATGCTTTTCCTGGTGACGTGCTTATCTACTAATGATGGTAGCCAAAATTCCCAGTCTAACTACAGAATTCGTAGCGTGCCTCTAAGTTGAAATCCCTAAAATCAATGTATTTTCTCTTATCCTGCTCAGGATACAACACCTTTTCCAAACAATGGGAAACAATGGGCACTGAATGTGATGGGGGGGGGGGGGTTGAAATAGGCTCTTTGTAGAAGGCAGCCTTTGCTTTTAGTTCCCATTTAGAGTTCAGAAAGGGAGGGAAGTGGAGCTTTCTCTTGACACCTTCTTCCTTGAAGTATCTGCCCTGGTCATGCCTCACTTGGAGTACTGTGTTCAGTTCTGGGCTCCCCGGTACAAAAAAGACAGGGATCTCCTGGAATGAGTCCAGCGGAGGACCACAAAGATGTTATGGGGCCTGCAGCATCTTCCCTAGGAGGAAAGGCTGAGAGACCTGGGTCTGTTCAGCCTTGAGAAAAGACTGAGAGGGGATCTTACTAAAGTTTACAAATATCTTAAGTGTGAGAGACAGAGGGATCTGGCCAACCTCTTTTCACTGGTTTGTGGGGACAGGACAAGGGACAATGGCCAAAAAATGGAGCACAGGAAGTTCCACGCCAACATGCAAAATAACTTCTTCACGGTGAGGGTGACAGAGCGCAGGAACAGGCTGCCCAGGGAGGTTGTGGAGTCTCCTTCTCTGGAGATATTCAAGGCCTGTCTGGACGCCTACCTGGGCAACCTGCTCTAGGGAACCTGCTTTGGCAGGGGGGTTGGACCCGAGGATCTCTTGAGATCTCTTCCAACCCCTACAATTCTGTGATTCTGTGATTCTGTGATATGCCCAGGCAAGGGCAGACCCAGGATCAGGTTCATCTCCTGTTCTGCTTCCAGCATTGTGTACTAAACTTTAGGCTGTAGTTATGCTGGGTTAGAGCAGTCATTAAAGAGTGGCACATTTAAATACAGAATTATCCCAGTAGCAAAAATGCTGTGACTGTGCCTTATTTTTTTTTATTGATATCCTAGTTACTAAGTACATACTTGGGGTAAAAAGGGAGGTGAGTCCAAGAATATAAGAAATTACTAGAAATTCAGAAGGCTTCTACAATATGCTCTGAAGGGCTGTTTATTATTATGTATAGTAACAAAAGCATTCATAAAGAAGTAGCAATGCAAATTACTTTTATTACTTTTGTGTTGTCAGTGCTATGCTTGAGTTGTCATACGATTTCCAACAAAATATTTGTTCATGTTTTTATTTTTATTTTTCCTGTTATTATGGAGAATCAGTTCCACTCCAATGAAACGAAGCACTTTGTCCTGCACGTAGTCTTAATTGAAAGTCAATGGTGCTACTCATGTATGTAAAGTTAATTTAATAAAAACAGGACTGGAATATGTAGCAATTTGCAGGACCAGGCTCTAGGAATGTTTCCTCTTCCTTCTTAATAATTAAAGAAGATTTTTCTTTAGATTCACAAGGGTATTTCCTGCCCCACTTTTTAGCCAGTGCAGCTCTCTAATCCATATTAAAAATTCAAGGAAAAGAGATCACCTGCTAGAAACTCTTATTTGACTTAGCAAGTATGATCTCAGACATCCAAAGACTCCCTTCATCTCTCAAACGCTATAAAAAATTATAAAGGGGTAACACAACTGTGAGAACTCCTCAGTGTTATAGTGTAACTCTTGGAGCCCATTTCCCTTCTTGCTTTAGGTTCTGACTTTGCATTGGGGTCAGAGAGGGTGAGAAGAGGTGTTGAAGATGATCTCACATTTGTCCATTTTTGCTTTTACTTTCATGAGTCCCTATGTCTTGTCACCAGCATGTTAGACCCTGCTTTTATCGGTCCAGGGTGGTAACAACCCAGTGTTTCATGGTGCTTTGTACATAGTTTGAATAGTGAGTATCTTAAAATGAATCATGATGGAAGCAAATGGGACAAGATTTTAGCTTATTGCTAATAAAGCAGAGTCAGGTTTCCTCTGACTCTTACAGCTCTGTGTTTGAGACGATGTTTATAAGGGACACAAGCCAACAGAGGGAGGATTTGCAACTACTAAAGAATGTGCAGAATACGTACACACTCAGGAAAGACCAAGGCCAAGTCCCTCAGCTGCAAGAGCACAGCTTAGTGAAACTTTCCTAGCATATGACGTGTACAGTTGCTGCTTTGCCTCCATGTGAAAGGTCAAATTTGTGCCATTTGTGGCATTGGTTCCGATTGGGAGCAATGGGCAGATTTGTGTCACCATTCCCAGTTTTTCCTTGCCATATGCCTTCCCATGTCCTGTTATTTTTTTCTGTAAGATCCATGGTCTGAAATAAGATGTTGCTTATTTCACCTAATTATATTTTTATTTTGTGTCTAGATAACTTTACCTACATGCTCTATTTTTTTCTCTTAATCTCTATATTAATTACTAGTCAGGTGCTAATATTTATCTCAGTTGTATGCTTGCAATATTGGACTTTACATGCAATCTTGCTGAGCCTCAGCTTGCGGTATAGTATTGCAGTTTGTTTCCTTGGGTTTGTTTGTGACTCTCACAGCCGCCCATTGATACTAAAGCAGAGATGGTTAACAAATACAAGCTGGGAAAATCAGTTGATCTTCCGTTTACTGAAGGCCTGATGGAGAGCTGTACTGCAGTAGCTAATGCAAAGTTCTGGTTAAATATTGTCCTACCGTTTGCACTATACCGTCTGTTGTTTTTACACTAAAGGCTTAGCAGAGGTTGGAGGCAGTATTGACTTTGTAATTAAACTATTTTAACTTCAGGATTTTGTAATCACCGTACTTAAACCATCTGTTATGGTACATGGGTGATTTCCCCACCCCCTCTCTGGGAACAAAACGCCATAACGTTTTTAATTGCAAAGCAGTAAGCTTCGCAGCCCCTCTCATGATGGGGGTAGCAAGGAAAATGAGGGTCATTTCCTTTTCCTAAGACAACGCGCCAAAGCTCACAGAGCGTTCGGTCACCGCGAGGAGAGGCGCACGTAGGACTTCCACTCCTAGCTCCTCCTGGGCCATGGTCCCAGGAGCAAAGGAGCCAGCTTCTTGGTGGGACACCTCGCTTGAAGGGCTGAGCTCTGCCTGCTCCTTGCTCAGGGCAACGGGGTGGCTCACGTGGGGACCGCCGAGCTCCCTGTGCTTAGGGAAAGGGAGAGAAGGCAGAAGACAGAGCAGCAGCAGGCTCTGTGAAGTTACCTGTGTCAGATGACTGACTTGGGTATCTCCCCATCTGACCAGGACATCCAGCACCTTGTTTCTGATGCTGTTCAAACAGTAACATTGCTGCCTGTGTTAACTTGGGCAAATCACTGAGGATTTGCCTTAATCTGCAGATTGCACTAAATCTGTATGGGGAAAGGCATAGCAAACCTTCCTGGGGGGTGTAACAATTTGGCATTGCCACAGAAATAAACTGGACTGGTCTAGCACCTGGCATCACCAAAATCTGGACTTACACATCTGTAATGAAGTCAGTGCAGAAAAGATCTTAGCTGAAACAGTTCTGATAGGAATACTGCTAGGTATTAAAGCCCGGGCTGTCTTTCTCTGCCTCTGTAAAATGAATTAATGGTATGTCTTCCTTTCTCCCACTTGAGTGGGATTCTTTTGTTTTGTTTTGCTTCACCACATTTGTTTGCTCTGCAGTTTCAGCAGAACTAAATGTGTATCGAATGTGTACTGCCATAAAGTAGGGACTTTCCAGTTTTACAAATGCAAAATTATTCAGAAGTCTGGATTCTTGATTCTTGCTTCGCTGCTCTGAATTTAAACGATTATTAGATCAGAAATCTTTTTGCACCCGTTAGGTAAAAATGTCTTTTCATTTTGCTTTGCCTTGCCTTAGTTTTGTGCCTTCACCTACATTTTCCTATCGGCAGTCAGTTGCGTAGACCTCCTTCGAGCAGTGTATGAGAGAAATGTACTCTCACAACTTGTCATATGAACCTGAAGTATTTTTTTTAAAAACAGACAGACTGAGAGTTAGAGGTACAAGTGGTAGGGAATCTTCCCAGTTGTACTGAATAGAATTCACTTTTTTTCTTCTTTTAGTTTGCCAAACAAAGAAGAATTTTCTGCCAGAACAGATGAAAGTGCTAAAATCAGACAGCAAACACCCTACATACCTGAATATCAGATCCAGTTGTTCTCCCACGTATCATGGCAGCCACACATGTTGTATCATCCTATGCTTTGATCTCAGCCCAAGTTTGTTTGGCTTTATAACTTCTGAAGCTCTTCTGGAGGACAGCAGATAAAACAGTGCTCAAGAGAGGCTGCTTTTGCTGTTAAGCAGTACAGATGTACTAGGAATCCATTTGCAGGTGCAGATAGAGGGCTGGCCACCCTTTGGTGTGTCTTACATGGCCATACACACCAACTCGCTTTGTAACACTTCCTCAGGAAAATGAAAATTTCTTCAAAGATCCTGCAGCTGAAAGAAAATTGGCCAATGCAGCATGATTGTAGGTATGTGAGAAAGTCTGTCTAATTTAATCCCATTAGACATCAGTAACCACTGCGAGTTCTCCACTGGCTATGTCTCCCTACAAGCCATTTTAACATCCTTTATATGTGCCCTAACAAGGCTGGAATTGATGATACTGGGTTTCACCAATTTCTTTTCCCCTTGTAAAGAAAGGGCATGTTTCTATTTATATCCTTTTCTAAGCAAGGACCCTTGTACCATGCTGTAATTGTGAAAAAAGGCAGTGTTTTAACCAATGCTGCTGTGGGCCAGCGACATGAAGCAAAGACAGCGCGAGCCACCCACCCTCATTCTGCAAATTTTGTTTGTATCTCTGTGGCTCCTCAACATGTCCTTGTCTGGTAAATTCATTTCATTAATGCCAGTAAGCAGGAACTGCTGAGTGTGCAACACCTTAGGAAAGCTGTTTGCTTAACTGAGAAACTAAACGCAGATGTAGAAGCCTTAAGTTACTGTTTTAATTGTCACTAAGCTGAAAGAACCAAAGCTAGCATTTTTAGGCTTTGGACCTACAGTCGCATTTTTTTTTTTTTTTTTTTTTTTAACATTTTTTAATATGTTGCTATGCTCAGCCTTGAAAGGGCAAAGATCTGTTTCTTTAAAGATGGATAGATAAGGCTAATTATAGAAATGTTTTCTTTAAATTAGAAATACATACAAATATTTTAAAAATATTTGTAAGTATTTATACAAGTATTTATACAAATACATACAAGTATTTTTAGTAGGTATCTTCTATTACTTATAGGATTAAGGATTAAATCCTCAAGTGTAGCAAAAGCTCTTCACACCCCTCAGTGTTAATAAAGTCAGACTCCAAAGTCTATATTCAAAAATGTTTGGGCACTTTTTTCCTTATCTTTCTCGCCACCTTCCAGTTTAGCCCCCAGGACATGCAACATGTAGCCAGATGTGGATAAAACACACCTTATCCAGCACACACTGTCTGGACATGATCCAGTTTCAGCTCAGATGCTGTGTGATGCCCAGTTCAGTCTGCCTGGCTGAACGGCTCTGTGTGCCTTTGAGGTTGGCGTTACACTTATTGGTTGGGTTGTTGTAGGGCTGCAGCCAGCCTGGGGCTGGGGCTCACAGTACGGCCCATGCAGGTAGCCAGACATCTCACATACATCTCTCCGACTGCACTGAGACTTCCCAGGGCCCACAGCCGTGAAGGGAATAAAGATTTTCATGTACCCTGCTGCATTACTACCACATGTCCTGTTGCCAGCCAGACTTCTCAACATCAGCTGAAGGGTCTAAAGTCCCCATATGACGCATGGACAGGCTTGGGTTTCACATGGAAATCCTATGAGTCAAAACTGTAAGAATCTGTGTGAGCAACAAGTGCTAAACAGAAGGATTTGCTGAGCAAAAGTACTATTCAGGGACAAATACCCGCCTGGGAAGTAGAAGAAAGAGAACCACAGCTCCAGGCCTACATAGTTCAGCTTTGCTCATGTCCAAGTGGTCCAGGATTGCTGGCAGAAATAGTGTGCACCTCATTCCCGACTCCTCGAAGAGGGCAGAAGACCTGTGAGGATATCCTTGGAAAACTAAAGGGCTGGAGAGCAAATTCTGGTTAACATCATTAATATAGAGCAGATGTAGCCCCTGGAGGTATAAAACTTTTGTTTTATACCACTTTCCTGCTGAGAGAACTGCTTGGCTTTGGGGTGAAGCCTGGATGTGCTCCAGCAGTTATACAGGATGGACTATAAAATGAAGAGAAGAAGGCCACTCTGCAAAGCAGAGAGGCAAACCTATCTGACAGTACAGATGTATCTTTAGTTTCTTCTGCTGACACTTCCACTTCATGTAAACTTTACATTGAGAAGACCAGAGATCTGATTTTCTTCCAAGTGAGCAAACTCCGTGATCTTAGTATAGGTAACTTCCTATATTCTAAAATTCTTTTAAAATTACCCATGCTATCAATTCTAATAATGAGTATTTTGGTAGCTTCAGAAATGGAATTGAAAGAGAACTGTTACATCTGGGGCACCAAACGTAGTTCCTCAGCTCTTTTTTCAAGAGCCAGAAGCTGGATAGCTGCTATCTTAAGCATGCCAGTAGGTTGGCCATGTAATCTCTACAATTAATGTAGTTACCAAGTAGTGAAGGATGGGGGCTGTCAGAAACTCACTGGCTGTAGAGAAGGACAGATTCAGTTTATCAGGCAGTGGCTGGCACACCTACTTGTGAAAAAAAAGTGTAGAGTCTAAGTAAAGATGCTGTTAGAGGATGCTGGACACTGGAGCTAGATCCGAAGGCTGATCAAACTAAAGATGAAAAGACCCTATTAGAGACAAAGCAAGGGCTGTTTATTGTTCACCCTTGTATTATATACTTGGTATTTTTACTGTAGTGTGGATATTCTAAAACACATTATTTTAATTAATTAAATTTTGAGTGATTTCCATGTATCTTGATGAGAAACAGCTGACATTAAAAAGTCATCTTCTGAAAAAAACTGAATGATACAAGAATTAAATATGACAAGAATAAAAAAGATGAATAATATCAAACTCGAAATGTAGAATTTCACTGTATGTCTCTTTCTACTGTAGCAACCAGGGCACAAGGGCAGTATGAACATGTGGCCCTTTATTTGATCAAGGATAATAATCAACTAAGCCAAAAGGAAGGGAAGTAGATTTTCCTAGTTCAACTGCTAATATAATCTTCTACGTGTTTCCAATTGTGTAACCATTGCTACATGCAGCATTGTTAAATGGGAAGAAAACTGTGCAAATAACGAAGAACCCAAAATATGGAGAAATGGTATCTGGTGTTACTAATTATGAAATGGGCACAATGTCCTGCCTCCCTCCATTTCAGATCCCAGCCCTGCTTTTCCCCTGCTTTCCCTGCTCACGTCTCTGTTGACAGGCTCAGTGAGAATTGATTCTGCTGAACCTTGTAATTGCTACAAATGTGTGGTGACCATGGAAGCAGCATACTTTGTGGCAGGATCTCCTGCTTTCCTGGTCTTTCACCACCACACTAATGGTGATTATCTGTGGTCTAATCATTAGCAATGCTGCAGCATCTCTCTAGAGGCTAGAGATACCTATAGTCCTACCTATACCTATCATTTTCATCTTGAGGTGTGGAAAATGTGCCTCTTTTCCAGCAGAGCGTCTTCAGCTACTGACCACATAGACATGCCAAGACAGCCAGTGACCAGTTGTCCTCCTTCCTGAAGCCCCCACTGAGAAACAGGGTAAAACTCCTAAGTCCTACTTTGCAGGCACCAATTCTTTTCCATTCTCCAGCTGCATCTTCCAACCAAGTGCCAAAGCACACCGTTTTTCTTTAGAAATGTGCTGAACTGCTCTGAAAACACTGAAGGACATTTAATTTATCTGGGATTCCAGAGGTACTAAATATCATAGGAAGGAAGCATTCAACATAACTCACATGACCAAAAATGTTTGTAGGAGCAGTGAAGAGGCTGAGTGGCTCTCTGACTTCCTTAGCATGAGGGTGATTTCTGGTCTCCATGAAAGGCTGGCATTGAGACTCTGGGCAGAGCTCTTCTTTCTCTCTTGGAGATAGACGGATAGAGCATGCCTCTAAGTATAGTGTTGGAAGGGAAGATGTTGAGCTCAGGAGCAACTTGGAAAATTATTTTTCTCCCTCTGTTTTTTCAGATTGATATAATTTATTGCAAGATAATTCCTCATGGTTATGCTCATCGTCTGAGAAATCCAAAATAATTTGTTGTTCTCCAGACTTCTGCTTTAACTCCCCAGGAACGCTGCTTATCACACCTTACGGTATCAACTTCTCTTCTTGTTCTTTTTCCTCTGCATCCATCTACAGTTCCTGATGTTATACTTACACATCCACACAGTTTTCTCTGTTTGCAACATTAACCTATTAATACCCTTACCACAATCAAAACTCTGTGGCTGCCCATGCAATTAGATTTCCAATTTGTACTCATGACAGATCTTGCACACAAGTGTGGATAATGTAACCAGGTGGACCCCTGCAGCAATATCCCCAAATCTCAGTAAAGCTCTAATAGACTCTAATAGACTCTAATAACTTATATCTAGTTTCAGCTTTTTCCCTTAAAATACCTATGTGGTTCCTTGAAACGTTTCCCTCTCCTATGAAGAAAGGCTGGGAGAGCTGTGGTTGTTCAGCCTAGAGAAGAGAAGGCTCCGGGGAGACCTCACTGAGGTCCTTCAATACTTAAATGAGGCTTATAAAAAGGATGGAGGAGGACTCTTTACTCAGGTAGATAATGATAGAACAAGGGAGGATGGTCTTAAACTACATGAGGGTAGATTTAGATTAGAAATTAGGAAGAAATTCTTCACTGGAAGGTATAGTGAGGCGCTGGCACAGGTTGCCCAGAGAAGCTGTGGATGCCCCATCCCTGGAGGTGTTCAAGGCCAGGCTGGATGGGGCCTTGGCCAACCTGATCTAATGGGTGGTGTCCCTGCTGTGGCAGGGGGTTGGAACTAGATGCTCTTTAAGGTCCCTTCCAACTCAAGCCATTCAGTGATTCTATCATTCTATGAATGTTTAAGTAAAATAGACTTGAAACTAATTTAAAAGCTCTTTCCAGCTCCAGGAATAGACTGAGTTCCTTAGTCAATATTGTCTGTCCTGTATCCAGACTTCAGAAAGATTAGACCCTAAACCAAAACCTAACCATATACCTAAGCTTATACCCTGTCAGTTATGTACAGCTAAATGACCACGTTGACAATGGCCCTTACCCTGGCTTGATGACTTCTTTCAGGCTTGCACGTAATTTGGGTTTACCAGGTTAAGGTAACCTAAACCCCAGCTCTAAACTAAAGCCTATCTAAGTGTAAAGCTAGTCACAAGTCCAGTCCTAACATTAGGAATTACTCCAAGACTCACATTTCAGAAGCTTCTCTCTCTTTTCTGGAATGCCTCCTAGACTTAACATTGATCCTAGCTCACACTGTTACTGATCCAGGCCTAGCCTTTTATTCCAACTCTTAGATGAAGCTAATGACTGTGTCTATGGCTTTTACTAATTTTAAGGCTCTAACTAATCTTAAATCCATAATTAGTTCAGATTCATCAAATTATTCACATCAATTATTCACATCAAATTACTCACACTTAGAAAGTTACTTCTAGACCTGACTTTAACCTAAAGGGCCCATCTTCTTTAATCTCCATATGTAAACTTGAATTCAACTTGAAGTTTACTTTTAAGACTAGACCTTGAAAAAATCATATGTAGATCAGCTGGTCTGGCAACAGGTTTCGTATGAGTTCAACAGCCCCTGATAAATGCACAAGTAACACACTTTCACCAGTTCCTGACCAAGTAAATCTTAATTCTGACTACAATATTAATAGATTAATATATTAATCTATGTTAATAGATTAATCTATATTAATAGATTAGGTCTGTATTTTGTTTCATTTAGAACTAAGCATATTTTGTGAATCTCTGTAAGCAGCAGCATTAAGCTGAGCTTGATGCCTCTAAATCTAATATTCACTCGTGGTCTCAACTTCATGTTGACCCAACCCCTGCAGTTAACCCTAATGCCAAAACTAACTCAGACTTAAGCTCCACCCTGAGTACATCCCTAAGAATAAAGCAGCAAACTTTCCCGAATTAGGCAAAGGCCCCACTCTCCAGAGCCATAAACCAAGCTCAGGCATTATGCAGGCTCATGCAACATGATAGAGTGAATCCCAGCCCCTAAGCCTAGATATAACCTTTCCTAAATTTAACAAACTGAGTTCATCATTAAAGCTAGACCTGTGGTGTATTTCAGGCTGCCAATTTCATACAGCCTACCCTTGCCCAGACTCCAACTCTAAGGCTAATATCATATATAATCCTATCCCTAACGCTTGATCAGTGGTTGCAATTAAACCTTAGCCCAAAACTGTTCATACAAACAGCTGCTACATACAGCTCCAAATTAAACATTATCTCTTCCCAGGTACCAAAGCCAGGTAAGGCCTCCTGTATTACCTAGATCTAATCTCCAGCAGGCAGCCTCAACGATTTTAGGTGTAGTGTGATGGACCTTTTATGCACAGCAGTATTTGGTGCTGCGGGGCCCCCTGCGTGTAGCAGTGCCTCTTTGTCCACAGGTGCATCATTAACAACCTGTATTGTTACTCTCTTGCTCCTACTGAGTCCTGTGTTTTTCTGCCTGATCATTGATTCTTCTCCTAACACTTAGTTTCTTCTTTCCACCTCAACCCACTGCAGAGCAGGCCCCCTTCCTCTCCACAGCCACTCACTACGGGATGGAGGGAGCTGGCAGAGTGCTGACCTACCCAGTAAGACACAATTAGCATGTGGGATGACAGTGTGACACTCAGGTTCGTTGTGGAGCCCAAATCAGGAACCAACTGTGCCAAACCAGTGTTCAGTGCCACTTCTTTGCAGTTCTGTCCTTTTTACAAGTAATTTCACCGTGCTTTCTCTACACATTTGAAGGTAAAGACAAAATGTCTTTTGCTAATTGTGAGTCTAGAGTAAAATTCTCATGGTCCTAATTGTCTTCTGAGAATTGCATTTTTCTTCCAGCATGAATTATGTAAATTTTCCTGCTGCACTGCTAGGCACGGAATCATGCCACACAAGACAATTGATTCTTCTCCAATATTGCTTCTTCATGCTTGATCTAATTTGTATTAAAATCTGTTTTACTTTAGAACTGACAGCAGGTTTGACTTGTTCATCCATTTTGCCTTTTCTAGCACCTGTTCAAATTCAGTGATATTGGCAAATAGATCAGAAGGATTTCACTTGTATTTTTCCTTCTCATGGAAAAGCAAAACAAACAAACACCAAAAAAGACCCACTTTTCAGTAATATTCATTTGACACTGATTGTGCTCAATATCTACATTTTTTTTTTTAATCTCAGATTTCCTTGCATGCATATATTAGAAACGACATAGTAATGCATATACAAAAGTGTAACTGAACTGAGCATTGCAGACCACCAAGTAGGCACTCCATTAATTCCCTATGTTATTTACTGTAATGCTGCTACACATCCAAAAGTAAGAATCTTCCCATGGGGTATCGCCAAAAAATGTGAGCAATTGTGTTTTCCACTGATAAAACTTACTCCATTCATCAAACCACATATTCAACTGAACTGGTCATGAGAAGGACATTTTTCATTTGGTTTTGTTGGGTACAATTATCATGTTTTTGTCTTGTTATGCAACTCTGTGAGAGATTCCGCTTAACTGGCTATTTGAATAATAGATTTTTTTTTCCTGCTCTTTACTGTTTATAATGAACTGAAATTTACAACAGTGTGATACTTCATGGTACTCTGAGTTTTGCAGCCATCATGAGAATCGGCACATTTAATGGTAGGCTGTTGTTTCTTATCTCAGATAAAGTGCAGATAAAGTAGTTTATGCCCCACCCAAAAAAGAAAAAAGCCCCAATGCAAAATGGCTCACATGAAAAAAAGAGAAAATGATGCATATAAATTACATATGAGTCACTTTGTGCCACCAACTGTGCTTTTTATGTAGGACCTGATGGACTAAAACCCTGTCTGCTAGTGGTTGCCTACTTCCTCTAAATTATACATATTTACTCTCATAAATTCAATGATCTAGGAGTTTCCAGTTTAAAGTAATTATATAGGCCATGCCATTTGTCAGCAGAGGGAGCCAAGTAGTTCAGAACAGGGATATCTCTTCCCTTTCTACTTCCCTTCCCCATCTTATCCCACTTGGAATGGGAGGGATCTCTGCACTGACAATAGATGAAATCTGTGTTGACCAGTTTAGATGGAGATCCTGAATTTATAAGATTAATGTTAGGAGAAAATGTATCCTGTTCTGAATAATTATGAAGAAATAACTATTTTGCAGTAGTTACTTCACTTGCTGTAAAGCCATGCCCAATAAATATTTGCTTGTATTACCACAAAATACCATTGAGAATTTTTGTTGAAACCAAAACTTTCCTGCATCAGTATAGCATTTTTGGTTGCAACATAAGACTTCACCCTGAATTAAGAAGTGATTGAGCTGGAGTCTTCATCTTTGTTACTGAACTATGGTGTCAATTCTGCATCAAATATGTCACAACAGGAATTATTCATGAGCTAACCCTGTCAATGTTCCATATTACTTTTTTTTTTTTCTTTTTTTTTTTTTCCTGTGGTCAGACGCTTCATTACAGAAAACATGGTAGGAACTTGGACATTAAATAGGCTCAATTCAGAAGACTGCATTTAAATTCAAATTTAAATCTAATGTTGGGTCCATCTGATTATAAAACGACATCTGTTGTTTCATGAATGTGTAGCAAGAAACTTATTTTATTAGCGTATTCTTTTCTCTGTCCTCTTTAATATCATTAAGTAAATATTCTTCACCTGGCTTCTTCAAAAAATACATAAATTAATATTTATATATAGAATATCATGGCACTTGTAAAATATTTTTAATTAAAACAGCTGATCTGGAGGATTGCAAAATTTTTCGATCATCTTTACTACTTTGGGGCTGAATACACACAATTATCTTATACCCATGAAAGCTGATGGACATCTTTTTGTGGATTTCCACCAGTATAAATTTGGGGATCATACCACAAGTAATATCAAAATCCCATGACATTTTGTGGCATAGTTTCATTTGTTTCAGTTAACCAGCTACAGTAGCAGGCTACTGAAATTAGTTAGCTAATGATACCTGCATGTTTTGTCGGTTGTATTTTAAGAGAAAGTGGTCCATTTTAAAAGAAAAAAAAATATCCCACAATATGTTTTATTTATTTCCTGAGGACTTTCACTTACACAAATAGGCACTAGACATTTGAAATTGACTTTCCAAAGCACGACACAGTTTAAAAAAAAAAAAAAAAAAAAAAAAGAATTTGTCTTAGTTTCATTTAAAACAGTAAAAATTGACCTTGTAAACATTTCCATAGGAGGTAGGATACATACATTTGACAATTTGTCAAATAAGAGAAAGTAAACAGTTACTCTGTGGTCCTAATAAATAATGAGCAACACAGGCATTAAATAAACATTTTTATATAAAAAGATATAAGTGAAAGACTAAAATAGAATTTTTAATAAATTAGGAAGAGATGTAATCATTTCTTTACAACTTAGTCTTGCTTTCAAGAATCACTGGTTCTTTATGCTCACCCTGAATTTCTGACTTAAAAGCTGTAATGAAACCAATCCTGAGTTATTCACAAGCAGGACACAATATGAATATAGCTTCTTTTCCATGTGGAGGGGTGCTAATATCTCTAAAATGGCTCTTTTTACACCTATATATAATACTTTTCTAATTCATCAGCATAAAAGTATTGCCATCATAGCCTTAATGTCTGAATTTGGAAAGTAAGCTTAAGGCAGTGACATGTCTGTCCCAGTTCAGGTTCCTCCAGCAGCTGCTCCCATGAAGACTGTGTTGATTGGTGGTAAAGATGATACCATCTCTCTGCTTGGTGGGCCATGAGACTCCAGATTTTCCTGAGGAGGAAACTGACCAGATGTTCCATACATACACTGGGAAGAAGATGCGGTTTGCATGTTTGAAGCTGTGGGGAAAAAAGGTTATCATCATTGCAAGTTTCCTATCTATTGTATTTAACAAAAAACACAGTACAATTTAATCTGATGGAAGCACTTATCTACCAAGTGCATCATCTGAAGGACTGAAATTTCAACAGTCTTATACTTCACTCAATTTACTTATACTTCTATAATTTTTCTTCAGTGGCTCCTCACAGCATCAGGGTATAGGTCAAAACCTCATGTCAGTGAACTCAGCTAAAAATCCTGCTCCAGGCCTGACAATTACAGCCTGAGTATGAGCCATCTTCTATGAAAACTGTGCAAAGCTATTTACATTTGCTACATGCATTTTTCCGTATCTTGCACCATTCAGGTCCATATTCACTGATGGTACCACTGCCACCACCTGGAACATATCAAGACAGAATACAAAAGACGCTTGGTGGGCACAACCCCTTCATCGTGGTGCTGGCTTTTTCCCCTTCTTTAGCATCCTTAAAAGAACTGACTATTGAATTCTTGTAGAGCCTTAAAAATTCAAGTAATGACTGATCTTCTGTGCATGCTTAACAGGTAAGTAGCAGGAAGAGGTAACCTTGTGGAGAAACGAAGAGGCTGTGCCCTGGTTTACATCTTCCAAGCAATACTTGTGAGCCTTTTGGGAATATAAAAGCAAACTCAGCTACCATTTTTTTGATGCACATACCAAATTAGGTAATTTCGCCTAAAATTCACTGTCAGTAGGAGATTTGCCTAATTCACATAGTTGTTGAAGCATAGGACAGGAAGGGAGTATACTATAGGAAATATGTATGTAGACTTCCCTGACGTAGGGTTCATTTGATCTGCTTGACAGCGAGGATCGTAAAGAGCCCTTAGAGGAGCCCAGTTCATTATTAGCTCACTTAACAGTTAGAAAATATTTCCTAATATAGATTTTCCTGCAATTCAGGCTAGCCATTCCAATCCTCATGGACAATGTATCACAGCCCTCTTAACAGGAACAAAGAGTTATTAAACCCACTGCCTTGAAATTTTAAGGAAACAATATCTTATGATACATCCCAGGTGGATGTATTAGCTATTTCATCTCTATATTGCATCTTATATGTGGTATATGTGAGCTACAGTTTAACTCTCAGCACTTGTTAAGATGCCAAACAGTTCATAGCTCTTCCTCAGTACTGGATATACTTACGCATAGGAGTCCGACAGACAATAGAAGGTGGGGACTCTGTGTAGTATGAGCCTGTTTGTTTTCTTCCGCTGTCATCCAAGATATTCAGTGGATCATGTATATCATTGTATGATGGCAATGATCGAATGCTACTTACACTGCTGATTACAGAAACATGTTGATCAACCATTGATCCAAGTCTGTGAGATTCTGGATAATTTATATTGTTTCCATAATATCCTATTGACAGGAGATTGAAAAAAAAAAAAAAAGAGCAGAGCAAAATTACTATTGAAAAGAAAGGAATAGGTAATTATTGGCTGAATCCCTCATGAATAAGTTTATTTATGTACACATATAGCCTAATAACATCAGTAACTCATGCAATGATTGACCCAAAAGAGGGGTAGGTAACAAGGGTGTAAAAAATCCTAGGAATTCAGTCATGCCTTCAGTACAGAATTGCAGCTCCATTCTAAGTTCAGAATTAAAGAGTAGCCTGTGATCAGAGGACAGAAGAGACGCCATATGGACTCATATCAGTCATGCGGACTCATGGAAGGGAGTTCAGTGGTCCCTTCTGAAGCTGACAGTCAAGGAAAATATACATGGAAAGAAATTCTGCATGGTAATACAGCATACACAACTTCATATTTCCAATTTTTCCATTGTGTCTTTCTTCCAGAAGAGGGTGGCCTTTTGCTGACTATATCTCTGAAGCAGATTGTGGCAACAACTTTACACTTGAAGCATGGGAAATATTAGGGCCAAAGTCTCAAGTTAATGCTAATGCAAATTTTTATTCATTTCTCTTTCACCATCTTGAACCTATGACTAGAATGGCCCACTATGCTGATCCCAAAGGTAAGTTATCTTATGCCTGCTCTGCTTCAGAGTAGGTGTTCTGGGGACTGTTCGAGAGATTGCTAATCACAAAGGCATCCTGGTTTTGCTTCCTTTGTGAAAGACACAGCAATGGTGCTAGAAGAAGATTGGCATAGGTGCAACAGAGGCATCTGAGGTCAACTGAGGATTCCCCAGAGGAAAATAAATCCTGAAGTAGCTCGTTAAGCTGCTTTGCAATCTATGTGTGCCATCAGAGAAGTGGAAAATGGGAAAGTATAAATAAGAGCAGAAAACAAGCTTCCATAGGAAAAAGCAGAGAAAGACTCTTTCACTCCAGCACAGAAAGAGAAACAGAAGAGAAAAATAAAATATATTTGTATATATTAATACCGTTGGAAGCATTAGGGGCATATGTTGCTCCTGGACAAGTAGACACTGAGTTGCTCAAGAAATTGAAGCTCCCAGTATTCAGAAACTGCATACTGTGAGTGTCCTGAGGCATGGATGAGGGACCATAACTGGAAGGAGATCTGGCACTGTACGGAGATACAGCACAACTGTTGTTGAAGTAGTCTCTGGAGAACTGCTGTTCACTTAATGCATTGAATCGGCTGTGCTCTGCTCTGTGGTGGTAAACTCCCGGCGTGGAATGGGCCTGAGTTCTGAACATAGCCTGGTAATTGGAATTGTTTCCGTAGTAATTCTGATTAGTTTGCGACAAAGTCTGATAAAGGGGTTCTGAGTAGGAAGAGCACTGTGAATGTGTGGATAACACCGGGCCTACACTTGGAGGCCTCACAGCCATCGGCCCCTGGTTGATAACACTTCCTCGGCTGACCAGGGCGGGTGAAATGGGTGGAGTCATCAGGTGACCAGTGCTTTCAGACAGCTCCATCTGACCTGGAACAATAAACATTAGCCATCAACAGTGTTACTACTGCAGTACTGCTGAATACACGGAATGTGTTAAGACACGCTGGTGAAGTGCATGTTACCATCTGAAACCTTTACAGACAATATGCATTGGCTCCCACCTGTACAATGCTGGTTCTTTAATTCATGGTTTAGGGCTAGGAAACTTCCCAATTTCATTTTCCAGATTGGAGGCTTCCACATTCAGTGTGAAATTCCAGCAGATACAAGCCTTGTGCACTCAAGATGTTATTGTTTGTTCATGCCTCACAAGAACCTCATCAAGCCAGGACATGTAGGGTATTTTTACCATTGTACCAAGAGGATCTCTTACTGGCAGGGCTCTACAGTTGCCCCCTTCCATGAATCAGCGCAGAAGATGAGCTCACGAAATGTTATTTACCAGAGGTCCTCATAAATACATATGGTCATTGTTACTCTTACAGTAATGTGATACCGTGGATTGAAAGAGTAACAAGCAAATAGGAGAAAGAGAGACTAGGAGAACAGATACATACCTGTCAGCTGCATATTTTCACTGTCTCCTGTGGCAAAGGGATTCAGACCAGAAGGTACACTGCTGGGCTGGCTAGCTGACAAGGACACATAGGTTTGCTCTGCTAGGCACTCATTTTTGACTGAAGTGTCACTGGTCAGAGGAGCAGCTTTGTTACGATTTGCTAGGAAGCAAGAGCTGGGTGATGCAGTAAAGGTGGCTTTGCTTGCATCTGGAAGAGTAAGTGAAAACTGTTGGTGGCTGTTATAAGTGCTCATTGCACATAAATTCAACACTAGTATATAGGCAGCATATGAGCTGCCTGATCTGTTCATGACTTTGGTTGCTTGTTTTAAAACCCAGCGAAGCCTCCATCTTTTGCATGCAGTCGAAAACAAATATGCTCTACTCTTGATCTTCCCAGATGAACTGTCTGAATTATATTCCGCGACCACAGATCTACAAAATAGATGCTGATGGTGTTATCAGCTCCTTACTGAAGTCATCACAGTAAAGACATGGACTAGATTTATTTCCTTGTAATAAATGTCAGCAATGAAGTCAAGCAAATTACATTAAGGCTCATGATACTTCAGCCTGAAGAATCAACAATGGGAGTTTTAGAATGACAGAAAGTCTGTCTGTTTTCATACAGACATATAGAACAAAGCATTTGTTATACTCAGTTGTTCTTCAGTTTTCTGCAGACTACTGATAAAGTCAGTGGAAATTTTGGTATTTTCCAGTGGAAATCGTAACTTCACCCTATGGTTTCAAGGACTTCACCTAAGTGTTCAAGGAGAAGGCAATTGCTACATGGGACAAGGCATTTCCTGAAGGATGATTTAAAAGAAAAAGTGCATCCATCCACTCTCAGATAAATTCTATGCAAGTTTCTTGCAGCAAAGTGCAGATTTAGAGTAATAACAACCAAAGACTTAAGAACTGATTACAGATGTTAATGTCAATCAAAAATAATTCAACAGAGCCCAGTGGAGTTCCATTGCATTTTGGGAGATTAACTTGAACCAGAATTTGATCCATTTCTTATAAAAGACCTGGAGCATATGTCTTCAAACTGTATAATTCTGAAGAAGCCTGGTAGCTGGAAAAAATACGGGATACTATTTTAAGCTCTTTTTATTTCTTTTCCATATAGTAATACTTCAGTCAGATGCTAAGTAGGGTTCCAACTTGTGTTCCAATCTTGCAGGCACATTCACATTTTGTTAACATTTAATACATTCCTAGTTCAAGGCATAATTACATATTTCAGCTTTGGTAGAAAAACTGGATTGGGAATTCCTGCTCTCTCTGCTATTTTACTTCTTTACACACTGCAGATTGTGGTCCTTCAGTTGCATCCACAAAACTGTTTGAAGCATCCAAGATCACTTCAGTGATCGTGTGTATTCACATTCCCACAAAACATTATTAAGTGAACCATGGTTGACAGTGGGAATAAATTGCTGAGTGAATGTTCACAGCCTTTTCAGGTGGATTTGACAATGTCACATAGAACTACACCTTCAGAAGACTGTAAGTCTGCTTTTGCTTAAAGTTCAACAAATATGCAAAACTCTAAAAATGCAGGAACACGTTCAAAAGAAACAAGCTCTAGTTACCTAAATTCTTCATGTATTTGTCCAGTAGATTCTGGAGTTCTTGTTCTTTGTCATTGTTGAACTGTGTCTCCATGGCAAGCAGGATGTACTCATCTAGTAGCATGCGGACCAAATGAAAAGAACCTTTTGGAGGAGAAAGAGAGAGAGAGTAGCTGAGTTATCTTTGTGACCATCTCTCACCACTCTACAAGAAGCTGGTGAAACAAACAAATAATTGTGGACTTTAAATGACCTGGCAAGACCAACAAGAAATAGTGCCTAACTTCTAGCTCTAATCTCTCTTTGCACTGGCCCACCTAGCTCAATTGTTTACTGTCCTGTAGGCTATTTGACCACTAATTACATCAAAGAAAAATACTGATGAAAGTGAGACATGCTTTATTCTTGAAGAGGGCACACAGTGGAGCTAGATAAGGCTGCAGTCTGCTAGAATGCCTCTGCTCTATTTCTGTTTGCCTTGTGCTAAATAACCAGACAATAACTGGTGAAGTCTTTGACCTTATTTCAAGGATATATGACATTAAAAATGTGTCTGTCCTTACAGCTATTTCAAATAGCCTCTGAATTTTAGAAAATGATGTACCTACTACTGCAAAGACAAGTTGGGAAATGATGTACTGGATTTAAAATGGATTTAATTTGCTCTAACATTTTCTATTTTATAAAATATTCTGAGAATTCCCCAGACCAAACATTTCTAAAGATGGACCTATGAACCTTAATTTTTAAAACCACAGATACTGTTGAATTGAATGTCTGCTGAACCCAGAATTAAATAACACTAGTGACCTACCAAATTCATTGTGCTATTATGAAAACAAACCCTTCCCAAACTGGTCCACATGTAGAACTAATAATTTAAATCTTCAGTCTCCTACTGAGATACATAGTTACAGCTCCAGTGGCATATCAAAACAAACAGCTTCTAGCTCTTAAATGGCAAAGCAGTATCAAACAGCAATTCAAGAGAAAAATACCTTCAGAAAATGAACATGTGACACAGATCACCAATAAGTTACTGCTATCATTTACTGTAAAATGTTAGTTTGAAAAGCACATTACACAGTATTTGTGGCTTTGATCAAAGAATCTTTAGACTATGACAGGCTTCTCTGCTGAGGAAGTAGTGGGAGGTAGATAAATGCCAGCACTTATGTACAAAATATGAGTGTTTTTACAAAGTCCAGGTACCAAAACTTGATGCGTTGTTTAGAGTTAGGTTATGCATCACTCGAGCACCGAAAAAACTCCATTTTAGAAGAAAGTCTTGAGCCCTCTTCTTTAATGACCTCCCATTTTGCTTGCTTGCCTGAAAGACAGAAGTAGTAAAATATTGTAGGTATGCTAACTTGCTTTCTACACACAGGAGAGAATAAAGGAGAACTGAATATTCTTGAGAGTTCAAGGAGTCCTTGACTCAGGCTAATGTGGTAGAGTGGATCAAGCTGCCTGAATCAAACTGTTTTCAGAACGCATGTCCTAAAGTGATAAACAGCAGAATTCACTCTTTACAACGCAAACAGAGTAGAGCTCTGACCATGTTAGATGAAGCAAACTGTTTACCACTTGGGTTCTGGCTGTGCTCTGAAGACGTATAAATTAGCTTGTATTCTAATACTGAAGATGGCAAATTGTTCTGTAAATATACAGGTATACAGAGCAAAAAGAAAACAACAACAACAAAAAACACCCTCTAGTGCCATGTTATTCCACATAAACAGGGAACACAAATTAGTCTCTGTAATTTATTATAATCTGTATAATACCTGCCAGACTTTCTCTCAGAAACTGGTGCGTTTACTGTTGTAACACTGAAGCTTTTAAAGTTGCTCATTTCATACTGTCACTTTGTTCTGGCTGTGATTTGTTCATGTGGTAATAGTATGCCCTGTTGCTTTCTCAAGCAGCAAGCAGAAAGAAGCTGTTGTGTTTTGACAGTAACAACACTTCACACAGACAGCAACGGAAGGATTATATGTTCTGTAAATGATTAGCTCCTACTTAATAGATCTAGACTCGGGACTTTCTGGTATTTCTTACCCCTAACTACAGGAAAACAATGCTAGGAAACATACCTGTTAACTTTAATAATTACAGTACTAAATAGAAGATGCTGAATGGGAGAGTACTTCAATGTTTCTGCCTGGTCTGTTTATTCAGAATTGTGTTTTAAAATTGTGGAATCAATTCTAGACTGTAATCATTCAGTTCTAAAGCAAGCTATGATTGCTCAGCTTCACTGGGAGTTTTGTGTCTAGGCAAGTGCATGTAAAGACTTGGTTGGGTTTTGTTGCCCTGACGCACCCAAAGCACCTCACTGTCCTGCTAACATATGACAGTAAATATTAGTAAAATCAGACTGTTTTAGAAAGAAAGAAGATATGACTGTCCCATTGAAATTTGGGAAAACAGGTGAAGAAAGGGAAAATGACATGCCCACTTCTGTAAGTGGCAGAAGAACTCTTCTGCAAGCCAGTCAAAACTAACTGCATTGCCTCTGCCTCTTGCACCCATTCATATCAAGATGGTCCCTAAAACGATGGACAAAATAACATTTCATTTCCAGACAGAACAGGGCCTGATGGGAAGACCAGTCTTTAGAGCTAGTAGTAAGCAATATCATGTGTAACATTTCTTTCTGCTAGTTTACATTAATTAGTGTCGCAAATTGGGTTAATATCTCTTCCTTGAGATATAATTGAGAACTCACTTTGTTCTGAACCATAGTGTGATCATTCATAACTACATCTATATAAAATACTTGTGATCAGAAAGCATCTTGTAAATCAGGGAAAAAATCCCACCAAAAGCCTCAATTACCAAGTTAAGCACCTTATAAAGCTATAAAACTCTATCTTTCATCTTTGCAGAAATCCTGCTGCAGGTTAGCTACTTTTGGATCCATCTGCTGCACTAACCTATACGACATGCAGTACCGTCTGAATAATATGAAGGAAAGGTCTGCTTCTCTAAAGGACAACTTTGGCTCACCTTATTCACTGGGCAATACCCCTGTGATTCTGCATGCATGCACAGATAAGTTTTTTTTTTTTCCATGTAGAGCTTGTGACAGTGCTGACTTTCATTTTTTAGTTAAGATAGGTAGTTTTTTCACAAACATAGTTTTTTTCATTGACTTAGTTTTTTCAACAGCACTCAACATGATTAATTAATAATCTTCACTTTCACACCAAGTGAAGAACACCCTGGTCACAATGAGGATATAGAAGCAGAAATGACAGTCTCACATAGGAAGTTAGTGGGACTGCATAGTTAAAGGACTGTATCAAGAATAAGGGGAGTAGGATTTGGTCTTGAGTCAAGCAGAATATTTGACAGGTACCTTGATAACCCTTTGCTCAACCACAGTATCCAACCATTCAATAAATGACTCCACAGTGGCATTCTTCTTTAGAAGGTCCTTCAGTTCTTGGAACACTGTAATAGAGTCATCTACCACGTAAAAAGGAGAACATATCATTGCATGCTATTCTGAACATGAGAAAAAGCCACTCACCAGCCATATGACAATATTGTAGCATGGAAAGGAAAGGCAAAGAATTAGAGCAGTGAAGAAATGAGCAATTATTCAGCAAAGTAAGGAGACACACATCTATCACACATACATATTTTAATTATTTTAACATTACAGTCATACAGTATAATTTTACAAGAAGATAAAAGAAAAAAAAAACACTGCTATTTCCCATTCATTTTTAGGTTCAGCCTTGAAAACTTATCTGTTACTAAGTTTAGCAGAACAGATTTATCTGTGATGCGGCTGACTTGTACACTGTCTTAAGGTTTCTCTTATGTTTTACCAATTTCTCACAATATAATGTAAAGTTAACTTCCCTAATTCCCATTTGGGAGAAAGTGCCTGTATGACTGGTTATTTTGCCTTTTCTTTTCTTAGCTGATGTGGGAGAACAGAAGAATAGAAAACAATTACAGAAAAAATAGGAAGTGGACTACTCAAATTAAAATGTGAATAGGATTGTGAACCATTATTTAAGAGAACAAACTTTTATGATCAAAGTAACAGTCCTTAGAAGATGACACATTGCTATTGCTCTTCTTTCAGCTCTCCAAACTCTGATCATCATGCTTCCTATGACAAAGTTATATTTTCAAAAAAGACAGCTAATTCTTTTTTTTTTTTTTTTTCCCCAAAATAGCTATGTATAGCAACATGTAAAAAAAATAACACCCCAAGAATTCGTACTTTACTCCATTCTATTTTGTCTATGAAAATGGCTGTTACAGTTTATAGATAATTGTATGGTTTTTTAAAGGTCAACTTTCAGCCAAAAACAAAACCAAAAAAGTAAACTAGCTCAAGTATCCATTTAATTAAGCTATAATTACTGTCAACTTTTGCGACTTTTTTCAAGAATCTCTGCTAATATCCCCACATGATCAAGACAAAACTTCAAAAGGGATTTTGTTACAATTAGCAACTGACATGAAAATTATTTTTTCAACAGCTGTTTAAAATCTTCTACCCCGGATGACTTCCCAGTGCAAGCTTCTATTTTTGTAGGACATAGTAGGGCAAAAAATTGGTTTTCTTAAACTAATGTTAACACTGAGCTAGATCAGAAAATGCAGTGTCACTGTGCCTTTTCTCAGCCCATCTCCAAGTAGACTAGCATGGCAAGGAATGAAAGAGTAGATTTCTTTTAATGTTACAAATATATCACCATGGACTTACATTCACTGTAGACTTCCCCATCAGAATCTGTGCTCCCTGAGACTGCAAGGAGTGCCTGAGAGCCAATACTATTCAAATCAACTTTTTCAATATCTGACACCATGGAATTCACCACATGCTGATCAAACAGGGCTGGCCGAGCAATCTGTAAGAGAAAACAAGGTAAAATGCTGAGAAGCCTGAAAGAATTCTCAGAGAAGAATCACGAGCTGTCTTTTCATGGTTGTTTTTTATAGGTCAAATGTGATAATGTTTCTCTTCCATTAGAATTCTAATGTTCTTCTAATGTGCCTTCCTTTCAGCTCATTTTCACAATGTCACCCACAAGTCTGTCTTAATATTTATACAACAGAAAACTAACTCAAGGTGAATACATAGTGTATCTACAGTTATTCATGAGGGCTGCACTCTCAAAAGCCCAAGCTGCTAGCATTTAAGCTCCCAGAAAGGTACTGTTTCCTTTTCTACAATCTAACAAAACATCCTATGGAGATGTCTCCCAATTGCAGACACTTGTACCCTGCCAACTTAGCGTTGGAGCACTCAGCTACCTATCATTTACATTCATTTCAGTCAGACTTCAAAAGAGGTAAGTTCACATCATGGGCAAGACAGTGAAACTTTGCTAGGCATGAAGTATTGTCTGATATTTTCCCATTTAGAGCTAGAACAAATACCAAAAATTCCACTTTATCATATGATTGCCTAAAGTTCCCATGATGGTAATTCACTTTAACCATGGTCTTTCCCCTCTTTTTCCTCTCTTTTCTACTACTTCTTTTGAAGTTCAGAACGTCTTGATAAGATCTATTTCTGTCCTCTTCTTTCTTTCGTGCTGAAAACTACAAGATGCAAGTCTTTCATGGAAATATTGATTAAAACTTGAGGCATTACATCTCCTAGCCAGCAAAATGAACTGAATGTAATTGTCAATTTTCTGATGTATAAATCTTATTCTGTTTACCTGTGCTAGGTGTAAGAATGATGTCTGCCGTTTCAGGGAAGAAACAAATCTTCGTGCAATAGGCAATTTCTTATCTGTCAGGACTTCTGGTAGATTTTCCAAAGAAGAAACAACCCACTGTTCCCAGTTTTTTGCAAAATTTCTTATATCTGCCAGTAAACTACAGCAAAAAATGTGTTTTAGAGAAACATCAATAAAAACTGTCTTGCATTAATTTAAAAAAAAAAAAAAAGGGGTTTCAGTCTGTGATTCACAGACTCCTGGACAGATCTGTGAATTATTCCTCAGGTAATCCTGAAAGGAAACAGATGTCTGATCATCATAAGGCTAAAACTGACTATATTTTGATATGTACCCCCCTCTGAGAAAAAAAAAAAGTAAGCCACCTGTCAATTGAAATAGGTTGAAAACCACTAGTATTAAGAATAAACCATAAGAAATCCAATAACTTTTAGAGATATCTGAAGCTTGAAGTCTTAGACATAAAACTCCAAACATGACAACCTCCAAGAAAAAGGAAAAGTGAGAAGATTCAGAGGTAATTTATAACAATCCTCTTATTAATATCTTGGTGAAAATAAAGCTTAGATATCATGATGATACATAGGACATAAACCTGAAAAGTATCTTAAAAAAAATCTTTATACAATGTAAGCATTTTTTTTGGGGGGGGGCCGGAGGGGGATAGGGCCTCTCCTAGGGTTTTAGTGTAGAAGAAACATATTTCAAGATATTCAACGAGACACTGAAACCGGACATTAAAATAGTGTCTATCATTTTAAGGCCATTCTACTTCTATAGCTGTCCTCAAAGCTGATAGTATTTTGTCATACACATTCAACTGTTATAAAAATGAACATAAATATTGTGAGAAAATTTCTCTAGGATATATAATTTCTATTTACTCTATATTTTCCTGGAACATGCTTAGCAATCAGAATATAGAGTTATTATACCTACCTTTCTGGCATTTCTTGCATCGTTGCAGGGATGAGTACATCTGTAAGGACCTTCAAAAAGGTAACAGAAAACGATATCAAGCTTCCATTGGCCATTTATTCATTCATGTCTTATCTACTTAGATTATAAAGTGATAAGGACAGGGAGTTTATATAGAATAAAACCATTCAACCTACTGTCTAGATTTCTCCCAACACTATTAGATGGGAACATATTTATTATATATATTTATTATATACCTAGATATCTCCCATTCCTAATATATGCTTCTTTGCTGCGTGCTAGTAAAACAATAAAATGCTATCACTCCTGTCTTACAGTAGAGTAACCTCCCAAGTTCTCAAGAGCTGTTTGACTCTTTCTTTTACCATACTGCATGTGGCACTGAAGGTGTTCAGGGTTTAGGATAAATCTCTTATGGCTAAGTGTGGTGAGGAACTGTGTTGGCAAAAAACTCTGCCAACTGGCCTGCCTCCTGGGGCATTTTATTGCAGGGGACAAAGTTGTTGGACTATATTCCAAAAATCTGTTTCCACCAGTAATCCAAACACTTTGATAAATACACAGTAGTACTCTTCCTCCTTTCTGGCAGCTGTGCTGCCAAGAATATCTAACATGATTATGAGTGAGAAATGGTGAGACGGACAAGAGAGAGAATGATAGATTTATGATCTTTGAGTAATTCTACCTTATCAGTTTTCTAATTCGGGCTCCTGTAGTATTTCTTCTTCTGTCACTTTACATATTTATTACAAGTAAAGTTAGTATTGATCTACTGGGACATCAGGTTTATAGCAGGAAAAGCCTCATAAACACGAGGTACAATATAACCTCTACAAGTAAATGAGGTTTAATGACTCATCTCCAGGGTAGTAATTATGATCTTCAGTGCTAATCACCTTCCTACTTTATAGCTTGATATGTTTCTAAGACATACCTGTTTTCTTCCTTTGTGTATTTTTCCCCTGTTTTTGTACATTAAAGAATGACAAATGTATGACGATAAGGTAGTAGGTGCTAAACAGCCTCAAGTCTCTTCCTTTGACTGCTTGATGTTTTTTATTATGCCATTAATTATTTCCTCCCATTGACAGGTAGTTGTCAAACGTGTTATAGAGGGTATGACAATCTTTCTAACTATATAGCGGGGCATCCTGATATTCTTTGATATTATTTTTGCACAAGCAAAAGCTATACTATGGCTGAGATTATCCATTTAACTAAATACCTAACTTACCTTATACAGAATTGAGTCACAAACGCAGAAGATGTCAACAATGATGGGATTTTCGAGCAGGGGAAGAAGATGGTCAGGCATTCCTTGCCAAAAATGTAATAAGAAATGCTGAATCTAAAAGAACCAGAATCATGGACATAAACAATGCTTTCTTGTCTGCCTGTGTATATATACCAAGAATGTGTATTCAAACAATCTTACCTCTTCAAAGTTCCCATTAATTGCATTGTCAAGGACACACTGACAGTGTGTTTTGTACATCATGATAAGAGTATCTACCTATTTTGGAAGAAAGAAAGATTAAACAGTTTCTTAGCTCTCTCTCCTTTCTTGCTACAGTGATCTGTAGCTTTCTGTAGCTAGAATTTAAACATACAAAATAAACTGTATTACAATGCATAATTACAAGTAGGGTCTGTATATCTTGAAGTGATGACATCATTCATCTCTCTTTTTTATCCACATCTCTAAGTCTCAATGTTACTGTCAGAACTGTAGCATTTGAATCCTGTATACAATGTGAACATGTGGATATCAAAGACAATAGCTAGATTAGCCAGTCAGATGGCAAGGTAAATTCACTTTCTGAAAGCTAAGATTAATCCTAAAGAGTAGTGCAAGTTAATCATTAGGCTACTATAGGCGTCTATGAGTGTTCTGAAACATCATCTAGTTGGACAAATGAGAAAATAGCTGCCAGTCATTTGGTCAAAGTTTAATCACTGCCTTACACGAACTGAACTTTAAAAAGCAGAACTCCTTTTCATCTCATCAGGCTAATTTATCTGAGTGGAGTGTTCCCTTATTTTAATAACCCTGCAGAGATATTACAAGAGTTTGTAAAAAATTACCATAAATCTTAAAATTTGTAGTAAATTACAAGAGTTTTGTAAAATATTTGAAGGAAAGAAAGATGGATGCTAGCAAAACCATTCTTACTGTCTAGAATCATGAAAAGTTTTGTTACAGCTTGTGAACTTCTCCAGCAAACCAGTCCCAGGTTTTGAATGAATTTAGTACAGCTTTATTTCAATAGGTCTCACATACAGATTTCTTTGGAATGTACTTTCCTGACTTTCACAGCTCCTTTTGTAGCTACATGTCTTTGAAAAAGAGTGCAAAGGCTGAGATTCAAGAACATTATGAGGCTTTTTTTTTTTTTTTGGAAGGGTTTGTTGAAAATTTGAATTTTGGGTTATTTTCTTCAGAAACATAAAATGCAGAAACTATCAATTTGTTTTAGTGCAGACTGATACATTTATGCAATCTCCAGCAAATTCAGCTGCATACAATTTTTAAGACCTTTAATGAAGGAGTCTAACTTCATGTGTGGTGCTTCAACAGAGTATCTAAAGTTCACTTACACATTTCCTTGACTTTAAAGACTTGTAAAGGTCATTTAACTTTTGTCCTCTGTTAGAGCTTTAAATATTGTTGTAATCATATTATTTTGGATGAATCTTAATTTAGGGGACTGAGTGATGGGACAGTAAGTGAAGGGATAACAGTGTGAACTGCAGGAGAGAGTTCAATAACTCTTGGCCAGATAAGCTGAGTGAGGGGAAAGACAATAGAGAAAGAAAACAGGAAGTAAGAACAAGGAATGAGGAAAAAGTAGCAAGGAGAGAGAAAGAGGAAGACACACACATAAATTCATATCTCTTCCCCCAGCTTCCTTGTAACTCCAGGAGTCTGTTCCCAGAGGAAGTCACCTACAACGGGCCCTCTTGGGCCCTTGGGTCACCTGGTCCCAACACCAGAGCAAATGCACACTGCCAATTCAAAATGAAGACAAAATGAGTTTTATCTTTTTGTTCATTGTTGGTGTGGTAAAATCCAGTTTTTCTTACAGTGTTGTATTGGACCTGTAGGGAACCTCAAATTCTCCTCAGATTTACATGTTACAAGAACACTGTATATATGAGAGATGTCAATTCACTAGTGGAGTCTACTGCAGCGGGTGATGTACACTACTGAGGACACCAGTTCTTGGGCTTTCTTTAGAACCTGTAAGATTTCCACCTAAGATCTGTGTTCTACAGATGGCTCCTTTTGTTTAGTTCTTCACATCAGGAACCCCGGGCTTCACTACTTTTACAGAACAAACTTAAAAGCAATGTATGGCTTATAAAACAAAAATCATTAAAGCAACGTATCTCAAGACAACCACCATCAGGACCCATACTGGTGTTTAAGCTAGAGAGTTCGCAATTTGTACCAGAAAGATGTCTAGCACAGTTCAGGAATTTAGCAGATCAGAAATATAACACAGACTTAACGCACATGCAATCAGTTAGACATAAAACATACTACAGAAATACTTCTAACTAACCCTTAGGATAATCCCCAAAATCCCATATAGTCAGATTTTCACTGATTCTTTTCAAATAATTAATGAATGAGTGTAAAGTTCATCTAATTATTTGTTGTGAATTATTTGTTCTGATCTAATCAGAACAAAATTTACCTTAAATCCAAAGGCATTTGGAATGAATACAACTCTGAGTTATTTGTTTGTTTAGCTCTCCCCGTCTTACATACCATCAGTTTGTAAAATACTAGGTCAGTTAATAGGTAAATAATTCAACCACCTTTCCAGTGGAGAGCCAGTTAATCGGTGTTAGTAAAGGTTTGCCCCCTCTATAAATCAGTCACCTCTGTTTGATTGTGGACATTTCTGGCTCTTTCATGTCAATACCTCAAAGGCTAAGATATGAAGAAACATTCTGTGGCAATTTTTGATCTGTAAGTTAGAAGAGAAGTAGCTCATATTTTACCTTGTCTTTAGAAATGCACCCTTGAAGCAAAAGATGTTGAGCACTTGGAAACTCTGGGAGGAGAGTTCCAGTTTTGGAACTCAGAGAATATTTCCGAGTGAAACCACCCTGAAATGTGAGGGAAAAACAGTAACATTGAAGTACTTAATACAGCTTTAGCTGAGTCAAACAATTTGTGCTGAATTTGTATATTACCTAAAGAGTCTCTCAACATTCCAGAATATTTACATTCAGATCATCCTTCAAAACAATTATACTTATCCAGATCTGGATTTCTGCTCAGAAAAGCAATTAAGGACTTGCCTAGATCTAAATTCTACCAATTTGAGTTTTCAGAATGATGCAGCCTTCGAGACACATTACTTCATGGAATTCTACAAGCTTTGAAGTTAACCTGTGTTTAAAAGCTAAAGTAGAATATAATCTGTTACTCTCCTCTACAGTATAGGCTTGTGACATCCTCAGAGCAACCCTAAGTTTTACTGAATATGTATCTTTCTTGTGCAAGGATATAGGGTACTGGTAGTATTATTGATTTCATCTGCTCTCTTCCCTCTCTGATGGCATTACAATAGTGGGTTCTGCTGTTTTAATACAATAACCACTATTTTAGTTTATCATAAAATTTGATAATATTTTATGGCATTATAGGTGTGGTGGCATGTAGGGCCTATGGACACTTCTGAATGATGTATTTATTATATAGGTATCTGTGATTGTGGACGACTTGACGTGAAGCCCCAGAAAATATCTTCCAGTTCTGTCTCCTACTGTATTGAAATAGATACACATAAACATATGTACCAAGAGCTTTGTAGGAAAAAAAGGCAGGATCCTGAGCTGCATGCCCTCCTGGGGCATGACGCTGATTTTAGCTGGCTTCCTCATAATCTGTTGAAATGACAGAAAGTTTGGCCATTCACCTCAGAGACACTAGACTTGGTTCTGTGAACATTTTTGGAGCATTTTGCTTTTGTCCATAAGGACAGAATAAAACTGTGCTGGGTAGTACAGGCACATACAGTCACAGATCTACACAATAGAAAGAGCCCTGTACAGCAACTCAGTCCTGAAGTTCCAAGTCAGAGGTCATAGACTGAGCCTGGAAAGAGGAAATGCAGTTTCAAAGGGACTTACAGGAAAGGAATATATCATTTTGCTAGGGCTAACTCTTTAACAACAACAAAGAGAAATAAAAAAGAAAGGGGGGTTATTAACAATATGATCTCTGTTTTATATCTCAGTAACAATGGTATTCCCAGAGGTTTCATGTTCTCTAGCTGCTTTACTGATGCACTGTCAACACTGACCTGGAGACAAGACAAATTTTTCTTGAATTATATTAAATTCTGCTGATCTGAGAGTTCCTTGCAGTTCTTAGAGTTCACCTCTCTAGCCTCTTTGGCTTGTAACTTCTGAAATATCATAAACACATTTTGTACTAGTTACAGACTGAGAAAACATCTTGAATAGTTAGATGTGAGCCTTTGGAGAGATTAGACTTGCAAAGGATGAAACAACAGCCACTTTGTACATGCATTTACTAACCAGAAGCAATATAAGGTAAATCAATCTTTGTTTAGGTTTGTAACAATACTCTCACAGAATCTGGTTTGGTCTTTTTCTCCACAAAGTAGAACAGTCATATTTTGTAGTGATATAATGTTACTATGCTTATATTAATAATGCATACCACATTATGCTTATTAAGCTCTAAAACAATATAAGATGAAATCCTCATCCTCAAGAGAAGCAATGAAATCTGTACTATCATGCTGTCTTTACTGAATGAATCATGCTTATTCTCATAGGATTGCATTCAAATCCAAAGACTATTTGGCTGAAACCCTTTGTTCCACTTCAGTCCACCCAGTCCTCATGTCAAGGCTTTGCATAGGGGCTTGGGCATGCCTACTGCATATTCCTGCAGTAAATCTACTACAGGATTCCTTTTGAGATATATATATTATACTACTATACAGATTCCTTTTGTACTAATGGAATTTATGTGCATGCCCTAGACATTTGAATAGTACTTGAAGTGGTATTTTGCTACCCTTTTACATACAGTCAGATTTCACTTAACTGGGAATAATAGGTATATAGATAAATGCAGTATAAAGAAGTGCAAAAGAGAATATTTTCCCAAAAACTCACCAATTGGAGGCCAGTTTCATGTGAAATTATCTCAAATACTGTATTCAGAAAACTATAGCTGTACCTGGTTTATTCAACATATATATTATCCCCTATTTTTATAGGGTGGAATGTCTACCAAAACAGATAGCCAAGAATGAGTACCTACATTACGTAAAAAAACTTTGCCTGTGCTATCTACTATCCAAATACATATACACTCTAAGTCAAAGAAATTAGAGAAATTTAAAAACATTAGTACTTCTTCACATCAATACTTTTGCAGTTTTGTAATTGCCTATAAGTATCAGGAGTTTCGTTTTGTTTTGTTTAATAATAGGAGTAATTTCAATTACTTTATGATGCAATTACCCATTAAATATATGAAAATGTCTGATTAAAAGAGATTAGTTCTTTTAAAAGAAGGCAGTGATGGTGGTGGGTGGTTTAAAAGAAGATAATTTGCAATGTTTTGTACCTTGCTAATGGACTTATATGACTGTGCCTCAGCTCTAGGCTTAATATTTTAACCCACTGCCACTTGCCCTTTCAATTTAATGCCATCTGTTTCTAATGGCCATTTAACATTAAGATAATGACAGTAATATTATCTGCCTAATTAACCATGCAGACTCTAATGGTGCACTAACTGGTTTAGATAAAAGAATTTGCTGATATCTCCCCCTACAGAGAGAATACTAGAAAACGTGATAAAACATACCAGAAGTAAACAGTGTCCCTGGCACTCAATAAGTGTTCATTCAAATGCCATTTACTCAGTATATTTAGACAATCAGTGCTTTAACATCTTTTCAATGTCTTTATGTTCTTACTGGGAATTATACCTTATGCAATCATTGTAAATCTTTCTGGAATACCTAATTGCATGTGCTTTCAAGCAAATGAATAAAGATATATCACCTATTCACTTTAATGGAAAGCATCTTGCCAAATTTTTAGTAAACTGAGATTACTGAAATTCAGTTTTGACCACAGAAGCCTGTTTTTCTCTTAAGAGCTGTCTGAGTAATTTCAGATAACATAAAGCCACACAAATGAAACCTCACACTGGTATGTCTTTTGTCATTTATTTCCACTGACTTCCTTGTGATTCTTTTTCTGGGAGGACCAACGCATTGAACTTTGGGGCAGAAGCAAGACAGGTTTATGGGACTGTGAATTCCCAATAGATTGAGAATTCCATATCTGAGATGGAAGGAAAGTGTGTATTCATTCATTTATGCCAAGGGAACCAGAAATTTTCATCCTCCAACCCTGAAAGAACAAATATTTTAGCAGTGCTCATAAATCCTTGAATATGTTGGGGATATCCCCAGCATAGCACTATCTTTTTTTTTGATAAGATAGCTGATTATCTGAATGGGGAAAATAGAGCAGATCTAATCTGGAACCTCACTAAAATAATTGACGTGGTGTCACCATGGGAAATGATTAGTTATGCTGGTGAGAACAGGGATTAGTAGAAGAATGTAAAATGTTTAAGAAACTGACTCTAGCTGTAATGCTAACATGTTGTGTTGACAGTGAAAATTCTGGGCTGAAAAGGAATTGAAGTAAAGATTCTCAAAGATCAGACTTGGGACTGATGGCATTGAATACTTCATAGATTAAATTTGCTGACATGAGCTAATGAAATCATCAGTAAAAAGGAAGACCAAGAGGTCACGTAGAAAGACCTGGATGGCTTTGAGATAATGGCAATAAAGGGGGTGAAAATCAATAGAGTAAAGCTACACTCTCAGGGACCAATAAGAATTTCTGCTATCAGCTAGGAATTGCTTATCTGGAAATGAAAAAGGAGAAAACCAGTTGTGTATCAGTTGATCACAGAGGCTATATTTAGTCTGGTAAATTAAATGGAGTCAGGAAATGTTCCCAGACAATATTGGAATGGTATTATTCACTATTATTCCTGGCCTTGTTTTGGCTCTTGCCGACAACTATCAGACACGCTTCAACAGCTACTGCATGCTAGGGGCTTTTCTCCTTGGCATTGTGTCTGAGATGTGACTATGTTGTTTTGTAGGATTAGGAGTTTAATAGTATTGATAAAGGCTATACATTGCAGTTGAACTCGGTGCCAAAGAACAATCCTGTGAGCAATCCCTATCTATTAATATAGGAAGCGCAAGAATCTGTCATTTTCTAGTACAGATATGACCAGAATGACAGTGACTGTCCCAGAGGGTAAAGCAGTGAAACTGTAAGTTATTTGTGAAACAAACACACACAGTTCTAGGATTCAACAGAAGGGATATTTCTGATAGAAATTGGAGACAAGCCTTTTACAAAACTTATTTTTTTTTTCTAGAACAAAATTAAAATGTGAAGTACAGTGAAAGGCTATAAGGCTGATCAAAAGTGAATTGAGTTGCTGTTTGTTCTGTCTAGCAATCAAAAGCAGCATAAAGATGGATCATAGTAAAAAGTTATGAAGAGCCAAAAATATTAAAATATAATGCTGGTGAAAAGGTATAAAGTTCAGTTTATTAAAAGCATTTTCTCACTTCCAATCAGACCAATGAGATTCTGAAAAAGTCCTACAAAATTAATTGATGCAAAAAATTAAGAAGCTAGACACTGATCCTTTGTTTGTAGGAGGGTCTGTTACAAACTTCTGCAGTTGTGAGGAGCTAGGTTGGAATATGAACCCTAGAATCTGCCTTCTAATCTGATTTTTCTTAAAGTATTTAGAAGAGCAAATACTCATGATCATGAAAAAGGGTTATGCAGTCTAATCTTTAATGTGAAATACTGTTGAAATTTTCAAAGAAACGAATGTGAACAAAACCACAGGTCACAAATACTATTTTGATTATGACAGAAGTGAAAAGAAACTGACTACAGCACTTACCTCATTCTTCAACTTGCTTCCAGAGAACCTTTGAAAATAAATGTATTTAATTACTTTTTCATAAGCACAACATTTTTATTTTTATATATATATACACACATATACACACATACATGCAAGCATATACACATACATACATACCTATATATACATATAAAATAGTTATATAATATAGATCAACTGGAAAAATGACTGTTTCTCCAAATGTAAAAAGAATAAAATTGATGTTTTTTTCCTTAACTTCTGCCATTGGCATGTAAGTGCCTGAGGGTATCAGGGAAACCTGCTGAAAGATATATTTTAAACATAAAGATTCAGATCATTGACCAAACAATGTATGAAACTCAGTTTCAGTTATTTTTCTCTGAATCTTTGCAACTTCTCAAATATCAGACGGGGATCATAAGTGCAGGTCCATGAGTCCAAGAAATTCATAATGTTCTTAATACAGATGAGAAAACTCAGAATAGAAAAAAAATATCTAGAATTTACACTTCTTGGAAAAATGAAGAAAATGTAATGATCTTTCACTCTCTTTCACCACAGTACTATTCTGATGTAGGCAAAATCAATTTCTGAGATGAAAGATTCATTAGCTGTCAAAAATATGTTGCAGTATTGTGACTGTGCTATTAATAGTCCAATTCAGAGATTCCCAATGACGTTATTGGACTACGAGGCAACTCTTCAATACAAAAATTAGAAAACACACATTTTAAATTGTAGCTTCTTCACTAGAGGGTGTGTAAGGATTGAGGTTCTAAAGGATCAGTCTAAAAATAGATGTGCAAGATAACTACGGCTTGCTTGATCATTATTTCCTGTTCTGCTAGCTGATAAGATACTGTGGGCAATATGAAGACTTATAATTATTAGCAGCAATATTGTGATTTCCTACTGTTCTGATGCTCTGCTGACAGAAAAGAAAATCAGAGGCTGAGGGACTATGGAATTCCACCTGCCCAGGACATCATGCGATGATTCATCATATGTTAGTTACCTTCAGAATTTCCTGGTTTGTTGATAGATGAGCATGAAAGAAAGTGTAACTCAGTTTGACTGCGAGTTGCTAATTAGCTTCACAGCTAAATGTTTTTGTTATGGACTGTGGATTTCCACGTGTACAGCATAAAGTACGCAGAATGTACAGTAAAAACACTAAAGAGCATCTGCTAGCATTGCTCTTCCAGAGCCTTAATCACTATCTCTAGCTTCTCAAAATGATGTGTATACCAACAATTTTGGTGTTATTTATGGTCCTTTCACACTGCAAGGCTTGATATTTAAAGGAACTAGGAGGTCAATTTACAGCAGAATTTAAAGATTCAGGCATTGACAACCATGCATTTAAGGACTACTGTGCTCAGCTCAATTACCTAAATATCAATATTTGAATGACAATTAAATCTGAAATGGTAGTAGAGGCCTATATTTAAGCAACTAAACCAAGGCCCCTTCTAATCTTTTGACAAGCTGCTATCTAATATGCAAGTCTTGTGGTAAAGACCTCCATATGCCTTTATTTGTGCTGGTAGGCATGGTGTGATCTGATACCATCATCAAATCATATATTTTCCCTGCCTATTTCTGCTCCAAGTTTGACTCAGAAACCATTTTTATAGCTTACCTACTAGAACAGATATCAGGCAAAGGGCAGAGGTTAAGATGGATCATTATATCCAGCATCCAGCAACTGGCACATTCACACGCTATTTTGAATCCTTACACTACCTGACTTTTCTTCTCCAGAAGCCTGTTATTAAACCCAGGCTACCACATCATTGTCTTCATATAGCCATATCCAAACACAATGATGGCCCAGAGCGTTCAAAGTCAGCATTTGAGCTTCTGTTCTAAATCAGCTAGTGTCTGCTGGACCCTGGAAATTCAAGACCTCCAACATGAGAGCACAAGTCCTAACACAACTAAAGGGTTCCTTACTAGTGAATCTTAAGCAGTTCATAAGATGAGAATCTAGTCCTTCTCCTCATACTTCTTTCTGCCTTGCTTAGTGTAACAGAAATGCTAGCAGTACACCAGAAAGCTATTTTATAAAGGCTGTATCAGAAATCAGGGCAGCACAGTATTCAGAACAAGCTTCCCAAGTAGGTCTTACAGTTTGTATGTCTGGGATGGATTGATTCAAATTGGCTTCAGTTCCTCAGCATCAGATTGCTGTTACGCAGTGTGAGACTGCTACTGATGCACCTTAGATGCTCTTCTGGCTTATCTACTTTCTGATCTCTCCAGATGTCATTTTTAAAGCACTTCTCATTCATTGTAGGGACAACTAGAGAAATCTGTATAGTCCTTGGGGAAAAAAATTACCTAAATTTTAGGAATTTCCAGACATGATTCCTTTGGAGGATTTGGCATAAGTTGCCTAAAGATACAGATATGTAGAGTGTGGGATTTTCAAAGGTGCATAAGAATCTTTCATTTGAAATAGGGGTTGTCAGAAGAGTAAGTACTCATGAAAATCTTGGGGAGTACCTATGTACATATTTAAGTGAGGATATACCACTGAAAATTCATCCCTGAGGAATTTTGCACAATCTCCAATTTCTTTGCCTTCATCATGGCTAGATTGTGCAAGGACAGATCTTTGCATGAAAAGGGCACTGGCTGACCTAAAGCTGAGGACTAAGAGTGACTATATTCCTTTAAGTGAAAATAACTGCTTTTAGTCAATTAAATGAATGAATTAAATTATCTTGTTCAAGATAATGCTGCTTTATGGAAAGAACTGCCTCTAGCTGTGTACCAGCAACACCTCTGCAGCTCTGGATAAATAATGGATAGAGAAATGGCATATTCTAGTCTTATACCTTAAGTCCTGCAGTAGAAAGATCCCACCTTTTCAGCATTACTGGCAACATTACCCTCAATTTTTACACTTGCCCTGTTGTCTGGGAAAAGTCTCTTTGGATATAACCTGAATCTGCCAGCAACTGAATTTTCTGTGTGTGTTTATAAAGTCCCTTATTCCTTTCCTTTCTCAGAGCCCCCACTTATACAGGCACACTGCTGTAGACAATGAAAGCCGTCATTCAAGCCATATGTGAACAGAGACATTTGTTTTACGAACTATTAATCTTTGGCAAACCAACAGGCAGCTATCGTAACGTATTGATCCTGCTAGCTGTCCCTTAAATAAATATAATTAGAGCTTCCTGGGTTAGGTTTAAACTGATATTAGCCAGTCAAAGGATCTGTAAATATTAATCTACACTGACCCCTCCCTCCTGCCCACAGGTGCCAGCTTCACACCGTTCTCCAGACGTTTCATAATGGGAAGCTGTCCTGGGGAAAGAAATCGGAGGGTGATACACAAGCAAACAAAATGAGACAAGTGTTCTGGAAACCGTGTTTTGCTGCTTTACACTAACAAATCCTCCTATGATGTAAGCTGATGCAGCTCTACTCTGACTTCAAAGAGGCCATACTGGAAGATACAAACAAAAGATCAAGATCAAGCTGCTAAATTAAAATCAGTGTCTTTAGGGAGCAAACTGCTGCCTAAACCTGTGAATGCCAGACACTGACATACACAGCAATATTAGTTCTGGTATCAACAACAATTAATGTCCTATAAATACCTTCATTAGGGAAGTTTAAAGTTACATTTTCACTGACCATCTTTCTAAAGTAGGGATAGAAGCTATGTCTCAGATGTTATGTTATTGTACCTGGTTAAGCCTTTTCCAGAATACACAGAGTGGTAGTATGCACTGCTTTCTTTAATGCCAATTCCATAATAGTGATACCTGCGGAAAAAAGAGGGGTGTTTTTATTTCTGTGTGACATAAAACAAACTGTCAAATTGGTTTTGGATGCTACATGAAAGCTTTTCTTTACAGTTTCCACTTATTCCTTTCACTGGCATAGAAGAAATCTGGTCTCAGAAAACAGTATTGCCACGATTTGATCCAAAATTCAAGGCTAGCTTCTTCTTTAAATTTAAAACATTTTCTCTCTTTCAAGAATGTTGCTGGAAGAACAAATCTCCCAGAAACATGTTATATCTCTTTTCCCTGACATGCTTTCTCTTTCATTTTATTTCCAGTTTGTTGCAAGGGTTTGATCCGTCAGGTGTAATCTATCAGGCTTACCGCTGTTACGTTTAGAGTTCTACAGAGCGCTTTTCAGTTAAAAATAACTCCCCAGTAATTTTCTCCACTATAAATTAGTGTTCAGCCTCCTATGACTAGCAATGTCAATATCTCATTCATCCACTCATCTCTCAGGTTGTAGGCTGACTGACTGCTGCATTATTTAGTTGCTTAAGCAGTTATCATCAACTGTTTCCCTCACTGCTCTCCTGGAGATTATTGCTCCAAAAACAGAAATGAAAGAAGGAAACATGTTTATTGCTCAGCCTTTGCATTTCTGAGCACAACACCTTAACCAAAGACACTGAAGAGGGTGGGTTGGTGCTAAGAAAACTAGCTATGCTGTAGCTACTGCTTTCCACTGATTTTGCTACAAAAGTGACCTCCAGGAGTAGGGCAGGAGAGCAAGCTGGGGGCAGCTCTTTCTTCTTCAGTCATAGCAAAGTTTGCTTGAGTTCATCTATCAAGGGTGATAGGCCCTGTCTTATAAATTCAACAAAGTACATTTAAAGTGGAGTTAAACCAAACTTGTCTAAGAATGTTATGGACTGCATATTAAGGATCATTTGGGTTTAACTAAAGTCATCTTGAAAACACCATGGCAGTAGGTTTAACTGCACTGCTTCAAAGTAACACTTGCTGTTGAAATACCTTGCTTGCAAACCAAGCATAACATACAGAGAGTACATTGCAAGATCATTGCACTAATTTCACTGAAACATCTCAAAGACTTGTATAAAAGTTCACTCTTAAGACACAAATCCTCTGGCCAATAGTTTAATAGCACACATGAGTTTTCAGCTCATCTCTGATGTTCCTGGTGATGCCCATTTAAAACAAAAATAAATAAATTTACAATCTTTTTGTTTGCTCTTGTATGGGATAGTTGCAGATAAGAACAAAAACCTCAAATGCTTTACATTTACAATGCTGACTAAAGACATTAGGTACAAATGATAATTAAGGAGATGTTCCTTTAAGGAAGATGTTCCTTTAAGGAGATGTTCCTAATTAAGGATATGTTTGCTTAGCCTAGGTGTCTTTGAAAATCTCATCTGAAATAGTCATTCTGTTTCTGGACAGTCTATTGGGTGCACTCAGGATTTTATAGCCAAGAAATTGTGGCAGAAAGTGGCTGCATAAACCTACGGCATCACAGGTTTTATTTTTCATATGAAATTGATGAGTCTATGTAATATCACTGGAACACAGAGGTACCTGGTGACCCTTAGGAAGGCCAAGAGTTTCTTGCCTATTTCTCTACTGTTAGTTTTCTTTCCCCATAAGCATATTTCTCTGATGAATGGTGATGTGGTGAACAGAGCATTTTAAAATATCTGTTCATACTCAGAAGCTCGGACATAGGACCATCTGCTCAGTACAGTTCTCTTTTTACCCAGTAAAGTCAGAGCTGACTGATCAAATCAAAGTGACACTTCAAGGTGGTTTAGGATGCCTTTCATTAAATGTGACCTTTCATTAAATGTCATAATGCTGGACAGTTGGCCTCTTTTTCAGATACAGTAGTGCGTCATCTCTGTTGTGAATTAAAGTCCTGAAGGTTTTCAAACAACAGCTTTGGTTTATGGGTATTAAACAGGTGGACTTGAGCCAAACACCTGAATCTGAAAACTTCTAATATTAGACAGAGTTCTGGCAAAAATGCTAAAGGCATGAACATTTTTCCTCGTTCATGGAAATTCAGTTAGTTTAAATGTGACACAAGAAGTCTTAAAAATTAGTATGTATGGATCCTTTGAAATAATAGCATTTATTTTGTCTTGAATTTGCACAGGATGAAAAACTAAATAGAGCTGTGACCAGTTCTTTAAAAATGCTACAGGCAGAGTAATTTATTTGTAATTGGCTATGTTAACAAGCAGTTGCTGGCATCTCATTCCAACACCCCAAATCTCTCAGTTTCAATCACACGTCATTTTGTAAATTCTAAAAATAAAACCTCACACTTTCACCACAAAATTGGAATTCCCTGCTGTTAAAGCTGAAGTGGGCCAGAGGCCAAAGAAAATCAGTAATTCTTTACAAAGTTAGGATTCGATGTCTAGATTATTCACATCTAATTCAATATAAACATATTTGGGCTAGAAACAGGAGCTGTTGTATGATTTGGATTCTCAGGTTTCTGATGGCAGGGACAGTACTTGTTCCTGTTCTGGAATGCCCCAAGATACCGGAATTTACTCCTTTAATTTTTTCATTTTTTTCAACTGCAGAATAGATTTTTTTTTCGGTATCTATTCAGTGTGTCTTAAAGGCTTATAAATTACCTTTCTAATTGCCTTGAATTTTTAGTACTAAAAAAGTACAGCTTTCCAGTCATGACACAGAAGCAATAAAAGAATAAATAAATTATAATCCGTACTTTTAAAGTTCTGTCTGGAGTACTTCACAGAGGAATAAGGTATAAAGATCTTTATTCTCTTACACACCAAAGTCCTTAGCTGAATAGCTTTGACTCCCTGTTGATTTTTGACTTTTTTGATTTTTTACTCCCTGCTGATTGCAGTAGACCCATTCCAGACACACTGACAATATCTTTAACCTACATCTTCAAGTACCTTCTTTCTCTTTATGTGCCTATTTACATGTGTATTCCACTCTTATATTTCTATTGTACAATTCATAAAAGGAAATCAGTCATCATAAGGAACTTATTCTCTGTTTTTGTAACAAACCTTTTAAAGAACAAACTAAACTGATTTTCTCTTAATTTCAGTGGCTTATTATAACATATGTTCCTATGTAGCTAGTAGCCCTGATTTTAGCATACACTGACAGAAATGATAGCTGATAAGGAAATGATAGGCTTAAGCTGTTCAGGGACTTGCAATAACTTGTTATCATGGGGCCAGCTGCCATATCAGTTTTATTAACCCACTAAATCACTCCTAATAAATAAGATAATAGTTTTCAGACATCATGGATAAAAGCTAAGATTCAACATTGATCAAAGTCTACAAAGAAATTAAATTGTAACTTGAGCTCAAACAGCCTTCTGTGTGTATGGTCTGAGCAGTATGCACATTTTCCTGAATAGCTGCTCCAGGTAATTCATGTACCATGAAGAATATAACTAAATTCTGGTAGTGGCCGTAGCATGTTCAACACTGCCTATGCAAAAAGGTGGATTTGGAACCTGCTCCAGGTCTGGGTCTTCTCCCATTCAGCAGGGATACAGACGTCTTCCCCTGCTATTCAGCAATCTGGAGTGAGCAGCATGGGTAGTGTTGCTAACAAAATTGTGTTTAGTTTGTTGTACTTTCTTGGTCAACTCTTTAAATGAGTGTTTTAGTATTTACACCTCTGTACAAATAGGTTGTTGGCTGTAAACACAGAGGGAGAGAGACTCTGAGGATAGTTCTTAATAATCAAAAGCTCAAGTAATCGAAAGGACTTATTAGACCCATTTTTAAGGTCCTCCTTTATCCAGAACCTCAGATGACAAATGCTGCTCAGAACTAACATTGATGTAAGTTCTTGCACCTTAGAGCAGCACCTGTGTCTCAGCTTAGATCAGCAATGCTTTCTGGAATTCAGTTCATGTGAATGTTAGAAAGAGCTTGGACTTGTTTCAGTGTGGAAGAAAAACAATGGCTGCCACCTTGGAATGGATGGAAGAGGGAACCGACTTTCTTTGTTTTCTTCTGTCCACAGCCAGGCTCTATCAGTGTGTTACTGAGTATGCATACAGTATGCAGCAAGGCGCTTTATTCCTAGGGAGACAGCTTTTCTTTGCTCTAGAAGAATAATGATTCCATTAGAAAGGAATTGTCTTTTTCCTTTCATGCTTTTGCAACATCTAAGCACTGGATGATGATTGCCTCCTAGGCAATACCACCACACTAAACATCGCTGTCAGGAATAGTTAGTACTGTTACTCCTCCTACTAATATTATATCAAAATAATGACAGTAACAACAGAACTAAAACAATGTCACTCCACTACCATGCTTAAAAAATTAGAATTTAACCGCTAGTAAGAAGTGTCTCCTACCAGTCCCAGGAGTAGTCCCAACACTGCTTACAACATCTAGAGCTCAAGCTGACAAAAGCAGTGAGTAACCAGTCATTTAATGTAACTGGTGAACAGCCCCTTACCTTACAATTAATTTAATGGAAATACTTCCATAAATGATACTTGTATGACTAACTGCTACCTGGCCAAAGCAGAAATTACTTTGTTCCTTATTAGTGAGACTATGGTTCTGATATGATCCACAACATCAGGGATACTGGTTGTTACTTATACTACCACTTCTCAGTGACTACTTACTGCTGTATTTGGTCTCTGAACTGGAGATATTGTCACTTGTGCCTTTTACGAGGCTCTTTTCTGCACAGCCAGAACAATGTAAATCTACTGTAGTGGAAACGAGAATTGCAGACAAAAAGTCTCTGAGGAAAAATCCAGAAGAAAAAAAAATGGAGAAACAAATGCCAGATGTTCAAACAAAACCTGCTGATGCCTCATCCTTTTGAGGAAATTGCTCAAGAACAGTTAATCCATATGAAAATATGGCACATAATACCACCAAGGTCAGTAGGACTATTGGATCTGCTGAAGAAAAGCTGCCCATGAAGTACTTCTGTGATAGTCTCGGAGAAAAGGGAATTACACTGACACAATTAATTTTGTGGTGAGATTCCCATGTCAAAAACTTGTTTTGAAACATTCCTCTTTAAATTATGCAGATACATGACATTTTTGGAAGTTTGGATCCTGATTGGATCTTGTTTATCAATGTATTAAATATGTCAGATCAAAAATATAATGAGCATTTGGCAGTCTTTTCCCCTTGTATTCTCTCATTCATTATGACTTGAAAGTAGTTCTCCAAATACATTGGGTTATGAATGTAAGACTTAACTGAGACATTTTGATGAACTAGTAGGTTGTCAAATATTCCTGGGGACTATAAATGCCAGATCTCCTAAAAACTTAAACACAACAGCAAATGTCCATCTGCAAAGCTGACTAAATCTACAATAGCTTACGCCTGTAACTATAGCTCAACTTCACCACAGCAGACAATCCATTAAATCTCTTTCCCCTATAAACTACCCTTCTAAATGTAACTCTCCTCAAAACTCTATTCAGCAACTACAGGATAGATTGTGTACTCTGTTTTTCCTGAAAAAACCCAATGGATTACAAAACTGTAAGACCGTGACAGAAGCTAAACAAGAATTGCCCTTTATTATAGAAAGGAAAACACTCTATGCAGGCTTTCCTTTGGATTTTGTTTTTATTAATTTTGTTTTTAATTTTTTGTTTTGTTTTGTTTTTAATTTTATTTTTTTGTTTTATTAATTTTGTTTTTATTAATTTATCTATTAAAATAAATATTTGAGATATAGTAAAGAAATAATGTCTTTTAAAATTTGTAATTGAAATTATTTCCCATTTTGTATATGCAACAAAACCTAAAATTCATTAATGGCATCTCCAGTGCATTCTTCATCAAAAATAGGGTGGGCTTGCCTGGCTATTTCTGATATTTCTAAGGTAGGAAAAGAGGCGAGCATAACAACACAAAACAACTCCCCCAGAACTGTAAAAGTAAACAATGCATCTTTCAGACATTCCTAATATATTACAAAGCACTTACGAAAACCACAATCTTGTGTGTTTTTTTTGGTTTGTTTGTTTTTGTTTTGCTTTTTTTTTTCTTTCAGTCTCCTTTCATTTTGAGTTTTGCTTATCGATTATTGAAAGACAAGAGTACCTTTGTCTTTCAAGGCTAAGCCTTTCAAAAATACTTTTCCCAAACAAACCAAATGTCTGATTTTCTCTTTTTAGTACCAATATTCTAGTTTTCTATCTTACTGACTAGCAAAATTGTTCTTTGATAGTTTTTTTGGTCTCCAGTTGTGTTTTAGGAAACCATCAACTCTTTGTACTTTCTTCTATAAGGCTAATTTAATGAGTCTTACTCAGTATCTACATAAACACATTTGTAATTTTAAGCATGAGAACAATCCTACTCACATTTTTAAAGGCATGTATATCTCAAAATATAAGCATTAATAATAAATGTTTGACTTCTATGTATACACAGAAAGCTGGACACAATATCCGTCTTAATTTGCTCCTCATAGCATTGTCTTATTTTTAGGACAAACCTATTTTGAAATCAATAGAAATTTACAGATAAGGATCTGATCTAAATTAGATTTGGGATTGAAAGCCATTAAGTTTTTTGAAAGTTACTTTAAAAGAATAAAACTATTTAACTAGCCTTATTTTATGTAGAATGGTATGGGCACACTAAACATTTTTTTTTTTTTAATAAACAGAGATTAATAAACATTGAAACAACAATTTAATGAACAACACTAAGAAAAGCTCAGAATCAGTGTTGGTTTCAAGCAACACAGAGCACTATTGTATTTGTGACTCCCCAAACAAGGGCAGAGGTTTCCTAAAATTACCTAATTCATACCTTGACATCAGCAATACCCTACAGCGTTGACTTCTCTACATTCCTTACATCAATACACCACACTTTTTTTTTTATTATTTCCTTAAGAAGGAGCATTCTCAATTAAAAATAAAAAAAAAAAATATCAGACTGGGGACAGTTCAGCAGTACTTCCTCGGCAGTCTTGGTATGAGGGCACAGGTGGGAGAGTGGATGTAAGGGATGTCGTTCCAACTGTTCTCCACAGTTTTACACTAACTTTGTCATGGCCTAAAGGATAATGCCAGAATCTGAACTAGCAAAATATTTTGCCATAGGTGATGCATAAATATCTATTCCCACAGCCTAAGGGGCGACCTTATCGCTCTCTATAGGTACCTTAAAGGAGGCTGTAGCAGGGTGGGGATTGGTCTATTCTCCCACATGCCTGGTGGAAGGACGATGGCGAATGGGCTACAGTTGTGCCAGGGGAGGTTTAGGTTGGATATTAGGAAAAACTTCTTTACTGAAAAGGTTGTTAGGCATTGGAATGGGCTGCCCAGGGAAGTGGTTGAGTCACCATCCCTGGAGGTCTTTAAAAGACGTTTAGATGTTGAGCTCAGTGATATGGTTTAGTGGAGGACTTGTTAGTGTTAGGTCAGAGGTTGGACTAGGTGATCTTGGAGGTCTCTTCCAGCCTAGACGATTCTGTGATTCTGTGATTCTGTAATATTCCACAGTTGAAATATACAAATCAACTGGATACATTATACATGAATACACTACAGACTGTGTACTAATTAGAGTTTTTAAAAATTATCCATAACAAAGTGCAGATGTATTATTTCTTCTAAATTTAAGATACTTTTTTTCTGGTGTCTTTAAATAAATCACCATTGTTATCAAGAGAACAGATTGAAAATTGTCAGATTTGCAAAAGGCAAATCACAGTTAAATAGCACATTATTTATAGAAAGATGAATGGCTGTAAAAATATGTTAAATGTTTTTTTATACATATATGTACATATATAACGTTTTGACAAGTTATTTGCAACCAGTGCAAGGCTCTTTGAAAATGATGATGTTTTAGAAGCTTAATCAGTTTAGTTTTAGTAACTATGCCTGCAGTAATGTTTTCAAATTCAAACACTGTATCGGTTTCATCAGGTGCATGAAAGTTAACACTAACAGCTTGCCATCTGAATGCCTCCTCTACCAATTACTACACATTATGGAGGCATGGAAATGTATTTAATTGCTACAATGTATTCTGTAAGTGGATACACAGATAATTGTGCCTTACTTTGAATGGCCTCTTGTTCCAAGCCGCCTTGTGGTAAGGAGAGGGAATTTCTGGCGAATGGTCTAAAGAGAAAATAACAGTATTAATTTCTCACAATGGTATATATATATTTTTTTTTAAAGTAATCTCTTCATGGAAAAAAATGGAGAATAAATATGCAGTCTACTGTACTTCATGAATTTGTGACACGTAAGCCACAACAAAAACAATTAAGCACGTTTTACACTGCAGGGGTCCTTCCATCCTTGTCCATCTCACTGTGTACCCCCTGTCTTCCCACCCTTTTTGTCTGTTCTTCCTTTCCATTTTCACTTTTACAATACAAAGACTAGTTTTCTTCACTGGGATCCTGCACCATTCAGGTCCCTAAAGTACAACTGTGTCTTTCACTTCAGGGATCGAAACAGAAGCGAGGGAAAGATGTGGCTGCTAGCTACTCCATTTTGAAAGTCAAACAGCTAGAAATAAAGTGATTTCTGATTTGAAAATTGTGATCTGAAGGTTAAGGCAAGCAAATATTTACCTTGTGGGCATTTCTATCTCCTTCACTATCAAAAGGCTGCACAGGTTTAAACATACTTATCTGCTCTGAAACTCTATGAAATTTCTGTTATGCTCTATGCTGCATATAAAAAAAAAATCATGTTTTGTGATTTAATCCAAATCAAGCAAAACATTCTGCCACTGGAATCCTGAGATTGAGATTAGTTTCCTAAAAATATTCTACTCTTCCTGCCCTAAAAACATTCTATTCTTCCTGTAAATGATGCTTAAGGGAGATGGTTTATTAAGTAAAAAACTAATTCAGTAATAGAGGTAGAACTAACAGTTGGATCTAAAAGCTAGATCATGGTCAAAACAATGTTTAAATGGAAAGCTACTGTCTTCCTCATTTATCCTGAAACTATGTAATGAAAACTAGACATATACTTTCTCAGTATATCCAATTCAAGAGGAAAAAATTAGTAAGTTCATTTTATGAACTGGATTTTACATCCATTATTATTATTTAATTAAATTAATGCATTTTGCTATCTATGAACAATGAACAGATCAGTAGTGTTTAAAAAAAAAGATGATCCTTGAAGCATTTTTGGTTTCCTGTTTCACTAACTACTCAGGGTTTAATTTGGAGAGTTCACATCTCCCTTTCATTAAATGATTTCAGGATTAATTGTAGGGAAGGGTAGAAAAGAGGAGGAATCAACAATTTTTCATTCAGGAGCTCTTTGTGTTATTAATTTTTATTCCCCTTCTTGTATTGCTTATTGTGTCACTTCTCACTTTACACTGCCTTTAGTATAATTAAAAGTGTCTTCCATATCAGATCTGTTTTTGTGGAAAGAACCCTATTAATGTCACCATTAAAAAGAGGGGAAAAAAAAAAAAAAAAAGCTCTTGCAGAAAATGCCATATTGTTATTTCTTACAAAAAAAAAAAAAATAAAAAAATCAAAGGGAACTTCAGTTTCATTACCCTAAAGCTGTTGTCATGAAATCCTTCCATACGTTATAGTAGTAATTAGTTTGACTCCATGTGCATTAGCAGTAGGAAAAAAAATAATTTAACAGGCATTTTGACATAGGTGTACCAAACTGTTAGTTTTAGAAACTATGAGAATTAGTCTAATGAATGATGAAGACTTTTACTTTTTACCTTCCCAAAAGTTGCAGCACAAGCAGGTTCTAGCTTCTCTTTTCTGCAGAAGTCTAAATAATGTGCATAAAGGATGCATCTCGGTAAACAAACTCCTTCACAGACAATGTAGTTTTCTTCCAGCCTGTATAGAGAAAGAAACTGCAAGAGTAAAAAGCAACATATCATGTCTCTCCAATTTATTTTCCATCTGTGTTTATGGCACTGCCCTCTTTTTTTTTTCTTTTTTTTTTCTTTTCATTTTACTGAAGATATCCATGACAGAACACTGATGAGTTTCTAGTGAACAAGACAGGTACAAGAGACTGACTCTACACTTCATGCTTAGGGTAGTTGCAGAATATGGAAAGCATGGGGCCAGGTCCCTTATTCTTAATGAGCCTTTTTCAAAGTCTGCACACTTCTGCTTTAAATAATTTTGATTTAAATGACTACCACCTCAGAGGCAGCCTTGCTCAGAAAATAGGAGTACTAACTATACTGTGAAAGATTTGGGTTTAAGGCTGTCTTCTGAACAGAGCAGGGGCTTGAACTTGCACCTTCTCTATCTTTAATACCTGGAGTTATGTCTCTTTTCTTCCTACTTTTGCTTTTTAATTTCCACGCTGGACCTGAAGCTATTTCTTGACCAAACCATACTAAAAATCAAAGATTTGATATTTTCTGGAGGGTATGCACTTTTATGCATCAGTTTACAAAAGGCAAGTGCTTAGGCAAAGGTCATTAAAGTCTAATATTAAAAACAAGTAAAAATTGTCTGTCTTCCCTTTAACTGAACTCTTGGTAACAGCTAGGTATTCCACTCTTGTCAGTTTCTTTTCTTTATCAGTCTCCATTATCTGCTACTCCCAGAATGATTTGTAATGAATTTGTTTCTTTTCAAATTACAACAATCTATATGAACATACTATATAGTAAACACTGCATGCTAAATAATTTTGCACTGACTCAAGAGACTCAAATCCTTACAATTTACTGTCTGCTCTAAGAAGTCAGATGTAAACTAAATTAAGAAACCGGGATATCTGGACTATTCCTTTTTTTTTTTTTTTTTTTTTTCCCAGATTGAAGGAAAGCTCTAAATTTACAGTCTGGATTTGGTAACCAAGTTCCCATTTAATTCAATATTAGCTCCCTAACTTCAGGAGTATTTTAGTAAAGACCTGTATGAATTAAAGTCTGCAGAATTTGACCTCTTATTTGTTTAATTTTTGCCCAGATAAAATAAGGTAAAGGGAGGGTGTCTGTGGATGGTGGAATATAATGTAAAAAAATATATATATTGAGACAATGGAAATCGAACAGCCATGGCCATACAGGATAATTAAAGCATCCATTTGCAGATGGAAAGTCTGAGGTAACTTTTCATTCCTACGTTTTCCAAGATTTTCGGGTTTCTCATTTCTAGGAAGAAGGAATAACCCGATTTTACGGGAACAAAATAACGTATAATCGACTGTCCACGTGTTGATTACTACCGTGTTCCCGCACACCCGGGACGAGAAGCTATGTAAGCTCCTTCCAGGTCTATGCTGGATGCTTGCACCGTCGGTTCAGGCACAGTAAGCCGATACTTGGGATTTTTCTCTTGCGTAAATTCGGTCTTTCCCGATTTTTCCCAGCCAGTGCGGGTGTGACAGAGATCTCTGTTAACGGATAAACTTCTGCTAATTAAAGAAAAATCGGAAATTTAGGGGGAGGGAGGGCCTCCTTTGTACCGGGGCTGATGGCAGTGAGACAAGAAAGCCCTCAGCCCCCCGTCAGAGGCAGCCCCGCGCCCGGCCGGCCCTACCACTGCAGGGTGAGCTGCGTCTGCTTCTTCTTGTCCTTCATCATCTGCGCCACGCTCCTCTTCGCCGCCGGGCTGCCTCCCGCGCCCTTCAGCTTGCCGTCGCGGCCGTCCGCATCCTCGTCGTCCTCCGAGAGGCTGTCGCTGCCTGCACGGAGCTCTGCGAGCCGGGGAGGGAAGAGCGGAGACGCCCGGGGGGGCTCCGTTAGGGCCGCTCCTCCCCGCGGCGCCCGTTCAACGGCGCCCGTCCCGCCTCACGGGCCCCTTACCTGACTTGATGGCGGATGGCTCCGGGAGTCCCCTCTCGGCGCCCGTCCCGTCCCGGGCGCAGGGCAGCAAGCCGGCGGCCAGCAGCTCGGCGTAGCGCTCGTCCTGCTCGGCCGGGAGGCGCAGGAAGGCGCCGTCAGCCTCGGCTCCCTCGGCCATGCTCCTCACCGGCACCTGCCGCGCCCCATGGGCTCCTCAGGGGCTCTCCGGGACGCGGGGCCGCCGGCAGCCTGAGGGGAGGCGAGGAGGGGCAGGCGTGCCCCCGGCGGGGCCCTGCCTCCTCACGGCAGCCGGGGGAGGTCGATGCCGAGGGGACGGGGCTCGGCCGAGGTGCGGGGAGGCTCGCGGGGGGCTTAATGATTAACTGCCGGCGGCGTGAGGGAGCGACGCCCCGCCGCCATCTCCTCCCAGGGCGGCCCCGGGGGGCTCTGCTCGTCCGCAGCCTGTGAGGGCGAGGGGCGGCCGCGGGGCCGAGGAGGAGGCACCCCCCCGGCACCTGCTCCTTAAGTCGTTGTGATTCTTTATTGCCTAGTTTAACTGTTGGTGCTGGAACAGCACGTCTTGGTTGTGTGCAACTAAATCGCATCGATGTGACAGGCGTTGCTGAAGTGCCGGTGTTTTTCAGTATGCCAGCCTGGAGAGGTGGCCAGGGACCATAACAGAAAAGATGGAACGGCTTCTTCTACACAGCAGTTGTTGGTTGGATGCCAAAGTAACATCATCACTGCAACATCCCCTGCTTTAATATGTCCTCAACAGAGTAAAATCCCAGGCCCCGTGCTCTTTTCTGTATAACGTCTGGGAGATTCCAACATGGCTTGTGGTGGTGAGCAGCTCCAAGTTGTGCTGCCAGATGACCTTTTTCAGCCCTCAGGTAGTGCTGGGCTGTCACAGGCACGAGGCTTGCAAGGAGCTGTTCTCCCATCTGTGCCCTTCCATTGCACCTCGACTCACGGTCCCACCAGCGGTACAAAGTGATTGAATGTTATCATTTCCACTCCTGCACAGATACATCATCAAACCAGTTATGGCCTGTTGCATCCATATTCAACAAAACCCCAGGTGTACCCATACCTGCCAAAGGCCTCAGAAGGCATCACAAGGATGAGTGACAGGCTTCTGAGATGACAAAGACCTGTGGGATAGTCCCAGAGTCAAAAATGATATTTAGCCCAAACTTTCTGCAGTTTCCATTTACTCCTCTGCCCATATGTATGTAAAATATACTTCCTTCTTTACTGGTTGCTCTATTCAAACATTTCTTCACAGTTATCACATCTCCTTCTTACTTCATATGTGATGCTATATTGACATTGTCCTTATGGCTATGTCCACATATGATTCTGCCCGTGTATGAGTTCTTGGCATAACTCATTGAGACAGTTCGTCTTTTGTCTTTTGTTTTCAATGACTTTGTTTGGAGGTTGCAGCAAAATCACATTTGGCCCTTTGACTTCTCTGCAATTTTTGGCTGACCTGACTACTTCAGAGCCTGGCCCATGAGGGTCGGTATTTCTACAGTATAATAAAGCCTCCCAGCTACTAACTATTGTGATGAATCTCTTGTGAGCACAATTCTATATCTTCCTGGTAATGCAGAGCTAAATCTAGTATTTGTTGTGCAAGAGCAGGATTCTCTTTCACTATTATTTCAGAACATCTTTGGTGACACTAACAAATTCTAGCCATCACCACACAGGGATTAACTGTGTGAGGGGTCTGGTCCAGGGACCAGCTAGTTTACACCCTGGGGCAGCAACCATTTATAGTCCCTTCCTGCTGCTTCTGAGGGCCAGGAACTGCTTTAACTACCTTTACCTAAAATTGATGATGATTTAAGAGCCATTTTGGTAAATAGAAGTTCTCCTTGGATTTAATAACTTTTTCTGGCTCATACAAACACTCCTCTACTTGTTCTTTCAAAGCCAGTCAATGATTGTTGTGTGGTGTTACCTCCTTTGTATGAAATTAAGCATATGTTTGCAGCAGTAAAGAAAGAAAAATGGGTAGGCCAGTGCTCCTAGGTAAACATGTAATGTTTAAAGCCTGCATGAGAAAGGTACATCATCCACTGCCAATATGTGAGGAAAAGTATCCGTTCTGTAATTAATAGAAATATGACAGGTTTTTTATAAGTGACCGACAGTAAATTACACGTAAATTATCGTTATCTGACAGTGTCCTTTAATAAACTCAAATTGTTTTTAAAAGTTTCCATACAAAATCTTTGACGATGAAAATAATTAATAGGAGGGGAAGATTAATCCCAGCAGGCAAAGGGAAATTCTGAGTGTTTGAGCTGTTCACTCATGCAGCAATATTACAACCAAATCCCTCTGCTTTAAAGAAAATAGTTTTCTCCACGTTGTCTACTGTACACGAGGTTGGATGTGGGTGCTGTGTCTGGGTACGAAGTCACAGGGACTGCTGCCCAGTGGAGCCTATGACTCTTGTCACGATTGTCCTGCCCCTCCCATTGGCACTAGTGTGTAGGTTTGCATGGCAGTGAGGATGTACAGTTGTGAAGTTTGGGTTAGTTTTGAGGATGTACAGTCGTGAAGTTTGGGTTAGTTTGTTTTGTGTCTTATCCTCTGCTACATCATTCCTGCTGGTGTTCTTGAAATTCTGGTTGTTGTCTCATACTGCATCATTTTCACAGTAACGGAAAGTAGTGCCAAAAGACATAAAAGGTTGAAAGAAATCATCTTGTCCCTCTTCTCCCTTCCCATGAAAACAAGGCAGGATTATAGACAGGTATTGTTATATGATTCCCAGAACTATTTGTCTCCCTGGTCCTTAAAGCTCTCCAGAGGGGGCAGGTCACATCATATCCAGAACACCTGCCAGCGAAAAATATTTACTGGTGTCAAACTATCTCCCTTCAGCAGGAAGGACCTTCCAACACTCCATATTCCTCTCTCCCAGCAGGCTAGATCTTATTTGTGATAGTATTTTGAACAGCAGAGTGGAAAAGGAACATATTTTTTCTCTTTGCCTGAACTTATTTTTGCCTTTTTGTTTCACCATGTAAGTTTTCTTTTCCATCCCTCAGAGTATACTTGCTCAGCAGTCATCGTGTCATGCTTTGTAGTCAGGGAGTTCTCAGAGTAGTTTTAAATTTCACATTTCAGACACTGGTGTGGTACATATGTGGTATTTCATTGGCACCGAGGAACTCCTGACATGGACTGCCAAACCCAACCAAATAGCCCAGGGAGCTGTCCACAGGTTTGCAGCCTGCAAGTAATTTTCTTTGCCATTTTGAAATTTTCATTGTAACTTCCTCAGAAATCATGATGCCTTTGCATTATTGGAACTAAAAGAGTTACCCTTGCTTTGGTCTTCACCTTTTATCTTACTTATTTCAGCCCTCTACCTTCTTTCAGACAATTCCTACCCCTACCTTTTTACCACATTACTTCCATTTTCAAATCTACTTACCAGTCTGATGGGCAGATCTCTTGCTTCAACTCTGCCTTCAGCGGCACCTTTGCTATTATTTATGTTTATTTGCCTGGCTTCTGTATTGCCTTTGCCTCACTAATGCATTTTGAAGCACTTAATCCAGCATTAGCAAACTATCAAGAGTCCATCTTCTGTTTACTGAACCTTAAATGTGAGAAGTTGTCGCACCTGCCTATTGAAGGTGTTGATTTAATGCAACTGGAAAGGTTTCTAGCAAAATAACTACCACACTCTATAATACTCTTTTTACCTGAAGGAGTTAATTCCTAGTTTTCTGCTGTTTGATGTAATCTCAGAAGCATTCATCCTGATGGAAAGGTCATATTTCATATAAACAAAACACAGTGCTTTCATTATCGCTTAGCATTCTTATCCTTGTCCTGTCTTCCAAGGCTAGTATCATGGCTAGAAAAATGCTCTGAGTCCTTTTTAGCAAACATCTATGAACAGCAAAACTGACGTTTTCAAAATGGTTTTCATGCTAGAAACAAATCTTCACAATTTAGCTCAAGTTTTGATCTGTTGTCCATCTATCACACAGAATGGACTCCTGGACTAACCCTCCTGAAGCAGGAACAGCTTTTTTCCCTGCAATGTGCACACATCTGAGTAGAGCAGCATCTAACAAATAATGCAGCAGATGGGGATAAAACCTCCTTGTTCTTTTCTCCCATTCCTGGGATTCAGAGGCTGACTAACCCAGCACAAAATCACCACCTCATCCTCTTTTGAGATCCACATACCCACTCCTGAGAGGCAGGAATGTGTGCTCCAGCTCTTTGCTGGAGCAAAGGAGAGATGCTAATAGCTAAGGCAGCCAGGCAATCCTACTCTCCCATTTGAGCCCTGTACGGCTGGTGTGGACAGTCCACACAAGATTTATGATCTCAGCCTTTGGGAGACAGAAGAAAGGGGGCAGATGCAGAACTGGGCTATCTGGGGACATACAGGATAATACCATGAACATTAGAGTATTGCTAGTGCCTAGGGATTTTAATATCATTTGGTGTTGTGCACACAGAGAATTGTGGTCTCATCAATGCTGCTCATTGCTGAATGAAAGATAAATTATGAAGCAAAACTGTTGAAGTATCCACAGAATCTGTTTCTTTATTATTTTCCTGCTCCCAAATTGCACTTTTTTATTATTATTGAACTGCAATCATGTTATTTGTCCCTGGACAGGAAGCATGGGATACATCTTTTCTAACTTTGTCTTGGAGCTAGTTTTCTGAGTCTAATCTGGTCACCTCAGTCTCCCTTTGCTGCCAGTGGAGAAACAAGGCTGTCTTCCAGGGATAACTGATACGAGTCACATTACCCCTTGGAAGAAATCATCCTCTCACAAATCTGTTTCCCTTCCCTGTCTGTAGTGAGGAAGTCTTACACGGTTTTATGCAAATTTTGTATTGGTGTAATCCCACCAAAATTCAACAACCTGGATAAGATGCTCAGATATATGTGATCTGTAGCACAATGGAAATGTTGTCCATAATTTACATGTGAAACATCTTTTATATCAGCACCCAGGTATTGCACCATTTCATCTTGCTGCAATGTTCCTTTTTATTGTTTTCCCAGCACATCGCATAGCAGCAAAATGTTTTCAACTTTATTTACATCTATATGACTTGCCAATAACATCTTGAGGGATTCTGTGTGTTTAACTGAAAAATGTTTTGAAGATAAATGAAGCAATAGAAAAACAATTTGCTATTGATTTGTTCCTGTGTAACTTCATGATATTTACGTAAGTGCTGGAAACTGTTTCACTTCACATCCTCCCCAGGCAAATGAACTACATAGAAGCTCTGATACGATGTTGTTGTCAGGGCTATTTGGTGTACACTAACACTTATTTCTTTTAAATTATGCTTTTGAACTCCATTTCTGATTCCCTGCAACTCATTACTAGGAACGGTTTTAATTTCCAGTAGTTTGGACAAGAACTTCACTATGGGGCCAGGGACTTCTGCCCTCGGTGGGGAAGCGAGGGAGCATCCTTCACTGGCCAGATGCTGCAGCAGGGCAGTGCAACCTGCACCAGTGCCCCAGCAAGCTCTGTGAGCCCAGCTGCTAGTTCTGATGCTGCGAAATCACACAAATATGGTTGGGCAGTATCTGTGCAGCCAAGAGAGTGAGCAGATAATAGTCAAAAACATGGATTTTTTTTTTAAGTTGCCATTGTGTCTTATCAACAATTTCAGTCTGTATTATATCACCAGGATTATTCTGTGTTTGATTTCAAAACACTGAAAAGCTTTTCCATCTTGGTGCTGAAAAGGTCCACAGGTCTTGATCTGCTAGCAACTGCATGAGCAGTGTCAGATCTGTGAAAGCAGAGGCTTGCCTGACAAGGTAATTCACTGTAGGAGCTTAGGGATCCCTTTGCAAGGAACAGATGCTGGCATCCAGTAGATGGTGATGTTTAATAATGTATTTCCTGCTCTCACTCCAGCTGATACAGCCAGACCTGTCTGCCTCTCTTTTTACTCGTGCATTTTACTTATTTCCTGCTCTTGAAGTCTGTACATTAAAAAACATTCTCTTTTGTACATAAGTGGATATTTCTGTGTGTTCACCACCCCCCCCTCCAAGCAAACTTCAAAATAAACAACCCATCGTTATGCATCTGTATTATAGTAGCCCCTTCACAGCTGACGTGTCTCCATCCTCTACAAACCCAGGGAGATTCCACAGTCTGTAGGGGGCCGAGGCAAACCACAGCTGGGGACTTCATAGCCTGACCTAATGGAGCTACATGGAAGTAAAAATTGCCTATGCTTACCTCTCTCAAGGGTTCGTTAGTTATCTCGGGTTACTTATCTTAGTTTTAAAACACCGTTTTTCAGAGGAAATGTTTTCTCTTTGCCAGATTGTGAGAAAATGTTTGTATTCATACAAGTACATGCTCCTACAAGCTTGCGGGTTGAACAGCCACTTCACTGTTCATGTATTTGCATTGTGCTTTGGTGGGCAGCATCCATGGGAAGAAAAGTCAGGAGGCCAGCTGAATTTTAATCTGGACAGCTATACAAACATCTCCAGTTTCACTGGGAATGATCCAAGAATAGAGCTGAGGTTAGAGAATATGTTCACCCTCGAAGAAGTGGTCCTGAGAGTTTCTGTAGATACTCCAAACAGCTCTATTAGCAACACTTGTTCTTGTATATCTAGCCTATCCGCAAATAACTGCTAAATAGGTGTTAACAGAAGCAAACCACTAAAGTCAAGGGACTATTCTCTTTATGTAAAGCCAGCTCGTAAGGGCTCTACCACCAGTTGGGTACAGTGCCATAAAGCACTGCATTTCACAGACAGCTCACCACTGCTGAAAACAGATTGTTTCCCTTCTTCCCTGTCTCACTGTCCACCCTTTTCTTGGCCACACTCTCCTGCTGCTAGCCCTGTGCCAGCTTCAGCACTTGTCAGACACTTCTCTGAGCCTGTTTAGCTCACTGAAATAATGGAAAGCAAGACCAGGAAAACACAACAAACAGCTTTCTGATATTTCAGTGAGGTAAATCAGCCAGTGAGTGTAATGAGTGCCAGAAAATGGGTGGGATGGCACAGCTGGGAAAAGAAAGAAAGACTGGCTAGGATAGAGGAGGGAGAGGTTGTGTGAAAATGGAAGATCTCCTGCATTCTGCAGCAATAAGCTGCCAGATCTGCTAAACTGAGTGTGGAACCACAGACCTGTTCATGGCTGTAACAGGTGATGTGCATCTGGCAAAAGATGCTTATTAGATTAATGCAGCCTTCTTTGAACAAACTATCTCACATAGATACTGTGCAATACAACACTTCTGTAACACATTTAACTAACCTCTTATTTTTTATTTTTAAATCGGGGCTTGGGTAGTGGGCAGAAAACCAGCTGTGTCCAGGGGAGGGAGCTGTGTGGAGCCTCACATGCTGCAGAGGACAGAGAGATCCTTAAGGATCTCTCTGAGATTATCTTGAGTTGAGTTGAGTTTATCTTGAGTTGATGTGTGTTGCTTGGTAGAGGAATACCAGATACGTTAAGTAATGGTCAGGTTGCTGGTAGGCAGGGCACTTTCCAAACCACTGACGTTAAACAAGCAATCTTGCCTATTTCTTACTCTGTTTAACACACTGAACCGAAGGAGGCCGAATACCTCCTCTGACCCAGCCAGCCTCAGCTAGTTCCCTCCTTTACCTAGAACACCTTCACCAGCACCTGTTCAACCTGCTAAATGTTGTGAAAACATTAGACAGGTCTTTGCTGTGTCTCTTATCAACAGAATGAGTGAACAGGACGTTTGTGCAGGATTGAGCACCCCGTCCCACTGTAATTTGAATGACTGCATGCTCTGATTCATGGTGTACCAAAGTGATACCGTAGTCTGAAGTATTTCTCTGTTTCCATTCCAGCACCCACATCCTAACTAAGCAAGACACTTGCAGCAGGCTGATTATGCATCAGCTCCTAAGTGACTGAAGTCCTCTGTAAAATGTCTTGATTCACATCTTGAAAGTGAAAAAAATTACAGTGGCTTTGCATCCTCTGAGCAGAGATTCATCCAAAAGTTTATCTGTCCACACACTCTCTGTCAAATCTTTGACAGGAATATTTTTGTTGCCTGCCAGAAAAGGGTGGATTATTATGATGGTACTTGGCAAAGGGTGCTATAAAAGACAGGTTTTATGGCTTGCTTTCAGTATGTCTGACTTGCCCTTGGAAAAGTCACCTGCTGTGTCTGTAAAATAAAGTGAAATGGCTCCTAGAGTTCAGATAGCTTGTAAATCTTTTGGGGGAAGAACTACTACTTCTTATGTGGAGTGCCTAGTCTGCTCTAGCCCTATCCTCGAAGTCTCAAACTACAGAAGTTTTACAAGTAATAGTGCATACTGATATCTATGAGAAGAACTATTACAATTACCTTGCACAGGACAAAGTCCTTTTTGTAGTTATATATATATTTTTTTCTGACTCTTCCATGCAATCCTCCTATTATTCTTTATAAGGACTCCACAGTAGATTATCTGATAACACTTTTATTTCAAAATTAAACGAAATTTCATAAAGAAATTTGTTTATCCTTTCTATTTTGGGGTGCAAAATGATAAGACTTCATAACAACGACCAGAATTTGCTGTCTTTATTTAGCTACCTTTTTAATTTCTCATATATATGCATATAAACTTGAAGAAAACAGATGGATTTATCTGCTCATTTATCTAAATTCCAATCAAATGCTACTGATACACTTCATTAAAAACAAGGCACTTAGACATGCACTGTTTACAAATGGGAAAGAACATAAATAAAACAGACTGAAAAAGGGCCATACTTGATGAGAAAGATCTCTTGGGAATTAAATTCATGATGAGAAACTTTGGTCATGATGTTTCTTTTTCAAAATATTTTGTGTTGTATTGATGAGAATAAACAACTCTTACTCTAAAGTTCACATATGAGATTTTTGTTAAACACCTACATATGCATTTTTTTCCTCCCTCTGGCATTTTATATATCTCACAATAGACATAATGGCTACAGAAACAACATCAACTTCCTCAAATCCTCTATTAAAGTAGTTCTGGAAAGGCAGTTTGAAGAATTACTTTTAAAATGCATGTGCCTAAGTTAGTCTTCAAATGAGGATGTTATCTATAATGTAAGCATAGAGGAAGCTGTGTACTTATGTGCAAGAGGAGTTAGGAGAGATATTGCCAGAGATGTTGCATCTATGTTAAATCCTCTGAAACACAATTTTCCAATTAGTGAACATGAACCAGAAATGTTTTCCTTTCATCCTCTTCTCACAAAGAATGAAATTATTTTTAAAGTGAATATTCATTTAAATAGATGCCCTGTACTTTAATTTTGAATGTCTCGTCCATTTGTATTCTCTGATTACTACATGGTTACTGTGCCAGAAAACACAGGGTGATTTCAAACCTGGAGAAACATGCTATCTGCAACCTCCTGGGGCCAGAGTTTGGGATTTTCTGTGAGAAGTGCTATAGAGGATTTTACCAGTCTTAGTGGAGATCACTGTCCAGAGGTGAACAGGCCCAAGATGAGCATTCCTTTTTGTTACCTTACTTTAAAGGAATTTCTCTGTTATTGATGAAAGGTAGGACAGGTGATGCAACCGTCATTGTTTGGCTCAAGGATATCATGTCATGTTGGGCAACTGGGAAGAAGTTGGATCAAGTTCATGTGTTCATCCACCTCTTCTTTACGCCTCCCTTCAGAGAATGTACTATTTAAAAGTGTTCTGTTGTTAATAAACCCATAGTCCTTGATGCACTTCTTCTTAGTATTGGTAGGGAAGGGGATTTATTTAGCCACTAGTGGACAAGTCATTTAGTATCAAAATTAAGGTTGTATAATAACTCCTACTAAGGAGATTCACTTATGATTGCAGATGAAGGTTTTTGTTTGTCTGTTTGTTTGTTTGTGCAAGACAACCTGTAATAGTGCTATTGTCATCTTGGAATATATAAATACAAATAAGGTAACATTCAAACTGGCATTCAAACTTAACATCTCATTTTCTGTTTCTTGTGAGTACTGTAAACTCTTGCTTCTTTCTGAAAATAAAACCAAAAACAAACAAACAACAACAGCAACAACAAAAACCGTTTTGTTTTACATCTAAACCAGTCCACCAATAAGCATGGAACATTAGTGTGTGATCACAATGCACGACCTGTGGAAAGACAGTGAATGGCAGGAATAAGGAACTATTTGATGTACATAAACTGAATGATGCATCAGAAACACGATATTAAAATATAAAGTTGTACTCATGACAAGGTCTGTCATGAGAAGGTCTGTCTCACTTCAGTCCTGGAGCACACAGAGTAGTCTAGTGGAGCCGAGACACCTCCACAGAGTCAAGCTGTAAATTGCTCTGATATAATTCAGAACAGAATTTAGTTTTCTGTTTCCTAATTTCTCACTAATGAGATAGGACTAGATATTGTGCCTGTGAAGAGACCTTTCCTACTGCCTCACTTCTTGGAATCATGTAATTATGAATCACCTTTCATCAACCTATAGATATTCACAGACTCTACCAACTTACATGCCAGAGAACTGATGGAAATGCAACCCACCACCATCATCACCATCATCACATTTTTATTGTGAAAATAATAATGAAGTTACCTTGTAAAAAGCAAAACATTGTCTCCAGAATCTGCTGCCCACCTACAACTTCCTATACAAGTATGTGTTAAAGAATTTTGTATCCATGTAAACTAGAACATTTATTCTATAGTCCTTGGAAACTGTAATAAAACTAATTTCAATGTAGTAGAGGTAGGTGAAGGATTTTAACCACTCTGGATATGAAAGTTATTATTACATCATGGACAAGACCTTGGGCAGCCATTGGTTATGAATTAACAGCTGTCGTTTCTTCTAAATCAAGAGATTATTTTTTTTGAGTTTATGTTTTGATCTTTTAAGGCGCCCACAAATATGATTTTTCTTATCACTAGGAACAAAGTGAAAACAGGAATTTCCCAGTGAGTGATGGAAATCTATGTAAACAAGTTGATATGTGAAAAGAAGGAAACCATACCGATTTTAAAATAAGAACAAACAGATGGGGAAGCACTACGTGCACTGGCCTCAGTCTTCTGAAGTTCTTTTAGCTCTCTGCCTCTTGGGATTATAAAGCTGATATAAAACCCTTTGCAGTTGAAGCGTGGGAAGTTTTTAAAGTAACTTGTAGCGAAAGTTTTATGCTTATCCTTTCAGATTTTAAAGTGGGTCAATTTATTACAAAATATTGGTAAAAGAAGTAAACTTTTAAAAATAGCTATATTTATCTCTAAGAATATACCAACTTTAAAAACAACAACAAAACAAAACAAAACCAACCAAGAAACACAGCTTTTTTTTTATTATTATTTTTATTTTATGAAATCATGCGATTTCTGTCTTTCAGTGTGAAAATAATGATTTTATCAATATAGGTCCCAATGAGGGTACCTGAGAATTGCAGGAAATTGAATGCCTGAAAATCTACTCTGGAGTAAATAAAAAAATAATAATAAATTTAAAAGCTGCAAAAATCACATAGCCAATTCCACAGACACCTTTTTCTTTCCATCCTTGGTAGATTCTAGACAATTCTTTCAGTCTTTTGATTAGCTTCTGACACAAGTTATTTCTTCTCCCCATTAATGAATGTAATGGTAGTTGTTCTACCACCCACAGCTTCTGAGGCTGGATGATCACAAATAGTTTTAATACCAAATTTAAGATAAAGAATGTTTTTGTGTATTGTTAACTACTTTGTACTGTATTTCATAAAGATGAACACGTGAAGATGTAACTGCAGATTACTGATTTTGTCCATTCTTGTGGTATGTCTTCAAATACAGTTTCTTGTCAGTGAGGAGGAATGATTTCAAGCAGTTTTTCTCCCATAAAGCTAGTTATGCGGTATTTTTGTGTATATGAACTCTCCTTAACTGACAGTGTAAAATATTTTGTAGGAAGCATGTTGAACGCTATTCCATGAGATTTAAGAGTGAACATTTTAGCAGGGACCATTCCCAATAGTTTTAAGTTGTGAAACTTTGCTTTTTTCTCAGTCTTTCACTCTGAAGATTGAAGTCAGACTCCAGAGTGAGTCCTGCAGGTTTGCTGTTTGGGGTTCTTTTCCTTATCTGAAAGGAATTTTTACGAGTGTCACCTGTTCTGCCTGTACTCTCTTTGCAGATGTATGTTTACTTTTATAACACACACAGTTCAGCCTTATAAGGTGAGCTGAGATCTTTTAAGATTTCAAAAGAAAGAGAAAATAAATTTTAAAAGTCCAGAAAAAGGGTGGCAATGACAACCTTGAATCAATTCTCAAAAAATGACAAAATAAGTTGAGAGATAGGTCCAAACTTTTTAGAGTCGGTTTAAAATGTATTTAAATATCAAACTTGAACTACATTAGCTGAGACAAAATCTATTTACTTTCTATAAGGTAATTCTCTGCCTTTGGCTTCAAAGCTCCATACAGCCCAGTTCAAGACCTTGGTCTCCAGTATGAAGTGAAGGAGGTATAGATTCCCTTAAATGGGGTCCCCCAAGATGAGCCAGCTGAGCTCAGGACTGCCTACACTAGCCAGTAATAAATACTTAGAAAAGCCTTAAATCTCAGTTGTCTCTTCTATAGTTCAGCACCAATGGACACCAGTACTTCCCTCAAAACACTGCTGGAAGCAGTATTATCACAGAATCAGAGAATAGTTGCAGTTGGAGATCATCCAGTCAAATACCAAATTATCTTTACCTGTTTCCAATAGCTGAGTGTTCAGGGAGAAGGTAAACACATATGTATTTGCTCAGGTATGTGGTTTCAAGACAGTGAAAAGAAGGGGACTCTTATGAAATTAAGTTCCCATTCAATACTTATAGAGGTCTTATAAAAGGGATGAAGAAGGACTATTTACTCGGATGGATAATGATAGGACAAGGGGGAATGGCCTTAAACTAGATTAGACTTTAGGAGGAAATTCTTCGCTGTAAGGGTAGTGAGGCACTGGAAGAGGTTGCCCAGAGAAGTTGTGGATGCCCCATTCTTGGGGCATCCCTGAGGTGTTCAAGGCCAGGCTGGATGGGGCCTTGGACAACCTGATCCAGTGGGTGGCATCCCTGCCTACGGCAGAAGGGTTGGAGTTAGGTGATCTTTAAGGTCCCTTCCAACCCAAGCCATTCTATGATTCTATGAAATCAGGGCATGTGAAAAACAGTTCTTTCCCAGCTGTACCATACTAGATACTGCCAGCCAACATGTTTTGGAAACATGGTCTCTATTTTCCTATTTTCTATTTTTCTATCTGAAGATATTTAAACCCATGATTTCGAGAATTGTTCTTGATAAAGTATGTTGAGAAAGGGAATCAAATGAGTTATCATTCTTTCCTGTGCTGATATTTGCACTGAATAATTGAAGGCTCTGGCCGAAGAGAATGCGAGTAATTCCACAATCTCTCTTAGTGGTGAAGGTATTCTCTAAAAGACAGGGTCTACCTAACTTTCAATCCGTGCTCCTAAAACAGTACTATTTCATTTCTCTTATTCTAATTACTGCTTAATATTATTAAATCTATACCAGCTCCAAAATAGCTGAAAAAACACACATTTTTTTAGAGGAACTTATGGGGGACAAGTGCTGTAAGAGTTAAACAAACAAACAAGAAAACAAAATGTTAAGTACTATTTGCAAAATTGATTTAGTGAGAATAAGCACAAGGTCACCAAGACAACTATTTGGATTTAGGTAACTAGCTGTCCCTTGAAGAGTCTATGTTCAAAGCTCAGATCCCCCGCAACCAATTCACTTTAAGATATCTAAAAATCATAACCACTTATATTTTTAAACTCAAAAATGTTATAAGCCTTACTTTCTATTTTAAGGTTTGTTCACAATTAATAACACTGAGAGGATCATCATCAACTTCATACCTACTTGCTACTGATATTTTCATGTGAAATGAATCCCAGCCTGGCTTTCTTGCAGATGGGAATTTCTAGAACATGAATAATACACAAGGCACTGAAAGCAGTACACACCCAGGAATTTCTGAACATACTGACTGTCTGAGGAGGGTGCCTGACTATCAGGCTAGCAGGGCTTTCTCAAACAAATCCTCAATGACATTCCAATGAGTATGGGGCACTGGGACTGAGAAATCTCAGACCCCTTCTTTAAGCAGCAAAGGTCTCTCTGTCCAACAGCAAGCTGTCATTGACAGAAGGGCTGCCCCTCAGGCCTCCAGCCTTTCAGGAGAAAGGCCAAATATCTAGGCTAGAGGTTTCCTTTCCCTCTGGATGGCCCTTGTACTACAGGTTGGGCCCAAATGTTTGCATTGTCAATAGGTGAATGACATTTTTACTCACTTGTTTTCCAATTAAGACAAGAGGAGATGGAGCAAAGGAGAAAAATAAAACCTGGTGAATAATTCTGCAAATACCACCTTGATCAACTGGGTCATGACTACCATGCTGTACTTATGAAAAATTGTTTTACATCTGTCCTGCACAGCTGATTACTATCTTGGCTGGGTGGGATAGGAACAGACTTGCTAGAATATTTTGAAAACAAAACAAAATACAACAAAAACAAACAACAACAAAAATGTTCTTTTACAGAAAAAAATCAAATTTGGAATAGCTAAATTACTTTTCCTCAAAATCAGAAAAAATAAAATTTACTTCATTTTTTCATTTCAAAAATATATTTAACTTGAAGTTTAATCTAAGTAGATTAAAATATTAGAAAAGTTAAAAGAAACCAACATCTTCGCTCTGAACTCAAAATATTGTAGAAATAAGCTTTAATTTCCCCCTCTGCAACTCTGATGAACCAGAACTGCTTCAGTTTCTTATAGGTCTATGGCAGTATAAACAGCAGAGATTCACTGAACATGCACAGCATTGACTATTGAGTAAAACCCTTTCTGAAAAAGAAATTACTGGGGGGGGGGGGCTGCCCAGAACTGCCCCGACAGTCAGGGCAGGAGGCTAAAGGCACTGTTGTAGCCCTCCTCTAGGCAGATATTCCAGCATCTCAGCTGTCTACCAGAAGTACTCCAACCAAACCCTTGGTGTTAGAGGGAAATCCAACTTTCAGAGAACATCAAGAGGCACATTACAATACTGTGACCTAATAGAGAAAAAAAGGATTTGTCCTCTCCATCATGCAGCTCAGCTAACATGCTTCAGAGGACAAACCCAGTGAACTTGAAAATTGAGTTAGTTTGTTTCTCAGGAATTAATGTTGCTTGGCTTTCATCCAAGTTCCATTTCATTGTTGATTTTTTTTTTGTTTAATGTTTAAGTTTTTTTTTTTTCAGTTGGATACAAACAAAAATAATGGGTATTTTCCTTTCTATTCTTTAATTTTATTAACTGATATTAAGCTTAGAGAGTTCCCAGTTAGTAGATTTTTTAAAAGATAATTAAAATGAAGTAATGTAATACCTGCATCTATTTCTGCTCCATTGTGTAAACTTCCTTCACAAAAACTGTGCAATATAAAATCTTTGGGTTAAATACAGCAGCTCTATTAGTCTATTAGCAATCTCAACCAATATTTTCTCCTTGTGATATTTTGACTTCACTGCTCTCTCCTGTCTTTATTAATATAGATGCAGTCCATGATACTGAAAGATAACATCTCCTTAAACTGATTGCATGGAAAATAAAATGATTTCACAAGGGACAATACTTTCTTGGTGGCCTGGAAGGTGTTATGCACTCATTTGTAATGGCTTCCCTGCAGGAAACAAATGTTGTTTCCAATTGCACAGGATTTTTTGCTGGTGATTTTGAAGAACTGTTCCACACTATTTTTTCTTGCCATTTAAGGTTTTTGAAGAGTACCTAAGTTCCTCTCATAGTCAATATATATTGAGCTTCACACTGACTCTGTTTTTTTTTCATCAGTATGTAGGCCTTCAACCAGCCTTTCATCCATGGTTGTGAGGCACAGCAGCTCCCATGGGCTTCAGCAAGACTGTGCAGGAGCCACAGGGCTACCTGGGAGCCTTTCATGCATGCTGCTTACTGCCCCAAAACAAAGGCAAGCCAAGTGGTGTCTTGTTGGCCAAAGCAAAGAGATGCCATGTCATCTCTTGGGTAGGTGGGAGATGACAGCAGTCACCAGCATTGGTACAGAACAGCTCCCTAGGGGGTTAAGGCTTATGCAAAAAACATATTTACAATATTGCCAGGCTTAATTACAGTTATGTGAAAAGTAATAACTATTTTTTTTAATAGACCTTTAAATACCTCCTTAAATTTGCCTTGTACAAGGCAAAGCATAGAGACTAATGGAAAAACACATCGTTTCTTTGCAGCGAAGCAGGTGTAAAGTATCTTTCTCTATTGTAGCACTGATTTATGCAAGGACTTGGCTTAGTTTAGCTGGTTTTCTCCTGCCTTATCATTATGTTATTTCTTACTTGTACCAAAATACCCCACATTACCTGGGGGCTCACCATAAGTTTAGGACAGAAGTTATTCTATGGACCTAATGATCTAAATGGAAAGGCAATACCATTCTTCATTTTGCAGATATGATATGCATCAGAAGAAGGTTAAGTCTAGAGTTTCAAGGCATTTCAGTACAAATTCATTTGCGAGAGAGATGGAGCTTTTCAGAAACCTGACTGTAAATGACAGGCTGGGGTTGCGAAGTTATGTTGGAAGTCTGTGCAGAACAGACACAAGAAGTCAGTGGTAGAACTGGGGACAAGCCACTCAGTTCAGGGCTTTAAAACTGTGGCTCAACTTCCTCATTTTGTGGCTCATAATTTCCATGGGAGCAATGTGAGAAGAGCTTCCTTACAAATGACAGGGTTTTATTTGAATGGCGCTGGATCCTCCAAACAGGTCAGTCTCACTCGGGTAAGGGTAGGTCCTGTCCTGACTGAGGGGTGGTTGTTCAAATTTTTGAGTAGCAGTGAGAATATCCAAATTTCTTCATTCCTTCCCTCACTTTTGCACATGCCTAGCAGCGGATTTAGTTCTGCGTTGTTTATTATTTTGCAAACAGTACCATTAAAAAGAGTTTTTAATAAAAAATGATGAAGAATATCTTTCTTCTCTAACACTATCTGACTGGATGGGCTGCACAGAGAAGGTATTTCTGTTAGAACATAACCATTAATTTCTCCATAAAATAACAAAAGCTGGGACAGAGAGTCTCAGCCAAAGTCTTTGCTTCCTGCACAGTATAGTCTCTCTTTGCTTGACCAAGCTACTGACAATTGCAAAGCTTCCTGCTGCACAAAAGCTCTAACCTGTCCAGTTTTAGAGGCTGCAAAGATGGAAGAGAGAGGTGATCCGTTTACCTGTATCCACTGCTCTGAGAGCACACTCAGCTGGTCTCATACTCAACTCCCTCTGGCTTCTCTTGCACATCTTGGATCGTGAAGCCTTTGAGTAGGTTTGTCATACAGTGACCCTAACAGAATATCTCTGTATCCCACCAGTTCCTTTAAAGGCTCTTAGAATTCTCCTGTGACTCTCATTAAATTTTTTTTCCTGCTTTTCCGCAGTTCATTAAAGGATGCTTCCTAGACATGAGGATACATCAAGAATTCCCCTGAATCTTACAACTGATTCTACTTGCCCTTTTGCATTTGACTTTTGAAAGTATCACATCCTCTTGCATTTTTCCAAAGAAATACTCCTATGCAGACAACTATGAAATTCTAATGATGCTATAATAACACATCATTAAACTTTAAGCAAAGGACATTTTGTATTATACACTTATTTATATTGGTACTTAAGAATCAATGAAAAAAAAAAGGTATTTGCAAACACTTCCAGTTGATTCTGCAGTACCTGATTAGGCTGACCTATCTCAGTAATTCTTTGAAGTAGTTCTCACTACTAACAACTGTGAGATGTAGTTCTTGAAAACAAGCAATAACAATTAAAAAAAAAAACTCCCTGTGAAAATATGCTACGCTGTGACACAAACTTGATGTAGTTGAATTTAAAGCACGCCTCATTTCATTGTGTTTTTATACATAACATGAAATTAGGCACCAACTATATATGATGTTTATTTTGTCAACTTCCGCTTTCCAGAATGACCAAGTAATTATTTTTGTTTCTAGGTAAAATCCTCTTCTATACAAATTAATAGCTTTCTAGGGACTGGGCAGAGTAGAGTTTATTTACTGCATAGAGTTTATTTACAAAGCATAGATTATAATAAATATAAAGTTTCAAATTATCAGTACTGTATTTCCAACGAATACTTAATGCAATACTTAGTGTTGGCTCCTTAAATGCTTTATTTTATACTAGAGGCATACAGATGAATATTTCTCGTGGCTTGCTTAACAAAATGATTAGCTCCAATCCCAAGGAATTAGGTACCATTAGGTATTATTTGGCAGAAGGTTTAGAGGAAGTTATATGCAAAGTCAGGGAAAATGAAACACCTGAATAAATGGAGCAAGGCTTGAGGGAGAATTACCTGGGTGGAGAGAAATAAGTACATGAATATCTGCAAGTGGATATCTCATAAGTTAAGGTCAGGATCTGACTATACTTACTCTGCTATAAGTCAAGAGGAATAACTTTGGAATAAATGGAATTTTTGCAAGTCAATATAGAAGCAGAATAAACTGGTGTCCTAATCTCCTCATAAATACACGTCATTAGATACATTAAGAAAAATGCAAGCATCTGTTTACTGTATGCCCTGAACCAGCAGTGAGAATATCACACAGAAAGAAAGAAGGCAGATGAAACACAAGCTTTTATATTATAACAAAAAAGATGCTGAATGGTGACTTAACTGGGGATTAACTTTTGCATTTGCAAGTAGTATCTCTGTTGTAAATGGGTACTGTAATTACAAAGAGACTAGTGAGAAACAAGGCAAAATATAATAATCCAAATCAGTTATATAGTATGTATTATGTTTATCAGAAAGAATATATAACAGATATCCCCTTTCTCTGTTTTGCTTGCAAGAAAACAACGCTTGATTCAAAATTTTTAGGTACAGGCCAGCTTTCTTATAATACAGTCAGAGACAATCAGTACTATGACTGACCCCATTCCTTTGACAGTATTTTGGCATGCTACCAAAAGAAGCAAAATATGAAGAAGCCATTATTATAAAAATAGACAAGCCAATATCAGTAAAAGGCTTATTGTCAAATCTGTGTCTCTTACATAAATTGGTATCGTTTAGCAGCATCAATAATGTTTCTGTCCTGAAGAGGTTCATCCTGAAGGTTGTGGTTGGAGTCTATGAAAGTTGAATGTCCAGCCTCTGCTTCTCTTTTTCTTCAGTTCCTTCCTGGCATAGAATCCAATTCTGCAAATGGGATTCCTGCAGATCTGAGGGGAATGATGGCACTGAGAAGGGCTGCACATGATCCTCCCCAGTACAGGAGCTGCTGTACATGTACTGGTGTCCTCAGACAGACGGAGAAGAAAGTGTGCTTTCCTCCTTTCATAGTCTGGCTTGTAATACAGAACCTGATCCAAAGCTGGCTGAAGTCACAGGGAGCTGCATGTGCATCAGAACCATGAATATGAGCTTTTCCAAACCATTTTTGTACAAATAAAATAAAATTGGTTGAAAAAAATTGAGAGAAAAGAAGATATTTTTTATTATTATTTTTCCAGTTTGCTTGTTTTTAGACCACAGTCTTATCTAAAGCCCACTGTGGTGAGAGGGTCTTTTTTTGCAGTACTCTTTGGACTAGACCTAATCACAGTAATACCACTGCCATATTACATGATGACTCCTCACCCTGCACTCAGCTGGAAGGTATTCAAGACAAGCCCAAATTTATACCAAAATATTTGCCGTGTGTTTCAGATTAAGTCCAGTAATCTTTGAACACAGCAGAACAGATTTAACGTTTAGCACTTCCTCCTAAACTCATTTATCTTTTTCCCTCCCTCTTTACTCTCACGCCCCTGCACCCTCACGCTTTCTGTGACAGTAAGATAGCCTAAGTCAGTCAAGCAAATACAAGCACCTTATGAGGTGTGACTAACTTTTGAGCACAGCCTTTTTCCTTTGCTGCTGTTTATAGATGACATAGGAACAGTTGTTGGCACTGTGGCTAGCTTAAAGGACTTAAAGCTGGTAGTGAACAAGCGAACTAGAAACATGGCAATATTTAGCTTTCTGATAGCCTGCTTTGTGATCAGCGCTGACATCGCCTCCTCTTGCCAGAATACTGATGACTTTGTGGGTGCCAGTTCTCCAGGAGACATTGTTATAGGAGGCTTGTTTGCAGTTCACAGCGAAATGCTGCATCCAGAAGAGCATCCCATCAAGCCAGTCATTCAGAACTGTGCTGGGTGAGTAACATGACAATTACATACATTACAAAAGAGATCACTGGCATCTGGTGTACACTTCTCATATTAAGATCAACAAAATCTGTTTCTCTTGCATTTCTTAGTCTTTAAGAAGATCTTAGGCATCAAATAAATTACATGCAATGTAACAGAGAATGACAAAGAATGGAAAAATTACAGTAGAAAATATTATGGCTGCCTGAGGAAGGGAATGATTATTTGATCCTATTTCAGTCTTCATATTTAGTCAAATAGCCTTTGAGGTTTGTGCTGAACAATCATTTAATTGCCCTGTTAATACCAATTTTTTGCTATATCTGTAAACTAGTCTGCTGTGCAGTTCATTATTTGTTATGAAGTTGCAACCAGCTGGTTCGATCACAAGCAGTCTGCTCTATTTTATCTAAGCACATATAGAAGTATGTCACTCACCCCACAGGGCAGATCACTTATAATCTGTGATAGCACTTTGCTGACTAGATTGTAATTGTTGTAATCACTGTAGTTATTACATCTTGTATTAAAATTGTGGCATTATGTTACAGACACCATGTCATGTGCTAGTTCAGCTTTAGAATGTACATCAAAATAAGTCATAAGTTGTCTCAAGATCATTTGAAATTTATTTTGTTTTGTAAGATTTGTAACTTCAGAGACCATAACCTGAGAGGAGCATTGGTTGCACTGCAGGCAGCCTGTTGTAGCACATTTCTGATTAAGAAAGTGTTATCATGTCCACTGGCAGTAAGGAGGAAAGCTGTACTAACTTTGTCAGGTTTACAGAGGATTTAGGAATGTTTCTGCAACCACTGGAAAACATCTACCTCTGAAATATTTTCTTTTATTACTGAAATATTTAGTCGTCTCTTTGCTTCAAGCTTTTGTTGAAAATAAATTCATTTTTAAAAATATGCCTGCTGGGTCAGATGGAACAAAGTGTAACAGCCTCACTGGCTTTGGCAAATACTTCTTGATATCACTTGCAAATTTTCATGTACTGTAAAAAGTCTGTTTTTAGCACCCATTTTTCAGAAAAGCATTTTTATTCAAGCATATTTGAAGTGTTGTTTTGATTTTGCTTGTTCTTCCATTTAGGTGAGACAAAAATATATGATTTCTGTTTGTTTGTTTATTTATTTATTTATTATTTATTTGTACACTAAAACCCAAGCAAATCACATTAAATGTAATTTTCTTTCAGTAGCTGTCAAATTCTAGAGGATATGCTCAAAACAAACTGTGCTTCAGCCTTAGTCCTAGAAATGTTTTTCTAAAATGAAACTTGTGTGTTTCCTGACAGCTTTGAAATTCAAGTTTTTCTTCAGACACTTGCAATGATACATGCTATTGAAATGATCAACAATTCGACATTATTATCTGGAGTTACTCTGGGCTATGAAATCTATGACACCTGTGCAGAAGTTACAAAAGCCATGGCATCTACCCTGAGGTTCCTGTCTAAATTCAATTCTTCTAAGGATATTGTAGAGTTCAAGTGTAACTATTCAGACTACATACCAAGAATTAAGGCAGTCACTGGAGCCAGTTACTCTGAGGTGTCAATGGCAGTTTCAAGGCTGCTGGCATTACAACTAATCCCACAGGTAGGTCTGAGGAAATTATTTCATTTTGGACAGAGGGTCAAATTTACCATGGCTAGAAGAAGATGTGGCTCTGATTGGAGGCATTGCGAGTCACATTTTTGTTACAGAGCAGGATTTGACTCAAACTGAGAACATCAGGAGGGGTGAGATTGAACTCGAAATGGAGGGCTTGATCCCCTTGACTAAACAACGGCAGGTAGTGCTGTTTTATATGCCCAAGGTACACCCCTACACCTGCTCTTCAAGTGTGGCACTGGGCTTTTGTCAGTCTGGCAACACGACTGGATTGTCCTGCTTGGCTGTGATGGTTACTTTAGAGTACCTCAGTTGCCACTCAGTGCCTTTGTTCAGGAAACCAAATTACAACTACTGTGTCTAGTTTAGCTGGCAGTGAATATAACAATACCCAATCCCAAGCTGAAAATCAAGACACAATCTAATTCGGCCAGAATTTGGAAATTCTCTCCTGCCTGAGAGACGTTAGATTTTAGAGTCTGGAAATGTTTGGAGAAATGTTGCTCTAAAATACAGTTTTAGTTCTGGTGCTCTTCAAGCAGCTGGAGAAGAGAAGGAATACAACCCTGTAGATCCACATTGGTCCTTCCCAAAACACCCTTCTCTATTTCCGACCTCTGTAGTGCTAGTGCTAGTACTAGTGCATACAGTCCCACGCTTGCACTTAGGCCAGTGCTTCTATTACTACTTTCACTGTTGTAGAGAAGTTGGTGTCAAAGCCAGGACTTGCTGCCAACAGTGAAACAGGAGGGCCACTTCCACACCATCTTCTGCCACACATTAGGTATGGTAATTTGACATATATTACCTTACTGCAAAGTAGCAACATAGTAAACAAACCTGCAAAACACTTAAAATCTGAACTAAATATAATTCTAACCAAATCTTTTCCTCTGCAATTGTAGGGAGTAATTATGATCTCCAGCTTCACTGTAGGAACTATAGTTGATATATAAATTAAAATGCCACGCTTGAACTTAATTAAAAGGCAAGTGATGAAGCAAATCTGTATTGTGACATGGAGATGGAAAAGGTGACAGATTTTTCTCATCAATAGCATCTGACATTATCAATAGCAGATTACCATCAATAGGAGATTACTATTGGTAGTAATCTGCTAACAACATTAAGCTTTGGCAACCTCTCCGGATAGGTGGTTCTCATTTTGGAAAGCTTAGATGTATTTTTTAAGTAATGTCAAGCAACGTAGGAAATAAGAGTGTAGGGAAAAAAGAAAGGAAAGAAGGAAAAAAAGAAGGAAGGAAAGAAGGAAGAAAGAAAGAAGGAAAGAAGGAAAGGAAGAAAGAAAGAAAGAACAAATTAGGCAAGGATCAAAATGAAAATAGATTTAAATAAATTTTTTCCATTTATGTTTTTTCTTGCTACATTCACAAGAAAAAGGTCATATTTTTTGTGTGAAAGAATTAAGAATTATTATATTATTCTTTAGTATCTTTTTTTTTTTAACTTTATTTTTTTTCCTGGTAGGCTCTTCTAACAGACCATATGACCCCTCTAAAACACACTAATTAAATTTTGGAGAGAAAGTATATATGTGGGTGAAACATAATATACTCAGTGTTAGAAAAATACTGCAAAATGTAAGTGTATTAGAAATTTGAATAACTCAAACAGCATTTGAGCACTTCCAATGTTTTAAGTGTTGTTTTGAAGAGCATGTTCATGGTATCTCAACAGGTTAAAGCAAAATCCTTATACCAGCATAACTGCCATAGGTATTTTGAAAGGTTTTATTCTCTGCCTTCACCAAAGCAATTAGGTGCATGAGGATGAAAAGAGTGGAAATGGTACTGGGCACAAGTCTACATCCTAACAGCAGGGTGAGGAATCCTGCCCCAGTTGGGTGCACCTTGGTCATGCTCAGCCACAGGAGGAGGGAGCCCCAAGTCAGGTGGGATGAAAGAAGTCGCAGAAGCTTTGGGTGTCTCAGCATCCTTTAGAGGAGAGCGCATCCATAAGTTAACTGTTCTCTCCTCCTAGGTCAGTCCTGCATCGTCGGCTGAAATCCTCAGTGACAAAATCCGGTTTCCTTCATTCTTCAGGACTATCCCCAGTGATTTCCACCAGACAAGAGCAATGGCCCATCTGATCTGTGAGTCTGGGTGGAATTGGATTGGAGTAATAGCCACTGATGATGACAACGGGCGCTTTGCTCTGGAAAGCTTTGGGGTCCAGGCCATGTCAAACAATGTTTGCATAGCTTTTAAAGAACTGCTGCCTGCCTATCTCTCTGACAAAACCTTTCATACCAAAGTTGATCATGCAGTCGAGAAGATTGTCAAGGAAACCAGAGTAAATGTTATTGTAGTCTTTATGAGACAATTCCATGTGCTCGAGCTATTTAAGAAGGCAATTGAGAGAAATGTAAATAAAATTTGGATTGCAAGTGATAACTGGTCAACAGCAGTGAAAATCAGTACAATGCCCAATATCAGACAGCTGGGAACTGTTGTGGGATTTGGATTTAAGAGTGGAAACATAACCACATTCCAAGACTTTCTGAGGAACCTTCATGAAAAGCCCACTGAAAACAACAAGTTTTTAGGTGAATATATTATGCTTTTGTCAATCTGTGCACACCTGGAATATTACGATTTTCAAATGTGCATTTCAAACCAATCCCAGGATGATCTGATGCAAAATGTTGAGAATAAACAACACATCTGGAGAGATGATTTTTTGAATGCCAACATTGAACCCGGATTTATCCATAGTACTATACTTGCAGTCTATGCCATTGCTCACGCCATTAAAGGGCAATGCAAAGACAGAAACTGCAAGGATCCCTCCGCTTTCACTCCCTGGGAGGTATGATGTTAATTCTTTCAGGTCTCATTCTCTCTACATAACTTCCTTCTCATTTTTCCTCCCAACTTCCTGGATTTGCTGGCTTGGTCCTTGTACTGAATGCCTTTTTATTCCTGTTCCTGCCTTTCTTCACCACTGCTTGGGCCAACTGAAATCACAATCCTTCTGCCAGAGCAGCAGTTGCTAACTGCTGCAGTGTTGAGAGCCAGCTTTGCCTCCCTTGTTTTGGCTCATGCAGACACAGAAGCTCCAGGTGCTAAGCCATGGCTGTGTCCTGCTATAGATAGAGAAGAATTATTGCAATTCACACCCACTATCTCTTTCCTCATGGATACAGCAGCAGCAGTTGGAAATGCCTGAATCCACCAGTGCAGAGGCGGTCTTTAGCTGCTGGGCTTCATTAGCTACCCCAACACTTCCCACATCACCTTTGAAGGGCATGCAGAGAAGTCACCACCTTGGATGAAGGCTCCAGTCTGTAGGCTGCTTGCTGGGTCATCTGACTAGCTACTTGTGTGGGACAGAATAGAAATCTATAGTCAATCTATGGCTGACTTATCATCTATTCTGCTACTGATGGTTGGTCCTGTTGCTGCAAACAACTGTAGTAATCAGCAACGAGTGCTCTTGAATGATGGGGATGGTACAGGAGAGGAAAGTTCCCCAAACCCTTTCAATTTCCCTCTCTGCGTCCCCAGTTTGTCTGTGTCCAGCTTATATACCTCTGTAATGAATCGTTACTTGAAATTGAAAATGCAGCAGACCATTCTTCTGTCTGATCTTGATTTATATCGAAGTGACTGCTAGGAAAATGTGACACAATCTTTCAGATGGGTTAGGTACTTGTTATCAGACTCTACTGAGTGGGAAAAGGACAGGAAAAATCAGACAAGTAAACCTGACCTGACCTTTTACCTGAGAACTTGCTCAGAAGTATTCACTTTTACACACTTTTACTCAGAGGATTAAACAAAAGTTCATTTAAAAGTCAAACATCTACTGAACCACTCTGACTTGCTCTGACCTCTTATCGTGGGTCAGGGCAGGTCAAACCAAGATAGGGGATTTGAAAAAAAAACAAACACCCCTCTCCCCCCAAAAAAAACCACCCAGTAACAATCAAACTGCTACATGAATTTGTAAATGCAGATGGAACAAATTCAGGACTGCTCTACAGGGGATGCTGAATTAATCACTACTGAATTAAATCCCAAACCACCCAAATTAAAAGTCCTGTTAAGAGGCTTAGAACTCATGAAGTAAACCAAAAGAGAGACTAATTCTCCCTGTGCTCTTTTCATAACACATTTTCTCTACACTAAACTAAAACCCTTCAGAAATCAGCATACTTAAAGCTAGGGATGCAACTAATCCTTATCACTTACCTCCACATACAGAGAAACAGCAGTGTCATCACTATTAAACACATGCAAAAATAAATATCAATTAAATCATACTGTTGCTAGTTATTAGCACCTTCTGTCTGAAGCTCAAGATGTATTCCAAAAGTTCTATTGTTTCCATATTTTTTAGGGAAATTGAAAAAGTAGGAGATGAGAAAAATTAAGTGAGTAGCCTGAGGATACAGAACAACAACAATAAAAAAATCCTGTTCAATCCCGCAAGACTGTGCAATGTCCAAATAAAATGAAATATCATTTAAAAGCACACTTTAGTTTTTCATAAATTTGTAGACATGCAGTGAGAATGTATGAACTCTCATAAAAAGTGATGTTATATATGAAAAAATAATGCATGCCAGATTTGTTTATACATATATATGCCAGAGACTTTTAAAGTCATATATTTGTCAGCATTTTCTTTAAATGCTACAACTATCACAGAAAGATCTATGTAAGATTGTGCTTTTCAAAGGGCAGTTAAATTCAGCCATTCACCAAAACCTTGGATTGTTTCCTCATTGATTAACCCCTATTACTAAAAATTGTTAAGCCTGCAAAGAGATAAAGCCTTTGCTTCAATTAGAAGCCACGGTAGCTAATGAAAGACCTTTTATGGTCTCCATGTGAACTGGGAGAAGGTAACATGAATGGGTTGTAATATTAAGCTGGATAATTGTCTTATCAAAGAGTGCTTGCTTTGATATTTCCTGTGATCTATCAAATATAGCCTTGCCGTCCGCTGCCATTGTGCCATGCATCACCTCATCTGAGCAAACTGGCATTTAGCGTTCATTTCACGACTTTGTGTCCCACCTTGCAATACAGAGTATCAGAGTCACGGGTGAAAACAATACTAAATTAGATATTTCCAGACCCTGGGGGAGGAAGTCTGGGGGAAGAAGTCTGGGTTGTCAATTTCCTTCCTTACTCTGGAAGGAAATGTTGTCCAGATCTACTTTGCTGACAGTACAGTAACAACAGGAGCTTCATTCACAGTCATTCTTTACAAGAAGGGAAGTTCCAAAGGCCATTTTTTCCTGAAGGCAAAATCTTTTTTTTCCCATCATCGTACCAAAACCTCCAAGGCTGGAAAGAAAAATACGAACTTGGGTATTTGTAGACATTGCATGGAGTTAAGAAATGATTATTTGTGCTTAATAGTTTTTTTACTTCAACAGGATTGTCAGAATAATGTAAATCTGTATAGGATGTCAGATTAACAGTTATACAGATCCCTTTTAAGATTTTTTTTCACTTCTAAAAAGCAATATATTTTTTTCATTTGATATTATCATATAGATCTGAAAGTATTGAGTGTATTCCACTGAAATGATATTGATATGTCATCATTTCTTCTGTTCAGCTCCTTGAAGAACTTAAAAAAGTTAGAGTCATCGATGATGATAAAGAAATCAAGTTTGACTCCAAAGGAGATATGAGAACTAGTTATGATGTACTTCTCTGGAAAGAAATTGATGGTCGCATGGAAATCACCACTATGGCAGCATATGACACAGAGAAAGGTGACTTTATCTTTGAGGATGATGAGAAAAAAAAAGAATTTCTGAACTTAAAGGTAACTTCCAGTTTGTTGACATTAACACCTGAAATTTGCTTCATGTGTTCTTTCTCTGATATTCACAACTAAAATATGTGTCAGCTAGAAACCTCTCATGTACTTTCATGTTCTCCATTTGGAGTGAAGCGTCCTCTCTGGATATATTCAACTACCATTATATATATTTTGAGAAGTACTTGAGCCTGTAAGCAGGCTCAGTGATTTGAAATTGGGTTATTTCTCCAGAATGCTCTTAAGAGGTTTCCTAAGTTACATCTGTACTAAGGATGCTACTCCAGAATCTTGAATTGGGTTTTAAAATGGAAAATACTTATAAATGTACCCCCTCTTACATAAGGCAACCATTTGTTTTGTACATGAAGACTCATATCTGCTGACTTTAATGTTGGAAAAAAAAAAAAAAAAGTCTTGATTATTTACTCCTGTTAGAGCTGGGGTCAGCACAACTGCAAGACTATGAGGAAGGCAGCACCATCCGGAACCCTGGCACTGGTGTAGGCAGGACTGGTGGGTGGCCCCAGCCAGTTCCAGCTGGGTAATGTCATCTGTGCATGGCTGAAGGCTTTGGTTTATTGTGTAGTGAATGTGGCTGTGCTGCAAAGCACTCACTGCTAATAAGACAGAGGAAAGACAGTTTACTGGGTGGGATGAATATAGCTTTTATGTGAAGCCTCAGCCAGCAGGAAAGGCTGAGGACAGAAGAGGACCTCACATTTTGTCCCTCTTTGTGGCACAGCCTAGGATGGCGAGGAAATGTCTCCATCTGCTTGTGAGCCCCACCTGGGATGGAGAAGAAACAGCAGTGTCCCTCAGGACTGCTTCTCCATTTTAGAAAACTTGTCTTTGGAAGGACCTGAACTCAGGCCTTGTGAGAAGGCCCTGACCACGCACCTGAGAGTGGGGCTTGGCAATTCAGGGGTGATCTGCTGAGGGTGAGGCATGTTAGAGCTGTGGTTCAATGCACCCACCGGAGCCGGGGTGTATGCCCTGGGGTGTCAGGACCACACTTGTGATGTGGCCCACCCGAATCCCCTCTCAGAGGCTTCTGTGCTTTCTCTGGGTCTGGATCCCAGAAGTCTAACTTCTATTTTCAAAGCTGGATCTGGATTTTTAAAGGTATAGACAATCACACTGAAGTAGGGCCAAAAAAATAAAATTATCAGGTAGATAATGCCCCATCCTGTCACTTCTTGAGTGTGTGGAGAAAATGCAAGAAACACATTGCCTACACTGCCTTTTTACAACATCACTTTCAGATTCCCTTAAAATATGTTAGATACAAAAAGATTTCAAACCATAGTGTTATTGGAGGGCTATTTTAAGAGTTCATTGTAATTAGTAGCACCTGAGCTGATTTTTTTCTTTTTCATCCTCTGCTCACTGCAGAAGGTTCAATCAACATGCTCCCAGCACTGCAGACCGGGACAGATGAAAAAGGTTACAGAAAGTCCACACACATGCTGCTACGAGTGTGTTTACTGCCCAGAAAACCATTACAGCAATCAAACAGGTAAAGAATTGTAATCCAAATAAAGGCTGATTTAGAAATCAATAGAATTGTTTGGTTTGTGTATAACGAGCCTTGGCAACCCCATGTATAACTTTGGAATGATATTAAAACATTTGTTGATGCTCGGTTTCACAAATATGAAAGAGAAGAACACTCTTCAACATATAAAACTTAGTTTAAATGTTTTTTAGAAGACCAAGCTTTAAACAATCAGATTTTACAGTTGACTAGCGTTATCCTTGATTTGGATGGAAAGTCTGGCTGATATTTCTGTGAGACCACTTCTCATGAAAATAAAGCCTTGCTTCAGTATCTTTCTGCAGTACAGCCAGCCCAATGGCAGTACAGCCAGCCCAGTGGAAACATGAGGGTTAAATATTTTGCATGCTGGCACTTTTTTTTTTTTTTTTATCTTGAACAGGAGCACTGTGAAGTTAGATATGACCATACAGTAGTATTTTCTAGTATCAAATCCAATGTGTACTTTACTGCTGGTTCATTTGTAGTGTGAGTAAGGTTTTTAAAAGTGGGAGATTAAATACGGAGGAGAGAGACGAAATTAAGAAATTGGGGTAGAATGTACTTTAAAAATATTGATAGCTAGCAGAAAGAAATTACTTTTTATCCCCTTTTTTACTCAAATAATAATGAAATTTCTCCCTATTGGGCAATAGGAATTTTACAGAAAAAGCACTCTTTGAAAGCATAATCTACATCAACGTTTATTCTTGCTGGTGCATTTCAAAAAATGTCTGAGAAGAGAGTATTTTTTTCTTGTCAGACTAGGTGGATGAAAGAAACACAGTTCCTCTCCGGGCAGACAACCAATTCAATCCCAAACCACTGCCCTGGTTTCACTGTGTCTGTCCAGAGCCAGCCACTGCTGGCTCCCCAGGCCCCAAGCTCCTCCGCCAGGACTGTGTCAGCAACAGCCAGAGCTATCAGATTTACTGCAGGTTCCGACTTTATCTTCCTTTTTTGTGCTTTCAGATATGGATTACTGCTACCGGTGCCACAACAAAACCTACTGGGCTCCTGTGAACAGTACTACGTGCTACAGGAAGACGATCCACTTCCTCAGCTGGACTGACTGGTTTGCTATTTTCCTGCTCCTCCTCTCCAGTTTTGGGGTTGTGATGATTTTCTCCATCAGTGTCATATTTACTAAAAACTTGAACACGCCGGTGGTAAAGGCATCTGGAGGTTTAACTGTCTGCTATGTTATCCTCCTCAGTCACTTCTGCATTTTTTTAAGCACCATCTTTTTCATAGGTGAACCCACGGAATTCAAATGCAAAACTAGGCAATCCCTCTTTGGCATAAGCTTTGCACTTTGCGTTTCATGTATTTTAATAAAGTCGCTAAAAATTTTACTAGCCTTCAGCTTTGATCCCAAGCTGCAGAATCTCCTGAAATGTGCATATAAACCTATTCCCATTGTGGTCACCTGCACTGGGATTCAAGTTATCATTTGCACCTTCTGGCTAGTATTTAGGACTCCTTTCGTAATGCAAAATTTCTCAATTCCAGGATCAATAATTCTAGAGTGTAATGAGGGCTCTGTTGTGGCTTTTGGGATTATGCTGGGCTACATAGCTGCTCTAGCCTTCATCTGCTTCATATTTGCCTTTAAAGGCAGGAAGTTACCAGAGAACTACAATGAAGCTAAGTTCATAACCTTTGGCATGCTGATCTATTTTATAGCATGGATTGTATTTATCCCTGTCTATGCAACTACATTTGGCAAATACCTGCCAGCAGTGGAAATCATTGTTGTTTTAATATCCAATTATGGGATTCTCTGTTGCACATTTCTTCCTAAGTGCTATATCATAATTTACAAGCAAGAAACAAACACGAAGTCTGCCTTTCTCAAGATGATTTACACGTACTCTTCCAAGAGCGCAGGCAGTGTTGCTGTTAGCCAGATTTCCTTGGATTCAAAGTCTTCCAGCTCCCAAGCTACTGTCTCAGGCTCGTGTAAAGCTGAGAAAAACTCTGCGAATGGAAACTGCCTTTTTCAAGTGCCTGGGCAGAAGCAAATAAAAGAGAAAATTCTTCCTAAAAGTGCAGTAAGACGTGTGTCCAGGAAAAGACTGTCCAGCATATGACTGGGTAGCGCTGAAGTACTGGAAGATGAAAAGCCGTTTAGTGAGCCATTCCTTTTTCAGGTCTCTCTCCGTTTGGTACCCCCCAAGGAGAGCAGACCACCCGAAATGCCTCTGGCACTTTAGCAGTTACTCATTGATAGGCTTGAAAGGCTATCCCTGGTCACAGGGTCCAGCCCCTACTCCTGCAGGCACAGTTCCCTCCAGCATCTCCCTCCTGTCCCCATCCCACTCCCATCCCACAGGCCCTCTGAGCCAGGCAGAAGCGTTAGGAAGGTTTTACTTCTCACAGACAAGTAGGCATGCACATGTGGGCTTACACTCACTTTTTCTTATGTTTTTGCTGCCCAATTGCTTAAGGAGGTTTTCTTCTCACCCGGGTCTGTTTTACAGATCAAACAGAGCTCTCTCCTAGCCTTTGTTTGCTAAGATAAACAAGCTCAGTCCTTTAATCTCCACTTTTAAGATAGGCTTTCCATTCTCGTGAACATCCAAAAGTAACTATTTTCATTTGGTATATGTGAATCCTTTAAAAAAAAAAAATCTCTGCCCAAAATACATGCCTTATTCCAGATGAGTTCTACACCAACTTTCAAAATGCCTTGTATTTACCAGGGTGATAATAAGCTAGAGACAGGTCTATATAAAAATTGAAGGATTTCTCTGAAGCTCTGTAGTTAAATGTATATTAATCTAATTTTCACCCATACTAAGATGAGACACATTGATTCATCTCATGCAACTCCTGTGACGCATGCAGAGAGAGGACCCATTATGCTTGTCCCCAGGTGTGCTGTTAGTTCAAAACTTATGAACACCAATTCATTTCCCACATTAGCATGAATAATGTAATGACCAGAATCAACATGAATGCAACCTGGGAATTTTACTTTCTTTGATACATGTTAAAAAAATCTGATTTTCGACAAGAACACAGTAACGCAGTATTCCAATACATTGAAATAACACAGGAATGAACTGCTGTCAGCTGCACTGGCGGAGTTCTGTGGCTCCGTGACTATAGCTATGCAGGAGCTTCTGTGTGAGAGGCACGCTCCGAGAAGGAGGATTTTTTCAGTGGACAGCTGTACTGCATCTCTAAGGCAAAGAATGGCAAAGTCTTTCTCATGCTGAGAAGGCCACAGCTTTCTCTTGGATGCTTCCACAGCCAGGCTGGAGGGGTTCTTCAAACACTAAACAGCAGAGCAGTGCTGCCAGGCTGGGACTGGGCAGAGTGCTTGTTTGTGTTCATAAAGCCCCTAGTCTGGACCAGAGAAATCATGGTTTTCGGTCTTAACTTCTATGCATGTTACTGTGAAAGAATGTTAACTTCTTCAGTTTTGTCTAACATCTGGTTAGATCAGGAATAATTGGACACTCTGGCAAGCCAAAATGAAGTTCAGTAGACTTGGTGTTACACAGACATGATACGTTATTGTTTATTAAAATATATCTATTTTTCTATCGTTTCTGTTTATATGTTGCAGCCCATATCTATACGATTTTGCTACCAGGATTCTGTTAAAAATATCTATAGATCACATTTCAGGAATGGACACAGGTAATGAAATTACTTTAATGTCGGCATATACTTTATATGCATCTGTGAAGACATTTTAAAGTAATTTAAATGGCAAGGGTGCAATTTACGTATAAATTTTAGCAGTTATGTAATTTCTGTAGCTGATTAGAAGAATGAAGGTTTATGCACATACATTTATATGATAAATGCTGTTTATGCATCAGTTGTTATGAGTACTGTTTGGTATATGAAGCTATGTATGATTAAGGTTAAAATTCCTACAGTTTGGCTGCCGGTGCAGCAAAATGTCTCTCTCTCAAAGAGGAAAACAAAGCTTACATCACACAATGACTTTCAGTGCTAAGCTGGTTAGAAAAGCTAATATGGCTAGAATGCTGTACCTGTATTTATTGTTCTCAAAAGTGGTGAGCATATCATGTCTCGAACACGGGGATGATTAAAGCCGTGTTGTTATTTAAAATTGAGCTTGCTTACTTAATTTCCTTACCTCTCCCTATGAACTTTGGTTTGGCCTTGAACTGCAGCAACACACCTACCTACGCAGTGCTTCCACCCAGATCTCAGTGAGCTGCTTACAAGTGTCCTTCATGTTGGCAGCCAAGCATGGGAGGGCGATTCCCCCTGCAGGACAGAGAGGAAAGTGCCTTGGGAGAACTATGACAGCACTACGAAGGTGTCTATACAGGCGGTCTTTAAGGAAAGGCATCACGTAGGGTATAATTCCAAGGGAAGAGCATGAAAGAACAGACAAGAAAGGAAAAATTAAAAAAAAAAAAAATTGTTCTTCTATTTGATCTAGTTTTAAATACATCCCATGCCTCCTCCTCCTAGGAAGCTCTCCACTGCATAGAAACTTCTCCACTTCTGTAGTGCCACCAAGTCCCCTCTGTTAATGACTTCTGTGTGCTATGTCTGCCTCTCCAGCTACTCACATCTTCTTTGTAAAGCACAATCAACCAGACTTAGATGAGAGGATGTAACAGATTTGCTAGCTAGCCTTGGGAGGAAAAAGAGAGAGGGGGGAGAAGGAGAGAGAGATACCAAGCTGTGTTGTGTATGTTTTTAAATGTCTGTGTTGGTTGGACTGCATAGGCTGAAGAGGTTGGCTCTTCTTTCTGGCTCAGGGGATGCCCTGCTTTCTTACTTTGAAAAGAATCCAACACAAACCGTCAGAGTGCTAAAATGTCCATCTTCATGTTTTTCGTCTCTGAAAGTGATAGAGAAGACACATGGTCCCCAAACACAATGTTGTCCAGAGAAGTCAAGCATAGAAATGCTATTTGTCGAGGTCTGTGGGAGGCTGCTCTATTCAATCACTTATGGTTCTATGTCATTCCTTGTAATAATACTGAATGCCCTCTAAAGCCAATATCAAAAACTGTGCAACATCTTTAGAGAGAATGAAGACTGTGAAGGTCACCAAGTTCTTCAAGCCCTCTCCTCCAGGACACAATTCCCTGAAGATGTCAGCAGGTGATCCCCTGCACAGGTGTCCCTCTTCTTTGGCACCATTCTCTGCTCTCACATTCTTTGGTGACAGCTGGGAACTGCTTACCTGAGCTCCGGGCTTCCTCCCCACACTTGTGCCAACTGCAGCTGGAACAGCAGTGACTCTGACAGCAGAGGTTGCCAGCATTACTAGTGACTAAGAGCAGCAACTGGGATGCTGCTCACAGAGTGTGGAGCTGGAAAGACCCACCCCAGGCACTCTGGCTCTTCCCATTCTTCCCAGCTGGGTCTCCAGGGGCAAAGAACTCTACCTGATGCTATGTCTGTCTGCTTGAGGTGGAAGAAGGGCTACAGGCAGACTACAATACCCTAGTATTATCCTCCAGGTTGTTTCTTTTGGTGCTTCTTCGTCTCCCCCAGGACATTCTGAAACAAGGCAGAGCTGCTGTGTGTGTGTGCAGAGACATACTTGTTCTTCATCACCAGTATTTTTTAACAGACAAGAGAAAGACAGAGTGTGGCTTTTAGACAGGGCTCAGACAAATGGGTTTTCCTGTATGTATAATGTCTCATTTGCAGGAAGAAATTCAATTCTGAAATAAAATGTGGGAGTATTTTTTTTTTCCTATTTGTTATGAGCTATTGGAATGGCTTACCTTATGGTTTTCCAATAATAAGGACATTTTGTTATTTTGATGATTTCAGAATGCAAACTATGTGTGAGCAAGAAAACATCAACACAGGACTATTTACTGAATAAAAAAAAATACTTTTCCTGAATATTTTTCCATATGAAATATTGTTCAAAACTTTTTTTTTTTTTTTTAATTAAGATCAAGGATGCTAGAACCCATTCTGATAAAAAAGATTGTGATTTTTCTCTACTCAACAACTTGCTTTCAGAAAGAGCTGTCTACCTCAGGCTCCGTTGCTGAAAACAAGGAACAAAGTTCTGCCTTACCAATGATGCAAGGCTTCAGACTCGTGCCTTCACGCTGAGCACGGGGCTTTGACGGCTGCCACCACTTGATGAACCCCCGGTGAACGGGGCTCCTCCATTCTGCTACGAAACCGTCGGGGCGGTTATGTTGTTTATTGCTCCAATAATCACTGTGAAGCTACAGGGGTTCTGGCGTGGGTTGACCAAGGTAAAAGGATTTGCTGTTTGAAACACTTGCCTTGAGACACTGCGTTACCTCACCTGTATCGCACCGGCACAGGCTGCTTACTAAGTACGTATTCTTTACGACTTTTTGTCTTTCTTTCAATATTTGTCGGGGTTGTTTGCTTGTTTATTTTCCTGTATGATATTTTTGGTCTTTATTTGAAATAAAGGTTAACTCTGACCAGGACTCAAAAGCAAATACATACATAACCAAACCCCCAAACCCAAACAACGCAGCAACAAAACCCCCTTTTCCCACTGAAATAAGCATTACAGCGTGTCGCGTGGGGTCTGGGACCCCTGGGAGCACTGGGTGCAGGTCGGTGTTGAGGGACCCGGGCCCACCCTGCGCCGAGGCTCGAAGCCGGCTGCCCCGGGGCTCCCTTTTCGCGTGATTTTCATCTCGACGCTTCCAGGGCAGCGCCGGGCGAGGCGAGGCGAGGCGAGGCGAGAGGCGGCTTCTCGGGGCCGGCTTCGAGGCCCGAGGGGCCGCCCCTAGCAGCGGGCTGCCCGCGGCCCCCCTCGGGGGACGGCTTCCCCGGCGGCCCCTCAAGGCGGGGCCTGGTCCGTGGCGGTGTCCATGTCCGTGTCTGTGCCCGCCGTGCAGACCCAGGCCCGGCCATGCTCCCGCCGTGCCTCCGCCCCGGGCGGCTGCTGCCGGCCCCGCCGACCCGCCCGGCCGCCATGCGGGGAGCGGCGGCTGCCACCGCAGGGGGGCCCGCCCGGGGACCCGGAGCCGGCCGCGGTAAGGGCAGGGCTGCTGCGGGGGGCCGGGGTCAGCACGGGGCTCCCCGACGGGATGGGGCGGGTGGGGGGCGAGGCAGCTCGGGGCTTCGCCTCTGTTCGCCTCCCGGCCCAGGTGCCCAGAGGTGAGGTGGAAGGGCGACGGAGAACCCCAGAGACGCCCGCTGGGGTCTGAGTCCCCCAGCCTGATTCCCCCAGCGACCGGTAGGGGCTGGAAGAGGGGGTTCCCTTCCCACCCTTGACAGGCTCACGCGGTGCCGTGGTTTGTTTGTTTCTCTTCTCCAAGCTGAGCAGGCTCACAAGGTGGTTGCGAGTTACAAACCCTCCAAGTTCGACAGAAAAATCCTCCTCTGGACCGGCCGCTTCAAGACGGAAGAAGAGATTCCTCCAAGGATCCCGTAAGTGTGCTGGCACGGTCCTGCTGAGCCGAAGGGAAAGAGGTGGGGTGTGCCTGAGTTTTCTGAGGGGTTTGAACCAGCCAGTAGCTTCAACACCGAAAACTTTGAAACAAATTAGAGGGCAGAAGAGTTTCCTGTGCAGGTTATAGGTTAGAAAGAAAAAGCATCCCTTATTGGAGATCTCATAGCCTATGATTAAGAATTGGATCATGGGTAGATAGCCTTGGTCATATATATGTGTGCATGTGTGTGCGCACATGTATGTTTATGTAGACAATGTGTGTGTGTATATATATAAAATGTTTTGTTTATTTTGTTTATTCCTAATGTGTAACCAGAGAAGGAAGTTATTAGTAAACTATGTTCTGTTTATAGCTCCCATAAATGGCTCTAAGGGAGCTGACAGTCCCAGAATGATTACATCAACCAAATTAGAATTTATTATAGCTTGAAGAAGAATTTGAGGAAAAAAAAATAGATACAGAGGTTATGAGAAAAACATCCCTTCCTCCCCAAGGCAAATCCAAGGAAAACCAAGTACTTGATGTAGTCTTCGCCTCGCGTTGACCTGCTTCTCACCTCAACTTGGTGGAAGTTACTGTTCCCCAAGGGAAGGTATGAAACCCCTGCAATGCCAGCCACGGCCTTTTTCTTAGGCTGTGGTAGGTACAATCGTGTCTCTCTCTGGGACACAGCTTTTTGTCATCACAGTATGTCCCTGCCTAGGGTGGTAGGTTCAGCACAAGCAGCTTACAGAGCCGTGCAAAGCAGCAAGTGCATCCTCTAGCTGTTCCTCTTACTGTTTGTTCCTGACAGCAATGCTGCTGTTTCCCAAGCTGGGCAGCAGCTTTCTAGAGGGTCCCACATCTTTTGCTCCATGTTTATCTGACAGTGTCCCCTTAGGGAAAGGTTCAGGCAGCTATAAAAGCTTTGAGTGGTTGGGCAATTGAAATCATGGAGAGATGTTTTTAAAGGCACGTGCCTCTGCTGATCCACACACATGCAAACAAATCACTTGCTTCTGGCCTCACCACTTTCTGTTTTCTGCACAAGCAACATCTTTTTAGAAATCATCATAATATTCTAAAAGAAGCTAATTTTATGACATTGAAGCTGAACAGTGTCACTCCTTTAACAGTCAATAAAGAATTGCAAGGTACCGTTACCTGTGAACAAAATCTAGCAGCTGAAGATATTTAGTACTAAGGCTCAAATCTGCAGCCCTTGGTCAAAATGTTTAAAACAACAGCAAAGAGCTGTTAGGACTTCACAGGTTTAACCAAAGTCTTGATGAAGGGTTGAGTAACACAGGCCCTAATGTGCAATTAGAGATGATAATAAGGTCTGCTTTCCTTAAAGCAGAGGCAGAAAGCAAGGAGAAAGTGAAAATCTGCTTCAGAAGATTTTCAATTAGTGTACTATGAAATACGATTAGGTTAATAAGCCAGACTAATAACATTTACAGTTTTGCTTTTGTTCTTACAAATGGATTCTAGATTAATGGTTTTATGCACTGATCTGTAGTGCGGTTTGTTTTAAAGAGGTTGTGTTTACCACTGTACACCACGAAAGTGGTGACTTAAAACCACAGGTACTGTTAGTTATCAACAAGAAACCTGCCATGCATAATGTGTGCGTGTGTGTGTTGTTGGACAGGGGGGTAGTGTGGCATACCTGCTCATGACTTGCCCTCCACCATTCCATTAAGCCTTTGAGAGAAGTAATGGATACATGCATATATAAAGTCAATTTAAGAAAATATGAAAATAGTGCACAGCCGGTATTATAATGGAACATCCTAAAAACAGTACTGCCAAGTATAACGCCTGGCTCAGGAGATGGCTTAGCTGAAAGTCTTGTGAGGACTGTAGTGATATGGAGAGGTCCTGCACTCCTGGTGCTCAGCAGCACGCAGCCTACTTCTTGGAACCGAAAATGCGAATGGGAGCTGCACCAGCTGAGCTTGCTGGGCTGCAGAATGCCCCTCTTACAGCAACTACAGCCAAAAGCAAGGGCAGATTTCATTACTTACTTTTGCCTTTGATGACGAGGAAAATTAATCTTTAGGTATGTGTTCTTGTAATAGCGAGCAGGCTGACATCAGCTGACGACTTTAAACAATAAAGCTGCGGCTTTTTTAAAGAACTCACTAAAAATTCTAGCTCAGAGCAACACAGACTCTGCTGTAATCACATATCTAAGTATGTAAAGTCCCTAAACTACAGTGTACAGGATGACATCTCAACAGGTTAGGTATGACAGCAATACATTTATAAAGATTATTTTGGATAATCAAGGAACTTGCTTTCATCATTTTTTGTTAGCGCCACATATATTCTTCTATCAGATTAAAATAGATACTCCCCCAAACCCCCTCACATTTCACTATATCTATATAGATCTTAAGGTAGGATTTCTGGTACTATTAGCCCAAGTATTTAAGTGCAAATATTTACTACACTAATAAACCTTTATTATTATTTTTTTTTCCAGCTGAAAATGTTCCTAAATGCATTAAATGTTGTTTTTCCATTGGAAATTGATTAGGGTCACAAAATACAAAGCTCTTTGGTGGCACAAAACAAAAAACTAAACACTATAGCAATCTAAAGATGCTTGCTTTACAAACTACTTTATTTTTTACTCTGCTGTTCATGATGTCTTGAGTGATGCTTCATTTTTATTTTTTTTTAATGATTCAATTCAAAAACTTTAATTGCAGGCCAGAGATGCTAGACAGGGCAAGGAACAAAGCTCGAGTTAAAGCTTGTTACATCATGATTGGCCTTTCCATTGTTGCCTGTTTTGCAGTGATTGCTTCAGCAAAAAAGGTGAGTATATGGCTAGCTAGCTAACATGTAGCATATTTAGAAATGATGTAATTCAGTGAGAAGTTAATGGAGAAAATTCAAAGAGTAGCAACTTACAGCTGCCATAGTCTCAGATAACATTCCTGTTATCCTGGAAATAAAGCAGTAAGTGGGTGGTGTTTCCTGAGATTTGATAGCTTTCCCTGTGTGATGTTATTCATAACATTACTCTTCAGGAGGTGTTTTCCTTCTACAGGCTGCTGCACGTCATGAGTCCTTAACAAGCTGGAATTTGGCAAAGAAGGCCAAGTGGCGGAAAGAGGCTGCGCTAGCAGCGGAGTCAAAGACAAAGTAACTTTACGTGAGGTGCCAAATGTTCTTGTAGGAGCAAAGTTAACTGTCACCAAGAACGGTTAGGGATTTCACCAATAAATGGGCAACTACAGTATTGCACACACTGGAGCTAACAGTAGTAGTTACAAGATCACAGAAAGAAATTGAGGTCTTTATAAAAGATACTATACATACTCGTTGCATATGATTAAAACCAGTAATTAATTTCAGAGGAGATGAGGTAGTTTCCTGAGAATGGAAGGTAAGGGGCTTGCCAAGTTTCCACTATCTCATTATCTGCCCTAAAACCCTTCTTTCAGGCTTGATTTTGAGCTCTGTTACACAGATTGAAGTTCCTTACTGAAAGATTAGTTGTATTTTTGAGTGAAAGGTTAAATACAGCAAAGACCAAGCAGTTCTCTTCTACGTAGAAAGGCTGAGAGCTGGGGCTGTCCAGCCTACAGAAGAGAAGGCTTTGTGGGGACCTTATTGCAACCTTTCAGTACTTGAAGGGGACTTACAAAAGATGGGGAATAACTCTTTGCTCAGTTGGCTAACGATAGGACGAGGGGGAATGGATTTAAACTAAAAGAGGGGAGATTTAGATCAGAGACTAGGAAGAAATTCTTCAGAGGGTGGTGAGGCACTGGCACAGGTTGCCCAGAGAAGCTGTGGATGCCCCATCCCTGGAGGTGTTCAAGGCCAGGTTGGATGGGGCTTTGGGCAACCTGACATAGTGGGTGGCATCCCTGCCTGTGGCAGGAGGGTGGGAACTAGATGATCTCTGAGGTCCCTTCCAATCCAATCCAAGCCGTTCTATGAAAGTACTGACATTGCAAAAATGAGGCATGCAATTCTAAGTACATAACAAATTCATCAGCCAGAATATTTCAGATTTTATATACTGACAGGAGGTTTGGGCAAGTGAGGGCAAGGGAAACAGACTGGTAATTCCACGATTTCTCAAGTCCTTACAAAATTCATGAGAATTCCCCCAGGTGGTCAGTTCTGCATGTGAAGACAGGGCTGTGACTCATACAAGTATATGTTTAAATATGTTTTGTAAATATCTAACCAAAAAGTTTTGTCTGGTGGTAGTGCATAGCTTTACAGTGCAGAAAACAGCCATTTTGAATTCATTTGACTCAGTGTTGTATTCAAAATGGCATTTGTGTTTTCTAGTTTAAGAAGCCGCATTTATTAAAACACTAAATAAATACAATAAACTTCTGCAAAATAGGTTTTATTGTTTTCTGTATGGTATTTGGAGATTTAACATTCCATAATATTGCATACTACTCGTATGTGTTTTGTTACAGTAATGGGCCTTTGGCCTGAATTTAAAAGATGCACTATTACTATCTAAAGTTAATACAGGTATTTCGGTTTCTACACATTATACGAAGATCTTGTGCTGTAAGTAACTGAAATATCTCATTTGAAATTTCAGCGAACTCTTGAGGTCAAAGTTAAGATTTACATATCAATTGGGAGACCTATTACAAAAATCCTCAGTTGTAAAATTTCGTAACTTTAAACCAACTGAGGAATAATCATAGAGGAAAGACAATAGTGCATCTTTTTTTTTTTTTTTAAAAGACAGACCCGACAATAAATATTTTCCAGTTGCAAACTTGTTCTACAGCTAACTTATTTTTGTGCCAACATTATTACTATGTTCTGATTGCTGCTAGCAACAGTGTTTAAAGCAAATACTAGAAAATTAAAAAGCTTTATGAACCAGTCCTCAGACAAAAGTGCAATGATGAAGAAATTAGATATGATTCAGTGTATCAAGAGTAGGGAACTGAAAAAAAAAAATCTTATGCTTTGCATAGTTGCATAGATTAGCTAGCTGGTATTCACATTTAAGCAGAACAAGTGGTACCCTTTTAATACCAAGACCCCCCAAGCCAAAACCCTGGATTTTGAAACAGACTTTGTAAATAACGGGGCACTTCAGTACATCATAAAATGCCAAAATACTCCCCTGCCTCCCCTGTTTTCATCTGCTTAGGCAACGTTATCATGTTCACACCCCTACGTGCAAATGATTACACCAGAGCTGTCCGTAAGACGTCATCTCTGGCTTTATAGTGTTAATTAATGTGCTTTTAAACAAAACATGAAATAAATCCAATGATAAAACAGGAAAGGCCATCTTGTATTTTATAGTTTAAAGAATAACTAATGATATATATATATATATATATATTTTTTTTTAACTTCAGGGTAAAGAAAGTGTTGAGTTTAATTTATGGTTTTATTAGCCAAAGTCCATCAATTTTAGTTCCCTTTTAAACTATTACACTTAAATATATCAGAGGCATGAAATATATTTTTCTAAATGCATAAAGTGCAGTCACTAACTGTTCACAGATTAATATATCCACAAGACCGAAGACATTCTTTCAAAACAAATATAATACTTTATATATCCCCTCCTTAAATTTTCAAGTCTTTTAATCAAGATCTTTATAGGTCAGATTTGGTTTAAGTTAGAGGGGCTTATAAATGTAATGTTTACAGGGTCCTCCAAATAAAAGCAGGCACAGCTGGTTATGTAACATTATCAAAACAAGTTTGTTAGACACAATGGAATACCCTGTTACCTGAATAATTTTTTTAAACACTAGAAGAACATTGGAATTTAGCACTTACTAGTAATCCTGGTAGACTTCCATGATCACTACCCTGTACTTTGAACCAATGGGGGGAAGGAAGATCAGTATATGAAATCCTAAAACTCTAAGAGTAAAAAGGGCACAAATACAATCATCTAACATCTGAAAATTTGGCAGCTGTACTCAGTATTATTACACTACTCAAAATTGTTGTATGCTGTACAAATCTAGGTTTAAAGTGTCATTTGCTAAAATATCTCATTATCCAGAGTTTGTAAAGTAACAGCACTCCTTATATACACTCTTCTTACACCTCTAAATTCCAGTAAAAAGACTTCAAAAAGAGGTTTCTTTCCTGCCAGTTACAGCTTAGTCAAAACTGACCATTAATCGTAAAAAATCCACTTCAAGTCCCACATTCAAATACAATATAGTATATATTGCTGTAACATCAAAGTGAAACATCTTAGAATCTTAACTTGCACATACAAAAATTCTAAATATAAAATGGTATGGTAAATGATACCACCTTGAACCTGTATTTTTCAGTGCATTAAGATACTGATTAGTGACAAGCACAGTGCCGTGGGATAAGTAATTTGGTGTTTGAACTGCAGCTTTTTATGAAATATGAAATGCTGCCATATGCCAAAGATTTCACTTAACCCAGGAGTTCGATGTTAATACATTAATTACAGGTAAAGAAACATACTTTAGTTAACCCAAAGAATTAATTTCTTCAAATGAGACATACTACTAATATTCCAGAAACACTATATGCAAGTCCAAGCACAGCATACGTTTTTCTGTATTCAAAACTGTTGATGTGGATATTAGAATTTTGTTTCTTTTAGTGTTTAAACAGCAAACACTGTGTATTGTAGAGCCTAAATATTTAGAATACAGTAACTTCTAGTTAGTTTTGGTGTCCACATACCTAATGCTATTTACAGTACAACAAATTTTCATTCAGCTGGAGTGATTCTCTGTTCATTCTTCACTGCAGTATTTCTATTCTTACCAAAAGAAAACCGAGTTAGCTAACTGAAAGAACAATTCAAATGGCAGTAGCCCTATTTGGTCAAAAACGTAACACCTACTGTCTCGACTTTTAAGAGGCTACCGTTACTAGAAAGGCAAACATTGCAACGTTTCTCAAACTAAAGTGGTGTTTGGCAGGAGACAGCTGTAAACCATCTGCTTTGTATTTCCAACTCTGCAAATGACCATCTCTGTCATTCATAATTGCAGCATTCTTGCGGTAACTACAGCAACTGCTTTCACAGCAAAGTACTGTATTTGTGGCTGACTTCTAATGCCATTTAGCAGCTTTAGTTACAGAGCAAGCATCAAATGACAAGCAAGCTCTCTGCTGATTCCAATTTGGAAACCTCTGAAACAGTCCTCTTCCCAAATGATTCTGAAATATGTTTGTTATATTGCGTAATTAGCATTATAGATATATCTATTATGTCTTTAAATACATTTTATAAATAAATTCCAACAGTGTGTTGTAAAGTAAATAATGTATGAAGTTTCACAATTTAAATAAATATTTTTCACATTCCAATTCAGCTTCTTAAAAGCTCATCTTTATTTCATGCCTTAGTTCTGAAGCAAAGTTTTTGCTTCAATACAAGAGGTAGATCTGATAGACTGGGCAAGTCAAGCCTACTGCCAAAAATGCAACTGTCAGTAACTGTATTGCTGATATGCAGTTTGAGACTACATGAAAAATTCAGAACCACTGCCTAAAATCCTACCGAGTCTTAGCTTAACAGTTCTTGTTAAATCACATTTAATGCTTTACTTTAGACATTACTCACAGTTGTTTTCTGTACATATGAGAATGAAAAAAAACACATACAAAACAAAGAACAGTTGTATCTAACAAAATATAAAAGTGCATGAGCTGCTTTCCTCATCTATTTCTGCAAAACATACTCAACTTCTCTAACTTTGGCCATAAAGAAAAGACCTCTAGAAAAAAAACAAATAAACAAAAACCTACAAGTGTTTACATTTTATGCTTCTCTTCACTTTAATAGTTTACAGCTGAAATCCCTCCATTGGAGCCTCCTGCTGTTGGAACACAAACTGCTGTTGACTTTCATCCACCTGAGGTGCAATACTGGAATCCTCTTCTTCAACACCAAAGTAATGCTCTATGAGCTCAAAAGCCTTTTGGTAGATTTCTTGGTTTTCATGCCTCTGAAGAAATTCAATTTTATCAAGTCCTAAATTCAAAACAAAACATTTTCAAAATCTAATTGCTTCAGAAGAATAATGAATTCAAAGACTAATATAAGTATGAAGACTTAGTGGTGGTCCTCACATTAAAATAAAAAGGCAACCCCAAACCATCTGAATTCATTCAAAATCAATGATCTTCACACACAATTGCTTTTTTCCTCTCTCTCCATTCTTTCTGACAAGTAATATGCCTTTTCTTCCATGCCAAATGATCCTAATGGATAAGTAACTGAATTTCTTAACCCATGTATTTCTAGGTTTAATTCTCTGCAGCACCTTCTGCTGTTCAAAATAGTTTTAAAACTATACTAAATGAGTAGCAGTTAAGCTGAGAAGGCAGCTACTCTGTCTATAAAGAAACATTCCTTAGGTACAAAGAAAGCAAAGTAGGGAGTCAGGATAACATACAACTGCTTCCTGTAGCAATTTCCAAAATCCCTATTTCTTTTCTTTTACTCCTGCAGTCTTCCACAACTCTAAATTCTGTCTCCTGTTATGGAGCGTCTCTGGGCACAGCCTGTTACTTTTTTTCAAATTTAGTTCTATGATTTGAAGATGCTATCTTTCCAAAGGCTTATCATTTGCAAGCTGGAGGGAATAACCTCTGCTCTGCTGGCAGAGGTAAGTGCCTGGAGGTGAGTTAGGTTACAACTCAGAACTCCTTTTTGCTGTTTAAGATAACTCAGTTTTCATTTATGTTGGATTTGGAAGAGCTTGTAAGAAACCCTTCCAATGATGATAGAGAACAAAGAAATAAGGGTGATGTCATCAGGTGTTTGCCCTACTGAACTTGCTCTACTCTACAGCTTCAGTTCTCTACTCAACTAAAAACAAAAAAAAGGAACTAGACATTCAGTAGGTGAAATTTTGAACAGACTCAAGATCTTGACAAGAATAAATTCCTTTAAACTCTCTAATACTTACTCCTCTTATACATTAGATTGCAAAAGAATGTTCTCCAGGTACGCACGATTTTAGAAATACAGCTCCTTAACAGGGAATTCAGATTTAATGGCTACTTTGCAGAAAAATTAGTACCATCTAGATGTATCAGATGTAACATAGCATCAGCTAATAACAGTTCTAGTTGACTGAAACACAAACACCTGCCAATTCTTTTCTTGTCAGAAACTACAAAAAGATAAGCCTCCATAAATAATGCTGGATTCATTATGAGCCAGTTTTAACAATTTTTGTTAAATCAGCAGTATCCAGTCATGAAATTCTACAAATGTAATTTTAGTTTTGATAATCTGCTTTTAATATGCAGTTTAATTCCACAAGTCTTAAAAAAAAAAAAAAAAAAAAAAAAACAACAAAACAACAACAACAACACAGAACAAGGTACTTTCACAAATAACCAGAAACTTATTAATTTTATCATCTGAAGTGGATTCTTGCTATTACTGATATTTACTATACTAAAAAGTTGTTAACTTTGTGAAGAAGTAAAACAAACTTTGATCCTGCATCCCAATTGGTAACGTAACTGTACCAGATGGGATTATATACTAAACTATATTTTAGGATTGGGTGATAGTTTTTGCAAACCATGGTTCCAATAGACTAGAAAACCTACCTGTTTGTTAAATATTTCTGAGAATGTTTCTCTTAAGGTACATTTCAGAAACTGACTGCAGACAAAAACATCTTAACGTTTTCTGCATTTAATCACTTTTTCCACCATGCTGTTATTTTTTTAATCATTTAATGTCCACTTATGCTTGAAAAAAAGAAATATTACATTAAACTTACCTACAAATTTCAAAATGGTTCACAAGGGATTTAGAACCCGAAATACAGAAATTTAGGTGTGCAGTTTTACAGTAAGTAATTTCTTACCATATGCTTCCTCTATAAGGGCACAATAAGGATTAATGCCCATTCCATTTTGCTTAGACTCCTGCTCTCCAAGACGCAGAATATTTTCAAGTCCATTCAAAGCCACCTGTACTATTTTTGAATCCATCACAGTCAGGAGGTCACAAAGAGGCTTGGTACAACCTAGTGCTACCAAATACCTTTAGAACAGCAGAAAAACAGAAGGGGTTAGGGGACGTGGGGGAAGGAGGACTGATAAACCAGTACTTTTATTCTGATATGCCACTCTATCACACACATTGGTTATCATTTTATCAAAAAAAAAAAAAAAAAGACTAAAACCAAAAATTTATAAAAAATTTAATCTGAAATACAATTAATATTCTACTTTATCCTAATAGAAAAATTTAACATGCATATTCCTAACTGGACTTTCAGGCTTTTAAATTTTAATATTTTATATTGTCATTCCAAAATCTGTTTTATCAACTACTGATTCAAATCGGTTAGTATGTTAATGGTATTCTGAGAAACTACCGAGCATTTTCTTCTAGTTATTGAAAAAATCCACTCTTTGTAGTATTTTTAAATAGCCGCTGACAGTAGAATTTTAATTAAACTCCATTTTGGAAAAAGTTAGATATCTGCTTTAATGTAACTTTGACAGTGACTTTAGAGTGCACAAAGAAACCACTAAAATCGCTGAAGCTTCTCCATGGAGAGATGCAATCCAACTGCACAAGTTTTCTAAACAACTCTCCCAAGGCTTTCCATTTCCAAACACTGAAATTGTTCATTAACTGTTGAAATTGTGTCTGACAGCATAATATAAACTCTAGAAAATAACTTCATGAAGGCTTTAGGCAGAATACTCCTGAACCCAAATGGCTTCATTCAATTTATCAATTCTACTGCATATACTCTACTTATCTTTCTGAGCTTCTAGGTGATTGTCAATGTACACAGTTTCAAGAAATTAGTTGTTTCCAGGTTTTTCTTGCTCTTGTTTGTTAGGATTCAATTGCAGAAAAAAAAAGCCTCAGAAAAGGTACTTCGGCAGAAAAAACCAGCAACATACACAATCTTACCTAATCTGTTCAGGGGTTCCTCCTGATGTTGCATTAGTTATGGCCCACGCTGCTTCTTTTCTGGTGCGAAATTCAGCTTTCTGAAGAATTTCAATCAATATTGGAAAAATATTTGCATCTATAACAGCCTAAGAGATGAAATGAGGATGTTTAATAATAATTAATAAAGATTGAGTATACACAGGGCAAGAAGATTAATACCCTCACTACAGAAGTCAGTAATGCCTCTTCATAGCAAAGGAAACATTGTTTTGTTAGAAGGCGCCACACTAACTAGAAATGCTAAACCGAAATTCTACCTATTCTAACATTGCAATTTGTTGATTTCTCTTTGGCGAACAGTTGATGACCTTTTAACTGGACAGACCTGTTGAAAAATCATGTGACATAAGCTCTAAATCTGAGTTTTTGAATTGGAGATCAAGCCTCACTTGATCTCAGCAAAAGTTCACTTTGGCCATTTTATTCAGGTTTGTCATCTCCATAGAAAAGACCATTTCTGTAATTGGAGACTGTATAGCATTTTAACTGACATCAAGAACTAACATTTTCATCTCTAATTCAAGGAGATTAAAAAAAATCATACTGAAATGTACTCCAATTCTGATTTCTCATTTTTGTCAAACAGAACCTTTTTTCCTGAAAATTCCAGACACCTGGAGAAACAGTCAGGATTTCATAGTTAACCACAGGTAATTCAGTACTGATGACATCGTCCAATTTTAGACAAATGCTCAACATTTCCAAATTGGTGGAATTGGTAGAATTGTCCTTTTTGTACAAACTAGTCCAGTGAAGTGTTTCAATTTTTTTGAAAGAAAAATTGCTTAATACTTTAATAACAGGTAGATTACGATGCATAACAAAATTAAAGAGAATACACCATTAGATGATGCACTCACAGGGAAAAACAGCAACTGTTGATAGCAAGTCTAGCACAATATGTTAAGTATCCATTCATTTGCTTTATAAGCATCAACCACATCCCTTTGAGAGAAATGAATCAGTTTATCTAGTATAAATCATGACAGCTGTTTTCAAAGGATTATTTTGTGAAGTTGCCTGTAACTTTAATTCAAAATTAAAAAGAAAACATTTAAAAGTTACACAAAATTATAGACAATTAGGATTAAAACAAATAATATAGTCAATGTGTTAGCTATTCATTTCTCCTTGTGAAAGAAAATTAAGTGAACTGGTAAAATGAAAACAAACCCACCGAAATTACTAATATACAAGCTATACCTGAATCTGAGCTCTATTTCCTGCAGTAATATTAGAAACAGTCCAGCATGCTTCTTTCCGAATAGATTCCTTGGGACTACTAAGCAAGTGCAAGAGACAGGGTAACGCAGAGCAGTTTAGAATCACCTAAAACAATTTGAGAATTGAAAATTGTTTTGTATGTATGTATGTATGTATGTATATATATATATATATGCACATATAAAAAAAATCAACTTATGGGTAACTTCAAAAGAAGCGTATTTTGCAACACATTTACACTACTAAGAAATATGAAAGATAACATCATGCAAATTAAAATGCTCAATACATACTGTAGTGTTTGAATAGACAATCCAATTGTTTAGATATCTTGAAAGAATCTGCCCTCAACTAAGTTAACACCAGAAGAATAAAGACAGGAAGGCTACAATAAGAGCTTAAGACTAGAGTATGAATTTTTACACCACTGAGAACTGTAAATCTAATTTGTTCAGTTGTTCGCTCACTTGTTTTTAAAGCAACAGATATTTTCTATTTAAGTCCTTAGTGAAATCTACTCCGACATTGCTTACAGTAAATTATGTAATTAACTGATTTCATTATTTTCTCCCTACTCCAGTACTACAAGCCTTTTAAGCACAATTTTCTTCAAAACAGGACCTTTGTAATTTTCCTGCATACCTTCAAACTCAATTCCGTTTTTTAAGATTAAAAAATAAACCTTAATGACAACTTGCATCAGTTGGTCTGTCATATAAATAGATATCATTTATCATACATACAAATTCATGGACAAATCAAGTACGAGTACTGCTTACAAAAAATGAGAACTTTGCATTTGAACACTTGAAAAAGGGAATTAGAATAGACAATTGAATCCCAACTAAGGGAAAAAAGTCACTTTCCTTATTAACGGAAATCAGCATTCAATGTTGCATACAGGAATGAAGTAATCTACTACACACAGTGCTGTAACAAACTGTTCATTCTTGCAGTAATTTAATGATTAAAATACCAGTCCAAACTGACTGCCAAATTAACAGCATAGATTTGGACTGAGGTTCCTTCACTGATGCACACAAATAGCTGTATTAGGTGTGTATTTTATTGCAAACTTTTTAAAAAATAATTTATACAAAGATTTGTAACCATTTTTCTTCCTGCTGACTCATTTTTCTTTAATGAACTAGTCTTACCTGTGTTTGGATATCATCTCCAGTAACAATATTTCCAACTGCTCTTAATGCAGGGGATACCACCTTGTAATCATTATGCCTGGAGAGAAATATTGCTTGGTATTACCAAGTGCTGCAGTACAACTTTGGATTTTCAGTGAACGAACATTTACTTCAGGTACTAAATTTTTAGTTATGGAGAAAACAGCATTATTTCATCCTATTTAACCAAGTTTAAGAAATATAAACCAAATGCTGATTCAAAGAAAGGGCATCTCTATGGAACGACATAACAGAGTAATCTATCTGTCCACCAGACTCACTTCACCCAGCTCAAATATTATTGAATACAATACTGGAACCTGCATCATCCACGGAAGGTGTATACTAAAACTTAACAGCCCTCTTTTGGAAGAGAACTTTCCCCTTTTATGTGGATAAGTCAATAACCCTAGAAGCCAGTATCTGAAGCCCCCATTCCCACACTCAAGTATATGGTGTGTGGGGGAAGGAAACCTTTTCAGTTGTCCTAAAGCATCTACACAAGAGAAAGCAATCTCACCCTCTCCTGACAGCTGTACAAATGAGCTTTTCACAGAGAACTGTGCTAAACTGTCAGTGTTGGGAACTACCATCTCTGACCTACTCTGTAGTCCTCATGTGAACACAGGAACCTAGGCTCCCTTTCTAGGAAAATAATGAACCATAAAACAAACATACTGTAACAGTTCAAAAGCAGCACAAGCCTGCCTCTGGACTTTGTGAGTTCAACAACTCTTTCAACTACATCTCCTAGAAAGGTAAGGAAACAAAATATAACATTAAAATACTTGAGCTGAGAAATTTAATTACAATGCAAGCTTCATCTTCAGTTGTCACCTTTCTGTTCTTCCACATAAATGAAATTATGTGGAAGAATTATTTTTTTTCAGAAATATAAAGGACTACTTTAGAGAAAGCATTTTTCATTGTCAATTTCTGGCAAATTTCCAGGAGTCAAGCAACCTAGCAAGCAAGTGAAAAGGTGTCAGACTGAAATCAAGCTCATTATGCCTCATGAAATAAATTCAAACTTGAGGTGAAAAAAACAAAACGTAGTTTGAATTCCTTAATAATAACAGCACTATAGAACAGTTAATGGTGAAGAGGGGACTTACATCAGCAACTCTACCAATCTTCGACACACTCCAGAATCAATAACAGCTTGGATTTTATCATTGGGTCCATCTGAAAGGTAAGAGAGGGCCCAGCAAGCATCTGCTAGTACATCCGGGTCACTGCTAAACAACAGTCTTGATAAAACATTTAAGCAAGGAGCAACCTAGGTTAAAGAAAAATGTTGCAAAATTCAGTGTTTTATATTTTTCATCTTTCAGAGAACATTCTGAAAAGGAATAACTGTGCAAAACTATTTACTGCTAAAGCACATGAGTTCATTAATAAACTAGGACCTAGGTGAAACATATCCTGATTAAATGAGATAACCAAGTCAAACTGGTGGATTGGCTAAGTTTTTATTAAGAGACTACTTACATATATAGATACTACATTAGGTATATAATTGCACAGCTTAAAATAAAACCTATCTGCTTTCACATGTAACTAGATGACCGGGAATTACTGATCCTTTTTAAAATCACTTGTAGAATAGAAATTCACGGTAACAATGTTTTTTGATATAGAAGTAGCAGAGGTTATTTGTAATATCCAGTTTACAGCTGTTTTAACATAAAGAATCTCAGAGTAAAATTAACATTCACTGGAATAAATCAAACAACCTATGGCTAAACTCATTTCAACTGCTAGCTCTGACCCTCATGTCCTCCACACAAACATATAGAGCGAACTAAACCAGACCATCTTACTACCAGCTGAAACCTGACAAGTTTCAGCTGTACAGATGAGGAATCTCACATTCTTTGTAGAACGCAATTCTTTACCTTGCCTTGGTTATACAATTCAGCCTCCTTTGTGTGTCCAGCTGGTGCTATTGAAGTTATTCTTACTAGCTGCTACCTACAGGGTATCTTTTTTCCAACAACATTAAAATGGTTTAAGTAGCAAGAAACCTTGCTTTTTTGCTACTGGAACAAAACACTACTTTCGGATATAAAAATTGGGTAGAGCAATAGTGAGTTGATTAACTGACATCAGAGATCTCCCTTTTTGTTAACCTCTCTCCAAGAATTTTTAAGTAGCAATGACAGTAATCACTATTCCCTAAGTTTCAACACGTTCTCTCCAAATTACCTTTAATGACTATTTAATATTGGCCTAATCTACCATAATATCCAATGTTCGATTCCATCTTTTATTGTCATTAACATTACCAGAAGTTAATTTCATACTCAAAATAAGAAGCTAATGCCCCTACTAATCTTTACATTACTGTCTTTCTAACTGGAGAGAGGTGGAAGTGAAGGGGAGAGCATATCGGCAAATGACCTCTATCATAGTAGTCTGAATTAATTCAATTTTCTGCTCTGTCGACTACAAGAAAAACTTTATTTCTGCAGCATGAACTCACATCTTATTAAACAACCGTAAAATTAATAAAAAAAGTTTCAATTATAACTCACATCCTCTAAAAAGATCTGGAGAAAACACAGCTCAAAGGGGTTTGGTCCTCACTGTATTGCTTGTCCATCATTTCATACCAGTGAACGACTACCTGCATCTGACTAAGTAAAATCTCAGGCTTTTAAAAACTACTTAAAAGCCTGAGATTTTACTTAGGTGCAGGTGTCAAAGTAGATGATTACGTGCAGATACAAGAGACGGACAAGACTGTGTGATCACATTAAAGAGATAAAATCAAGTCTATCTCCAGATCCAAAGATTGTGTCTAACAACATATTACAAGCGTAAATATTCATTTTTCTGATTTCTTGAAATGAGTACTTCATTATACCTTACTGAAGTCTGGAGGTGGATTCTTTCCTCTACAGAGATTTGAGAGAGCCCAGACCGCATTTCTAGTTGTTGTAAGACGATTTGAATTTGTTAACAGTCTGTCAAAGAGATGCAATAATATTAATTAAAAAAAATAAATAAAAAGTCGCTTTTCATTGAAAAAGTTACGTCTTTTTCTCTTCTATTATTACCAACAATGCCTCATAACAGGAAAAAAAAATCCTATTATTGGGTACTAGTTTCAATTTGTTTCTCTTCATAGCTGACATGGTGCAAGTATTCTCTTAGAAGGGACTGAATATTTTGCCTGGACACCTCATTCCTAAATCAAGTATATATGCATATAAAGCAAAGCACTGCTCATATGGTAAATCGTTTAATCTTTTCAGAGAGGGAATCTGGAAACACAATACACCTTCAAGTTAACTTTGATGTTTTCATTCAGAAGATGAAATTAATAATTTTAAAAAGGGTCCATAAAATATTAGAACTTAAAAGATCACCTGAAAAAAAAAACCCTAATGTTTTACTGGTTTTTGCTGAATAGACTGTGGAAGATTCAATACCCGAAAAATCAGGTTCGTTTTCAGATACATACCAAATTGTCTGAAATCTTTAAACCCTTATGTCCTTGAGGAAGATAATTACATTATTTTAAGCTATTTTACAAATGTTTTACAGCAGTTTACTATTTCAAGCAAGAATACATTGAACAGTATTCGTGTTGGGTTAGGTTTTTCCCTGTGATGAAGCTCCTTTACATCCTGTTGTAAGTGCACAGTAAATGCTGGAACAACATTCCTAGTGAAATCTTCTGATGGAACACAGCTCATATAACAACTAGTCTACCCAGCTCATCTCAACAGCCAAATGGACAGCAAGACTGGAGCTTGGAGCTACTGGACAAGAGTAGGGAAGCCAAAGAGGACAGCCTACTGCACAACCAGATGGAATCACTCAAATGTAAGTATGACTTAAACCACCTCCCTCCCAGTCTATATATCCAGAACACTGAATCAGAGCTCCACAAGTCAGAGAAACTTCATACCCGTGATGTAAAACTATTCTTTTTGCAAATATTTGAAAGCTTCTAGCCATGGATGAATTAAAAAAATACACGAAGCTCAGATAATCCAAAACGTTAGGCTCATAGAAATAAAATAAAATAAAATAGAGAAATATTCTCAAGTTAGCAAAAACTTCTAGTCTTTTCAAATAAGGTTTAAGTTTACTATTACCCATATCAGTAACAACTTAAAATACTTACTCCAAGAGGGGTGGTAATATCCCACAGTTTAAAACAAAGTCTCTGCATTCTGCATTATCACCAGCAATGTTACCAAGAGCCCACACTGCCTTAAAAAGTAAAGCATCCAAGTGAGTTTGTACACGCTTGCAAATCATCATTTACACACAATCTAAGTATTTTTACAGCAAATGCTACGGAATCATAAAAGTCAGCAGTATCATTCTGACTATAAAATTTCAGAAGACTACTGATTTATATATGACTTCACGTAAGTTCACAAAAAACGTAAATTATCTACATTTGAAGTTATACTTTCAAGAAAACAAAGTCTTCCATTATGAAAGTACACTGATTTAGATGCTTTTCAATAAAAAAACATATATAAACCCTTTTCAACAGTTACATTTGCTCACTATGCATTCACTGATGTACTAAAACTGGCTCAAAGCTGCACACAATGTTTAAGGAATAATAAAAGTTAAATCACTAACTTTCTCAAATTTTCAAACATTCCAAATCCACACTAAGTAAAAGCCTGTAAATTGCAGCCTCTCTTAAACATAAAGAAAGAAAAACAAACAAACAAGCAAGCAAAAAGAAAAGATTAACAAAGACTGTAAAACAATAAGGCGGAAGGATATAAGAAATTAAGCTGCATGGAAACAGAAAAAATCCACAAGCACTGTTTTCTACTACATTTTTTGTATTTCGGTGTTTTAGATCCTCTCAGCCTATAAATAGCACGAGAGAAGTGAGATGCTTTTCAAAGTATTCGGTAACGTAAAATAAAAAACAGGTTCAAAGGGACTTGAAAGAAACAGGAAAAAAATAGCATGAGGGAAAAAATACACTGAAGGTGAATTCCTACCTTTCTGAAGCCAGATCAGTAGTTAAATGGGACTCAAGACCTCTTTAACCAGACAAAAAAAATCATAAATGAATTTTATAGCTACAAAACACTGAAAGGAAACAGTTACCTGCTCCTGGACATCTTCATGTTCTGAACTAAGCAACTTAATAAAAATTGGAACAGCTCCAGTTTCAATTACGACTTTGGTGTGTAGAAAAGTTCCAGAAGCTATATTTGTCAAAGCCCAAGCTGCTTCAAACTGTTGAATAGCAGAAAGAATACCATCTCAAACAACTCAGCATTAAAAAAAAAATAAATCACTGAAAACAGTTTGACATGAGTTGCAGACATGACTTTTCCAACTTTTTTCCTTTCCACTGAAAGGCAGTTATTACTATTATGGTAGTTTCCACAGAAGAAAATAATCTCTATTGACTGGTACAAATTCCTTTTGTTTATGCTACATACAGTTGAATTAATTGTTCTAATATCAATGAGCACAAGGCCTAAGTGCCATTTAGTTGGCTACCAAAAATAGGCAATTACTAGTTACTCCTATCACACGTTATTTATTTTTCTTCTAAGAGTTTAGCTTTTTGGTCTCATGTATTTTTACAGCTGAAATTTCATGAAAGAAAAGGTACTACACTACACCCAACACAGAACAAAACAGATTCCTCTCACACATCAACGCTGATGCTCTCAATACACCGCTGTCTTGAACAAAGACTGTTTTCCACATTCAAGAATTTGACCAGCTGAATACATCACCCTAAATACTACTGTGAAATTCCCAAGAGTTGGGCCACAATTTCAGTGGCATTAATTAAACTTCAGACAACTAAACCTCACAGCTTGGATATATAAAAATAATTTAGTTATGCTTTCCAAAACTCTTCTGGGTGTTTCTAATCCCATTCCAAACCGTAAATTAGTACCAGCCAAACTCACCTGCAGTGTGTAATTCTCATTCCTCTCTAGAAACTTCACAAATCTCTGTACTACTCCTGGTTTTTGGATGACTTCATCTATGGGTGGATTAGGTTCTAGATGACAAAAACAAACATATTTGAGTAAGTCTAATGAAAGAGACCACATACATTACTTTTTCGGTACAACACAAAGCAAGAATATGATTCTCAGGAAGTTCTTACCATAAATGTTTAGCAATCATTTTAATCTCAAAAGAAGGAACTAAATTTTTGGCTTCAGAAGACTGCTGGATCATCTCCATAAAGTGCTATAATTCAGTAAACACCCTATTGTGTATAATAATAGTAGCACACACAATTACTCATTGGCATGTTAGTAGCTTGTTACAACACTGTTTCTTCAATCAGGAACTCAGATCAGCAGAACAGTTACTGTTACATACTACTTCATATGAACAAACCTACCCTTGTACAGCAGACTGTACAAATAACAGCATTAAAGGCTGCTGGTCTATTCAATGTCGTACATTTCAAGAACAACAAAATTACCATTGCTCTTTGACAGCCCATATCACTTTTACCCCCTCAAATACAGAACTAGAACCAGAAATTCAATCACTGAGACAAGCACTCTAAGTAATGTTAGTGAGCAGTTAGTTACTGCCCTGGACACTTTAATCAAAACATCCTTGCTTTTGTCACTTTGCCTGAAAAATTTAACATTAGAATAATGAAGCTTCTTGTATTTAGCCATTATGTTTGAATGGATTTGTTACTGTTTTGCTATAAACTACACTAAAATAGTTTGCTGAAGCTTCAGAAGAGAAACAAAACCACGTTAACTGACTCTATATGACTAAAATTCATAATAACAACATAGAAACAAACAAACAAACAAAGCAATGTTTACATACCTTTAGATAGCAATTTTCTGAATTTCTGAGTTGCTGTGAGTTGCTGATCAGGATCATCTGAGAAAATCATCTGCACCATATCTACTGTAATAACTTCTTCCTAGAAATGAAAGGAGGACTCCTTAGGCCTAGTACTAAACACATGAACTGCTAATATTCTAAACGTATTCTAGAGCAATTACCTCTGGAATAGGTACAGTAGAACTGACATCAGGATCCTGAATTGGACTTTCTACCATAGATTCTTCATTTCCCGGGAGAGAAACATTTCGACGTTTAAACAACTAAACAAAGAAAAAAAAATGTTGAGAATGTATCATAACTTAGCATAGAAAGGGTACTGATGACATACTTAAAAAAAAATGTATTCACCAATACTAGTCAGTGTTTCAACTACTCACCTTCCTACTCATCCATTCAAATGGATAAGTACAGTAATGTTTGAAGAACATAAAGGAGAAAAACACTAGTATACATAAACAGCACTGTAACCCTCCAGGGAAACCCTCAGAAACTAAAGTTCTTTTTTCATTAGAAAAGATCTATAAATGTCTCAAATGTAAGAAAAAGAACCATAGAATATCCCAAGTTGGAAGGGACCCACAAGGATCATCGAGTCCAACTCCTGGTGGACATAGGTCTACCCCAAAACTCAGACCATATGACTAAGAGCATAGTGCAAATGCGACAGGCAAGATACAGGTCTTCCATTGTTTTATCCCTCATAAATCAATCAGCATTTATATTTAAGCAGAAAACAGTATTCCAAAAGCTACTTAGTTCATAGGCTGAAATCATCATCACAGAGCCAAAGTCCGTGTTTCACCACACTGCATTCCCCCTTTAACAGAAAGTCTAAAATCTATGTACCTATGTACCTACACCTAGTATACAGTTTTAGAAAAAATAAAACAAACGCTTTTAATATAGTTGGAGGAAAACGTAGTGTAGTTTCAAGGTGAACTTTCGCATTATGTAACCTTAAATGTTTTCTGTGTCCAAAAATCACTTTGGCTTCATGAACTGACTATGCTTAAAATACATACCTGCACTGTAGTATTTAACAGGCTATACTTAACGAATGCCTCATCATTTTCTGGCATGCAAACATAGCATTCATTGCCCTGTTTTCTTCCAGAAACCTGTTTACTATTTTGTTTAATCTTGAATCCACTACTACACTTATAGTCTATAATAATCAACAATTCTAAGAATATGATGTTGGTATCCTTAAAAATAAACATGAGAATCTCAGTCCATGGAGTGTCTCAGATTTCACCTCTAGGCACAATAATGAAACCTCCTAAGTTCTGAAGAACATTTTGTCCTCAAAGTTGTCTACAGATACCTACATTTCAGCTGTCACATACGCCCAAAATTGAATAAGCAGCTCCACATTTACATCTAGCCATACAAACAGGAACCTAAAACAAAGCATTATCTCCCTCATTCAACACGTTTCTGGATTGGGCACTAACCTAGGCACTAAACAACTGCAGAATCCTGGACACAAACAAGTTTTAATTACATTTAAATCCACAAATGGAAGAAGAAGCAATATTCCTCTTTTAGAAGACCACCTGTTCTTTCTAACATTCAGCAATGACAAGCAAGATCTTGCTTGAAACAAACTTTTTTTTGTTTAGGAACATGGCTTATCTACAATTTATAACTTTTACTGGAACAAAACAGTCTCATTTTCCTGCATAAACTTGTTTCCAACAGCGCAAAAACTGCTGACAACACTAGTCTAACGATTAAGATTAAAGTATTCTCACTGTTACAAAAGCCAGCATGGGAAACAACCCCTTTATATATATATATATATATATTTATATTTATATTTATATATATATATATATATATATTTATATTTATATATATATATATGAAATTTAACTATGGAGTATTTATTACAAAATACACAAAACTTTCACCAGAAACTGCAATTCGGATGAATTCATTCACAGGTAAATACTCCAGTAGGGTACTACTTCCTTCTCTTACCTTTCTGACCCAACTACTATAAATTCTTTTTCCATGCAGTAGCACCACTCTCCCAGGAGAAAGGTAAGCATTCCCACCTCAGAGGAGACTACAGATCAGTGCCTGGGACACTCTCTAGGTGGTGGGAGACAAGAGTCAGCCACTTCAGTCCAAGCAGAAAAACAAACTGTATTCCTTACTTTCCAGGCAATGAACTACTAAACATTTCAGAAAAGTAACTACCACCAACCATGACATTATACAATGCTCCATGTACTCGGATCACTAACAATTCAGTTCAGACAACTGCAAATATTAAAAAAAAAAAAAAAAAAAGTCCAGAGATCGCTATTTGTTGGCCACTTTGCCAGGCTACTGCATAAAAACTCTTGAGCAACCTGAAGTACAGATTCAAAGATGAAAGCTCCTCTCGCCCCTACTTAGAGTCTGCACCTTTGGTCCAAACTCTACAAGAGAATGCAGATTTTCTGATCCTTATTAGATATAAGGGTATCTTTCAGCCCGGTCCTACATGTTTAAACCTAGACTAGAGATTAAATTTAAGACACAGGTATCTCCTTGTATGCCCTTGTGACTTAAAAGGGCCTCTGCTCACTGTTTTTGCTTTATCATCTTACTGAGATGTGCCTGGTGCTCCCCAAAACTGCACAGAAAACAGACATTTAACCTGGTGCTCTGGATTCTACTTCACAGGAGGCAGGCATCTAGTCAAGTCCTTTCACATACTTGAACTTAACTTCACAAGCACTTAAGAGTCAACAGCTCATCAAGGTGCTTACCTGTTCTTCCCTTTTCTGTTTCCGAAGCTGGATTCCTTCCTCTTCTCTTCGTCTGCGCATTTCTTGAGGATTAAGTGCATTATTCTTGTAGCTTTTCATTCTGAAGTTATCCTTCCCCGGGCTTGACATGTTGTCTATTAAAAAGAAAGAATTACTTCAAAAGGACAAACCTTGAAAAGCAAATCTGCCATCTCCTGTGCTAAAAATGTATCTAAAGCAACACCTATATGTACACCTGTAGCTGTTGGCAATATCCAGTTCATCAACAAAAATCTCCAAGAGAGAAATCAGGGAAAAATCTTTGCCTAAACAGTCTCTAAACTGCAGATTAATTTGCAGGTCATCTCAGCAATCAGACGCTTCATTAAAGGGCATAAACTACTGCAAGATGAAGTTACTGATCTTTTGAGCAAACTGAGACAATAAAAACAAAAACACTATGTTGCTAAATTTTGACCTAAGTTTGAAGGAACCATTGTCTTCCACTGTCAGCAAGTACAAGAACTTGCTTTCCCCTCTCAGAAAGTAGACAGCAAGTGTATTCAAAAATAAGGACAAATCCTTGAAGAAAACCTGCAGTAATTACTGCTTCATTTAACATCCCACTGCACTGCTTCTTTTTTTTTTTAAATGCCAATTGCACAAACACAAAGGTTATGCTAAGTCTCCTTTTAACCTGTATACAGAAAAAAACTCTACAGAAAAAGGGGGGGGGGGGGTGTCAGTAGCACCCAGATAGGCATACCCTTTTCAATTTTAAGTGAAAAAAAAAAATACTGACTCATTTTAATTAACAGCTCTTTTGATGTATAAAGAGGATTGGAATCTGCCCATCATTTCAGACATATCAGTTGTGGAAAGATAAAAGTAACACAACATGATTCTGTCACTGAGATGATCAAACTGACTGAAAAAAAGGTTGTTAATAGCCCAGTGCTAATTTTCAAAGCTAGAACTGTAGCCTTCATCTGAGAAATAATTAACTGTCAAAAATATGATTCAAGACTCCAAGCAAACTCAGTCTTATGAAATTCTTTCACAACAAGACAACATGCATAAGAATATCTTAACTACACTTCTAGAGATGTGCCACACGTCTCTGTCAACTTCCACGATGATATTTGTTTTTTTATCTTTAATAGCAGCAGTAACAAGGACTGCTGAGTAATAAACACAGGCTGCAAGAGGAGAACAGACCACAGACCTTGGTGGGCATCAACGTGACACCCAAGGACTCGGCAGCCTGCTTCGCCCAAACAAGAAACCTGGCAACTGCTGATGTCTCTGGACCATGATGCTAAGCAAGACGCTGTTTAAAATAATTTTATTGTAATTGTTGTGCAACTTTTGCGTTACAAATTTAGCAAGAAAAACACTTTTCCAGCAACTCTACTGGCTTTGAATGTCAGAACCTTCTTACATATTCACACCTTGCTGATTTGGTTGGGTTGGTAAACCTGTCAGGCCGAGCAACGAACCAAAAAAGAGAAGAATGTACCAAAAGCAACCCAATATAGTTCAGCAGCTCCGTAAGGGTTACAAAAGCACAACTAGGAGGCAGCTCCCACCAAAACTGCTCTCAGCAAGGAAAAGCTGGCGATGTTATGGCTTCGCCCCTATGCTCCGCGAGGATTTTAGCAGAGGAACGAGAAGGACAGACAGACAGGCGGTCCTTGATTTACTCTGGTTTCAGGAGCACTGCACCGAGGAGGAAGCCTGCGCCTGTGCTCCGCAGAACTGCGCCTCACTCAGCACGGGACCCCCTGCGGCCGCACCCCGCGCCTCGCCCACCTGTTGTGCGCGGCCAGCACCGCCCCGTTACCGGCCCTTCCCTCCCGGCCGAGCCCAGGCTCGCTCAGCCCCGCTGCCCTCTCCCCTCCCAGCGCTGCCGCCCCCCTTCGCAGCGGCCTCCGGGTCCCGCAGCGGCAGGACGCCCGCCCTGGGGCGGGGGAGCACAGCGGCTACCGAAGCCCTTCACCCCCCGTGAGGCGTGCAGGGGGCCGGGGACCCCCTGACCGGGGTCACTCACCCATCGAGGCGCAGCCCCCCGGCGTCCGCCGCCGCCCCCGAGGCGAGAAACGGCGCCCGGCTCCCGGCGTAAGATGGCGGCCGCCGCCCCGCCGCTCACCGCCCCGCCCGGGGGCGGGCCCCGCCGCTCCCAGCAGGCTCTGCGCGGCGGCGGCGGCGGAGGAGGCGGGCTTGGCTGCCCCGGTGGGGAACGGCAGTCCTCGGCAGGGCGGGAGGCTGTGAGGCGGTGGCCGCCATGTTGGTGTGCGACGGGTGCGGGCGGGCGCTGCCCTGCGAGGCGGCGCGGCGGCACCCCCGCTGCCCGCCCTGCCAGGGGCTCCGGCGGCACGCGGCGGCGGCCCGGCCTGAGGCGGCGGGGAAGGAGCCGGGAGCGCACGGGTGGAGGCTGCTGGGCGCCCCCGGTGCGGGTGAGCGGTGGTGGGGGCTGAGGGGGTCCCGGAGAGGGAGGTGGCTGGGGAAGGGCAGGGGGCGGGGGCCGTGGGGTCGTGAGGGTTGGGCACCGCCCCCGAAACCGGCTGGGTGCTGGGGTGCCTACAGCGCTTGTCAGGGGAAAGCAGTTTTCAGCTTAAGGTTGAGATTTTGGAAAGATCCAGCACTGAAATATTCAGGAATACCAGACGTTGATTGGGAGACTGCAAGGGTGCTGTTGAGGTTAAAGTCAGCACGGGGAAAATCTGTTATTTATGTTATTTACCTTAAGCATTGTTAACGTTTTCTTCGGACCTGCTGTCCAAAGGTGCTGTAGCTATCTGAGAAACTTGGTGATGACATCTCAGCTCCTGGGTAATTCCCTTCAAAGTATGCCATTCCTCTTGTAACAAGCTATGCTGACACGACAAGCGTGGTGTTAAGGATGCAAAATGTGACAGCATAACCAAACACACAGTATATTCTGCCTTAAAAAAAAAAAAAATGTTAGCATTAAGAAATATATTATTATATTATTATTACTATATATTATTCCTGTTGGTGTAAATAATGCAGACTTTGAATAAATTAGTTGCCTACATGCTAACTTCTCTTTTCAAAATGTCTGTATTAAGGGTATGTTTTTTTTTTTTTAATGTACATAATGTATTTGTATAGGTTCCTGAAATGCTTGTAGTGTTACGCAAAATGTTACAGGTGAGCTCAGGTTATTGTAATACCAAATTCCCTTCTAGCCAGTCACGAGCTTTTAGCTTGGGCAAATGCTTTCCAGAACCAGTTAACATAAGCATATTACATCCTGTGTTTTGTGAATTTAAGTGGAAGTGAATCTTGGTGACTCAAAAAGAGAGCACTGAAGATGGAGTTGGCTTTGTCTCAGTGCTGACCAGTGACAGACAGGATGGCAGGCTGTGGGTGAAATACAGGAAATACCATTTAAACTCAGTAACACTTTTTACTGTGAGAGTGGTCAGTCACTGGAATAAGTTGTCCAACAATGTTGTGATGTTTCTGTTATTGAAGTTATTTGAAAAGTGACTGGAAAAGGCCCTGAGTACCTGAACCTGTTTGACTTGACCCTGATTTGAGGGACTAAATGATCTCCAGAAGTTCTTTTGAACCTTAACTGTTCGATGGTATTCTTCAATAATAATACTAAAACTGCAGAAGGAATATTTGTTTGAGGAAACTTAGGAAGATTAACAAAGAATTAAAGCATTATTTTTTTATTCTGACCACCAACTGCTGCGTTATCATACAAACATTAAATTTTTGTAAGCAAATATTCTTCCTTCAGCAGCACAGATCTTTTTATTAAAGATTTGACAGTTGTAACTTCTTAATGAAAATATTATAAAGATTGTGGTAAGTTAAATGGAATAAAACTTGATTAATAGAAGGAAAATATGTTTTCAGACTTGCCAGGAGTTGCTAAATGGTTAAGAATAATAGCTGTTTAGTATATGCTGCCTTTCTGTGAGGAATATCAATGGCAACATAAAATTTGTTACTGTATGTTTATTTTAGACCATATATATCAATTAGGGGGTGATTCTCTCTCAAAAAGAAAACCACGCAAAAACAGGAATTGCATTAAGCAAGAAACTGCATTTCTTTTTTAGACACTGGAAATGGTGAACAGCTATACGAATGTCCCATATGCAGTCTTACCTGTACAAACCTTCAGTTTCTTGAAGAACACGTGGATTTACACCTAGAGGAACATAGCTTTTCAGAAGGTATGTGAAAGGATACAAGCTTGATAATCTTTGAAAGCATTTACAGCATTTGCATGTTGCAGTATAGAATCTCATACAAAATGCAGACTAAGCATTTCTTAAAAAGGGAACGGAATATATCAATAATGAAATTTATACTAAGTATTATTGCTTGCCCAAATGCTCTACACATGCAGAAAAATATGTCTATCCATGCTTGTTAAGTAAATTCACTAAGTGTTAGACAAAACTAAAACTTAGAGTGGAAAATGTGTAAAAGATAGCTGTATTATATATATATTTTCCTAGCTCTGTAGGAGGATTATGTACATATTGCCCAGAGAAGTTGTGGATGCCCCGTCCCTGAAAAGTGTTCAAGGCCTGGTTGGATGGGGCTTTGGGCAACCTGGTCTGGTGGGAGACATCCCTGCCCATGGCAGGGGGTTGGAATTAGATGGTCTTTAAGGTCCCTTCCAACCCAAACCATTCTGCGATCCTATGATACAGGGTTTAGAGTGGCAAATACCCATGTAAAGAGTTTAAAATCTATACCTTTTGAAAACGTCTTTTTCTCAATTCTTTACTCCAAATGTTCATGCTGATTCAGTAGTCATAGTGATAAGGTAAAGGAATCAAAATAAGTTTGCCTTATTTGCATGGCTAATAATAACCTAGAGATTCCTTATCCAGTCCTCTGAACCTGTTTCTTTTTGTCACTGCATTATGAGGTTGCTAACAGTGATCCTAGAAGCTAATAGGTCTGTGATATTCAAGAAACTAGGATTTCTTGCTAATAATTAAGTGAAACATAGTAAACAAAAGAGGTTTTCCTAATAGTAGAGGTATTACTTGGACTATTTGCCAAGCAACAGCTCCTGTGACTCTGCATAAATTTTGTGGAAATCAGGAGTCTGAGTCTTAGTAGACTGAATGCTGTCAGTCCTGTTTAGTACTCCTTGCTAATAGCTCAGTACACTGTGGGATCCCTCTCTGAAAAGTAGTGCCTAGTTGGCCTTGTTTATGTCTGCTTAGAAAAGAATCTTTGGATAAATGACCCATCAAAGCATTGTTAACTTCCTGATCAAGTCCTCTGTTCTTGGATTGCTACTCCTGAATAGGTGGAAACATGAGAGATCTAGAACTGGCTCAACAGCTCCAAAATGAGGAAGATAAACAGCAGAGACTGGAAGAAGAGAGGCGAGAGAAGGAAGAATTTAAAAAGCTACAGGTACCGTAACATTTCTAAATGGCAAAATTTTGAAGAGGTGTGCCATTAGAAGCTGATCATATTGAATCTGTTATGTTTTGTTTCCTGGATTAAATGAAAATAAGAATGGCATTACTAGGTCACACCTGTGCAGTCAGGCAGGCTGTGCTGAAGTGTTGGTGCAGGAGTGGCTTGCAGGCAAATGCAAATTCTCAGCAACCCTGATCTTGGAACTGGTGTGGGGCATGCCTACCTTGAGCTCCTTGACTGTACTGCTACCCTGGGGCAGGTGCTACCTGTGTGTGCTGCACTGCTCTCACCAGGCACCCTGCCGCCCCATACTGCACCCCACCCAGCTCTAGTGCTCTGCCTTTCAGCACAGCCTGGAGTATATTACCTGGCAGAATACCTGGGGCCTTGAGCATCCTGACTGTCCTCTTTCTGGACACCATCATTTGCTTCAGTGACTACCCCACCACAAGCTTCCCTCTGTCTCCTACCTGACAGCACTGATAGCATTGGTTTCCGCACTTGCTACCTCCTGGTAATTGACTGCCTCTGCCAATGGCTGTCAGCTCAAGGGGGAGCAGAGAGATGTGCCTGCTCTTCCAGGTATGGCTGTCCTAATTCTGCATTTCTATTCAGGAGTGAAGCTTGGCCTTCAGCTCTAAGAGGTCGTAAATCTGAAGATTTTGTGTCTCACTGTTCACTATTTTTCATTGTTACTGATTGTGCATGCAGCCTCTTACATCATTAAACATGAATTTTTAAAATGTGATTTTAATCATGCACATTCTATCCCTAACAGAGACAGTATGGCTTGGGTAGTTCTGGAGGCTACAAGCAGCAATTCCTAAAGAACATGGAAAGGGAGGTTGATAGAGGAAGGATGCAGCCTTTCGAATATCACAAGAGAAAAGCTGACATGATGGAAAGTTTGGCTGTTGGTATAGATGATGGGAAAACAAAAACCTCGGGTACGAATGCATTTCAGCAACTAAGCATATAGCTTTTAGTCATAGCTTTTGATGACCAAAGCAGTTTTTAACTAAGTATTTCATTACTTAGGATTAGAATTAGGATGCAAATAATATTAATCTGTGACAACTTTGTTTAATAATTAAATTTAAGTTTGACGTATTTTTAATCCTTTATCGAACCTGAAGACTTGTGGAACCTTGGAAGCAAGTTAAGAGCCCAAATGCAGTATGTATCAGAAATTGAAAATCTCTTACTGCATGAGGGTTGTCTTTGCTTACTACTTTAGTACCTTTTGCTTCCTAACCTAGTTCAGCTGTTAAAATTCATAGCTGCTTTTTGTATTGTGTTTCAGTTAGTTGTAATCTGTTTCCAGCAAACTAATTTTTTTTACAGATAAACTTTATATTTGTTCTTCTAGGAGTAATTGAAGCATTGTGCAAGTACTATCAGAACGAAAACAAAGATGTGAGACGTGTTTGGCTTTCAGCAGGAGTAGATCACTTCCACTCATCTTTGGGTGACAAAGGCTGGGGTTGTGGTTACAGGAATTTCCAAATGCTCCTTTCCTCACTGCTGCAAAACAGCTTGTATAATGACTGCTTGAGAGGTATTAATCAAAATCCTGCCTACCTGTTTTGCACGTCTTCAATGACAACCTATTGATCCATGTTTTCCTTTTTCATTTATACAGCAAGGCTTACTAGTGTCAATGATACCCCTATAACACTAGACCATACTGTGAAAAGAGTCAAAGGCATGACTATTGGCAAGGCATTATGTGGCTGAAGCTTAACCTTTGGGTTTTTTGGGGGGTGTATCTTTGTAACGTCGATTAGCTCTTATGAAAGAGGCTGGATGGTTTTGATAGACTATTTCAGTAACTGTTGCTACAGTTCAAAAGCTTTTCTGTTTCAGACACTGCGCTAATTCCTAGTATACCGAAGATTCAGTCCATGATTGAAGATGCCTGGAAAGAAGGCTTTGATCCTCATGGGGCATCTCACTTCAACAACCGATTACGTGGTTCCAAGGCATGGATAGGAGCATGTGAAATTTATTCACTGTTAACCAGTCTCAGGATAAAGTAAGTATTACTTTTTCTGATGTTGTTTTTAAGTGATAATTAAGCGTGTGTCTTTTAAGGGTCAGAATTAAGTTAAGAATTAAACTATTAAGCAGAAGCCATCGTAGTGGCTTTATATTTAAACTGCCTATAAGTAGGTAAGATTTAGTGCAGTGTGAAGTTGTGTAACTACTTATGCAGATACATAAATTGAGTAACTGTTTTGGTCATTGAGACCTGGTGAGGAATTGTGCCACATAGGCATAAAATTAGATATTGATTAAAAGCTTACTTTCGCTCCAAGTTTAGTGTCAAGAAGAATCTGAATTTCAGCTAGTCACTTTGTGTGTTTAGAGTTCTTAATTTGGCTCTGTGATGTAATTCTACAAAAATCAAATGTTTTAATTCTGGCAAACTTCATAAGCTCATTAGGCAAACAGAGTAGAGTATTTCTTTGCCACAGAGTAAATACTGTGGTCTTGAACAGTACATACTGCGTTGCTTTGTACTTATGTATCTTGTATGTCTGTATTTAATTAAAAAAAAAATAAAATAGTGACAATGACCACTTGATACCTGCAATTGCTATTGTTCACAGAACATTCGTGGTGCAGGAGGAAGGGACTGAAGTGGAAAAAAAGGGGCTGAAGTGTTAAAACAAAAACAACAAAAAACCAACCTGCTTCAAATTTATGTTGCTTTTATTTTAAATGTTTTATAGGTGTCAAATTATTGACTTTCACAAACCGACTGGTCCCATGGGTACACACCCTCGTTTGTTTGAGTGGGTTTTGCGTTACTATTCTACAGATAATGAAGGTGGTACAAAGGTAGTGTGTACTTCCAGACCGCCTATCTACTTGCAGCATCAAGGTCAGCATCACAATATGCTGGTTTCTTACTATTCTCTATCTTCATCTATATGTGCTGCAATTCAGAGCAGCGTCGTACATTCCTTCTTCATTCAATTGAAGGCCTAGCTTTATTTACTGTTAAACTTCTAGTAAGTAAATGTAACATTAAAAAGCTTCTATTTTTACTGATGGAAAAGCTGGGTGTGAGCAGGATCTCAGCGTTTTGACGTCTGCTCTATACTTATAATTACCTTATTAAATTTCGAGTAATATGTTCCTTGATTTGAAAATAAGTAGTATGCTACAAACAAGGAAACTGGATTTTATGTGTGTCTTAAATACTGAAAATCTGTTTTGAAATTAGGTCACAGTCGTACTGTTGTTGGAATAGAAGAGAAGAAAAATAAAACCTTATGTTTACTACTGTTTGACCCGGGATGTCCTTCTCAAGAAATGCAGAAACTCTTGAAACAAAGCACAGATGGTACTGGTCTCAAACTACTTCGGAGATTTGTGGGTGGCTTAAAAGAAAAGCAGTACCAGATAGTTGCTGTAGATGGCATCCTCACATTGGAAGAGAAAACTGTAAGTATTTCAGGAAATAGTTTTTGTAAGAAAATGTACAAGAATCTGCATCTCCTCTTTCAGACTCAAATGTGTGTGTGTGGTCTCATGGTGATTTTTTTTCACCTATTCAGTTTCCCCATTCTTCTTCTCCACTACTTTCTGCATATTCTCCATTAACTGAGTAATCATTAGGATATCCAGAACAGAACAGTTTTGCATGTAAATGGGTGCTACCTTGATATAACTGACAGCTTATAAATCTCTTATGAAGCTTGCAGCTGGTTGCATATGTAAATTAGGCATTTTTTTCCATTTTCTTACAGTATTCTAAATAGCTTATCATAGGCATATAAGGTATGTACAGAACATTCATAGTACAAAAATACATTCAGGGTGTTTTTATTTCAACTTTGTAAAGCTGTGTGACATCTATCAGCATTTGATAATTGAAGAAAAAGGCACACGGATACTGAAGCCTAACCACTTAATGTCTTTTCATCTTGGGTACTAGAACTAGTACTTTTTGCTTTCTAAGAGTAGTTAGAATGTAAAGTATTCAACATGCAGCTCTGATTACCTTAATATGTTCAAGTTGTCAGCATTTTTTATAAATCCTGTCCAGATGATTCACATAGGGCATTATAAGTTCTTTGGACCTTAAAGTTCTTTCAGCTGAATGTCAGATGTAATTTTTTCGTAAGTTTTCACTTTCCTGCATTAACAAATTGATTTGCTGGAGCCATGTTCTGACTCTGTGGTGTCTTATGAGTGCTATTCAGCATCTTCAAACTTCAGGACAGACTTTTTGTGTATAAATTATGAAATAACTGTTGTCTGAGTCACCTGCTGAAGTGTCTTTAACAGCTGTATATTGAAATGAGACATTATCTAAGTGCTTCCTGTCCCTGAACACGTCAGAAATAGCAGCAAGACACACACTATTTCTTACCCTTACTGGCAAAAGCATTAGAATTTCAGGTCACTGTAATTAAGGAAGTGTGTCTTGTAGGGTTGGGGGGGGGGTTTCTTCTTTCCAAAGGTTTGATTTAAATTTTAAAATTGCAATTGTTTTGAGTTTTATCTAGAAAGATCACATTTAAGATGAAATATAACCCCTTATACTTTAGTAAGCTTTTCAAATTAATGGTTTAAAATGGTGTAATAGTTCATTCTCTCTCCTTTCTCACTCCCCTACCCACACTTTTTTTTAGGCTCGCTGCCATGCTTCTTGGGTCTTAACAGCAGAGAAGATTCCTTAAAAGATGGCTTTACTATCTCCTTCTGGAATCTGTTGGGTGTGAAACATTAAACGGATGGACTGTGACCCTAACTTAACATTTTCTAGACTTAAATTATGCCTTGAACTAAGTTTCAGGGGCCCTGGAAAAGCACAACACTGGCGTTAACCTGTAGTTTTGATCTTCAGTCAAAACACGTCTGTCCAGATGAATCTGTAACTCTTCAGTTTTAGTTCTTACCTTAGTAGAAAATTGGGTATTTTCTTAGTTGCTTAAATTGCAAATTAATACCCACTTTCCTGAACCAAACTATTTACCATAGTTAACTGTCAATAAGTAGTGGGTAAACATACTGTGAAACTACTTTTTTTTGGAGTGCCTGTTGAAATTTACCTCTGTAAATATATTTATACCACCTCTATGGCTAATGCTCTATCTCTTATAAAATTTGATCAAATATCACATCTTCTGCAACTTCTCCTGCAACTACTTGCAAAGTACAGAGACAGTTCAGTGATTTCACGTGGCATGGTTTGTTCCACCAGGGATTAATTTGCTACTGCACTTCTTTTTAATTAGCTGGCTTCTCTACATGCGCCACCTGTAAACACAAATGTGCTTATGAGGTGGGTCAGTGTTAGTGTGGGGCATGAGATCGAAGACAGTGGTGTCCAAAGGGTGGTGTGTGTGTTCCAGGGGTGTGCGCAAGACAAACCGCGGGGGCGTGGAAAGAAAATATTTTTTGTACTATGAATAAATGAAATATTTATTTTTAAAAAACTGTGTTTATTTTGTCCTTTTTTGGTTTTAATTTCTATTTATATTTTCTGATTTATGGCTCAAAGGGGGCTCTGAGACATGACTGTTGGGCGGGAGCTCCATTATACAGGCTTAGTGCCATTTAAGACAACGGAGCCATTTGCTGAAACAGGCGCCTTGGGCCTTTGAGGTGCCATACTGTGTCTAAGATGTTGCTCTGACTAAAAGTCATGCTTCTCCAGCCTGGCAGCTGGAGGCAGGGGTGGGGTGCGGGGGGGTCTCGTGTGTTGCAAATAGCTCTAGATGTTTCGTTAAGCAATTGAATCATCCCATGACATTCACTTATTAACTGGAGCTTAGGTACTTCCCTCTCATTTGGATTGCTGCGTGTTGATGCCTCGATGTAAGTGTTGGGAGTTTTACCATTAACCTGTTCGTCTCATAGTTAGTAATCTCTAAGTAATGAAATGAAGGACATGTAAGGATGTTACGATTCATACGTTAGTAACATCTCAAACATGCATGAAAGTAAAAAAAAAAAAAAAAATCATAAGAATGTATAATTTCTAGCAGGTATATGGAAGTGACCTATAACTTGGAAAAAGGTTAAATATAAAGGACGCTGCCTAGAGTGGCTAGTGTTGGGGACAGATTTCCTGGGAAGTAGTGATCCATCCGCTCCCCTATTAGCACTGGTCTTACGTGGCACATTCTTAACACCATGTGAAGTTTTGGTGCCATGCTATCACTCAGACTCTCTCAGATATACTTCAGTCTTTCTGCACTGCTTCCTCACTCTCCCTTTGACTGGTTAAGAGTGATAATTCCAAGCCAGACTGAGCATGTTCTGCCCAGCGTGACTTGGTGCCCTTGTATTTACATGCATTGTACATGCAAAAGCCAGTAAATTTAACTGCAGCTGTAAGGGTTTTTGAGTCTGCCTCTCATCCATGGGTCACTCTGAGCACTTAGGAAAAGAAAACCACAACTAATAACGGGAGTTTGTGTTTTAAGTGCTCAGCGCAGCTCTGTTTAGTGTCTCTCTGGCAATTACATGTAGGTTTCCCTCTCAATAGGAAGAGGGCATCTTCTGTCCTGTCAGACCTGGTTTTGCTCACTACCTGCCTGCAACTTTTGCAGTACACAAAACAAAAGATGCTGTAAGTCCAGCATATGTGCCCCTTCAGAAACTCCTTGAAAGTCTCTCACAACAGGCATGGAGATAGGTGGTTAGTGAGTGAGGGGAATAAAAGATTTTGTTTTTCTTTTCTTGTCGTTTCCAGTGTTGTGGTTTAACCCCAGAAGGCAGAGATCAGCACTGCATAGCCACTTGGCTCTCCACGCAGTGGGATGGGGGAGAGAATTGTAAAGTTAAAAGTGAGAAAAACTTGTGGACTGAAACACAGTTCACTAGGTAAAGCAAAAGCTGCACACAAGCGCAGCAGAACAAAGAATCCATTTACTGCTTCCCATCGGCAGGCAGGGGTTCAGCCACCTCCAGGAGAGCAGGGCTCACCCCGCGGCACGGCTCCTTGGGAAGACAGATGCCGTCACCCCAACATCCTCCCTGCCTCCTCCTTTCCCCCAGCCGCTATCACTGAGCTCGGCGCCACACGGTGTGGGACATCCCTGTGGGCAGCCTGGGCCAGCTGTCCTGGCCGTGTCCCCTCCTAGCACCCCCAGCCTCCTTGCTGGCCGGGCAGCACCAGGAGCAGGAGAGGCCTTGGCTCTGTGTGAGCACTGCTCTGCAGTGACTGGAACAGTCCTCTGGTATCACCCCTGTTTTCATCACAAATCCAAAACACAGCATTGTGTGAGCCTCTGTGAAGAAAAGTAACTCTGTCCCAGCAAAAGCCAGGATATCTGGGATGTAATTTTTTCTTTGCCTGCCTTCTGGAGGAATGGAATAAAATAAACAATTCAGTAAAATCTGAGGGTTACATAGTAAATCTTAATACTTTTAACAGCACGAGGAAATAGAAATATTTCAGCTCCTGGCAAGCACACACTCTATAAAGAAAAATTACTTTGCAGCTGCTATTACCCTTCAGAGGTATCTGTACTTCTCCCAGGTTGTCACCAGATTCTGCTTTCCTTTTGCTTGCTTCAAGGACAAGGCCAGACCTGGCCTCCCTAATTCTGGGGGAGGAGGACGGGGCCTTTTCACCTCATAAGATCATAGAATGGTCCAGGTTGGAAGGGACCTTAAAGATCATCTAGTTCCAACCCCCCTGCCACAGGCAGGGATGCCACCCACTAGATCAGGTTGGCCAAGGCCCCATCCAGCCTGGCCTTGAACACCTCCAGGGATGGGGCATCCACAGCTTCTCCGGGCAACCTGTGCCAGTGCCTCACCACCCTCTGAGTGAAGAATTTCCCCCTAATGTCTCCTTACATCTTAAATTTGGTAACGGAAATGAGATACAGCTGTAATGCTTCCCATTAAAACCATTTGATGATCTTTGATGCTGTTCAGCCTGGAAGCCACCAGAACTCCATGCAGTAGGAGAGATGTTGTTACTACATATCTTACAGCTTTGATTATGACTTCAGTATTCTGGAAGGGGCAGCTCCCTGCTTGTCTTGATACAGTTTTGCAATCTTGGAACATTTTCTTAATTTTCTAGCAATGTATTTTCTATTAATTCTAGCAAGAAAACGTGAATTTTTGCTTGCCTTCCAATCCCATCCAAAAATCTTGTTGCTCTCATTGTGTGAATTACAGCTGTAATCTTTGATGCCATAAAATTGCATTCTGGTCTGTTAAAATTCTTAGTATTCTGATGGTGTTTCAGAAGTTCAAGATGCAGTTTTACCAGTTTTAACTGCCAACAAGATGCTCAGCATTTCTGCAATTTTTTTTTAAGTATCTCACACTGGGCACTGAAAATAAAGACTTTTCTAGTTAACAAACAGCTGTGGCAATGTTGGCTCAAGGATTTGGTCCAGCATTACTTAGGGACACTGTGCCCAGGACAGAAACACGTTCTTCTTTAGAACAGAATCTATTTTAGCTTTCTTAGCTCCTTACTTTCTGTCCTTGCACTCGAGCACTCTGCCTTATTTCCTGCACACCTTTCATCAACTACGATGAGCAGTCAGAGAATCTGCAGACCCAGCCCTGATTATTCCCTTCTTTATGATCTACCCTGCACCCTGCAGGAGGCAGTGGTCTCATGGGGGAAATAGCGAGCAGTTATGCTGTCAGGCTGCCTGTACAAAGGGCTGTATAACTTTAAAACCAGTCTTTCATGACTTACAAAGGTTTGATGCTTTTAATGTTACTTACCTTTTAATGTACATTTCAGATAACCCCACTGCACATTCTGTCATGAGAAAACATACTATTGTGAATTGCACTGTGGATTAGTAATGTCTCATTAATTAATAATTACATAATTATTAATTTAAATTTTAAGGCCAAATGACACACCTCTAATGTTTGTGAATGGTATAACTCAGAAGCATCCCTATTATTATCTCTTCAGCTAAAAAAGGATGTATACTTGAGTACATTTCACCTTGTGTACTTGCAGAACTGTGGCTATCTGCCTGCTGGGCTCTATATCTTGCCTTGGATATAGAAAATAGCAAAATAACGGTGCCTCCATGCCACTACCCCTCCTACCCAATCTCTCTGCAGCGGGTGATGGAGGTTCTACAGGATGCAGTGCTCTGATCTCTTCTGCTCAGCATAATAGAAAATGAATTAACTGCAGCAGGGCCAGATGGGACCGAGCGTTTGATTGGGGGGAGAGGGACTTGTAATAAATTAGGAGCAGAATTTCAATGTAGTTAAATGTAAAGGGCTGTAGGACACTAAAGACACCCCAAATTGTAGGTAAAGATAACTGTGTGCCTGTCAGTGTGGGTGAGGTTGCTCAAAACCACTTGGATGCTAACTGCACCTTAGAGTTACACTTGCTGGTAGTTTGCATGGCCTAGGTTTTACACACATGCAGAAGAAAGTGGCAGCTAGGAGCTGAGTTTCTGCAAAGATGGTTGACCTTTGAGGAAGCTGTAAAGTGAGGGCCAAATATGTGGTGAGTCTGACATTAGGTCCTCAAGGTCCTAATTAGTCCTCATTAGGTCCTCTCAAGCCACACTGGCATGGTGCTGCTGACCCCAGGTCTCATCCATGCCGCTGCTTTCAGGATGGGGAAAGGAATCCCATCCCCAAATAGATATCAGTGCTCAGGTGATGACAACTCATGTGTTGAATTTGGCTGGCTGCTGATGCCTCATCTCAAAGCATTCCCAAATGGGCTCTGACTTTCTGTTCCAAAAAGCTCTGTGGTCATCCTTTCTCAGCAAGAACCAGGGCATGTGAGTTACAGTTACAGTGTCTCTGGGCACCAGGGCTGTGCCTTGTGCATACCCAGGGCACTTAAGTCATTAATTTCCCGCATGGTCTGCCAACTGACATGAGAAAAAGGACTGCATTGAAGTAATGGACCACCTTCAGAAAAGGTGCTGGCTGAACCCCCAGGCACCTGCACAGCAAAGCCTGCACACTAACCAGTGCAGGAGTTCTCCAGGTAGGGAAACCTGCACTGTCCTGAAGCTTCCCCCAGGCAGTTCTTGCTGCCAACTATTCACCAGCTATACCAAGATATGGTGCTTTTGAAACTGTTTCTGCAAATGCAGAAATGATTGCTTAGGACAATCTTTTGTATGGAGTTCAGACAGAAGATGTTTGTCCTTTGTTTAAGGTAATTAATGTTGACGGATCATACACATGCAGGACCATGGGGGACTGTAAGTGAACAGAAGAATGGGACTCTCACCTGATCCAGATGAAGATGTCTGTGCAAGGGCCCCTGCAATGACAATTCCTGACACCACCTGGACAGCAACCAATGCTGTGAGATATTTGATTCCCTGTGTCATCATGACCTTATGCCAAGCTCCCAACAAATTTGGTTGAGTTTGTTTTGTTTTAACAAGCACTCTGTGAGTGTCAGAGCAACACAAGCCTAATTACAGAGTTCCTAGGGTCAGTCTACTCGTGTCTCATTGTTTCAGTCTGACTCTAGGAATGACATTTTCAGTGAATTGCAGCTGGGGCAGCGTAATGGGTAACTTTCAAACATTATCTGAGAACCACTGAGAAGAAGACAGTGGGGTAAAAAAAACAACACAGAAAACAACCCTAATAAGACCCTAGATGGATAGCCTGATTTGCTACTCAAGGGTTACCCTGAGAGACAGAATGAATATGTTTAGTCACAATCCTGACTGAAATAACTGTTTAAGGGATGTTACTTCTTATCATCAGGCTCCACTGGGTTCACAGGAACAGAACTTTTTATCTTCTTTGCAAATAGTTGCGTCAAAGAAACAATTGGATCTTATTCGGATCAATTCACAAGATCTTGAATATTTGATTAACCACTTGGGTGAAGAAACTTACAGTATGTTCCCAAAATTCCATGAATTACTTTCATCCAGTTTTTTCTTTGTAGACAGTGGGGCAATAGAAGGAGTAGTACAGTTTTATAACCAGAAGTAAATCACAGACACTTGTCCTCTCTGGTTGTCCTACTCACTCTTATTCAGCCACAAAGTGTATTTGCTGAAGAAAGCATTGAAGGAATGTCTGTGACTACACAAGACAGCACAACATGATTACTGAAATGCCTCCTAAGTCTGCCATACACTGACTGCTGAAGCAGTTGATTCTTTATGTGCCATTAACTAACCCAAAAAACCTTCTGGTGATTATCAGGAAAACTACCACTCAGGTTCATCAGGAACAACAACTGTTTTACTACAATTTTTAAAATGTGTTCATTTCTCCTTGGAAACAATGTTAAAACTTTGTGAGTTCAAAAAAAAATTATATATATATATTTACCCAAATGAATCATTTTTACTTATTTATATTAATCTCATATATAATTTGTTTAAATATTTGTATATACTGTAATATTAAGCACTTATAGAGACTGAACATTATTTGAAATAAAAAATCAGCTCATTTAATTCTAGTAATATTACAGTCATTCTGGTAATTTAGGGACATTCTATTAATTCTATTGTTTAATTCTAATTCATAGTGTTTTATAGTTAGGCATTTTCAGATAAACTTTCCTATCTGAAGGCTCCAGTGAAAAATGTGTATTTTGGTGAGCCCTATGTTTTTCCTCACAAAAACAATTCTAACAGAGTCTAATTATTTTTCAGTGAATTTTGTTGCGCTCTCCAGCCTTGAAAGTGATGCTTTCCTACATGCAGACAACAGTTCACCTGTACAGGGTGGTTTCTAGCATATTTTTTCAGGGCTGGTACTCTCCTTTCTAGAGGTGGCATGAGGGACAGACATCCCAGGGTGTCCTGCAGGAGACAGCCGTAGACCAAAGTGAAATGATAAGTTTTAATTCCATCTCCTGGTTATTTCAGAATAGTTTTCTTGTACAGAGAACTTTCAGACACTTAGCAGATTACACTGAATTTTCAATGCAAACATAGCAAATAGAGATTTTTTATTTTATTTTTAAATTGTGATCCTATTCTAGACACCGAATTGTTTAGAGAAAGGTGTTGCTCTGACAAACCACTGCTATCTAGAAAACAGGATTCTTCATACCACATGTATTGCCAAGTAGCAGCAAATACTGAGAGGCTTACTTTCCAGCTGGGAAGCATTTATTTCCTAAAAGCTGCCAGGTGTCATACATCAGTATTTCATTATATTCTAGCATCAGCACAAAGTCATTATTCATCTCTGCCTGTTCTAGCATCTTAGGTGATAAATTCATGCTTATGGATGTGTCCATTCCCAAATCACACCTAATTAATGTTTGGTGGTAATATATCTTCCATGAGTAAAAAATAAATAAAAAATGCTTCTTTGTTGACTGATTGTGTGTATAAAATTTTAAGGATCGTCTCCTTTTTCATTTCTTCAAAAATATAACCAATTTAGAGAAATCAAACTTGGAGAATTTTCTGAAGACAGAAAACATAAAGTTTTATCTACTGTAAGTAAAACAAATAAGCTATTACTGTGAAAAATAGTAGGTTTCTCCTAAACAAATATGAGAGGAGATATAAAGCTTTTGCTTGAAGTAGGAACAGAACATTGATGTATAACTACTCTCTTACCAAGCTTCCTGCTTTTCATGCAGTGCAGCCATTACTATCAATGAATGCTGGTGGTGTGGCATTTTTATTATTAGTATATATATCTAAAGATGAATAAATAACCTATTTATATACCTCAGTAAAGAACCCAAAAGTAAAAATAAATAAATAATTTAAAATTTCCTTCCATGTAAACTATTTCTCAGTTCTTTCTCTCTAATCTTTATCTCCAGAACACTCTTCATTTTCCTGGACTTTTTCTTTCCCTCTCCCCATCATGTTCAAACAAAATCAGTGTTGTACAGGAGAAGTCTATGCTTCTTTAAAAGCTGAAAGTCCCTTTAGGCATCACATCACTGCTGATATCCTTCCTGGCTGGTGAAACTCACATCCTATTAGTTCACATTAGTTAGTGCAGTAAAATATTGTTTCTGTTTCTTTTATTCCCCTCTACTCATTATTTGCAAACTCATTGTTAGATGAAGGTAAAGGTTAGTATATGTACAGGAATGACTCTTTTTCTTTCTAGGAAGAAATTAAGGAACCTATTGCTACTTTTACAACCAGACATGCCAAAAAGCACGCCAGCAACTGAGATGCACTTACAAAGTGGTACAATGACAATTGTTGCCTCAGAGCAAATGAGGCTCCTTTAAATGAAGAATGGAAATTATTCAGGTGTGCACAAACCTTCATAGCAGAAGTTGTAACTTTCATGTGAAACCTTTGTAAGGCTGAGCCTGCTTGTCCTGACTTTGGTCCCTTTTTTTCTTTATGCACCTTTCAGATATTGCCTGGAAACTCCAAGCAAAATTCTAAATAAAGGCCAGTTACATGCTATTGGTTTTATGGAAAAACTTTACACAAATATCTATGCATGAGCTTGCGTTCATTTTATTTCTTTACATGTTTTTATTCTGATCATAGGAGCACAGTGAGTGACACCATGGCAGTGACTGACACCAAATCTTCTGTCTTCATCTGAATGTTGTCTCTCTTGAGTCTGCTGCTGCAGCACTTAAAATGCTTTAAAAAAACCACAGGTAAATGACAAGTGCATCTGCTTTACTCAGCTGTTGAAGAGAAGTATATGATTTGTTGTTAGAAGATGTATGGCTTTGAAGTTATACATCAAGAAACAAGCTTTACCTGCATGTAATATTTATTAGAAGAGCCAAAAGTGTCTTTCAGCAGATTTCCATGAGCTCATGTTGAATAATACGATTCTGCTGAAGTTGTTGATATTAAGAGTATACACTTTTTAATCTTTTGTAGAAATGCTGAGGATGTGGGAGAGGAAATAAAGCAAAACCTAAAACATGGAGAAAATAAGAGGAGGGTGCTGGAATTAGAGGGTGATAAATTGAAAATGTTATGCAAAGTGACAGTGTCAAAAATAGATCCAGCTTGCCTAAAGATGGTTTTAAGAAGAGCACCTGCAATGTACCCATTATTAGAGACTGAAGACCACTCTGATTTAGACACTGTTATTATAATGCAATGTCTCCTCTGTGATTTGGTACATAGACAGAAGTCTTAGCCTTTCCACTGGCTGTGTGAATCACAGTGAGTCTGAGATGGACTGCCCACTGGCTGCCATCAGCCATGTACAACCTCTTGTAGCCCAGTGAGAAAGTGGGAAATAATTGTACAAGGTGGCAGGATGGCTTATTAGTGTATTTTGCCACCTCAGTTTGCTAGCAGTAGTGGGAAGCTTGTGGTTTGACCATTTTAAGGGCAGGTACTCATACAATGTTGAATTTGTCATTCTCTTCATTTCTCAGAACAAGAACAAGGTAAGAATGGTCAAAATGCTTATATCAAAGGTGAACAGCCAAAAACACAAAGAGCAATGACTGTTTTTTGAAAAAGGAAAAAAAAAAGAAAAAAAAAAGATATTTAGTATTCTTTCTGGTAAAGCAAAACACTAAGCATAAAGGAACCTGCTTCTTTATACTGAAGGATCCCATGACTGAAATGCAGACATTTGTAGCAGAAATATGAAAGTCCATGTGCATGAATAATGATTGGCAATGAAGTGTGCCTATCAGTTTACCCATGACTCTAGAATCCTAAAATCCATCAACCAGGCACCTAAAGGTGCTCGGCCTGTGCCTCCAACCCGTGAGTGCCTAGGAGATGCATTTCCCCAAGCCATTCCTGCAGGAGCACAACCCCTTGGCAGGTACACCGAATCCCTCTGGACCCCCTGAGGCACCAGAAAGACATTACGAGCCCCAGCCATGTTAACATCACAGCTAAAAGCAGAAATGGCCACAACACTGCCACAGCCCTTCCTATCAGCTCACTCTGGCCAGCACAATCCTACACATTAGCGTAACTGGATGCACAGAATGCTTCATTGTATACCTGTGTGTTCAGATTGCACCTTAAAACTTTTATTTTACTGGTAATTCCAGCTGTGGGGAATATTTTGCTGATACATAGGACCTCTAAGTATATTACTAGCTTGTTGAAATGAGATTGCTGCTGATAGGAGCACTTTGATATGATATCGGGACAAAGTGACCTGACACCAGGATGATTTCTTTGTCTTGTCAAATATACCTGTTCTGATAAGCCCTACTATGTGTCTGTAGACAGTAAAAGGAGTTACCATGTAGGCAGAATGGTACGCTTCAGCCCATGCAAATGGAAGGGCTGCTCATCCAGACCTCGTCTCTCCCACCAGGGAGCAGCACCACTGAATATGTTTTGCTCTACTTGCAAGCACTGTGCCTCGCAAGCAAAGGCTCCTACTGCCCATGCATCTGCCGTCCACGGCCAGCTTGGTGCTATAAAACAAATCCTATTGCAGCACCCTAAGAACTAGCTTATTTTTTAGTCTTCTACCAGGGCTCAATCTTTGGAACAGCACAGGGAGGAGCATAATGTAATAGCAGTATCCTCTAGAAGCTCTCCTTCCTCTGCTTTGGCTGCCTCAAGGGCTGCGCTGAGCTCTGACCGTCTAATCACACCAGCTGGTCCATGGCAGTCCACAACACTTTTCAGGCTCCTCTAAATCCAATAGTATTTTCAAATGTCTTGAAAGAGAAAATATCATATGTGTCAGTGATCCCTTCCATAAACTCTACCTACTGAGATAAGTTTGCATGCAGAAAAACTGGGGAGAAAACTCTCTGTTTTGTACTTGCTGCCCCGTCGGGGAGGTTGGCCATATAATGCTTTTTGAGCAATAGCTGAGGCCATGGCTGACCTGTAGTCCTATCATAGTTACCAAAGCATAATACTTTCTAGATGTATACCAGGAATTTATCACTTTTTTACCTTTAAACATGCACTTTGACTTAGAAAACCTGAAACCAAAGGTAGCTGTTAAAACATGTTTATGACATGCTATTACCCCTGAACAAACATGGTCATAAAATAGTCTTCCCTTCACCCTCTATTGCCTACCTAAAGAAAAAAAATAGGCAAAACAAATTGGACAAATAAAATTTTTAGGTCAAGGAACTATTTTCTTGGATGTGGTCTGATAAAGAAATGATTTTTGCTAGAACGTTTACTTGTGTGTCTGTACGCTATAGATCACAGTATGTTCACCTTTGCAGCTCATGTAAGTGTACAATATTGTACCCTCCACATTGGGTACAACATGCTTACAGTCTTGCACCAACAGGAAAGGTGGGTTGTGGGGTGACAGACACAGTGAGAAACAATCTCACATCCTCCTCCATCTTTTGGAGTGTTTGACCTTCATGGTAGCATTGGTTTCTTTAATACTGAAGGAAAGGTTTCTGTAAGGTGCATGGTGCAGGGGAAATACTGTGTCACTGACTCAGTGAGATATACTAAACAAAATCCAGATTTCTTTTCAGCTTGGGAACTTTCACTAATGTATTTATTATAAATGTATTATAAATACTTAATAATGTATTTATTTATAAATAAATATTTATAAAAATAAGAAAAGTAACATCTAAATGACAAGTTCTGCACATACTATTTAGAAAATCATTTATAGCTTATAAGGACTACCTGAATCTTTTGTTGTAACTGTTTTGTGAGGAGGAGTCCCTGTTTAAAGCCCATAGATTATTATTTTTTTTTTTTCTGGCAAATTCCTTATTCTCACTTTAGTTATTTATATTTGTTTTGTGTGTGTGTGTGTGTATGTGTTTCTTTTTGTTTTCATAAAAAAAAAAAACACAAACTTTAAATAAAAACAGACTATGCAAAACAGATCACTAGCTCTTACTTAAGACTTTCATGTATTTCAGTTTCTTGTACTCTGGGTCTGGTGCTATGTTGGCTGAACAAATTTGGGATATAAGATGTTAAACACAGTGATATTAATTGTCTTTTCCTTCTTAGTCTCCTTGTGTGTAAGGAAGAGTATATATGAACTCATATCTATGGCTGTATCAGCTTTTAATATCATGAACATGGCAGTATTGTAGAGGTAAAATATACATTAAAAGATGTGAACTGTTTGTAACAGAAGAATAATTAAATGAGCTATGATACATAGGGATAATTGCATGGTAGTTATGCGTAGTAATTGCACAATAAACAGACAAGGAAGGATTTTGTTACCCTTCTGATCTCCTCCCATGCTGCCCTCAGAAGCAGGGTGATGGGGTGAATTCTCTCTGTAGTTTGCAGTTTTCTTTTGTGTGCACTTTTCAGGCAATACTTTTATTCACAGGGGTATAATTGCAGACCATGTTTTCACTACAGCTCTTTTCTCCTTCACATTTTGCCTCCAGTTTACAGTGCAATATAGGCAATGGGCTGCTTCTTTAACTTGTAGGTAACTTGCTAACATAAGGCAAATCATACTCTAAGTTGGACCACAGTGTTCAACACTTGTCAGTCAAAAACGTGCAGAGTCTTGTCCTTATTTTTAGATGTTCAGCAATTTGGAATAGAATGGAATGAAATGGAACAGAACAGAACAGGGCTGAACAGGACAGAACAGAGTGTAGAGTAGATTAGAGTAGAGTAGAGTAGAGTAGAGTAGAGTAGAGTAGAATAGTTCCACTGGAAGGGACCTACAAAGATCATGCAGTCCAACTGCCTGACCACTTCAGGGCTAACCAAAAGTTACAGCACGTTATTGAGGGCATTGTCCAAACCCCTCTTGAACACTGACAGGCACAGAGCATCAACCACCTCCCTAGGAAGCCTGTTGCAGTGTTTGACCACCCTCGTGGTACAGAAATTTTCCCTAATGCCCAGTCTGACCCTCCCCTGGTACAGCTTTGTGCTGTTCCCTCATGTCGTGCCATCGGTGACCAGGGAGCAGAGGCCGGCACCTCCCTCTCCGCTCCCCCTGCTCAGGGGGTTGCAGAGAGCAACGAGGTTGCCTCTCGGCCTCCTCTTCTCCAGAGCAGACAACCCAAGTGCCCTCAGCCTCTCCTCACAGTACATGCCTTCACACCCTGTTACTGGCTTTGTTACCCTCCTCTGGATGCTTTCAAGGATCATAACATTCTTTTTATATTGTGGAGCCCAGAACCACACACAATGTGCAAGGTGAGGCCGCACCAGCACTAAAAATGGCAGGAGCATCACCTCTTTTGACCAGCTGGCTGTTCTGTGTTTAATGCTCCCCTCAGCGCCATTTGCCCTTTGGCTGCCAGAGCACACTGCTGGCTCACGCTGAGCCTGCTGTCACCAGCACCCCCAGTCCCTTTCTGCTGAGCTGCTCCCCAGGCACTCCTCTCCCAGCCCGTGCCTGTGTCTGGTGGCTCACTTCGAGAAGAGTTGTATCAAAGCAGACATTTTTTTTCTCTCATTAATTGATTCTAATCCAGAGACGCTGAGAGTTGCTCTTTTCAAAACATAGATTTTGGCACCTAACCTTGTTCAAAGTGGTACTGAGAACTAAAATGTACTGCCTTGACAAACCTAGTCTTGAATGGGGCATGATGCGGTACTTGATGGAATCCTGCTCCAAACCCCTGCTACTCTGTCCTTTGCAGGATCTCAGAGACACTGTGTTGAAAATCTACAGATCTAAAGAAAAAAAAATTAACGATGAACCAGAGGCAGTGGTGTGAACAGGTTATGTTTGAAGATATGAAAAATGATCCCAAGGCAAACTATGAGGCCTTGCCAAAGAGGCTGAAGAAGAAAGTTTCTTATTCAAAAGGCAAACAAGAGTGACAAGCTGTTATATCAGAAGCTGAATCAGGATAAAGGGAGAAAAGCAGAGCAATAAAAGGCAAGTGCTTGTAAATACCATGAATATGAGAAAGTGTAACAGCGTTAGGCAAACAATATTACAACAGCATAAGTCAGCAACACTTTAAATAGTTCTTAAGAAAATGTAGGCTTTGGAAATTTTAGAGGGGAAAAGACAAGACAAAAGTAATAAGACATCTAGCTGATAATTTTTGCTGTATTTACAGAAAAAAAAAACCTGTAGATGGTGTAATGCTTTTCAGCTTCTGGGCATGCAAAACAGTTGAAAGGATTTGGGATCTTTATTACAGCTGAGAGAAAAGAAAATCATGTTCTCCATTCCTGACCTTTTCAAGGGTTCTTTTCTTCTGCTAAAACATGCACATGTGCACACACACACATACTATGTGAATTAAATACATGGATAACTGTCACCACAGGTACGTTTTATTGTAAGGCAGGAAATGCAAGGAGATAGTCCCACAGTATTTTATGAAAAGGAGACTTCTGTGCATAGTTCTAGCCAAAGTAAGTGGTTAGATTTTGTTCGAAAAGAGGGTTTTAGGCATAATTCAAAAATTATCTTTTTGTCATATCATTGGCTTTGTTGCATAATTGGTTTTGTCATATTTCTTAGGCCAGACATATTTAAGAACATGTAATGCTTATAGTTTTTAACATTCCTCTCAGTTTCCTCTTACCCTAGTGGACTTCAGTATTTTAAATTACTGAAAAGGTCATTAAAAATTTTTAAAAACCTGTTTTCCAGTTGATGGTTGCTTTCATGGACATGATGTTCTCAGATTCTGTGTTCAAATTTTAACAATTCCCTGTTGTGGCCTTCTCTCTCACAGAAAATATATTAAAAAAAAAAAGAAAAAAAAAGAGGAATCAAACACTGGTGACAAAGCAAAGCAAATGAATGCCAAATTTATAAATTTATAACTATAAACAAATTTATATACTCATAATTTTGGGAGTTGATCATTTAACAAAGTTAATTAAAGACTGAAAACCCACATAGATCTCGTTCCTCAGAGAACAGTACAGATCTATTCTGCCTACTGTTTACTCTGGTTCTGCTTACTCAGTCCAGATTTTATGGGAAGATTGAATAAAAGATAAATCTTATTTTTTAGACATTTAATTCATGAATAAACAGAAAATAAACGAGCAAAGAATAAATTATTTTCATGTGGTCTTTCTATACTTTTTCTGCTCTTCTCACATACCTTGGAGAACTGCTATCAACTTGTAATCTTTAATTGATATTTAATCCATAGAGAAAGGGTAGAAGAATACAGGAGGTAAATAGCCATAAAAACTTGCAGTTACAAATTATTTAACATCATCAGAAAGCACTGTGAGTACTCTTTGAGCCAGTTACAAGGACCTGGTTATGCAATGGAATATGTAATATGCATACGTACAGCTTGTGTAAAACATAAGTAGAGCAAAATACATAATATTGGCAGTAATTTTGACAATGCATTTGTAAATTAAATCTGTTTATGACAGATAACAAGACGCATGCCCTCAATGAGAATAGTAAGGTTGGCTGTGGAGCATATTGATATAATTAATATAATATATTATTGCAATATATATTATATATATATTGTTATTTATAAAAGTATATATACCATATATATATGATACATATAATAATATGTTGTAATATAATATTGCTAAGGTATTCCAAATATTAGATGAGATAAAATACTTTGATTTGGTTTTGCTCCTAATTCCAGTGAGTAAATTATCCTTTACAATACACTTCATAACGTTAAACATGGAAACTGCACTTTTATATGTATTTACCTGCAGCAAATTTTGTATGTTTTCTTGACGAATGAGCAGCCAGTGTGGTTATCTAGTAGTAATGATATTAATGTAATACAAAATAAGAACTTTGTAAAGTAGAGCTATATTTTATATATATATATATATATACAATCTGGACTCAACCTAAAATCCCCCTTCTCTTTGCTGAACATAGGAACTTGGATACAAGAGACACAGGTAAGACACATTCAGTTGTGAATTACAGGAGTGAAAGAAAGAGGGAGACAGAGCATACCACTGACAGAAATCCCGTAAGAGTAAGCAGACACCATACTCATGAGAAATGGCTGCATTTAACCTGTGATTCTGTCTATTGCTCTTAGGTAATACCTAAGTTTTGAGAAACTTCTCTAGTAACTCAGGTCGCATGTATCTTTGGCATGGATTTAGTGCAGTAAAAGGCAATGCTAGAATGTTGATGGGGTGTCATAGTACCTTAAGAATGTCTAAAACAAATATAGTACAAACATTTATTTTTCTTTTTCTTTTTTTTTTTCTTTTTTTTTCTCAATTGGTGGGGCAACAATATGTTCCCGTGCAGATACCTAAAATGAGGGTTGAAGTGGCCTAATTTGCCCTTTTTGCTATGATGTGTTGAATGCATTTTGCACTAACATATAAAAGTTTTTTGGGGGATTTTATGTGTCTAGCTTAGGCATTCATTTTACTTTTTAATTTTACAGTATATGTAGGCAGGAGATGACTCTTTGTCTGTTGTTTGTTTAGGGAGCTTGGGTGCTTATTTAGGTCCACCAGTTTGCTAGTGCTGTAGAGCCTTGTGAAAGGAAAGCTAGTATTAGAATGAGCAGAAATGTATTGTGTGAAAATACCAGAGGAAGCAACCAGAGAAGGACATAAGAGGCCGATGTTAATGGCACTGATAATGTTGGTTTTGTTTAAACCATACAATAAACCATAAATTTACTTTCCTGTACAGTGTCAAACTAGACTTTGTGCAACTGTACCTATAAGGTAAGTATGTGTCAGGAGTCTGGATCCCAAAGTTGATCATTAATATTGTAATGGACTGTTTATTTCAAAAGAGAGAATGCACATGGAGATTATGTTCAATTATGTGCAGACAGACTGTGATTCAGAGCTACTGACAAGGGACAAGTCCTACCTTCAGGATGCTGACACTTTAAAATATCTTAGGGATTTGTATGTTTTCCCCTCTCACCATCTGTCCAAAGGCCAAGTAGCTTTACAGGATATTTGTTTTCACTGGAGAATACTGCTTCTTGCCCTACCTCACACTTCTTGGCTCTCCAGCTACATCATGAAGCTGATGTGGGTCCATAGCTGGTGCTCTTGGGGTTCTTCAGAACACCTGTGGAGCAACTCCCTGCCTAGTTTTGGGATCAATAGCTGTTGTCTTTCACTATTATTAAACACTTAGAGAAGAAATTGCCGTTACAAAATACTAGAGGAATCCCTGATTGGAGCAGAAAGCAAAGCAGAGCAGGCCTGATCTTTCGGCTTGAGGCTTTCCCCTGTGATGAAAAAGAATTTAGCCCTACTCCTCTTTCTAGCCCATCTGCATGCTGCCCAACTTGACTGATCTGTTGTGCAAGTTCAGGCACTACTTGGGGAATTGATCCAGGTTAAAAAGTAATCCTACACAAAACACGGCACAATACCCAGGAACAAAATGTTCTTTTTTGTGATGCGGTTGGCAAGCAGGTTTCAGTGAGAAAGGTCTCAGGCAAGATTTTGTTTCACTTTATCTCCCAGAAAAGCTTAACAGGAGCACATACATATGTAGAACCCAAATAGTCCATTCCTCGTCTGAGACCAGGTTTGACCGGTTCGACCCCACTGAGGTGGGGGGCAGTGGATTCAGGCTGTTCTACGGAACTACTGACACTCAAAGTTTGAGGTAAAACCAATGTGGACAAAAGTTCAGTGGGAGTGGAGACAAAAAAAAAAAGGAAAAGTTTGTATTCACTTCTGCTCCTCTCTACTCCTCTTTAATAATGACGTCAATAAAACGAGGAACAAAAATTAAAACAAGCATTTGAATAATTTCACCAATCTCTCTGGACTGCTTTAACCTTTTCATGGGTTATGTCAGTTCTCTAATCTCTGTGTTAGAGATAAGCAAATGTTGAACGGAAGCCAAACAGCAAGGTGTATGTGAGTGCACGCCTTGGTTAGATAGGAAATGTGACCGCTCAAACCTCTCTTCGAAGTACTCACGTTCACTGAACGGGGAAGGAATAACATACATCTCTGTAGGCACCAAACAGAGAGCAGAGAAGGTAAGTGTGCCTGAAATTATTGCAACTGTAGATCTGTGAGTTAAATGATGCTATACTGCCCTGCCAGTAAAATGAGAATAGTTGTGCACGGAGCTCTTTTGTCAAACATTTTGAGAAGCCCTGCGGGAAGGAGATGCATAGAAACAGGGGCTGTGCTGGGCAGGAGTTCAGCCGTGAGGAGCTGGGTGTCTGACAGCTGGTGCAGGACAATGAGTTTTATATCGGTTTTCTGTACGATTCAGCAAGGGATTGGAGTCATGGCTGTGAGGCAGTTAAATGAGCAGAGTAGAAGTGTACGGTCACTGCGGGTGCAGGAGGTGAATCAGGGGACACCTTTATGTCTGCAACTGGAGGCAGATTGCTAGATGCATTTTTCAGATTCATATCTGGCCGGTAAGAGCATATTTGAATGCTTATTTCTTCTCCCATCAGATATATTAGACCACGAATAGTCTCTCCAGACAAAGAGGTGAGGCTATTTTTCCTCAGTATGTTTTTTATTGCATATTCATACATGTGTAAGAAAGCTCTTTTTTTTTTTTTTTAAAAAAAAAGAATAATGTGTCTTCCTTTAGTTTCTCAGAAACTCTTCATTCTTCCTCTATGTATCCATAAAAATATTCACTCATTCCCCATATCCTTGCATTCTTAGGACTTCCCCAGATTCAAGTCATGACTTGAATTCAACTGTGTACCAATTCCTCGATCTCTAAGTGAGGTTAATGCTGCTACTGCTCTTCAGCCTTGTTTCTGGTGCAGTTAATGACTCATCAGTTATTTAATCTGGCTCTATAAAAGAACCCAGGTATATAAAAATAGATAAAATTGAAACTTTTTGCTTGGCTGTTCCACCGATGTGGCTGAGATCAGCTAGGCATGCAGTTGTCCTACAGACGATGGTGATGGTGGCGGGCAGCTGGAGGGGAGCGGGGAGCATCAGCCCCAGGCTGAGCCATGGAGTCAACCTGGGGGGTGTCTGTGTGTCCTCCTGTGGCCATGCCATGGCAGGAGGTTACCTGGGCGAGCAGCTCGCGTGCCCCATGCTGCTCCTTTTTGGCAGCTGCCTCCAGGTGGAGCAGCTACCAAGGGCCCAGTGGCAGCACAGGCCCCACGGGCAGTGTCCGTGCGCATGCACGTGCCTCACCGGGAGCAGTCCGAGGGTGTTTCTCAAGACACCCGGCCATGAGCTGAGCTCACAGAGCAGGAGAGCCTAAAGAGAAGAGAAGCTGAGCAATAAGGGATGGGATTGGTGGCCTCATTTCCAAGGACTGTCTGCTGTGATGAACCCGGGTCACTTGGCTGGTGGGAATTGCATAAGCTGCTGATTTGGCAAATCTGAGCTACGGTGATAGCCAGGTGATGAGGCAAGGGCAAACACTGCAGGCAGAGAGGACAAGGGACGGATCACCTACACTTTGCAAGGGGGAAGGCAGGGGACAGAAACCTGAATAAAACTCCAGATTGAAACGTCTCTTTTTCAAAATATTTTTCAACCCAAATGAAATAATGGTTGTGATATCTAAGTCTGAAAATGGACTTGCTCATGTCATTTCTCCTAAGGCTTGTACGTTGTCTGAAGTACATCTGCTCACTTGGGAGAGAGAGACCTGGATGTTCAAGTCACTGAAATCCATGGATGTTCAGCCCAAAGGGACACAAACCCAAAACTTCAAACCTGGATGTTTATTTTGCTTTTGCTCAGCTAGAAGAGTTGGTCTCTCTCTTCACTCTGTTTCTCTTGCTGTTTCTCCCAGAGAATTTGTTCTTCCCTACAATGATCATTAACATATTTTTTTTCTGGCAAATATGCAGCAATGGTATTAAGATACAAGAATTTGTCATAAAAACAGTAGGCATGTTTGAAAACTTACATTTATGCCTACCCATCCCTGTTTGTAGAAATTATGCTTATTATGGGAGAAGCACTGATAAGGAGACAGAATAACTAGGAGGCAGAAATTAAAATAAAACATGCAGAACACAGTTCCAGTCACAAAATTTAGAAAGGGAGCTTGGTTAAGCCAGCTCTGTCTAACAGGTGATGACAATCCAAAGGAAACTTTGTAGTTGCTCAAATCCTGGAGAAAATTTGACAAATGATTTTTTACACAGGTTACCTTTAGTTATGTTAGTTTTTACATGTGTATAACATACACTTGAATATGAATAAAGGATCATGCTATATATATATATATTTTTTTATATAATTATTATCATTAGAAACATGTCCTGATATTCTTGTGAAAATATGAAAGTTAAATTTCAGTGTATTGTTGTAGCAAAATTAATTTTGCTAGAATTTGCAAGAACCATTTTTTTTGTTGTTTTTTGAATTGCACCTTTGGTGTTTCATTTTGTTTTGCTTTGTTTTCCTTTGTAGGGTGGAGTTTTTTGTTTTTTGTTTGTTTATTTTCTTTTTTTTGTTTTCCTGTGAGATGACAAAAAAACAAAAAGGTATAATTTTATATTTTCTTATTGCAGCTTATTCACCAATAAGAGACAAAAGATTAACAATGGAACCGTCAAAAGAGTTTATGTTCAAGTACAAAGGGTTTTACTTCGGTGTAAATACTTCAGTCGAGCACGTAGCTTCTCTGGAGAATTTTGAAATCAAAGACAGTGACATATTTATAGCTACTTATCCCAAATCAGGTAAGAATGGAACTGTTTCCAAAGCGGAAATAAATCTGCCTTTATTCAACTGCCTAATCACAGATGTGCCTAAGGTTGTTAGGTTTGCTTTTAGACCTGAACCATCTCTGAGGATATGCAGTGCAGCATTAAGTATGAATCCTGCATAGCCATGGCCTGAACAGCCAGACACAAGATTCCTGCTGTCCAACTGAGTTGATCTACCTCAATCTTTGACTCAGTGCTCAGAGCAAGCTATGCCCAAAACAAGCTGAGTTCCTGAAGGTACAAGAAGCCTGTGGAGAGGTCCTGAGTGGCAGTGGTAGGGGACAGAGAGCCCAAGTGATGCTAGTGATGCTAACTCATCATCAGGTGGTGCTGGAGCAAGCTGTCCAAGAAGGCAGAGGGTCAGGATGGGAAGGCAGGATTTAAGGGATAAACATGTTAAGGCACTGAGATGAGTGCATCTTTGGGAGTGAGAGTTTTGTGTTGCAAAGTGATGGGGTACCCAGTGACAGGAAAGAGTTGGAAGATGATTCTGAGTCATGAATTGCACAGAATATCATCTACTTCCCATTCACATCTTTTCCTCTGTCCTGTTCCCCCATTTGTTCTTCCTCACCAGCTATCTAAAGTGCCCTCTAATCCTTCTGTTGAAGCTCCACCTCTGTGCAGAAAAATTGTCTGGGCTGATGATGACTAGCAGAGTAAGACAGTCATCACAGCTCTGAAATCACCATTTGTGCTTTATAAGCATGGTGTTTGTTTTGTGGCATCTTACAACACTTTTCAGGAATTCAGGAAGCAAAAGTCTTTTCCTAGATCCCTTCAGGATGAGAAATATTTTTAGGAGTGTGGACCACAGAGATGAAACAGCTCATGTTTCTACAAGAGAGTGAGGACAGACACAATTTGTGTGGAAGCTGAGTATGCTGTGTGAAAGAACTGAAGGTTTAGTTACCTGCCATGGTTTTTATGTTTGCTATCTTCAGTATGCAAAGCTGTATTTATATTCACAAAGTGAAACAACTACAACTGTGCAGAGGCTGTGTTTTTGACAATATACTGTCTTTAATTAAAAATGAAAATAAATAATCAAATAATGTTCAAACAAAAAGGTTTTCTTCTCAGGAACTGTGTGGACTCAGAACATTTTGAGCTTAATACTTCATGAAGGCCACCGAAATGGAACAGAAGATATGGAGCTCATGGACAGAATCCCATGGCTGGAATACAATATAAAAAATAAGGATTTTGCAAGTCTTCCTTTGCCTCGTGTTTTTGCCACCCACCTGCCTTACTACTTACTTCCAAGAGACCTGAGAAACAAAAGAGGACATGTAAGTGATGTTATTTTTACAACGTACTTAAAAACAATCAGGAAAATTTGCCTCAGTGATTTTTGTGGCAGAGCTCTGCTCACAGGAACTATGGAAGCAAGTCTGTAGTGCTGCAGTTAGGTACTTCACTGATACAGGAATAGTGGAAAACTGCAGTGTTCTCACCACTTTCTTCTCAATCCCAGTGAAATTTGAAAGAGAAATCTCCTATGCAGAAAAGAGGATTTGAAATCCAAATGATGCCCAGAAAAGAATGGGAAAATTGACCAAAATCACACAGAGCACACATGTCAGAATATATATTGTGATTTCAGGAAAATCTTGCTTGGGGGCATCTTTCCCCCCTCTGCTAGAATACATTATTCAGTTTGTTCTTATTTTATATCAAACCATAGAAAGACATTTTTTTTTCTCTGTGATTTCAGCTCAGAGCTTTTGAACAAGATGTTCATTGAACTCTCCTGCAATGTATCTAGGAATCCTTATTGGAAATACACCTTAGAAATAATGTTTTTGGTTTTGCTAAAGGCAATTAGAGAACTCTGCAATTAAGCAGGAACCTAAAGATGTAATTTTACCCAGTTAGAAACACAGTTTGAGAGTGGGGCTATTCTCTCTCCCCGCAAACACCTGTAACCTCGTAAGGGCAACATGCCTGTCTGAGAGGCAGGAGGGTGCCTATATACCAGGAAGTGTGGTCTTTGCCTGAGGTAGAAGTCAGCAATAGCCAAAATAACCCTTGATTTTAACAGGGATTTCATTTAAGATGATGGGGCTCCCCCTTGTCGTTCACAATCTTCCTGCATGCTGCCTCTGGCACCAGCACCATGGAACAGCAGTTCAGGTCACAGAGTATGAATGCTGTCAACACTGTACCAGAGCTGTGATTTACCAGAAGTTATTGTACATTTCCTCATGAGTACCTGCAGAAATGTGATGCTGAATCAACTTAACAGGAAATTTAAAATGATTTTGTAGTGTTGATATTTCAACCTGGCTGCCTTGCACAAGTGAAAAGTATCACTGTAACGTGGACTCCATGAAGAATTAGCCACAGGCACTGGACAGCCACAAAGGGAATGTTTGCTGCACTACCTGTAAGCAAAATGACATTCTCCAGTATTTACTTAACATGATTGTCGCATTGAGACTGGTTTCTCACACTTTTGGTGGAACCTGTAAGGGCATCTATGGACAACTGCACTGATGGTCAGGATAACAGAGTACTGTAATATCTCTGAGACCAGTGTTCTTGTTGTTTTTCAGATTATTTATGTTACCAGGAACCCCAAGGATGTGTTGGTTTCTTACTACCACTTTTCCAAATTCATCACCACACTAGAGGAAGTTCCAGATTTTAACGTTTTCATGGAGAGGTTTTTAGCTGGCAAAGGTAGGATATCTTTCTTACTTAAGGAGTCCAAATCCTGGTCCATGATCTCAGATTGAATAGAGATTAATTTTAACAATAAATACCAATTACCCAGAACTCTCAGCTATGCTGTAACCTGGATCCAAAGCTGCAGAGGCTGCCTGAGCTTGGCACCATTTTCTGATTAAATTTGGTCCAAAGGAGGTAGTATAGTCAAGGCATTGCTGCTCCCCAGCAATGTGCAAACTGTTTGTTTTATCTGCGTTGGATGCCGATTCAGAATGTAGCCATTATGACTGAGGAGCTCTTAACACCTTCTGCACTTGGTTAGTGGAGCTGAACCCATAGGAAAAGACAGTACAGGGAAAATAGAGAAGTAGGTTTTTGCTTCTGCCAGTATCAGTGCAGGTTGCCAGAAACCAGAAGGGATTTGCCACATGAGCATAAAGAATTGTCACCCATAGGCTGTGAGCATGCATCCCTCCACCCCCTGTAAAAAGCCCAACCCATTATGCCTTTACAGGCATAACTGCCTTCTGAGCCTCGGGGAAAAAAGGAACAGAAGAGAGGAAAGCCTACGCTCCTGTCCTCAAAAATACTGTAGATGCCAAAAAAGTGACTGATAATGTTACTGTTTTACTGTTAGCTGTTAATAGCATCTCTCTCTCTCTCTCTCTTTTTCTCTCTCTCTCAATTATTTTCCCTTGATAAGTGCTCGCCAGTTCTTGGTTCGATCACGTTGTGGGCTGGTATGGCCATGCGGAGGATTTCAATATACTCTTCCTTACCTATGAAGATATGAAAAAGGTGAGGTCAATTATGTCACTGTATTCAAGGTTTTCTCTTCCCATACCGAATGTATTTTCAGGTTGGTCTTAATAATTATATTTTATATTGGAAAGTGCTTAGTCCCTTATGGAGTAGAATCAAATTGAGACTTTTGAGAGAATATAGTCATTTTTTCTCATTGGTGCAACATTTTATCAACCACTAAAGAATTATTGGATAGATCACCTTCTAGTAAGACAAAAGTAATCTTCACCACGACCTCAAAAAAAAAAAAAAAAAAAAAAAAAGAACAACAAAACAAAACATTCCGAAATAGTACAGGACAAGACTTTTGTGAGTATCCTCAACACAAACATCGTGCTCATAAGAACAGTTCCACTAAAGAAAACAAATGCTTAAGAGGCAGTTGCTAAGGCACTTGAGGAGCTCTCAAATTGCTGACCAAATGTTCCCTGTTTGGTGTCTGCCTGGGTCTTTGTGCAATTTCTCCTTCCTCCAAGGCAGCTTGCTGCCATAGGTGGCTACAGCATCCCTGCTCTTGAGAGCTCAAGACATGCAAGTGAGATTATGCTCTCATAAAAACCATGGCCCGTTTTGAACCTAAATTTATGCCCTTTATGATCCTATATTTAGTTCTTTGCATCAGCAAGACGCTTCAAAGTAATATTATTGCAGGATCTCAGAAGTGCTGTGCTGAAGATCTGCAACTTCCTAGGCAAGAAGCTGAGTGAAGAGGAAATAGAAAGCGTTGTGAGACAGGCTACTTTTGAGAACATGAAGAAAGATCCCAGGGCAAACTACGAGAACCTGCCAGATGACATCGCAGACAAAAAAAAGGGTAGATTTCTACGAAAAGGTAAAATGGAAGCAGTCCATTGTTACAGCTATCCAATTCCTCTTCTTGGTGCAAGATGTACCTAGGGCTTATGAACTTAGCTGGAATGCCCCATTATCAGAGGGAGAGCTCAGGTTAGCCATGATTAAATCTGTAAGAGCTGTTTTCTTGCTAGGGCATCACTGATTTTACCACATTTTCCTAAGGATGATAAAACATTATGTTTTACTGATTGCAACAGAAGTTGCAGAAGGCCTGCCCAATATCAGAGAAGATCTGAGGGTTGTGCTGAACCAGGGGTAAGGTAGCACTTTCTTACTGGGGGCTGACATGGTTATGAGCAATTTGCTAAATGGACAGGTAGCTTTCACTGGGGAGAAGAGCCTCTCCCAGACAAAAAAATAAAGATGGTGCTTCAGGGCCTCCAAGAGACTTACTATCTAGACACAACGGTGAATTTGATTTGAACAGTGACGGTCTACCTGGAGAGGCTGTTTAAGGATGAAAATAGTGCTGCCCTCCTTCACAGATGTTTTTTCTTGCTTTTCAAGGCAAGAGTCATCTTCACAGTATGAGCATAGCCTCTTTTACCAACTACCCTCAAGGTGAATACAAAGCATCCCTGGTCTCCTGGGTTTGTGTCCTGATGCACAGTGTAGGAGGAGACCTCCAAAGGTTAAAGAGTGGTGCACTCAGAGAGGAAGAAAAAGAAAAGAGGTGTTACTTTTAACACTTTCCCCCATCTCTTATTTGATCTCAGAGGAATCACTAAAAAACAGAACCAGTGAGCTTAGTGACCTTATGAGGAGACAGGACTATATGCTGTGTTTTATTCACATCACCTAGTTTTGGAAGTGTGTCCTCCAAAGAGCACACGCAGTCTCTCTCAGGGGGCCAGCAACTGAGAGATGCTGAGGAAGCCAGGAAGAGCTTCCTGAGGATAGCGCTTGCTGTCCGCAGGCTTTCAGACAGGTGCATGTTCTGCTTCTCACCCCGCTTTGTTGCTTCTTTCCTCAGGCACTGTTGGAGACTGGAAAAATATGATGACAGTGGCGCAGAGTGAAAGATTTGATGAAGTACTTAATGAGAAAATTAAGACCCTGCCCATCAAAATCACCTGGGATATTAACAATGAAATGTAGGCTGGTTTTGAGTCTCATCATCCTTTGGAGTTTACAGTGGATGGATGTACCTGAAGTTCTAGAATAACAAAATACATCAATTTTCAGTATGTTACTCAATTCTGTGTTATAGAAATAACACTGTAACAGCTCATTCAGAAAACATGACTTGTCTGAGAGCTATTCAATTTCATCAGTTTCCTGTTTGTAATTTTATAAGATTTTTCAGTTAATTTTCAAAGTAAACTGTGAGTTCCTTTCTTTGTGTTTGCTTTTACATTCACTGACTTTAATAATACCTAAGTTGTAGAAAGCCAAGTGAAAATAGATTGGTGTTAAAGATAGTTTAAAAATTTTATGGAAATGTTTCTACTTGTGAATTTCTTGAGGCTTCTTTTGGTAGAACTTTAAATGTCTGGACTGGAAATAAAACATTGACTGTCTGTGCTATAATTCTGGTTTCGTATGTTTGAGTTTCTATTAGCTTGGTAAACACAAATACTCAACTCTTAGCTATTAAACTGGCCTTTGTATTGCATTCCCTTTCAGCACAGCCTTACTCAAGAGGGCAGAAGGAAGGATCATGATCTAAGGAAGAAACGTTTTGTTCCAACATTTTTTTTTTTTTTATGTTTTTTTTCCAGACACCAACTGCACTCACTGGTCCCAAAAACCAGATTGTTCTTCTCATTTTCAATCCATCTGCTTTAGCCTTCTGACACGTTCTACCTGCTTTTTGCTGGACAGAATTATTTCATGCACAGCATGCTCTTGGCTCCTTCAGTTTAACACAGGTTACCTCGTATTATTAGCTTACAAGTAGTTTTTTATATACTCCCAATGGTACAGTTAGATCATCTTTTCTCCTGGAACTTCACGTCACCAATACCAAGAAAACTTACAACAAAACCCCATGATTTACAAAATTGCTACACCCCCTGGTATACAAATTTGAACTTCAGACATGGGGACTGGTGATTTTTTCCACCTGTACATATTTACCCTGGCCACAGAAAACATAAAACGAGTTCAAAGTCAGAAGACTAATGTGGGCCTTCTGATGAGCTTACCTTCAGTACAAATAAAGCCAGGTACAAGCTGGACCTTGATCTTCCACTCTTTTTCCAATGGTAGAATATACCAAAAAGTCCCATTGTAGTAATAAAAAGCCACCTACCCCTCATACCACCCACACAGTGTGCCACAGCCCACTGATACCAGCTACCTCTATCAGCTGGCAGATTTCACTAGCATTCAGTGCTGAAAGGAAAATCATGTTCATGGCAATAAATGCACCTATGTGAAAAAATTAAACCTGTGAAGTCTCTCCTCTGTCTTCTAATTGGAGCAAAGTTGCAACGCGCTGACGGGATAATAAAAAAAATAAAACAAAAAACCTATCAGATTTTGCAATAAGAGAGCACAGGTATGTGTCTGCTCTTTCTCTCAGGATTCAGGCTATCTGCAGATTGGATCCTGGAACAGTCCACTATCTGGTCCAAGAAACTTTGGACTTACTTCAGCAACCACACAGTTAAAACTGGAGGTACTTAGGACACATCTTATCCTGATGGTTAAAAGCAGAAAGACTGAAGTTGAATCTCCCCAGGGAACTGTACTAGAAGCTCTGCCTTTTTGGCCAAAACACACTAACCACTGACCTATTATTAACGTAGCAAATCAGAAGAGCATATTACCCCAAGGTCTTGTTTGCCTCAAAGCAGGCAGCAATCATTGCACTTTTGTATGAAGTCTTGTCTTTGCAGTATGCCAGATGTGGCCTGAGATGGTATTCCTGCAGCATCTTGCTCTAGTGGGCACCTTCCTTTGAATTCTACTAGGGCTCTGGCATAAAGTTTAGCAGGATCAAACCTGGATTAGCTCTGGCCCCATAGTGCAGCATTGTAACCCATAATAGTCTCTCTACATGGATTACAGCGTAAACTTTGGACTTGCAGATTTAAAAGCAAGATACAACCATGGTTGTCAGCATCACGAGTTTGACTTACTAAAATTCCATCAGAGTTAATTGGTGGGATTTTATCAGACTAATACGAATTAGACTTCAGTTTAACTCAAACCAGGTAAGCAAATTTTGAGTAACTCACCTAAACTTCTTTCACTAAAAAAAGCCCACCTTTCAGTCCGTGTCAGCAAACTAAATCACACAAATGTAGCCGAGCCCACTCTCAGTCAAATTCCCTTTTATTTCACAGATGTTAATTGATAATAAAGCTAAACAAATCAGTTCAGTCTATGTTCCTGAAACTTCTGTCAAAGACTTGAAGAAATGGACTTAAGCAATTTTTTGTTATTTCAATCCTTAGCTCCTCTGCTCTGAAAAAAAAGATGCAAGTAACAATGAAAAATACATTTCTACATTTTACCTTGAGAGTTGTAACTTTAAACTACACATCCTCTGCATAAAAAACAATAAATATGTTAGTGGGAAAACAGAATAGAAAATTCCATTAATCTAGAAATACCATTAGCAAGAAACTCGTTTTTCTCATTTAGATGATTCTCGCATCATCAGTGACTTACTTAGAAAACTTTTTCAGATTACCACATTTTGCACGGATTACACAGTATTCTTGGATTCGCTCCAGATTTAAGGAGAACTAAATAATTTTTTTTATGAAAAATATCCTAGTTTTAAACATATAAACTGACAATGGAAAGCAAACTTTTTTTTTCTTTTTTTTTTTAATGCAGCTGAATTGAGAAATAGCAGAAGAAAATTAAATTCAGTGTTGAACAGCATTTTAAAGTATACTAGCAATTGCACAGGAAGCTGGACACAGTCACTATGAAGCTTTCAATCCAACCGCATCTTTGGAAAAGTCAGATTTCATATCACATTAGCTTACAAGTTTTTGAGCATATTTGGTAATGTCTGCTGGAACACAGATCCCGCTTATTGCTTTGAAACATACATCATCATTGAAACCTAGATGCTTGTCTAGAGTTCTTAGGTGCCAAAATTAAAAAGATCAAATAGAGGATGGTAGGAACAAAGGCACATGGTTAATTTATAAAAGCATTTATAGGGTACTTGAACATTTATTTCTATCTATTAGAAACGCATACTTCTTCATCTTGAATACAAAAAGACACGACTACTGAAACGTGTTATACAAGGTCATCCTAAACAGATGTTCTCAAGTGGCATGAGCTGGTAATCTTATATATCATTAAATTATTTCTGGAATGAAATCTCTCATCTTGCATATGGAATTTCTAAACATTAAAGTTCAAAAATTCTTTATTCCTCTAAGCACGGACACTTTAGTGCAATCCTCTTTCCAAAGGTTGAAGCTGGAGCAGTTAAGGCAATCTACCAGAAGTGTTTTAAAATCCAGCAGTTTCTAATCATCAAGGTGCCTGGAGGTCTCTATTTGGAGAGCTGTTTCTTGAAACCTTCTTCCGTACCATCCTTCTAGCTGACGCAGTCTCAACCATGGCCTGTTTGAACACCACATTTCTTGCAGTATTTTTTTTTTTCTGGAGGTGCAAAGGGGGAAGGAGTCTACCATCAAGCTAGTAGCTCCATAAGCAACTCAGAATGGTTAACAGTGTAACATCCACTAGTCGATATGCAGCTTTACTGTATGTTAAGACTTTCACTGGCTGCCACCTTTACTGCCAACAAGATGCTTCAAAACCAACTCTCATTACATTCAAACTTACATGCACTCTATAAATACTGTTACTGTATTCTGCTGATAGTGTTTTTACATAGACTTTTGCCAAAAGCAAACTTTTTTTTTTTTTTGGCATGGAAGTTCATTGATGCACAAGAAATAAAAAAGGGCTTTGTAAAGCCTTTTCTAAACAAATCAAACTTCTTTTTTTTAAGAGGACTGTATCGCTCAGATTTATTTTTCTTCCCCTACAAAGTTCAACTAGTCTTTTTGAAACTATTATCCTGAACTATCGCAAAAGATTTTACTTTAGTAAAATGGAAATGGCTATGCCTTATTAGAAGGTGACTAGTGCTGCCAATCTGCAGCTGTTCAGCTAGTAAGTTGGGGCATCAGAACTGAACATTACTTGCAGCGTAATAAAATTTCAAAGAAAAAAAAACTGCATAGTATGTGATCCCTTTTATTCACTAAACTTGCCCATGCATAACCTAGTTGGAAGATAGCAGAACAGCTGCTCAGCCTTTCCATGTAGATGTGTTTAGTGACTGCTATGACATCTTTCTGTCTTGCTTCTTGTCATGTCTCTTCACAGGACACTTACAGAATTGGAAAGGAAAAAAAAAAAAAAGAGAAAATAGAGTATTTTCAGACAGAACAATATGCCTCAAATTTTTCATTTGAAATATTGAAGTCAATTTATTTATAATGAAAGTCATCAGAAGATGGTTCTCCTGGGTTTAAAATATTTTTTCTTTGAAAAAAGAAAACCAATACACACTACTACAACCACAGATGCTGTGGCTTTTCTGCCTGCCTCTCTCTCCTTATGTAAGTCCATACTGATGACAGAGCCAGTCCAAAAAAAAGTCTAATCGCTATCTAAATTAACAGGGTTGTAGTCAGGGTCATCCTCTTCATCCTCCAACTCTAAATCATCCATTTCTTGGAATAAAGATTCATCAACCTCCACACTGTTTCCAGCTGCAAAGAACAGGAAAATAATTTATTTTATGCAAGAAGAAGACAGTACCTGTTTATAAAAACGATGTTTTTATATTCATTCTTTGTACATTCATTCTTTGAAAAGAACGCCACTGAACATTTGCTGCGCTTTTTTTTTTTTTGTATTTTAAGCTTCCTTCTCTTACATACTCAGTCTTAAGTTATAAGTCTCTTCAGTCTTGCTTGAATCATAATGTTGTTTTTAACCTTCTTGAGTAAACTAAGTTCAGTTTGTATTGTTTAATTCTTATGAAACCATTTTCCATATAATCCTCCCTATTGCTAATTATTACTATTACTAATTATTAATATTAGTAATTAATACTAATAATTAGTGATACATACAAAAATAAATATTCCCATGTATTCTTAAGACAATTTTCCCAGAAATTCCCATATATGTAAAAAAACACACACAATGAGGAACATCAGAACATATAGAATTATTCTTTAAAAAGTATTTTCTCAGCAAGCAAATTTGAAAGGCAGACAACTAGTTTAGACAGTCACTAACATATAACAATTTTTTTTTTTAGGTTTAAATTATAAAAGCAAACTGAAGCTTCACATGCTTTCATATTTTCTTCTGAAATGATTAAAAGCGAACACATTAATCCAAGTCATTTAGGCACAGAGCCCAAATACAGAGGTGAAGTCTGTTCCTCTCTTGAGACAGCAAAATGTAGTGTCAATAACCCAACTTCATTTTAAGCATTTTGGGAGGAAGACAATGTTAAATTATGCCCTCAAACAAGAAGAAACAAATCCTCTATGACTGCCATTTCAAGTTTATATTCACTGACATTCATGAACAACTTTTTTTTTTAATTAAGTTGTTACATTCAAATAAAACTAGACTCTTCTGCCTGTGTGTTTTTGTCAATACCAAGAGACAATGCAGTTACATTAAAGGATTGCCCTAACTGAAAATCAGTCTTTTAAACTAGAGCACTAAAAGGAGGTACAGCAAATGAAATAGATGGTATGCAACTGTGAGTGGATTGATTTGATTCATCTTCAACAGACTTGCAAGTTTAACAGCTTTGGGCACAGGCTTAAAAAATGTTCAGCTGGCACCAGGGCATTATTTTCAGTAAGATAATAGACAAACCTACACAAAACAACAAAGAAATGCATTGCACAGAGGAAAGTAGTATTTAATTTGATATACAAGATGTTTATCATTGGTGTAGAAGTTCATGGAAAAGAAAACAGGACTTTGAGATGTGTGACTGAAATGGGGTCAAGAAGGCTGGCTACTAGAAAAAAAAAATTTGAGCCACTGTCTTTCAGTGGTGGAAACAAACAGAAATTTACCTTCCTCCAAGAACTGGATGTCAGATGTGTCAAGGTTGTGATCCATTTCAAACAGCTGTTTCCCTAGAAGTTAAAAATAAAAAATAAATAAATATTTACATATATATAACCAAGCAGAATTGTAAAATAAAAGCCTATGATCAGTCCTTACTGCATCAGTCCTCATCTTGCATTCCACAAGAAAACCTCTGTGGGAACTGGAGATAAGATACCTTCTCCATCTTTTCAGATGGATAGGGCATAAAGGAAAAACAAGTTGGATCTGTACACCAGTCACCAGCTCCTACATCTGTGAAGGGAACATCACATAATGCAAAGTAAAGCCTTTCTACTTGGGAGGTAGGGGAAGAAAAGGCCAAATCAGTAAACTTTCTGATGTAAATTCTTTCTGTTGTTTGACAGTACCCAACTATTTCTGCCACAACAATGCTCAAAGTGGTATGCCGTCTGGCATAAAACCAAAGAAGCTTAAACGTGGTTTGGGAACCTTAATGACTTCAGCAGAAATCTTGAACAAATTGGCTGTATTTAACCCAACGCAACACACAAGAAGACTTCACGAAACATGAAGAACAATAAATGAATACTGTATTAAAAGTTTAGTTACTACTACCTTCTTTCAGTGTCAAGATTACTCTTAAGGCTTGTCATGATATTCTGATAATATTGCAAAAGCTTCAGAACCAGTTTTATATCATACCGCTTAATTTATTTTTGCCTGCTTGTTCCTCTTCTTTCATTTTTTTCCTTTTTATTTCTAGGAGTTCTGCATCAAACTTTGCTTTCCAGTTTAGGAAATTCTCAATTGTAACAGGAGTGCCATGAAAACGTTGCTAAAAAAAAAAAAAAAAAAAGAGCAGAAAATAAATCTGCAAACATCATCAACCAGCACAGCTAGGAGTAAAGATAAGCATTCTCTTTCTTATTTAAATTACAGCATCCCAGACACATTTGCTTGCTGTGAAACATTCTGATAAAGTAATCCTAAATCCAAGCATATGCAAACACATTCTTACTTTTTTTTTTTAATTATTATTATTATTTTATTTTATTTTGTGTCACGGAACTCTCCCTTCAGAGAGCTGCACTGAGGTAGAAATTATTATGGAAAAATCCTAAGTACTACTTTTGACCTACAGTGAGTGCAATGGTTAGCAAAATATCGCTTATAGACGTTATCCTTAAATAGGCAGCACTTCTTATCAGCTCTTACGTGCAATCTAGACTGGAATTTTCTATAAAAATATAAATTTCTTTTTATATTTTTGGAGTTTTATATTTTTATATTATATAATACAAATAATAATAATATTTTATATTAAATAATAATAATAATCTTATATTTTTTGGAATACAAATTTCTGGAATTTTTCTATTTAAAAAAATACTCTTCTCTCTTGTTAACAGAGAAAAAGGGCTGGCAGGGATTTTTTTTCCTGCCATTTTCAGAAATACTGAACTTTCCAAGTTCCATTTCCCTCTAGCTACAAAGAAAGTGAAGACTTAAGTAGTTACCACAGCATATCCCACGTATGGAGAACTATTTCACAGTAATTGCTAGAAAACATGCGTAGGGAGAACAAACCATGCTCTGAAGACTGGTCCTACTGCTTCCACTCTACCCGCTCTGTCTACCAAGGAAGAGACACCTCCTTGGACCAAGAGCAGCCTGTATGCAGCACAGCACACACTATCCTTTTTTTATCCCCTACCCCCTCTTGCCTTTTCATACAAGAAACTGGCTACAGTGTCTTTTGTTTTCAGGGAAAACAAAAGCCAGCCTTAGGAAGTAATGCTAGAGGTGACTGTGAATGTGCAAAACATCTCTGGAAAGACTGCTTCAGAAAATGGTTTTGTGGGGGAAATCACTGAAACATCTTCTGGTCTGTAAATTTTAACTACATCAACTTTCAGCTGCACTGAGAGGAACATCTAGCCCAAAGCTGCTCAAATTTATTTGAGCAAAGCATCAAACCCATGCATAATAAATAAATAAATAAATAAATAAAATCCTTAGTAACTTTTTAGTTAGAAACAGTGTTTTACATACTTTCTCTTCTTCTTCTGCTTCTCTTTCTTTCTGTTTCTTCTCCTCTTCTCTTCGTGTTTTTATTTGATCCACTATTTCATTTAGTTTCTCCTGTACTGCAGAGACTAGAGTGAAGATCATTACCATTCCTAAATTTTCTTCTGCCTACAACACAAAGAAGGCAATCTCATACAGAAGGAGAACCTCATACCTTCTGTAGCTTAATGCACGTATCTGTTCAGAAAGCAGAACTGTGTGCAAATAGAAACAGCTGAGGCACCCTGTACCCATTTCAGAGGTTCACTGTAAAATTCAAGTCAGTCGGCCAGTTAATCAAGTTAAAGTTAGCCTCAAATGGGTGAGCAGCCAAACACTGATGATCTGTGTTCAGGTCATTAACATATTCTAAACATCAGGGGGGCTTTCTCATGAATAAAAAAATACCTACATTAGAAACACAACTCCCAAACCTGAATATCATAAATCTTAAGAGACAACAGTCACTAAGAACCTCTCTTCTCCTCAGATTAAGGCTTATTCCTTAATCCCTTATACACATCCCTTTGAGGTAGGAGAAAACCAAAAAAAAAATCAGCTGCTGGAAGAAAGGTTGTATGATGTAAACTGAAAAGAAAGAATAGCTAAGGAACACGTTATGACAATTTTAAGGCAGACAAGACTTGTCAAGAATTACTGAATCAAAAAAAAAAAAAGTGTTTCCTCCTCATACCTTCACAGTGTACTACTCTCTCTGATGCCAAGGACTGAAGAGTATCTTGCCTACCCCAAAACAGTTATGTTATTGAAAAGAACTAAGGCTAATGTAGTATTTTTTTTTAATCTTTCCAAATAAAGTAGAAGTGGCTTATTTGCACAAATACTATACATACACAGTTAAATAATTCAGTTTAAGACAGAAATGCCAAGAGGGAAAGCCCTATAGCCCTTCCATTTCATTGCTGTATCTGGGCACACTGAATTAGCCCTATATTTTACCTCAATAACGTCATTTACCTCATTAGTGTCATTTACCAAATTCCAAGTTCAAAGTCAGTCCTTACAGTATGGAATATATTTCAAATCAGTAGGCCATCCCTCAGAGAACAACTAACTTGAGGGATAAATTCTGGCTAAAATGAGAAGTGATATCAAGATCAATTGAGATATTCCATTTTCCTTACCTGTTGTTCTAACAGTTTTATTATGTCTGTGACATCATTATCTTCAAGGTTCTCCTGGGAGACAATTTCATACAGTGGAGTTTCATCAGGATATTTTTCTCTATAGGTAAATTTAAGGGTTGTTTGGACAGCTACAAGACAAAAAAATGCACATTCTTATAGTGATTACTTTATATAACTCTAATTGTATGTTCTTCTATTGCATCAGTAGCCTAAAGATTTTACAGTAGGAAAACAATCTTGTCTTAAAGGAACAGCCATCTTACACAGACATTAAAACTATATAAACAGATTTAAATATAACGCAAGAGTAGTGATCAATGAAGACTGTGAAATTTACCTTTATAGAAACTAATCCAGGAAATTCATGCCTGAAAGGACTTTAGGAAGACTTGAAAACTTTCCGCGCAAGAGTGGGCACCAGAGCAGTAACCTCTTTTCCCCTCCATCCCACTTACTGCTGGAGAAAACAAGGCTGAGTCCTAACAACCAGATCTAGACAGAATATCAGCACTCTAATGCTTTAAATTCTGGATACCTGGTTGGAGTATCAACCACTGCGTCAGGAAACAGGGTTCCACATGCATACTCTGACAAGAACAAAAGTGTCCAAAATATGTTAATAAGCCAAGAGAAGAACTTCTGAAGGATCACACACTCAACCTGACGCCATACAGAGCTAGGTTAAGAAGGAAACAAGGCCAAAAAGAATCAAATTCCTTCCTTTCGTGCATCCTGCCAGAGTATCAATGACAAGCGTTCTTTCAGTTCAAGACACACAGCTCTGGCCGCCCAGTTCACACACTTCAACACAGACACCAGCTTCATGCGGGGCTTGCTCCTTTAAAACTGATAATGGCAGCAGTTCCTTCCTTCTAATACAACCCAAAGTTCACCCAAAAGACACTTGCAGAGCCCAGCTGAGCACACTTGTGCTGACAACAGTAATTTCAAGTTCACCCATCTACCATCCTGAGAGCTAAAGCATTCTTGGATGGGCCAGACAGCCAAAGTATTTTTGGAGCACCACACAGCCTTTCCATACCAGAAGGATACCAGATGCTGATGGCCCCAGCAGCAACATTCTAAGAAAGCACCAATTACAGTCAGCCCTTCCGTAAGGGGAAGATATTTTGGACAGACGCTTCACAGGATGATAAAGTTTAAGAGCTGTCTGCACGCGCAGTGCCTTACTTTACAGTACTTGAGAATGTTTTTCTTCCATCTTAAACATGACAACCCTATTCTGTCTTTCACACACATCTTCCTCTGGGTAAGCCATAGCTCTGACCATCACGGAAAGGAACCAATCCAGTGAATCAATCGTAACGCATTGTTGAGGCTATCCTAAGTACAATTTAATAACCCTAAATAGTTATTTCAGCTTTCAGAAACCGCTCCACAACAATAACTAAATCAACATTTTACAGCAACAGTCATAGGTTACCCTGAAATGAAAAAGCGTAGAACAGACTGACTGGTCTGGGGCCAGTATGGACAGTTCAGGCATTAGGTTTCTAACACCATGTGAACGAAAAACTTCTTGTTTGATCTCCACAACTTTACAGTCTAGAGACAAGGACATTTATTTTTACCCAGCCTCTGGGAGAGAGCATCAAGGTTTCCTACAGTAGCTTAATAAATGTAAGATACTTAAAGTGGAAGTAGACTTTAGAAAAGAGTGGCCAGGTATATGGAAGCATAAGTTGAAACTGGTTATATACCCTAAAACTGAAAAATGGTTATAAACTTGTATGTTAATAATATAGGAGGGGAGACTATTCTTTTGTAAGATGTGATCAACTTACTTTCGTCATTTTCACCTGCTTCAGACGTCACAGTGATTGTGAAAGTCGTTGGCTTTTCTGACAATACTGTTAAAAAAGAGAGGAAAAAAAGAAAGATACCATAAATTAGACAACTACTTCACATCGCTAAAATTGAATGTCTCTAGGACTAATAAGGCAGAAAAGCACCTGGATACAGCGTTCAGGGCCTTTTCAACCTATTAAGAAATTCTTTTCAGTTAACAACTGTTCTCCTTATGGCAGTTTGAAGTGCTCTTTGAACAACAGCATATAACATCAACAATACCAAAAAGTTTTTCCATGAAAAGAAAAGAGTGCAGATCTACCTACCACTAGGTGACTCGTGTCAGAGCACCAAGTGTGTGCTGAAAGATCCCAAAGCTAGTCTGCTGTATTGTGCTAGATATGTACGGTAGGCATCCAGTGCATTCTTGGCCCTAGACTTCACAGTACGTCTGTTCCTTTTACTGTATTTAGGACAGCTTAAAGTAACAAATGCTTCTTAAAACAAAAAGATACGCAATGCCTTCAAAAGCATAGGTCTGGAAGTAGCCTAAAAGGAGTTTTAAACAGTCAATACCAAAAATTAAATCTGTGAGCAGCCAGGTTCACCTGCAAAAGCAAAGTATGGCCACGTTTAGTGCCCAGCTGGGAAGGAGGCTGTTAGAAGAGAGACAACAAGCAGTTTTACGTAGACAAAAAAAAAAAGGAGGGGGGGCAAGCTCTATAACCTACTGTTAAGGACTAGAGGGCTTCACCCCATCACCCAAGTGTGAGTCGCAGACCAAACCCTTGAACAGGGGTTAGACTGAATCACAGTTATAACCTATAAGTAATCTAGTAGATGTGATCTGTTAACTGAATTTTACATAACTGCTTATATATTGCTATTCCAATCTTTTTCCCTCCCTCTTCCTTTGGGCATAAGCGCATTACTTGACAGCACAGAGTAAGAATAGGAAGTATATGAAAACACGTTACAATCACTGACTCAGCATCCTCAGCAACCAGAGACCGGTTCACACAGCTTTGACAGATAACAGTGAAGAACCTAAGAAGATTTTAGGACGAAAGCCACGGAGAAGGGTTGCTGGTAACTGCCCTCACGAAGCACGGCGGGGCAGGACTCGCGGCGAGCACGCAGCCTGCAGGCAGCCCAGAGGAAGCCCTCAGCGACTCCCCGGCGCTCGCTCTCGGACCCGAGCCCCCCCCCCTCTCCCCGAGGCCCGCGCAGAAGGAGCCGGCAGCGCGCCCCGAGCTGCGCGGGTCCGGCCGGGCCTGAGGCGCCGGGGGCGGCGCTCACCGGTGAAGGAGTCGGGGTAGATGGACTGCAGGGCCTCCACCTCGTTGCGCTGCTCCTCGCTGTAGTCGGTCATCGCCCGCCGCCGGCCGCCCGCCCCCCGCGCCGCGCCTGCGCGCCCCGCTCCGCCAGCGGCTAGGCACGCCTGGCGCCGCCCCTGCCCGCCCCGATCGGCCGTGGATGGCTTTGGGCTGGGTGGGGGAATCAGGCAGGGAGGGTCTCCTCATCGCAGCGCCCAATTAGTGCAATTAACATTAACCTCCATGCCCATGTTCTGTGCTGACAGGCTGGGATCCCCCCCAGCTGGGGGTTACCTGCAGGGCTGGATAGCCTGCCAGGGCCCTACTCTACCGGTGTAGGGGCAGGCTGACTTCACCGCGACGGATAAAGCTCATGCTTCAGAAGTTTTTTCACCGTATTTTTATTTTATTTTTACACTTCAGTTGAAAATAGTAATTGGAACAAAGCTGGGAAACACGGAGGTTCATTTAAAAGTTACGCTTCCACAACGAGTAAAGGCTGACGGCTCACTTTTGCTTAATTACAAATACCTTATCATTTTATAGCAGTACCATAAAACAAGGGATAAAGTACAAAAAAAAAAAAAACACAAAATAAAGGTAGCAAATTTTTTTTTTCATTTGAACTGTGAAGACAGCACAGGATTTTGCAGAAACTTTCAGACATACAGATCAATCACATTTCACAGACTGCACACAGTTAAAACAACACCAAGAAACCCAAAGAATTTAAAGTGAAATTAGAGATTGTGCTCACTAGCAGATACTTTGGTTCCCAAACTTGTCATACAAGTCATGCAGTTCTATTAGCAGAAAGTTTAGGATTCAAGTGAAATACATACTTGTGAATTCATAAGAATTTGTTTAGTCGTGTAAAATATGCATTATTCCAGTTATTCAGTATATACATCTCTTGCGCGCCCAGAAGTCCTTGCTTTTATTTAGGGCTTTAACTCTTCTCAAAGGAAGGCCATGCACACTTACCAAGGCCTGCTTTTTAATGTACTCGTCGCTCCTGCATTTCATAATAGGAAGTCCTAAATAACTGTATTTCTCCAGCTGAAAACTTCCCCCGCCCCCCCAACAGCAGATAGCATCCTATGATCCGGCATGTGGCTTTGTAGCACACTCTGCTGGCAGCAAGGCAATACAGGAAGCATTAGGAAAAACCTATGTTGTCCATTTGTCCCTGCTTAGGGTTAGAAGCGCATACACAGGGAGCTAGAGAAGAAATATCAAGTAGTAACATAACATCATAACATGCAGAATTAACATAAAAACTTCATTAAGTCTTTTTTCTCATTAAAATCAATAGCTTTTAACCACAGTAATACTTATGGGCACAGTAGAATGACTGAACTGTATTTTCCCCCCCCCACAAACCTTACTCCAGAGCGAGATTTGCCCATCCTGATTTGCTATTTGTGTAGTAGGCCAGCACACAGGTGGAAGCTGCCAGTTTTTGTAGTACATGCAAAAGGAACAGGAGACTGGCTCTGCTATTGCTTTCAGCCAGAAAGCACTTGAATTCAAGTTTTCACATGTAGTGTTCTGTTTTTGTTTTTAAAAAACACACAGCTGTGATGTGCTGAACCCCTCCATCCAGTGCATCTTAGTGAGCATTTTATCTTTTTTAGCAAAACTGACAGTTCTCTTATCACTGTATCTAGACTTAGCTTCTGTTGCTGAAGTTTCCCTATGTTTCTTCTATACTGCTATATCCACAGACTTAATTTGTAGTTAGCTCAGTAAATTTAATTCACATAATATAAGAAAGAAGTGGAAGGGGAAAAATAAGGCATTTCTGCTAGGGGTCAGTAAGACAAAGCTGGGTATACACTTTCACTTTGCACAGAACGGATCAGGCTCATACAATTTAATTGTTCAGAGTCTAAAAAAAAATTAAAAATTAATAGCTAATGGGTGGGGATAAAAAGCATTTGGGGATAGCCTACTTTCCCAGTAAAACTCATCCTTTTTGCAGAAGTGTTAGAAAGCAATCTGGATGTAGACCATCACATCTCATGGGAGTCAGATGCCATCACGAGATACCTATAAGCACCTAAAGGATGACAGTAACAAGGTATTTGCTCATGTGCTTTATGTAATAAGGTCTCAGAAAGTTCCTCAGCAGCTCAGGTCTGAAGCGGAGCTAGACACATTCCTGCTTTTCTACAAGGTGTTGGTGGGGTTCAGACCCTCAGAGCTAAGTGGTGGTCACAGGGTCTTCATCAAGCTTCAGGTATTTCCTGTCTACCGAACCCTTGAGCGCCCAGTCATGGAGGAGACTGTAGTCATAATGCTCCTCATCCACCAGTTTTAGGAAAGCCAGTCCAGAAATGGCTTGCCACTCTCTGAGAGATGGGATACGGATTTCTCCTACGTTTTCACTCCCTGGGACAAAGCCAAAAAACTTCCTTATGTGCTGGATGGCATAGAGCTTGGAGTGCTGGTCTGTCGCTTCATCAAAGAGCTCCTGCTCATTATGGACATAGCTGGTCCAGTATCTGAAGTGTAGGAAGCTGAGCGGGGAGAAGCAGCTTGCCAGGCAGTAAGACAGGAAGACGGTGATGACTACCACAGCGATCAGAAGCCAGCCAGCCACCTTCCACAAAACAAACAAACAAAAGCTGCTACAGCTGGAAATACCCACAGCGGTCACTTCTGAGTGTTAAAAAAAATAATATAAGAAGCCCATAAGACAACCTTTACTTTCTCTTCCTGAATAAGAAGGTTAACAGGGTATAGACCTGTGACTATTGCCATCACACCCAGTCCCTGCCTACTGCAACCAGCCATGCAATACATTTATTTCCATCAAATTTAAGGAAGTTCTGTTGCATTGTAGGTTAAGATGTTACCTCTGCAGCTGTTATTGTGAGTCTGTAACAGAGAAACCCTCTAATTCCTAGCCCAGATTATCTTATACCCCATTTAAAACCAATTTTCTTTGAAGTAACAACTTAATATTCCCTCTAGTATTTATCTCATATGTAAGCTTCTAGAATCGAGTCTGATCTAAAAGAAAAAACACAAAACTTAAATTTGGCTTGCGTGGTGCTCTCTCAGTCCCTTAGTCACGTTGCTTATGCTCAGATCAAGAACCTTCCTGCCCTTCAGTGGCTCTCAGACTTCCATTGATCTTGCTTGGAGGTACTTTTCAACATACAGGAATGCATCCTCCAGTAGCAGGTAGCAAATGGGACAGTCAGAAGTAATAACTTACATACTGAAAGTTTAATTACCCTTACCAGAACAAAGCAGGCTTCAAAACACAGATTTGGCACTCAAGGTGGAAGATATTGATCCTGTTTTATCCTCACACTGCTGCATTAACTCACTGCTATCATTAGATCTGCAGCATCTCTCACAGAAGAAACAACATGAGTTACTCACTTGTGACTGGTATCGGAGTAGGAGAATCACTTCATCTCTTGCCTGGCTCAGCTCTGGAGGAACTAACTGACTGCAAGGGAACGCAGCCAGTATCTTTTTGCGTTCACTAGCAGTAACGTTAGGATTAGCTCCATAATAATATACAGAGACATACTCGCTCATGGCACACACATAGTAGGACCCATTTATCAGGGTGACTGCTAGCCACGTTACAGGAGCGACCAGTGCTCTGCCAGTGATGCTGCACAGGACAAAGCAGGTCAGTTTGCATTGCAGCAGCTGGTTCTGCGTGCCCTCTGCCTGAAGCGGAGACCTTTTGCCTGTGACCAGCCTCCAAGTCTGGTTGTTCAGAGCATAGCCAACAACCAGAAGGATCAGTGCAGGAACACCTAGGAAGGCCAGCCCATAGATGAGGTTCTGCCCCACGTGACAGGGACAGCTGAACGTAAAGAAAGAGAAGAGTTGCTGCCCACCAATTGTTAATATTGCAATTATAGCATTAGCAATAACAACCTCTTTGCCTTTTAGAAAAGTTAGCCACTTTGGAAGGAAAGTCATTTTAGATCTTACTCTTTACCAGATGCTTTTGATTTTGCCTTAAGTCAATAATAGCTTTTAATTGTAGTTAACTAACACTAGTAGCAGACTACAATGGAAACAAACCAATCCCAATAGTTTAAAATAAAACAACCACTAAAAAAAAAAAACAAATATAACAACAACTGTTAGTTTTTCCCCTTCAACTAGTTTCTAACTCTGCTCCTTAACAGCCAAAACCTCATTTACTAGCTTTATATCTACTTGCAGACATCCAGTCACATGCTTTAATTGATCCAGTAATTTCCCTCAGCAGTTCAGGAACATTCAGCATTTAAGCAATTGTGAGCTCTGCCAGCCCCTTGCTAATTGTCTAAAACCACCAATCAGTCCTCCCTACCTTGTGAAAGACATGCAATGCTAGTAAACTGATCACTACCCTGCCAGGGGCAGTTGGCCAGCAATTTTCTAATCAATGGTAATTAGCAGAAGGATTGTGTGGGACTAGGGGGAAAAAATGGAGAAAAACGGGGGGAAAAAGAATAAAAGGGATTGCTTTCACCTATTCTTCATTAAAAACAAAGCAAACAAACACACAGAAAAACAAGCCAAAACAAAACAAAGAAATCCTTGTTGAGTGGATCAATGATTAAAAAAGGTAATTTTAAAATGCTTCAACATTAAAATAAAAACTGAAACGGTGCAATACGCTGCACAAAGTTTGGAATCCCAATTCTGTTCACATTTAATGTCAGTTCTGGTTCTATTTGCTTTCCCAGTGTTGGAGTCTGAGATGCGGTTAGCTGCTGGACCACGAGGATTTTATTGTTTCACTTGCGGTTGGCAAGAAACCGGCATGTCTCATTTTGTGACAGCATTGAACAGTCCTTTAGGCTGTCTCCTTCAGAAAGATTTTCTGTGGTAATGTATAATCTGCTATTCATGCGATGTCAAGCCAGCTTCAGACGTACTCATGATAACAGCTGGCATTTGTATAGCATGTTCACAGTTCAGATTTTTAAGATTTTGTGTAGTTATCGTCAACCCCTGTGTGGGCAGAGGTAGGTAGAAATTCTTCAGTTACACATTCCAGAGCTGGTTTCTGAATACTGGGATGCATGACCTGGGTTCTCAGCTCCTCCCATAAATCAAGCCTTAATCAGAGGTTAGTTTAAAACATTTAATTCCTGATGATTTTGTCCAGGTTGCACTTTGTCTAAGGTCATGCCATCCAGTAGTTCTGTCCATTGCACACTCCTGTCCGATTTGGTGCCGAATGTGCAAATACTTGTAAACATTTTGGTTCTGAGAAGTCTAACTGCCTGTAATATAAAGATTTTTACCAAGAACAGGAAAAAAGTAGCCAATTTAAACAAAAAAAAAGTTGCCTATTTACAAGGCAAGACTCTATTCTTCCAGTGCATTTTTAGTGTGGACATCTGCTTGTTCCATCCTCATTCACAATCTATGAATGAGGCCCTTGCTGGCATTTGGCTCACAAATCCATGTAACACCATTAAATAAAATTAAAAGTGTTAGAGAAATGTGTTGAAACATCCAGCAGCACTTTGCCACTGCTTTTCTGGAATCTGTTGTTAAGTTCTTGGTTGTTTGGGCAGTGTAGTACCATAACAAAATTCCAGTGCTGTCTGAATTTTGAAGATTCATTTTCTTTCAACAACGCAGATTTTTTGATATATATATATATATATTAATTAACTAGTGGTATTATATTTTGACAAAATTTACCTCCTTTAAATTCAGTACAACAAACCCAGCTGGCTATAACAGAATTATTTTGAAAATGTGCCTTATAAGATTCTTCCGTTGTGCCTCAGTTCTTTTTAAAATCTCCAATTGATTGCTGCTGAACTTTCTTTGGCCACCCTTTTTGCTTATAAAGGAGGCCGGCTTTCCCAAGCGTCACTTGTTTACTCCAGAAGCACATTAGATGTGAAATTCAAGAGGTGCACAACACTGAAATATTCATAGTCAGCCTAAGGCTGTTGAATGAGGCAATTTATATAATCAATAAAACAACTTTGTAGTGCTGCATTGTCACTTTTTCTGCGTTTGCTTTCATGTTGTGCTGTAAAAAGCCCTGCTGGGTCATCCTATTGTGGAACAAATTACAGGCTGGATCCAATTAAGAGCTTGGGCGGCACATCAAACCTTTAAGTAGTCGCCTGTGCAGAGGAACCCAGAGTCCTGAGGTAGACATCTAGTCTCTTTATCTGATGCCCAGGAGGAGTTAGGATTGAATGCAATCCAAGATACTAAACCTGGGGTGACAGCCAGCTCACCTCTGAGGCAAAGAGATGATTGTAGCTGATGTCTGAGGCAAATAGCAATACATGGGCAAGACTTAGCCATGTTTTTCCTTGTCATTTTGCAGGGCTCCGTCAGCTTGAATTGTCTGCCAGAAACCTCATTATGAGAATAAGTGCTTTTTCTGAAGAACTGAGCATGGTTTGCCATTTTCTTTTAAAACATGTTGATTAGAAGACATATTACATCTTCCTATCCTTCCGTACGCATAAAACGGTTTTTGTACTCATTTGCTTTTTATTGAAATAAAGCTGCTGTGTCAGAAGAGAGAGGTTGGTTTCAGTTCCTCCTGCTGCTTTATCTAGTCAAAACTCACTCACTCATCTCATTCCTCATTCCAGTCATTGTGGGTGTTGAGGTGTTGGGAAGAAACTCCACCTGACTCAGTTCTACCAGTCATGCTTAGCTTGTATTTTATTGGATCAGAAAAAGGTTTGGATTTTGTTATCTGGTGGCCAAGAAAGGGTAGAGGGAAAAATCTATTTTTCATCTGAAGGTTTTATTCCTGTGGATTTCAGAGGACGAGACTGAACCCTGGTCTCTTCCATCCTGCACAAGTGTTTTCATCACCAAGCAGTCAAAAGGCTGATGTGCCGTGCCTCCTCTAGCTGCATTTTAGACCTGTTGGAGCAAGTCCAGAGAAGGGCCATGAAGGTGATCAGAGGGCTGGAGCACCTCTCCTACAAAGACAGGCTGAGGGAGCTGGGGTTGTTCAGCCTGGAGAAGTTTCCGGGGAGACCTTATAGAGGTCTTCCAGTACCTAAAGGGGGCCTACAGGAAAGCTGGGGAGAGACGCTTTGTGAGGGAGTAGAGTGACAGGACAAGGGGGAATGACTTTAAACTAAAAGAGGGTAGGTTTAGATTAGATGTCAGGAAGAAATTCTTCACTCAGAGGGTGATGAGGCCCTGGCACAGGTTGCCCAGAGAAGCTGTGGATGCCCCATCCCTGGAAGTGTTCGAGGCCAGGCTGGATGGGGCTTTGGCCAACCTGGTCTGGTGGGAGGTGTCCCTGCCCATGGCAGGGGGGTTGGAATTAGATAGTCTTTAAGGTCCCTTCCAACCCAAACAATTCTGTGATTCTGTGGTTTTCAGTGGATGTCAAGCCTGCCTATGCACTTCAGGTGTTACCTGCACAACAGATTTCTGGGGCAGTTTAGGGGCGCATGGTCCATATTCTGCGTTCTGCGTGGTCCTGGGTTGGCTTCAGGCTGCCAAGCCATTTTCATGGAATATTTAGCCTGGTTAAGGGAGAAATTCCTCTCCCCTTAACCAGGACAGGCACTGGTGAGAAAGCCATCAATAAGCTTCATTTTAAGGGAAAATTAGAAACCAGTTAATGATTATTTATTTATTTATTTATCAACTTACATCTTTTGCTTCAGCTGTGCTTAACAGGGAAAATTTATATGAGATGTTAGGTGTCTGTAGTGAGTTTCAGCAGAACGTAGGTCCCTGAATCTGAGAGCACTCCCTTGGAAAGCTGTTCCTGGTCTGTCTAACCAAACCAAGGAATTTTCAGCAGGTCATGCTGAAAATGCTCCCAGATAGGGCACTATAGGAAAGGTGGCAGCAATGGCACTGCTTTCTTCTGAAACATGGCCAAAGCAGCAGCCACACTGAGCTCTGAGAAAGAGCACTCATTTGTGATGTGGGAAACCATTGCTCAAGTACTTTTTTTTTTTTTTTTCATATAGCTCCAAACCCACAGCAACTACATTCTTACAGTTTGAAATAATTCAGTTCTCTGTGTGAAATATTTAGCACAAGATCTATCAAACTGAAGACAGAGAGCAAACAAAAGCCCAGCCCTGTAGTGTACTTATTTGGATACCTGTCTTTTGTGGGAAATGTATTCTTATTTTGGCTCAAAGAGCTTTTTTATTTTTTTGTTTGTTTGTTTAATATATTGAACGCCAAATGCACTATGGCACTGTGGTCTGGAATATTCGTGTTTGGGAGAATCCTTAGATGCTGGACTATTGAAGAGATTATGTACTTAGCCCTAGAGGTTTCAGCTTTCCCATAACAGCCAGTCCACTGTAAGAGGCAGGATATTGGTGCACATGTTTATGCATGCTTTTGAACTTCAGGAGATGTTTTATGTATATTTGTTTTCAGTGTATTGTAAAGGAAGGGAAGAACTGTAATGCTCAAACAGTCACAGAATCACAGAATCATCTAGGTTGGAAGAGACCTCCAAATCACTGAGTCCAACCTTGTGCCACACCAGCAGTTCTTGGGGCTGAAGACTAATATCCTCTCCTGAAAAACGTAACAGGAAGGGAGGTGGAGGGTGATGTTAACATCCTCACTATTCAAATTGCCTTGGATATATTCTGAGAAGTCTATGTTATGGTTTAAACAGCTGCCAGGTATGTGCCAACATCTACCATTCACGTGGGGCTGCAAGTCAGACTGCAGTTAAAATTATGAAGGTGGCTTTGTCCTGTTCCTAAAGGTGTGGATTCAAGCTACCAATGACTTGATTCCCTCTCTGGAGCCATTTAATTCCCAGCTTGTTTGGACAGAGCATTGCTGCTACATTTTCTCTAGTGTGTGCAAACCTTTCAAAACATAGCACATACTCTCTAGTGCATCATATTATATATGTGAAGTTAGGTATATACATGTATGCACATAGAGTATCTTCCAAACAAAGCTGATGTGTTCTTTACTGAACATTGCACCTTCTGGTCTGCAGTGATCCTTCATGATTTCAGTATTAATCATTCAGATTGAAATAATTCATTCTTATACTCAGAACTAGATAAATAAAATGATGTTCACTTATGGGTTGCCTTAAGTGCTTTGTGATGGTTTTACTGCAGATAATTTATGCTAATGATAATCTAAAGATTATTTATTTATTTATTTATTTATTTATTAATGCAGTGCAGTACATTTTCCTACAGGATATGGAGTGTCTCTTGCAGTGAGAGACATATTTGGTGCTTGTGGCCAGTTGGAGACAATCTGAGAAACAAATCCATCTCTGACTCCATTTAGAAATGCAAGTGATTATCTGGAGAATTTTAATGTCTGGCTTTTATAATTTACTTACATTTAGATATGGAAAGTACCTATTAAATATTTTCACTTAGGAAATAGAGTCAGCTTTTACAGGGCCAGAAAAGTACCTAGAAAAAAAATGGAAGAGGTTTATTTTAATGTACAGTTGTCCACACCATCTCGTTGTGGGTACAATGAAAGATGTTAGAATCATTATATTTTGCACAAGAAAGGCTAAAAAATGCTTATAATTGTCCTTATTTTTGTTGTTGATTTGTCTTATAATTTTAAGCTACCATTTTTTTCTTAAATAAACTTCCTTATCCTAAATGAGTCATATTTGCTGCTTTCTGTGTGTCTGGAGAAATATATATCTGCAATTTTACTCTAGCACAAAATCTATTAATGAATTAGAATCTAATAACTGCATGGCATTTAGATGAGGCCACAAACTTTTACTTGCTCTCCTGAGAGAACTCAGTGGGAATGTATGTGGAGAAAAGTGCTATAAGGAAAGACAACTATCAGATTCATTTTTAAATTTCCTAGTGATCATAGCCTAAATTTGTGCTAAATCTGAACTAATTAAAAATACCAAAATTACCATATATGAAAATAGGAAAAGTAAGGTGAACCTTCCTTGATGTTCATAACAGGAATGTTTACAAGTAGGGGTAATAGCGGGCTAAGAATAATGTAAGATCTGCTAGAAACATTGGTAATGAAAGTGCTATTTGCCAAAGTTGGCAGCTGTAGGGGGTACCCAGTTTATTCCTTTGGGAATCTGGGTGCTCTAGATCCATCCCACCAGCTTTGCACACCCAGTACCACGATGACAGTAGTGCTTGTAACCTGTGATCTTCCTGCCCAGGCAAATATTAACTCACCAGACTACAGCTGTCACAGCTAATAGAAGACTATTGCTCCTTGAAGTTGAAAATGATCAAATTTGAATTACCTTGCACATCAGTATTGTGTAATTGTGATTTTATTCTTCAGAGAGGGAGCATTTGTTAACTCTCCAGACACCAAAACCTGACACAAACAACAAAATGAATTTGTTGTCCCTAAAAAAAAATAAGACCTGCAAACTCTTGAGGCTGCCTGTTTTGACTTTCTGTAGATGTTTACTGTGCACTTAATTACAGCCCAGTTTTACGGATGGAGCAGTTGTTTATGTTGTGTACAGGGGAAGATCTGCTGCCAGTCACATTCCCAAAGGGCTCAGTACACGTAGAGAATAGGAGGAGCATCAGCAGCATTACAGATTGCAGTGAGCACATCTCATGTAAAAGTCAGAAGAGCAGAAAAGGGAGAACTTTAGAGGAGGGAACGAGAAAATGCGGTAACTGAGAGAAGAACATGCTGCTTGAGGAAGAAAAGCTATAAGCTGACAATCACATATTTCAAGCGTTAACACAAGCAACATGTCACGGCCACCAGGAAGAAAGCAGGACAGCCAGAAAATAGTAAGATTTTTTTGTGATGTGCAACTGAAATTGTGCATGGAGTAAAAATAAGTTATTATTGTATTGATGTGTTTTGTGCAGATGTGTTTCTGAATAGCTTGAAAGTACAGAAAGGACAGGGATGAGTCTGCCAGTATTAGAACAGAGGTGCTGGCAGCATTTATATCTACAGTGGGACTCTCTGGTGGACTGCCAACAAGCTGCCAGCTATTAATATGTGGCATTAAAAAAAAAAAAAGGCAAACCCATAGGACTTGGAGTCTGATTTTGAGCAGTAATGCTAAGATTTGCTTTAGAAACATTCATATCTCTCCAGCTACCTGGAGATATGACATGAAATTATTTTCAGACAGTCCTTCAGTATGAATCCTGAAGCCAAAACTCTTATTTTGGAGAAAAGAAGCAATGCCAGCCTCGTCTCTAGCACATGAACAATTACAGGAAGAGTTGGTTCATCTGGGGCTGCAGCATACCTGGCACCTGCTGTGTGCCCCATAGATAGCAGACCATGTCTTCATTTGGGTTTGTGTTGCATGAGCAGCGATCCTTCTTCATGCTCCTAATGTGACAGTTTTTCATGCACAAGGAGTGCACTGTCACAGGATCTCAACATGTGGCTTTAAGGCTGAAATCTGAATCTTGAAAAAACAATGGCAAAACTGTACCCCTTGTCTTTAAATGTTGGCTTTGACCATTGATCATTTAGCACAGAATTACATCAATTAGAAGTTATGTAGACTTCCTTTTTTTTTTTTTTTCTTTTTCTTCATCTTAATATTGTCCTAAAGCTCAGGCAGTTATTTTAAGCATGCAAAATTTTTTCCCAGGAGGACTCCTTTAGCTGCATGGTCATAAAAAGGAGTATTTTGTGCCATTAAAGATATCAATTATCGTTCTTCTTGTTCTCTGCAAGTGGTATTTAAAATATGAAAAATTCAGATAGCAAAATTCAGTTTGGAGGACCCTTTTCTTTTAACCATTTGTTCTGAAACCTATGTTTTAATCTTACTACTTAGCATCTTCTCCGGGAAAATGGATGTTTTGCTCTGTTTTAAATCACCTGCAACATGAAGTGAGTCACCTCATCCTGTATGATACCATTTCTTTATGCTTCAAAATTCCTTTCAGTGAGAACTAGTTATCACAGTGGCATAGGGCATTAGCCACAGTGTTTCTAAAAGTAAGGATTCTCTCATCAACAAACACAGTTTTGTCTCAGCCAATACGTTTTGCAAAGGTCTGGATAACAAAGTCAGTTTTAATAGCAATAAATAAACAATTAGTTCAAAAGTCAGCAGGATTAGTGAAAACTCCTTTTGTATGTAGCTTCAGGACTATATACACTCTCTTAACAAAGGTCACAGCACCCTCCACAGTTCTGGTCCCCCACTGAGATGTCTTCAGTCACCAACACCATTCTGCAGTCACATGCTCCTACCCACATTGTTTTTCTCATATGACATTCATATGATGCTTATCTCTTTTCTCTTCCCCATTATACCTTCAGTTCTCTTCTCCATCCCCATCTTAGTGATGGCAACTGTACCATCATCTATCCTGTTATCTCCAGAGCCACCAATTTCCATAGTATGTAATGATTCTTCATGTGTGTATACCTCCATGAAACGTGGTTGAGACTATATAGTGAAGTCAGTAACTTTTAGGAAAAGCCTGATAGAAGGACAGTGGGATCATGTAAACCTCACGTCCTTAAGTGATCTGACTCTAAGCTCAGATTCTTGATGTTCCAGGTCAGGAAGCAGCGTGAGGGTGAACAAAGACGGACAGAGATTGCTGTTAGATGGGACAGTGATAGTGGCAGTTGACAGAAGCACAGGTAGTAGACAGGGCTTGCACAAGGGACTGTGCTGTGCTCAGTGCTGGAATCGGAAGAAGGGTGGTGTACCCCACTGGAGGTGGTGAGTCCTGGGACCCCCTGCCAGCCATCCTTCTGTTCTTGCCACCATGAAACCATCATATTTGCCAAGGGTGAGCTGGTACAGTGAGTTCTCCAGATCAGGATTTCTACACCTTCGATTGCATTCACAATGTATCCCCACACTGGAAATGGCTGACCTAAATGTCTTATGGATTTATTATAACATATCGCATAAGGTGAGGTACACTTGCTTTTGCTACATATGAGGCAATCACTTAAGAAATCCTATGTGCTAAAGGAGCGTGTGTAGTGGAAAAAAATTATTCTCATGGAGAACATCAGTGTTCACGGTCATTACACACGGCTAATACTAAGTTTATTCAGAATCTCTATTTTTGTTGAAAATTTCTAACAGTATAGGAATAATTTACCATAAATACAAAAGAGCAATATAGAAGTAAGGCCACAGTGGTTTAAAAAAAGCAATAGTACTATGTTAGAATAGAAAATGTTTGCATCCAAAAGTATAATTATGACACACCTGTATATATATAACAAGCTGAAGAGATATTAAGTTGTCAGTAAGGAAAAGAGAATGTAAGTAATTGTAGAAAACTGATAGCAAAAACAAAGTGAATGTATAACTGGGCACTTAACTGCATTTTTTACTTTATCGTTAGTTCTGAAACTCTAAACAGGCTTAGGAAACACAGAATCACAGAATCACAGAATTGAAGGGGTTGGAAGGGACCTCGAAAGATCATCGGGTCTAATCTCCCTGCCAAAGCAGTTTCCTTAGAGCAGGCTGCCCAGGTAGGCGTCCAGACAGGCCTTGAATATCTCCAGAGAAGGAGACTCCACAACCTCCCTGGGCAGCCTGTTCCAGTGCTCAGTCACCCTCACCGTGAGGAAATTCTTTTGCATATTGGTGTGGAACTTCCTGTGATCCATTCCGTGGACATTGCCCCTTGTCCTGTCCCCACAAACCCCTGAAAAGAGGTTGGCCAAATCCCTCTGTCTCCCACACTTCAGGTATTTGTAAACATTAATAAGATCCCCTCTCAGTCTTCTTTTCTCCAGGCTGAACAGACCCAGGTCTTTCAGCCTTTCTTCATAGGGAAGATGCTCCAGGCCCCGTATCATCTTTGTGGCCCTCCGCTGGACTCTTTCTAGGAGATCCCTGTCTTTTTTGTACCAGGGAGCCCAGAACTGGACACAGTACTCCAGGTGAGGCCTGACCAGGGCAGAGTAGAGAGGGAGGATCACCTCCCTTGACCTGCTGGCCACGCTCCTTTTAATGCATGCCAGGAGCCCATTGGCCCTCTTGGCCACAAGGGCACACTGCTGGCTCATGGTCAACCTGTCGTCCACCATGACCCCTGACACATGAACACGAAGTTTCTAAGACTGAAGTCTGCTCAGAAGCAGAGGTCTAAGTGCTTAGAGAGCTGTAGGGTAAAAGAAAGAGTGAGTTTTGATATGAATTGGGGGCAATGGAGAACTTCGAGAAGGCTCTAATACAATGTACCTATTTCTGAAAATGGAAAATTTGGTGGGTGACAAAGGTCTCCACTGAAAAAGAAATATAAGAATATAATATAATTAAAGTTAACTTACCTTAATTTATGGAAAAAAATATTGTGTCAAATAAATAGTTTCTTTCTCCAACACATTGAAGAGTGGTCAATAATGCAGCTATGTTATTATATTTTGCTTAGGTTTCTCTAAGGCATTTGTCTTGTTACAACACAGATTTTTGTTGAGACTAGAACAATGCAGAACCTGTACAACATCCACTTGCTGCATTAAGAACTTGTTAATGAGAAATTGGCAAAGTGTGCAATGCTATTGTAAACAGGAGTTATCACCCTGGAGAGTTTCAGATATCGTTCCATGCTACTTAACATTTTGAACAGTGACATTAAAATGGAAAAATTTATTAAACACCAAGCAGTTGATGCAATGGGGGCAGGAAAAGGTCTTTCCACCAAGCCATTCTTCCTGTTCTATGTTTTCATTGGCATTTACTATTATTTTTCCACAGACTATAAACAAAAAGCACCTCCAGCCTGCCCACATGCCACAGGCCTGTAGCACTTCCTTGAATTAATTCCTGTCCAAGAATTTAATGAGTGCCAACCTAATCTCTTAGGCCTAAAGACCAGCTGCTACTCCTGCTAAATACAATCAGTTCTGCAGTGCCATGGAGGTGATCTGGCAGGATCCTTCCCTAGGGGAAGGAGGGAAAGAAGTTTCCCAATATAAGGACATAAAACTAATAGAGAGTGTCCAAAGGAGGGCTACAGATATGGTAAAAGGTATAGAGGACAAGACATATGAGAAGTGGTTGAGGTCCGTTGTTTTGCTCAGCCCAGAGCAGAGCAGGCTGAGGGGAGGCCTAATGGAAATGTCAATGGGACTGATTCTTTTTTGTTTTGCTCATTGTTATTCTTTACACTTGTGCTGAATTATAGATTTTTTTCATTATTCTGTGCTAATAATTTTTAATCTTTTTTTTGTTTATTTGTTTGTTTGGGGCGGGGGGGGGGGGGGGCGCAGCTGATGATCTGAATCAGATCAATCATACCTTTGTGAAAGAATTGGAATTTCACTGTATATACTGTTGTTCCTATTATAAAGGGACTAATAGCTCATTGCATCATTTATTCTTTTTGCAATTAAATGCTTATCATTAATTTTGGGTGGCATTTTACAGCATTTATCAATTCAGCATTCCTATGTGCTGTTATACACAAGAATGTATCTAATGAAAGTAGCTGTATCCCAACAAATGGTATTTCTTACAAGCAAAAATCCCTGTACAGAAACTAAAGTGATGATCAAGTCAGGCTCTGTCACTTAAATCATAGATTTCAGTGATTACATGTCAAGGATAGCAGCTTCTTTATTAATGTAAATGTTTTTTGTTTTTTTTTTTACTTTTAATACAGTAGCAACTCAACACCATGAAAACATTTAATTATAATTTATTTCAATTTCCATCTTTTTCTGGCAGAGCAGAGAACTTTTTGTGCTCACGTATGGGGCTTTGGTAGCCCAGCTATGTAAGGATTATGAAAAGATGAAGATGTCAACACCTGTTTAGACAGAATGTAAGTACTACATTAAATATCCAGCTTCGTTGATAATGCTATTTGTCTACCTGTGTATTACCTTTTGTATTTGTCTCTTAAATTTATGACTTCCAGCACTGTCAAGGATTACAGAGAGCATGGGGGTAAGACTTGATATTCTGTCAACAGAAATACCATTAATTTGTGAATTATGATGAGCAATTAACCTTTGAATTCTCAGAAGAAAGGTGTCAGGATTGTTTTGATTGTTTACCCTTGTTCCTTGTTAATCCTTTGTTGAGCTAGTTAATAATATAGATTTCTAAATGTCATCTCCTATTTTCATACACTCATTTTCAACTTCCATGTAAACTCTCCTCTTCTATTCTTTCATATCTATGTTATTTCAATCTCCTCAAGCTTTTTACTTCTCACAGGTGTTTCCTAGGTATAACATGCATTTGTGTGCCTACTGTCCATGTGGCCTTCCCAGGGCTTCCACTCATCTAGCAGCACTGTGGTTTTGTGACTTGGATGCTAAGAAGTAATCACACAACCAGGCTCCTTCTGTAGTCAACAACCTTCCTTAAGGGTGCAATTCAGGTGTTTCACTTGGGCACTTTCAATTGGCCTCTGACCATGGATCTGTTTTCCCCAACTAAGGGCCAATGGGCCTCTTACCTTTGAAAAGACCATACAGCAATGAGTGACATAGCACAAATAGTCAATGAGAAACTGTTTTTTTTATACAGATAACCACTTTGGAAAATGAAGATCCTATGTGGGAACATGCCATCTTTACTGAGATTCCTAGGCATTATCACAGGAGAAATAGTATCACAGAAAATCAGTAAGAAATTTTGAACTAGTTAACAAGAAGGTATAATAAGATGCTACTCAGAAGAGAAGGGCTCATGTTTTCAGGCAAAACAGACATGCCAAAGATTTACAACAATCGTACTAGACAGAATACCTAAACACTTTACTCTTAATCTGAAAACTTGCAAATAAGTTATAGTCCAATAACTATTGATGGAAGCGAGTAAAAATCATTGATTTGAAAAATAATTTATTCACAACTAAAAAGGGACAACATCCCTCAAATTTTTATTTGATATTAATACCTCTTTCAGCTCTGATGAAAATAATGAAAAAAAAAAAAAGAACAACAAAAATAGGCTTATATCTGATGCTATGGTAGCAATTAGGAAAGGGCAGTTTTGGAAAATGTGGAGACATATTTTGCTCTTTGTGGTTTTGTTCTTATAGCTCTTTCTATAAGATCTTTTTGTTTTTCTCAATAAAGAAAAAGACTCGATAAAATATTGACAGTTTTCATTGAAACGATATGATCATCTTATTTCTGTGATGATGAAAGCAGCCCATCTTGAGGAAGAAACAGATTAGCAGACCTGTGACAGATGGGAAAGGTATTCTGATCTCTCTAGATATGTATGTACATACATAATCTGTTGTGAGATGGGTGTTTTTCACTATATAGTTGCCAAGTAGCAGCTTGCCAATTTATCATTGTTTTGACTTTGCAAATCTAAGGCATAAAAATTGAAAAGGATCTTGTGCATCACTAATGCATACCTTGCTAACTGCTGATGACATTTACCAGCATTATTGATATTGATACTTAGGCAATAAATAAATATTTCATCATTTTCTGATGCATGAGATTCTACAGCTTCAAACCTCATACTGCCAAAAACACTTTCTGTCTTGTCATCACATTGAACATCAGATCACTTTTTGGCTTCTTGTCAAAAATGTGGTACAAAATCACTAAGAAACTCCATTGACTGCTGCCTTCCTTGTAAAGGTTTTGAGGCCTCTGCCAAACAGGCAGAAACTAAGAATATCCATGCATATGGACATGAAGGATTCCTTAAAAACATTTCAGAGTTGGTTCACATTCTTTCATAACGTTTCTGTCCATCTCATAAACTTTCACTTTTATTTCAAAAAATAAAAAATAAAATGCTTGGAGCAATACAGGCATAGATATTGTGCATACTGTGTTGTTACTGACCCTTGTTTTTATGTGAGAGCTAGAAATAAGTACTTGTTTAATGAAAATTTTCATTAACTTTCATTCTTTTTTACTTCATTTCTCTGAATTTGTAGTGTTTTAAATACAAATAAAGGTGGTGGTACACTGAAACTGTATGTTAATTGGCAACTTCTGGATTTGTTCTGCAACTGTTAGATGGAGGGAGATAACATTAGAGAAAAGGTAAAGAAGGAATTGTGGAGGAAAAGCAAGAAGGAGATGAAAGGATAAGAGGATAAAGTGAAGGAGATAAGGTGTGTATCCCTTTCTTGTGAGTTTGCCTGACTCCAGAACTCTGCAGTGAGGGTGCCCAGGATTTGCTGAAGTCCATGCCAACCCAGAGATGAGTGCTGTGATTTGAAGGAGCAGTTGCCTTGCTCTCCTTGGTGTGAGATGAACTCTGGGGATCACATAAGAAAGGAGAAAATCCTGTTCTGTGTAGTCCTATCCTGTTTTTAGTGACAAAACAGTATTAATTTGCATTCATTTGTGTATTATTTGTATGGTTTTATATATTATACTCATATATCTGCTATCTCATATTTATTCATATATGTAAATATAAATATATGCATGTGTATATAGTCATCATTCTTATGATGCTTGCAGGGAATATCATGCTTAAAGGAGTATGGTTCATTATATGACTACATGAACTACATGTACTGCTACTGTGCTGCAAAACGTGGTAGAAATAAGAATCTAGACCACAAAAATCTGATGTCCTCAAAACCATTCATTCAGAAACATGCAGGTGGTTTGCTGAGAAAGCACAAGAGACAGGTTTGGGAGATGGTAGGTGCAAAAAAAATCCTCTTTTTGAATGTTAACATTCTTTGTTTTCCCCTTAGGGGATACGCCATTGGCATAAGGCTGATTGATGATTTTTTAGCTCGTTCAGCTGTGAAACGTTGTCGCAGTTATTCTGAAACCGCAGACATGATCGCACAGGTAAATAAGATTTACATTCTCTAGAGCTTTGTCACTTTCAATGGTCTTAGCTCTTCCCTCCTCCATCAGTTTGTTCCAAAACAGTTATCTACATTTCTTGCTATATCATGATTGTCTTGACAACAACATCAAAAAAGACTGTTCTCCACAACCACACCCATGGTTCCCTTGTGTGAAATACAGCCTTTTCCATATTTACAATCTCACATCAACCAGTAGCACATACAGGTTCTCTTTGAGAGGAAATATCAGTTCCTAAAACACCAAAACATAGCATAAAAATGTGATGCTTAATGAGATGAGAATCTTGCAGTGGTTTTGATAAACCCACAATGGCAAGTTTAACATAAAGAATCATCAGAAACACAGAACTGGTTCACATGGGTAATAGTTTTATATCTGAGTTGAGGACACAGACAACAAAGTGAGAGCTGTGAAAGGGTGCTGACCCCTGATCTAAACTGACCTTAAAGTCATTTAACTTCAAATTTAAGTCATTTAACTTCAAATTAAAGTCATAACTTCAAATTATTCATTAAATAACTTCAGATGATTATTATCCCTCTTTTTTTTTTTTCTTTTCTTTTCTAGGAACATAAATGGCTTAAGTATCTCATACAGATTCTTAAAATTTGATATTCTTATTCCTGCCATCAGAACTCTCTTCAGAATTTCCATATTATCTCAGATATTTTTTAAGCATAGAAAGGTGATACTAGGAAGAAGCTGCAAAAGTAAGACTCAGCAATGGAAGAGAAGAAACTTAAGAAAGGAAAATGAGAAACATTTCTCTCACTTTCCACCAATCTAACAATAAAAGAAAAAATAATAATTGTGGGTACTTCCTCCCTTTTTGATGGATAAATTCCTTTTGAGTAGTCTTTCGCAATACTGCCAGTCAGTAAAGATCTAGGTGAAAAATTAGTAGCAATAATGAAGTTTCTAAAGACATAGCTTTGACCCCAGGGGCAAGTCTATGGGAAACTTGAAGAGAAATCCATAGGAAGTCTAGCTCTTCTAGACTGCAGACACACTGTAAAGGAGGTGGTAGTTTGTGGATATGAAGTTGGCTCAGACTGATACCCACTCAGATCATTGTGAATGATTCATTTTGTCCTTAACGATTTTCATCTATGAAATGTTGTCAGTGAAGATATGCCTGAGCTTTCCCAATGGTAAAAATTAACCACACTTTATAACAAAGAACTGTTTGCTAAGCGGTCATTTGCTTTAAGTGGAGAGATCAGGGAAACAGTTAATACACCAGAGATTTGTTTACAGGGGCTTGTTTTGGAAGACAAAAGTATGTCTGGCATACTTTTTGAGAATTACTTAAGAATTACCAGCAGCATCAGCTAAATATGATGTTGACTACAGAGCTGGGAAACACCAGGCTGTTTGTACAGTCTATACAGTATAGACACCAGCCTGTCAATACTAAGGCAGCAGCAGTGCGTGCTAGTAGCACAGGAGTATCGTATGTCTAAGTGATTCTTGATGGTACCAGGTAAGGTGTGATCCTGCTCACATTCGTCACACCATTTCAGAAATACCTAAGTTACGTCTGACTGAAGTGGTAGGACAGAAAGTAGTAGTATCATTCCAAAAATACTTGTCGTAGGGGAACTGATGGCTGTCATAGAAATAAAGGGCCTCTTTGCATTTCCTGTTGCAAGTATAGCTATAAAGTAATTCACTGCACGTGCACACATGCAAAAGACACACACACACCATAATCTGCCAAAGTTTAAAGCAGAAGCAAGTTACATTACAAAAAGCTTGCCATATTCAGCTAGCTCATAAAAGAGTAGAAACTACATTTTGTCCTGAAGCAAAGTGTGCTTTGGAGTCTCAAATCAGAATAACGTATAACAAAGCCTGTCCATAGCAGGAGCTGGTCCAGGGTGGAGGATCCACTGGTGGTACTGAGGTCAGCTGAATGAAAAACATAAGGGAAGCAGCATTTCAATCACTGTATTAAAACATGCTGTCTCATTAGAAGAGTGATACCAGGCTGCAAAATCACCTTGTTGTTCTATTTCATGTTCTTCTTCGGGTGGTGTATGTTCTTTGTTTTCTCCTCATTTTCATATATATGCCAGATTTCTGTTTTGCTGAGTCTTGCATTTCATTGTGGTTTCCTTATATACAGTTGCTGTAGTATAGCTGAACCATCATTGTCCAGTACAGGAAATTCAACAACAAAATACAATGAGAAGTTAACCATCAAAGTAAGGAAAAAGATACCATTTCCCTTTTGCTACAGGTTGTACATCAAAATACACTTAATGAGAGAAATCATATTACTCAGAATGATTGGAACAAAATTTAAAACAGAAAGTCTCTTGAAAATTCTGTTTTCAGCAAACTAAAAATGGAGTTCTGTGGAAGTATATTCTTTCTGAGACAAAATATATGGAAAATATTTTCACGTTTCTTTGCCAAGCATTTGTGAAGTAGTCTTCGAGCGCATTTTTCTGATGCACATGCCTATGAAATATAAGCAAAATGACCCAGGGAGTAACTGCAAATACACTGTTGAAGTTGCTGGTTCAAAATTACACAACTTTTTACATGACCTCTTTAACTCTTCAGTAGCTGTGTTCTCAACAAGGAAAAAAAATGTTTAAATACTTCATTGCACTAACTCTTAAATAGAAATCTGTTTGAAGGTGACTGTGTAGAGTAAGACCGGTTAAAAGGTTAAAATAATTAAGACAGTTAAGCAGTTAAAGTAGTTAAAGCTAACCATCTTGTACACATAGCTGTTATCCTGCAGTCCTTTGGAAAGCAAAGACGAAGTCTGCAAGGTCATGCTGTGGGTGTTTGCTGGAGAATGTTTCTGTGTAAATGGAAAGAGATGAAGCAAAGGAAAAAGCATACAGTGAGGAGTATAAAGCCAGCTTGCTATACTGAGAAATAAATAGTGGAGGAAAGCTGTACCTAAGGCAGTCAGTTTCTGTGATCCAGTGACTCAGACTGCAGAGCCTGGGATTTACTGCTAGTTTACATGGGACTGAAGGAGGGCCAACATTGTTTGGTGATGAGCCAGAGCCCTTCTACACTGAGTTCCCATAGTGCCCGCTGACTCCGTGTGTTGATGCTGTGACTTTGCATGGTTGCAGCTGGGACAGAATGAAAAAAGGCAAAACAGGCCATGTAAAAACAGGCTTTCTGCTAACTGGCAAATTGGTGTAAGAGAATGGAAACCATCTGAGAACAAAGCTCAGCTGAAGAAATATCATCCAACACTGGATTCAGAGTTTGGGTCGGGGTATAACTGAGGACTACTTTTCATAGAATCAGAGAATTATATGAAACAAGGGTGATAATTTTACACTATAAACCTGCAAAAATCAAGGTTTTACTTCAGTCCCTCCTCAAAAGATCCCAAGCATCACCAATCTGATTCAAAAAACAAACAAACAAACAAACAAAAAAACCTCAAGGTTTATATCTAATCTTAGATCTTCTAGGATCCTAGACCTAGAAGCTTTCACAGCACAATGCTACCATGCCCCAGGAGGGGTTTGTGTGTGATACAGATCGCAGCAGCCGGATAATACCCATGAAAGTCTGACAGAAGATGACAGAGTTCACAAAGCTAGTAAATGTTGTTTTACAGATCTCACCAGTGAGAGGGAAATGCAGATTGCTGTGCTAAGTGGTAAGCAGTAAACTGAAACATGAAATGCTGCACTGTAAAGAGTAAAGGAAAGTTTGTGAGTACATGGGATCAAGAATACATGACAAGGCCTTTGAATTATTTTATTCTTCCCAAACACTGACTGTAGAAAAGTACTAAGAATGAAAAGTATGCCAGCAAAAAAGTTATTTTGGCTGCCCACCCACTTCTAAGTAGATGAAGTAACCTCCTTGATTAATCTTCTTGTTATATCATCTGATTTTATAGTTTTATTTTTTTAACAGCGTCAGTTACTTTGCACCATTACTTGTATATACAGCATTTTGTAGAGTTGTATATACTACTGGGAACTCTTCACTACGGGGACTGATAAGTTAGTGGATTCCCAACTGTTTCAGTAGTTGTAGAATGCATCTGATCACTATCAAAATGTCACCGAATTTTAGTCTTGCTGCTGGAGAAACACAGGCCGCTGGATGAGAATCTGAAAAAGGGCAATCTCACATTTTTATTTGTTGAGTGCAGAGATTTCTTGTTTGACGTTAAGCAACACATAATCTCATAGAATAGCAAGACACATTTTCAAAAGACAGCTGTGCTTTTTTGCTTTTTATGGGTTCATTTTAATGGCTGGCTATGTATGTGTCTAAACAGATATTCTTTTTTATTCCATTTCATAAAAATAGCAATGAGGCAAATTTATGGATGCAAGTTTCAAAATGGTTCATTCGTTTTAATTCCCCCTTTTTTTGGAGTCCCAAAGAAAGATTGAAAGGCCTTTGTTTTACCCTCAGAGAAGTTGTACATCGTAGTTTTAAAGGAATTTCTCTCCAGTTATAGCCTGGTTTCCAAAAAACAATTTCATTTCTTATCTATTCAATGAATAATTTATATATGCACTTAAATTACTTATGAGAGTGAGACCTTTTAACAATTTGCACTTTATAGCTTTTCAATGTTGCCTTAATTTGGTGCTCTATTGCACTGCAAGCCGGCTACTGGCTTTGCATAGTTTCCTTGCAAGTTCTCTTTTACACCGGAAATTTTAACAATAGGATTTTGAAAGATTCATCATAACATAATGCAAAACACAGCTGAAATTAAATCAAAAGCACATGAGGGCCTAGCACATTTAACCAGTTACTGTCTCGTAACAAAGATCTGGAGTTTGATAGAGGGGCAGATGTGTACTGTAGTAGGAGAGTTAAAAGTACTTAATGGAGAAAACTGGTTTCTCACTGAGGGGAAGAAATAAGTAAACTGAGGTAAAGAACATGGAGTAGAACTGAACAGACATTTCCTGCTTATTTGTTCACTCATATTTGATCGGCATCAGAGTTAATGCAAAATCTAAGTTTCCTAAGATAAAATGTTGATTCTGCTTTTTTTTTTTTTCTTTTTTTTTTTGATCACTTTGTTTTGGATCGTGTTGAAAATGAGCTGCTGTGGTAGCTACTGAACTTTAATTCAGAGACAATGTTGATACAAAACAGCTTTTATAATAGCTGCTTGAGGGACAGAGTTAAATTTGCCAAAATCAGATTCTAGCTGAAAAAATAGGGTCAAGCTGGGTTTTATTTTTGTCTGTTTTGATAGAAGTATTCCAGGAACCGCATGGCAATTGCATTAAATCACAGATATTTTGGAAAGACAACACAGTTAGAATAACACAGCCCTGGGAACAAGCATCAGCAAGGGGCTGAGGCGCCTATGAGGCACATACTGCAGCAGTCAGCATTCAGCAGCTGCTCTTTGAGGTAGACACCAGGCTGTGAGGCACAGGGAAAAGGGGGTACAGGAGAAACAGCTCCCTGCAGCTGGCTGGCCAGAAATGCCAGCTTTGTTTCATGCCACGGGGCTGGTAAGTACAGCCTGTCCCCCAGCAGCCCAGGCTGGAGGACTGGTAGTTTCAACCAGCACCTCCTGGTGCTCTCAACACCAGTCATCTGTGAGTATGCAGCAAGGTAAGGGGGAGAAGAAGAGAGTAGACCTCAGTTTTGCCATTCCATGGGAAATAAGTAGGCCAGGCTGGGAAACACTCCCACTTCATATGTTTCTGACTACTCAGATGCAGAGCTTTGAGCACTCTCCTGAAGAAGAAAAGGTTGCCTAAGCCAGAGGTGGGACCCTTCAGTCCTCCTACCTTTTCTTCTTCTGCCACATACACTTTCACCTTTGTGTCCCAGCTGTTATAGGACAGTGAAGTCCTCATCCTTACATCAGCCCACTTACATCAACCCATACCTACTGATGATCTCTTTAACCTATATAGTGTCCTCCCTTTTGCATCCCAAGTTGCTTTGGTTTTCTGTGGTACTAGGGAGGAGGGAGGTGTACAGATAAGGCAAGGGAAGTGAAGCAGTAGCCCTGGCTTTTCTTTCAGTAGGTGTGGGGTAGAAACCTGCATGGATTGAAGGGGGTTAGTCTTTCCTTTTAAACTGCATGTGATAAACATTCTCATCTTCTGCATCAATGCTTAATAAAATGTATCCAAATGGCTGAGCCTCTGGGGTCAACCTGGAGCCTCTTTCTGTCTTTTGGCCAATTTGCCACAGAACACAACTATAGCTCTTAGAGCTTGGGCAGAACCTAGAGCCTTCTCCTTCATTGACTGGACACTTACTGTCGACATTCTCTGTACAAGACCTGTGCTGGAAACCAGACAAAAGCACTTCTGTTCCTGCCTGGGAGTCATGGAGTTGTAGAGATGCACGTTTAAATGGATGAGGCAGTGTGGAGATGGCAGTGCCATATACCCAGCACTGCAGGTAGTAGCTCCCTCTGGGAAACCACTGAAAAACACTCTCACTTTTAGTGGGGATTAATTTGGGAATTGCATTTTATTATTTTAATAAACATTCTGGCAAGTAGAAAACTGATTATATGAATGTCAGAAGAAAATAGGTAAAGAGAATAAATCAAAGGAAATGTGAAGTTGTTACACAAACAAGGATTAGGTTGTAAACATTTTTCTGAGTGAGATCAGAAGATCCATGACATGGGCTTTTACGAACAACATCCTTCCAGTCTGTTGTAATCACACAGTCCATTATGCTCAGAGCTTCCCACATGCTTTGGCCATTTGCTACCATGAACTTAGCAAAGTGAAATGCTGCAGTTCTGTGACCACCCGCAGGTCTGACTTACTGGTGTCAGACGTGCCTGCTGTTGGGACTTTTATGTTGGCAGTGTTGCCTCTTTGCTTTCAGGTAGAGCAGGTACATTTAGGCATACAACACGGTCCAAGTCTGCTGCAAAGTGGGGCAGCCGGGATAAAAAGAAATATAACATTTGCTCAAAGACCACAAAATCTAAGCGCACAAAAAAAAATCTAAGCAGATAGTGAAAACAGCTCTTGGATTTTGTATTTTTAAAAAGTAATGGTCTGTAAATGCAGATAGTTGTGGTGTTGTTAGTTAGCTGCATTTTTTTTTTTTTTCTGAAGGAGCTAAGAGAGTATGAGAAGAGCCAGGCAAAGTATGTTGGTTTGTTGATAAGAGCTCGATTCAACCTGTGCAAAAATATGATTCTTTGCAGACTCAGGGAGATTGGCAGTAAAATGCTGCTTAAAAGCCTACCCAGTCAACCTGGGGAAAGAAACTTGGCAGAAACTTTGTGCCTCTTTTACACAGAGTTTGCAAAGACTCAGGCAGCCCGTGTGAGAGCCACATGGTGAACCCCATGTGCAAGAGCTGAAGCACAGGACTGCGAGGCGAGAGGCCTTTATCAGAAGTAGGGGTTGTGCTGCCACCCCACCTGCCTGGGCTGCCAGCTCCTCCGCTCCAGACATGTTCTACATTCCCTAAGACACTAAAAAAATGAAAACCATCCCTCTGCAAAAATATTTTCTTGTCTTAAAATGTGGAGTTTTCTTCCAGGGCCTCTGTTGTACGCTGGCTGCAGGCCTGGTACAAGCAATGCCAGGCAGCTCTATGGCCAGCATCTGGAATATGCTCCAGGCAGGAGCTTTGTACCAGTACGATGGGAAGCCTCCCAGGTTCTCTGTGGGAGAAGATAACGCCAAGTAGTCTCTAGAGACAAAATATCACTGGTGCATTTTAATTATCGTAACGAAGCTTAGGCAGCTACTCTAGTTCTGTTTGAAAATACCATTATTATTATTATTATTATTATTATTATTATTATTATTATTATTATTAACAAAGACATAGAAATGTCAAACTAGTTGGGAATCTCAAGTTCTTGGTACCCAACACTTTGACTGTAAGATTTGTCCAAGAAATTACCTGGCACCTCATTGTCAAGTGAGGTTGCTCCTCCATGTCTCAGAAAGGTATCTCAGGGACAAGAAGGCCAGAGCTGAACAATGAGGCCATCCATGGTATTTTAGGTGCAACAGGAGATCAAAGACATTGGGATGCATTGAGTGACCAAGTGCCTTGGTGCCACATAAAAAAAAAAAAAAAAAAAATGCTGTACCTGAAAGTGCCCTGGAAGGAATACCTTTACTTTCTGGGGACTGTCAGAAAGCCACACATCTTCTATTATTTTATACACACATTTTGAATTGTATTACTTTATGACAGTCTTTTGATTTACATAGGACAAGTGTGCTGTAAGGCCTTTTACATAGGATATTGATTAAACCCTCCCACAAGTCACTATTCAATCCTTTTTACTCTTGGCTTTTGTTCTGGAGCCGGTAACATTAGCAGAGCATGAGCCTTAAGTGCCAGTGAGGACTACAGTCTTTTCACTGTTGTGCAGAAGTAATTTAAAAAGACATAAATATAAAACTGGGAGGGAAAGTGATCAAGAAGAAAGAGACCATTGTGAAAAAATATAGATTAAATCAGCTGGAAGTATGCTATATTAGCAAGATATAAAAAGGCTGAAAATATATATGTGATCTATGGTATTTCCCTTCTGTCTACAAAGTCTAGTGTTGTCTCTCTTTCCTCATTGATTTCTTTCTCGCCTTCTTCAACTAGCCTGTGAATTGTGCTGTAATGCTGTTTGCTACTGCTGAAAGAATAGATCTGGGAAGCATCTTCCCATGCCTGAAAAGCTGGCAGGGGAATAACCTCTGGTTTCTTGTTCTCAAAAAAGCACTTCAGGTTTCGCTCACTCAGCTTGGTGGCATACAGCTGGAAAGTCTGCTCCAGTTGCTCCTTCTCCTTCTCGGCATACACCCTCCAGAACATCAGCTGGAGGTGGCTGACTTTTGACTGGCAGCTGGAACAGCAAGTGGTTAGCAGGGAGAGAACGGCCATAGTCACTATCACACACCAGCCTAAAATCTGGGGGAAAAAAAAGAACAGGTGTCAGGTTAAAGAGGCCCAAGTGAAAATGCTATTTAAATCAAGTGTCCAACAGTGACTGCTGTTTGTACAGAGGGCCTGCTGCTCCTCTAGGGGACCTACCCCAGACATCACTTCCCAGTTTTCATTTGGTGCCTGCCATTAGTCTTAATGGGCCTTCCACATCTGGACCAAAGGGAGGCAGAAGAAGTCAGGGCCAAGACTTCTCCATATTGTCTATTTTGATGTCTCTTTCTCAGGAAAGTGAAAAACAGTTGTTCTTCAGGTTCCACAGATAGTTGGCTTATACTAGAGACTGTCTAGCCACAGAGACAGGCTTTGTCTCAGTTTTTAAATGATCCTATTTATCAGGGAGTGTAGTGATAGGACAAGGAGTAATGGCTTTAAAGTAAAAGAGAGGAGATTTAGATATAAGGAAGAAATTTTTCACTCAGAGGGTGATGAGACCCTGGCACAGGCTGCCCAGAGAAGCTGTGGATGCCCCATCCCTGGAGGTGTTCAAGGCCAGGCTGGATGGGGCTTTGAGCAACCTGGTCTAGTGGGAGGTGTTCCTGCCCATGGCAGGGGGTTGGAATTAGATAGTCTTTAAGGTCCCTTCCAGCCCAAACCATTCTGTGATTCTGTAATGAAAGGAACTTGAGTAATAACTGCTGAAGAGACCAGAGCAAATGCAATGGCAGGTTCAGGAACAGAGGATCTCAAATCAGACTTCAACCACAACACCACCATGCACAAAGAAAAATCCAAGAGAAGTCTAACTGATCAGTCAAATAATGTTATGGCTGTATAGTGTAACTGTAAACAGATTGGACCTGAGAGCAGAAGTAGTGTCTTGACAATTTAAAGATGATTTGATGAGAATTTATTGAAAAAATCTAATGGTCTGGCACGTAGTATATTGGAATTGCTCACTGGATTCTGTCACATAGAGGGAAAAGTGCACAAGTCGAATAAGATGTCATGATCACTAGTTGGTATAAGGGTTTCTATCTCCTGAAAGCATCACATAGAATTACGCAGTAAGAATTAGCATTAAGACACAGTTCTGAATTGTGATTAATTACATGGGTAAGTAATTTTTATCTCAGATTAATCAACCTTTTATACTGTGACCATTTTAGATGTGTTTTGTTTTCAGACTTCCTTTTCATTAAAACAAAACAAAACCCTGTTTTAACATAAATAAGCTAATGGGAATATAAAAGTCTTAAATTTAAAAAGCTTCTCCCCCCCTCTTCCCCCTCTCCCCCTCCCCCCCCCCCCCCCCCAATTATTTAACTAGGAGATTCACTGAAATCTAACCTATTCCTCTGAACATTTTTTGACATTAATAAATCAGCCCTTTGTAGAGGAAAATCTTTTTTTATGCCAAAACTCTTTTAAAATCTTCCTCTTGCCCAGTCCTGTGAGAATGCTGGGAGGAGAGGGTAAGAGGAAAAAGAAATAGTGTGCACATCAACAGATCTGTCTTGGCACTGAAACAGAGCCCAACTCGTCTTCACACTGATTAGAAATAGTTCCTCTGTTTTCGGAGATCCCTCAAGGTTTTTTCAGCATCTCCCAAGTTTTTGTTTGAGCAAATTCTGGTAGGAATATTTTAAAAGAAAGAGTTACTTCCAGGATTAGAGCAAGGGCTGAGAGTAGAAAAAATGTGCTAGCAATTGTTTTTGTAGGATGTTCTTCTTTAAGGAGAGCAGAGGTATGAATGTACGCCGAGTACCGCTGGTCTAGCCAACAGCTTTACTCACCTACTCCACTGCAATGTGGACATAAAAAAATGAAATGAAATAATTTTTTTTTTTTTTCAAATGGAGGAACGAATTCCAGTGTGGAATGGATCTTTTAGGTTTCAGAAACCCATATGAATTAGAACTGATTTCCTATGCACTGTCTCTATGGGGAGTGGCAGCCTGCCTCATGTGAACACTTGCAGTGATGTTGGAAAAATAATGGCCAGTAAAAGTCTGTGTTTAGCTGATGGAATTATAGAAAGTTTCCCCAGGGAAATATGTGAAACCAGGAAGCCTAACAAACAATTGTTTTTAGGGACTGTTATGGAAGAATGGCTTCATGTACTTTCATTTTCTGGTCACTTTGTACTAACTGATGATATCTGTGGGTATTTGAGATATTGCTCTTTTTAGCAGCTTTTCACTCTTTTGCAGCTTGGAGAATGAACCTATGTATTCCCATGCTATTCCCACTCTGAGCCTTTGCTCTTTCTATTTCTTTCTTCATTATTTCCTTCTTCACTATTTCCTATACATAAAACTTTAAGTCTTAGAACTATTTGTTACTTCTTTCTAAATCTCTCAATTAAATTGCCCTGCCTGCACTGCAGTCTTTGTCTGCATTCCAGTCCTATTTGCCTGAGGACTTGAAAATAAAACCAGGTCTTGGGTAGGAAACAGTTCCAGATGGACACAATTGTCTGGCAAAAACTTGCTGGCTCCACAGAATGTTTTTTCTTCCTGTGCTTTGCTGACAATCATCTCTCCATCATTTTCTGTAGCACTTTTTCTTTTTTTTTTTCCTATGTTTTGATTTGATTTTTTTTTGTCTTAAAATTTACTTACATTACAATGCAACGAACAGAACTGTTACACAAATATAGTAGAATGTTATCATGTTATCTTAGCCTTGCATATTTTGGTTTTATTTTAGTGTTTCTTCCTTCCTTCTTCCAAGCAGGACAAAAGCATGCTCTCTTCTGGCATCATAAACTTGAGAAATGCAAATAGAAACAAGTTAAAGAAATAATGCATCATAAATCTGATTTTCCAGTATTTTCCCACTGCTAATGATGCAACATTTCTTTACAGTGTCCATAATTGTATCAAAAAAAAAAAAAAAGGAAACTGTGGTATGGATTTTTAGTTGAACAGACCCCTCTGGGTGACATCTGTTAATCTGGCTTCCTAAACAACCCAATAATGTTTTTCTCTTCAGAGCTCTCTTCTTTCAGAAAGATAGCTTTAAGTTACCTGGCCTTATTGATCCTGACTTCAGTGGGACCCCCCAGGAAACATGTTATGGCTCAAACTGAACAAGAAGGTTGATAATTGTATTTGGCAGGGCTGCATCATGCCAAAATGTGGTTTATGTGGAACCAACAGTTGTATTTTAGCACCTTCCACAACTGAATCACAGAAGTACAAACTCTGCGGTCCTCTTATTTGTTTTTCTTACCTGTGACTGTGCCTGAAGAGTTAGCTTGAGTTCCTCGCTCTCTGAAAAGGGCATGGTGCTTTTGCCACAGGCCACCTTGTGCAGCTCCTCAAAGCACTTCACAGATTTGTTGCGGCAAATGGAATCTAAGTAGGCAGGATTTCTCAAGCCACTCATGGCACATTCATAAAAAGTCCCATTGAGCAAAGCCACAGAAAGCCACATCACTGGGGCTACCAGAGCATTTAAAGTGATCTGTCCAAAGATGTAGAAGAAATGACAGATATTCCCTTTGGGAAATATTTTTCTGGGGTTCACCCAGCAGCCTGTGAAGAGCTTCCAGGTCTTGCTGTTCAAGAAATATCCAATGACCAGCAAAACAAAAGCTGGGGAGAAGAGAAATACTAAACCATACCTGAAGTTTTCATTGCTGCAGGGACATCTGAAAGCAACAAGAGAAAATACACGTTCACTTCCCAGTGTCAGCAGAGCCATAAAACTGTAACCAATAGCAGTTCTCCGGTTTATAAAGAATTTCAGGATTGTTTGGAAACCATCCATGTCCGATGATACTCCCTGAAGAGGTAAAAATCAAAACACTTGTATCTTCAGCTGTAGGAGTCTGTAGCTGTGTGTTACGGGAGGGCTCTTCAAGGGAAGCACAGCCTGCTGCCAGCCTGGCTGCTTCAGCGCTGTCTAGATCCTGTAATGATGTCACCGTCTGTACAAATGCACTCACATTGGACCCCTCCATGAGCAGGGCAGAGGAAAAGCACACAATGCCCTGTTATCAGATACATTTGCAGTCTCGGCAGTCTTATTCTTTCTTTACTTTTTTTTTTTTTTTGGCTGTAAATAGAGAGCAGAGTAAATGCACACACTCACCAGTTCCAGGAGTTCCTGAGCTGTGATTATCAAAGCTGCCAGCAATGTAGGGAAGGACCTAATATGGAGCTAATGGTCCCAGGGGAGCGTGACGCCACTGAAAGCACAAGTTATAACAATAAAACTGGTTTGTATGGGGCTGTAAGCAGAGGAACATCAAGGACAGAATAAGCAGCCTTACACTGTACTTCTCTGGAGTAACACACAGCTCCAGATTTCTGTCTCTGGTTCCAGTGGAGTGCAGAAGAGACAAATCTAGTTTAATCTCAAGCCTGTCTGCCCCTTAGCCCTATGTACCTCAAACAAAGCTAGTCTGCAGGATGGTGCATCCTATAGTTTATTCTCTAGTTTGCACCCAGTAGATTCAAACTGTAGAGTTTCATAGAATCATAGGACGGCTTGGGTTGGAAGGGACCTTAAAGACCATCCCGTTCCAACACCCTGCCATGGGCAGGGACACCTCCCACCAGACCAGGTTGCCCAAAGCCCCATCCAGCCTGGCCTTGAACACTTCTAGGGATGGGGCATCCACAACTTCTCTGGGCAACCTGTGCCAGGGCCTCACCACCCTCTGAGTAAAGAATTTCCTCCTAACCTCTAATCTAAATCACCCCTCTTTTAGTTTAAAACCATTCCCCCTTTTCCTATCATTGTCTGCCTGAGCAAAAAGATGCTCTCCATCTTTTTTATGTCGCCTTTAAGTATTGAAAAGCTGCAATGACTTGATCCTGAAGCCTTCTCTTCTCCAGCCTGAATATAGCCATCTCTCTCAGCCTGTCTTTGTAGGAGAGGTGCTCCTGCCCTCTGATCAACTTAATAGCCGTCCTCTGCACCTGCTTTAACAGCCCCACATCCTTCTTGTGCTGGGGGCCCCAGACCTGGATGCAGCACTCCAAGTGGGGCCTCACAAGGGCAGAGTAGAGGAGGACAATCCCTTCCTTCGACCTGCTGGCCACTCCTGTGTTGATGCAGCCCAGGATGTAGTTGGCCTTCTGGGCTGCAAGCACACGCTGCTGATTCATGTCAAGCTTTTCGTCCACCGGAAGCCCCAAGTCCTTCTCTGCAGGGCTGCTCTCAAAGAGTTCCTCTCCCATTCTGTACTCTTGTCTGGGATTGCCCTGACCCAGGTGCAGCACCTTGCAGCTAGACTTATTGAACCTCATTAGGTTCACATGGTCCCACTTCTCAAGCTTGTCCAGGTCCCTTAGGATGGCATCCCTTCCTCCTGGTGTATTGACTGCACCACTCAGCTTGTTTCCTCCTTTTGCAGGTTGCTTTCAAGATGTACCTTGGGGTCACCCCCAGCGTGAGCTGCAGTAGCGCTGCAGGTAATGAATTCTCCTTAATCCTTGACAAAAACCCATTGGTGGACTTTGTGGAGGAGCTGCCAGCGGAGCGAGCATCACTTTGCTATTGCAACCTTCTCTGTGGGGTGATTCGAGGTGCCTTGGAAATGGTAAGGAAGTGCACATCTATTTTCTCTCTTCTTTGGTAATGAGCAGGGACACAACACCACGAAAGCAACACCACTTGTTCAGATAACTGAAATAACCTTAGTAGTGTTCAGCCTCTCTCTCAGATTAAATGTCTATATTGGCATAGAAAGGGCCAGGCTGATCCCGGATGCGAAGAAGCACGCAGCTTGACTCACTGAGCTCTGTCTCAGCTGTGCTCCTTTGGTGGCTGACGGAGCTGGGGAGTCAGCTAACACAAAGTGGCAAGAGCCAAGGGGTCATGCTGCACTTCTCATTTGATCCTTGATCCTATATCATTTTCCTGCATAGGCGTTACCAGTAATAGCCATCCCTCTTTCTTTCCAAATGTATGAAAACAAAGCATATTCAGGTCACAGCAACACAACTGCAGATCAGATGAAAGAAAGAACCAAGTAATGTTAAAACCCAAACATCAGAAGTGTATTAGATGGCATTCCAAATTTAATATCTCAAAAATGTAAGTTCTCAGAACAAAGCAAAACACTGGCATGATGATTAACACATTATTCAAATTCCAGTGTACATAACCTTCCTTTTTATTAACTTAGTTTGGAAAGATATTTTTAAAATTCTAGAAAGCTGTTTCTTATGAAGCCTGTGAAAGAGGGTCCTCTTGTGGTGAGAGATAAGAAGATCGTTACACTGGAGGGAAAAAAAAAAAAGAAAAAAAAAAAAGGAGTATTTCTTTGCTTAACTGATCAAACCTGCTTCTTTCTAGGTTCACTTAGCAGCAGAAGTGACCTTCCTGCAGGACAGGCTGAAGGGTGATGCCGTGACAGAAATAGGAATTACATTTTTAAGGAAGGCTGAAGACAGAAAGCACAGAAGAAATAAATGAAAGGAATATTGGGAGAAACCTTTGCTAAGTGATGTTTTGCACCTTTTGTTTCTGAAGACAATGTATAGGGTAGAAATGTTTCCTTGAGTCAGCTGCACCACTCAGATGTTGGAAGGGTGAAGAGAGCTGGGAAGCAAACACAAGGGCAGAGCAGGGGGAGAGCAATCTTACTTATCATGACACAGGTATTGATGCTAAAGATCAAAGCGGCCTTGCCCTTTCTTCTCACATAACCATGCTCTTGAGCTCACTGGAAGTTTTACCTCACTATTTAGTGCATGCCTGATACAAAATATTCAATTGGACAGCCTGCTGTTTTCAGCTAAACATGACCATCTATTTCCATCTTGTTTGTTGGTGATTAAAAGCATGGCTGGTAAGAGATGCTTTATTTCCCTGTCTGATTGGGGTTCAGAATAATAAATCCTTTTGCTGTGACTACCATATGCGGTTTCTCACTGTGAAATGTATGCTTAGGTATGTGATGATTTGCCACTCACGGTTCTTTACACGAGGAATCCTTCTGCCTCTGATACCCAACAGACATGCAATTTGTCTGGTGTGGGATGTGGTGTGTTAGGGCTCTTTCCTCTGGGCTGGGGTGCCTTGTGTGTTCATCAGGCAATCATGGCAGTGCTGGTGTTGCTCCAAACTTTAGCTTTTGTGCCATTCCCACACTGGCCAGCTCTACAGGAGCACTGATCCTCTGACCACGCTGGAAAAAAGCATAGCATATTTAATATATAACCACTGTGGATCTGTACTTCAGCTAAGGAAACTTCAATAAAATGTCAGTGATTGCCATACAACCAACTTGCTGGTCAGTGTGTGCGTTCTTACACGACCTTTGTCAAAATCTTCCTCTTGGCAGTGGACTTCTGTTATCACAACATGACAGAATTAGAGAAACACCAGTCTCACAGGCACTTGGGTTACAGGAAAGGTTTAATGCTGTCTGGTGTTAGGAAAGAAATCTGGGTATAGGTGGGAGAAAAGCCCAGGTCCCAAATCCTCATGCAGTGCCCTACCCACAGAGCCAGCTCACTGTAGACCTTTAAGAGATCAATTTTACTCAGAGTAAAAATTAAGCTTTTCATTACTCAGCCTTGGGCTCAGCCCAGTGTGCGGTAATTGCTACAAATAACAAGTTACAGCATGTAACAACACATTAAAATGCTCAACAAGTTCTCCAATTGCTTTTTGTAAAAATGGATCTTAAAGTTAGCATGGAGTTTGCCTGATTTCACTGCCTGTACAGGAGCTCTCAGCAGGTTTTTGCTGGTTGTGCCCAAGCTCTTTGTGATGGACACTTGGCAACTCTGTCTGCCCACAAAGAGGTGCTTTCCAAGGCAATGGCCATTTTTCCTCTCTCTAGCAACATCCTGCCAACAGAATATTCTCCGTTTGTCATTATCTGCAGAGTGAATAGCCTGTGCCATCCTTCTTTTGTGGGATACTATTCTCTTAAAACGTCTGTTGCATTAGACTTTCACACAGGTGCACACCCCTTCCTTCCGTGCCAAACATTTGTGGTGCTACTTGGTGTAGGACTCCAAAGCTGCTGCTTTCTATATTTCAGAATAAACAGCCCAATAAAACCTTTTCTGTTATTTAGACTTGATAAGATTTGGAAGATACATTTCCACAGTGCAAATGAACATATAGCAGAAATGCCTGAGCCAGTCAAGCCAGCGCAGATCTGAGATTGAGCCTGGAGATAACATGATACTGCCAGACTGGACTGGGTGCCAGTTCATACTCATTTCACCTCATTCTGGTGAAATCAGGCATCTGGTCCTGCAGCATTTCCTCCTCTTGGCTTCCCACTGCCTTCCCTTGTACTGGGTAGGCATGCTTGATGTAAACACATTGTTCTGCTTTGTTTTTTGCATTTTCGTCCCACACTGAATCACCTTGTCTATTGTATTCCAAAGAATCACAGAATCACAGAATTGTAGGGGTTGGAAGGGACCTCAAGTGATCATCGGGTCCAACGCCCCTGCCAAAGCAGGTTCCTTAGAGCAGGTTGCCCAGGTAGGCGTCCAGACAGGCCTTGAATATCTCCAGAGAAGGAGACTCCACAACCTCCCTGGGCAGCCTGTTCCAGTGCTCAGTCACCCTCACCGTGAGGAAATTCTTTTGCATATTGGTGTGGAACTTCCTGTGATCCATTCTGTGGACATTGCCCCTTGTCCTGTCCCCACAAACCCCTGAAAAGAGGTTGGCCAAATCCCTCTGTCTCCCACACTTCAGGTATTTGTAAACATTAATAAGATCCCCTCTCAGTCTTCTTTTCTCCAGGCTGAACAGACCCAGGTCTCTCAGCGTTTCCTCATAGGGAAGATGCTCCAGGCCCCGTATCATCTAAGGAGCATAAGAAGGAGCAAGCAAATGCTAAGCAATATGTCAACAGAAAGTAGTGGTGAAACAACACCCATCCATTACAGCCCACATTTCAGAGAGAGCATTCACCTCTGTGTAGAGAGTGACCACAAAGCCCCTCCACTTTTTTTGTTTACACTGGCACTTTTCAAGAGACAGAGACTCTCTCACACATTTCAGATCATATTTCACAGGTAATAATAAAAAACACTACAAATATATATTCATTATACACAGTAGCCATAAAGCCAAGCATCATCTTCCTATACGTGAGCTCCGAGATGTCAGTGGTAATTTTTCCATCAATGTCAGACAAGCACAAGCTCACCATTTCAGCTTTTAGACATCTCTCCAGACACGTGGAGAAGGTCTAAAGTTCACTGCTGGAGAGGAGGAAAGTGATCAGCAAAGTGATGCACTTCTGTCCATGGCAGAGCAGAGCGGTATCATGCTACAGATGTCTATGAAAACAGGAAATTAGAGAGGAAACATTCTTAGAAAAACAGTAACAATAGGAAAAACAGTGACACAAATTACATTATCATTAGTTGCTGACATTAGGTAACCTGTAGACGTACAGATTTTACTTGTCTTATTTAGTAACATATTTCCAGAAGTCTGTTTCTCAGTGTTTCTTGATAGTGTAGACATTTCTTTTGGAGCTGGCTGATGGAGCCCTCAGAAGTGCACTAAGACTTCTATTTGAAATTTCTTTTCATTTCTTTCATAATTACACAGAGAAGGTATGAGTGTTAAATAAATATGAGGAAAAATCAAAAATTCAAATATGACTGCATACGAAAGCATTACATAAATATCTGCTCATATCCTTATAAACATATAGAATTTTTCTCCTTGCCCTAAAAGTAATTTTATGTATGAAATATAGACTGCACAGGCAAACTTGAAGATGTGAAGAAGACCTTCTGAAGCCTTTGCTCTTTCATTTTAACGAGAAGTCCTGGCTCTGCGTCTTTCCTGGAAAGTCAAAGCAGCTTTGGTAATGGGACCCTGGCAGTTCTGCTTGTGAGTGGGAAATGGCAAAAGCCCGCTCAGATACAGCTGAGAGGATTAACACAAACTCTGTTGGTGTTTTCACTGCAGTTTCTCCTCGGAAAGTGAAACAAACATGGCTTTATTTTTAAACTGGATGCTTTATATATATATGTATGTGTGTGCATTGTTTATTTTTAAACCAGATGCTTTCAGTCTATCCTGAATTATTTCATGTGTCTCTATGGTAAAGCCTGGCCCCACTGAGTCAAGGAACGTTTTGGTGCTGATTTCAGTGGGGCCAGGACATTGTTTCCTTCCAACTTATGACATTCCAGAGCAGATTTATTGTTTTCTAGATGTCAGCAAACAAATGAACTCTTCAATAGGAGAGGTAAAGTGGGACATTTTAAGCTGAACTGTGCTTCCTGGAGGCACAAATAATAAACTGGACACCTGTTACACTATTAACATCGGGTTTCTTGGAAGAATAAGAGCCACTGATTAAAGTGCAGTAAACACAGGATTAGATCCTCTTTTCCTTTTATATGTCATATATTCTACTTAGAGTAAGAATGAAGTCACCAAACTAGTTTTGTTCATCTAATTAAAATGGGTACTTTCTTGCTTCCTCATTTGAAAATGGCTGTAACAAGCAACATTATGGGATTTCTCTATCTGTCTGAATAGTTTCCAAGTTAGAGTTTTCTGTCTACAAAGAGAAGGTTTCTGGGAGGAGTGAAAGGACAGCCTGGACCAAACAGCCCGACTCATCTCTTGAAAATACTTTCAGAGAAAAAAATAACTTTATCAATCTTCACTCAAAACTGGTGTATTTGCTTCTTATCATTAGGAGTTCTTTGATAAGAACATCAGTGTTTGCTAACAGTATGCAGAATTGCAGATTTATAACATCCTTAAATGTGTAGCTGTTAATATAAGCTTCACCTACACTGTCATATTATTAACAAACCTAACTCCTCAAGCCATGTAAATTTGCACTTGGCCTCCAATCTGGATCAAGTTAAACAGATTATTTGGTGGATACATCCAGGGGTAGCTTAGGTACTGATGACAGGGCCAGAAATCTATGTGTAGTATCATACATTAAAAATACATAATATTTTTTGTTTTTTGGTCAGATAAAATAGAAATCAATATAAATGGAATATCAATTGGAAGTTATGCATACCTTTTTTCCACAGAAAACTTTTAGAATAACAGGAAATGAAGAGTAGAAGAAGGCCTGCTGTAAAAGGTGCTCAAGATCAGACAGTGGTAAAGAAAATTCACCACAGTGAAAGCTTTTAGTTTCACTGTTATCTAAAACAGCTAGACACACAGGAGTAAAATGGCTGGAATTTATTTATTTATTTATTTATTTATTGGTTATTCCAACTGATGACCAGCTGAAGTCATGCTTAGCATTTCCAATGGACTTTGTGCACATGTGGCTCCAAAATGTTAATTGCTTCCCAGATTTTAAAAGACATAATATTTGCCTTGAGAAACTAATTGATTGAAAGCAAATATTTTAGTCTAGAGCTTGTTTTAAGCTCTACTGAAATATTTATTTTTAAGTCAAGTGATAGCTAATAAACTAAGCTAAACTTATGGTCAAAATTTCAATTCCTTTTTGTCCCTGTGTTACTGACAGGTATGAAAGTTTGGTTTTGTCACTCCAGCTGCCAAATTCTCTTAAGGCATTTGGAAAATAATTTGACATAGTACATGCTGACATCTTTGCTGTGGATCCTTGTTATTTTACATGACTCTTTCTTAATGAACATCAAGATATGAAAACTCCCATTGTGAACCATGTATTTATTTAAATGCACCTAAACAAAAGTATAGTTTATTAAAAAAAAAAATCTCCTGAGGTTTAAATGCAATATTTACATACTGATTTCAGTAAGAGCTCAGAATAAGACTCTTTTCATATTAGTAGGTTTAAAAGATTGCCAGTGTTACAAACGGTATGTTTCATCAAAATCCTGATTCACTTGCATGTGCTTCATCCACAAATCCTAAAACATCATGAATCTGATCTCCTTCACTGGATGCCTTGCCCCTGTTTGTGTTCACGTACTTGTGTATCATGCTGTAATGCTGCTCTTTTGTATTGAAGCTATACGGGAATGAAATCTTCTGCCAGTCTTCATTTCTGGGAGTCCAAAATGGTGCTGGGTCAGCAGGTTCAAAAAGAAGTGAACGTTTCTTTCTGCCAGCTTGGCTGCATGGTCTTTAGCCTTGATCGCAAAGACCTCTCGTTCCTTTTTCAAGTAAATTTTCCAGAACTTCAGCTGAAAGTAGCTAACCGGGGAGCGACAGTGGATGGAACACGTTGCAATGAGTGCCAGAGTCATGATGATGGCAATCAGCAACCATCCTACAATCTTGGAAAAGAAACAGGTGGGTTAACAGTGTTTTTACATAGTCCTATGTAAGAGTATAGAACATAACATTGAATCAGACATGGAAACTGTATTTTTGTAGGCCGGACATGGATTTGACCATGAAATACAGGAATCATTCCTGGTTTGTACAGGACTTTGTCATCCCTAACATATTTGCTTCTTAAGTGTGCTGAAAGTAGGTCAGATATAAAAATCATGTACATTAATTACAATGATCTCATGTCTTCCATCTTTGTTTGACTGGTTTGTTCCTTTTAATTTCATTGAAGTATCAGTAACAGTCAGTCTTCCCTGATTTTACTCCTTTCTTACACTATCAGAATTCAACAGTATAGAATTTGCCCCTTTTCAGCCTTTTTCCTGGAGGATCCACAAGCTAAATATTTAACAAATTTAAATACTTTGTGTGTGCGCATAATTATCTCATAAATCTAACTTCATTAGCCAGCCTTAATGTTTTCCTGAGAAAAAGTGATGAAAAATGTTTTTCTCCTGGAGTTAAGGAGAAGACCAAACAAACAGAAACAAAAGTGTAGTGCTGCCAAAATGCTTGAGTTTCATTTCACCGCAAATGAAAAAAATCCACTCACGAGTGCTATTGTTTTTTTGATCATGCAGTTTGCTTTCAGAACTACAATTAAACTGTAATAAGGTAGATACATTTTTAAGCCATTCATCTAGACTACAAGTGTGAATTTAATAATAGGTTCAAACTTTGAGGTTTGTAGTGAAACCAGCCATCTATTGCTTCACTCGCCAGTTCTCTGTTGCAATGAGACATTGGCTTCCTCCCTATTCATGACCTCAGCTTTCTCTCAGCTAATGCATACTTACAACAGTTTGAGATATTTAGAGAGGTAAAAGTGGAAAAAGAGATGAGATTGTGCCAGATGTAATCTAAATGAGAAAAAAAAAACAGCAGTGGAAAGTTCCCTGCCCAGCTCTGGAAAAGGTTTTGCAAGTGCCTCTGCCAAGCAATTGCTATGCAAACATGAAAAAACAGAAGCTAACACAAACAGCCACTTGTTACCTTTCTGTTAGTATTTTTTGACCAATGAATTTTAGCTAATTGTGTACTTTTGCTAGTCACACAGTGTGAGAGATAAGGACTCTTGCAGTCCCCTGCAGGCACCAGTGTGTGTGAAGATGGTGGGGCTGGGGTCCATCAGGGAAGAGCATAGTAGAGAAGCTTTACCTGGGACTGGGCTTGAAGGCTGTGAAATTCACCTATCTCCTTGGACAACTCCTTGTCACAGGGTATTTTCTCCAGCGATGCATTGCAGTACTCTTTGATGTCCCTGCACACCAGCTTTCTGATTAAGCTGCTCCTGCTTACTGCACACTCATAGAAGCTGGCACTGAGCAGGGCCACCGCGATCCAGGTGAAGGGAGCCACCAAGGTGCTGGCTGTCACTGGCATCAGCACTTTGCAAAAGTTTCCACAGGAGTCACAGCTACACCGGTTCTCTGGAGAGCATCTGCCCGTCACCAAAAGCCAGACCCTGGCGTTTATCATGTAGCCGAGCAAGAAGAGGACGAAGGCCGGCACTAAGAGGAAGACAAAGCCATACAAGGTGTTCCAGGAATTGCAAGGACACTTGAAGACCACGGAGGAGAAGATATACTCGCTGGCAGCTGTCAGCAGGGACACAATGCTGTAACCCAGAATCTTCTGGTGGCGGATACAAAAATCCATCGCAGTGCGTAACTTTTCCATTTTCTGCTGCAGGCTCCAGTGGTCTCCCTGTGTTTCAAGGATAGTGAAATCTCAGTCAGGAAAGAAAAAGAGGTGTTTTTGACATCCCACAGCTTATAAAAGCCCAAAGTGCTTTCACTTTCTGTTGCTAAAGCTGTAGCAGCAAATCAAAATCATTGAAGCAGCCCTTTAGGGGAAACAGAAGAGCATGAACTTGCTGCACAGTGTGACAGTCAAGTGGATACCCCAGTGGAAACCCATCCCAATAATCAGCATCAAAACAGCAAAGTCTGTCTTTGTTTCCATGAAAATAGTTTTATATTTGTCCAGACATGCCTGCATTGCAACTAGCAATGGCTTAAACCTCACAGTCTTCTCAGGGAAGCTTTTGAGTGAGGCATCAGATCAAAAGTGTGAACAAAATGTAAGGAAACCACCCACAATTGTGTACATTTTTAAATCCAATCTTATTATTAGCAATACAATATGGCTTGTTCTTTACAGAAGAAAAATTATCTATAATCATGTCAATTTTTAAAGCTAACCAATTAATCATTTTAAAGTAATCAGAGAAGGTTAGCCCATGCACAACAAGCATTGATCCAGGATTACTGAGTGAAGCTCTGGCTACCAGAGTGCCTTTTGCCGCCTTTTGCCAGGAATCAGACTGTGCACTCCCACCACCATAGCAGCTAGTGGCATCTCTATAGCTTCCTACCCCCAAAAAAAACCACCCGCTCCTAAAAAAGCAAAAATTAAGCAGCTAAGCCAATGGCATAAAGTGGAAAAATGATGCAAAAGGCTTGCATACCGAAGAAAAATATCTGGAAGTGATTGGCAGACTGAGCTTCCTGTGAAAACATTTGTTACATAGACTACATAGGTTTCATTGACACCCTGAAAGGGCTTTGACCAGACCCCTAATAAAGATTTTTCTCATCTGAATTGTCAGCTGGACATTTGTAGAGACTATTTCAAGCAAGTCAGCAAGTGTGATGTGGTGCTGGCTGTATTGCTCATGCTACAGGAAACAAGCACAGAGCAAATAAAATGGCTCCGGTGAGAATTATTGCCGATGAACTTTGAGAGTCATTTAAACCTTCTGAAGTCTTCTAGTGTACAGTTTGAAGGATGGTCCTCACAAATAAAGTGATGAGGTAGCACCAGGCTGTTTGGGTTGTCACTCTTGCTACATTTTTATGACTGAAAATAGAGAGCATCTGCACCCAGGTTATGTTTAAAAGAAGGAAAAGAATAATAACAATATCAATTGAAATGTATAAAATCATGATGGATACTGGTGAACCCTGTGTAGTGTGGGTAACTTCTTTAGGACTTATGTGGAGGTGCTAGTATGATGTTCTTCATAGATTAGTGACCCATACACAGTCATCCAAGTAAGGTATCACATATATTCATAGAAACATACAATCATCGAATGGCTTGGGTTAGAACGGATCTTTAAAGATCATCTGGTTGCAACTCCCCTGCCATGGCAGGGATGCCACCCACTAGAACAGGTTGCTCACAACCCCATCCAGCCTGGTATTGAACACCATCAGAGATGGGGCATCCAGCGCTTCTCTGGGCAAAGACATACTTTGTTTCAAAAGGAGACAGAGTCTAATTTTCCTGAAATCACTTTTATTTATTTATTTATTTATTTTTCTGGTCAGATTTTCTTGCTACAAAATGCTGCTCCTTTTCATCTGGTTACTAAAGGTCCCTTCAGGGTCAGCTCCATGAAAGACATCCTAGAATTAAGGGCTAACTAACCTTTATGATTGTGGAGTTGGATTTGCTAAGAAAGTTGTTTGCTTGTTTGTTTGTTTGTTTGTTTTTTCCAGTTCCGTATCATTTACTTGTTCAGCAGTATGTCAAGAGCTAAGGTAGCTGTCAATCAGGACTATTCAGGTAGTGAGACAAACAAATTTGTACAGTCATGAGACAGGATAATGCAACTTAGCAATTTGCTAGAGCACTCTCTTGCTAACACTTGAGCTCCCCCAGCTTGAATGAAAGTTTCCAAAAGTTGGCATAAAAGAGATTTGAACAAAGAACTTGACAAACAATATCTTCCTTGTCAAAATCAAAAGATTTTGAACACCATGGAGTGCAAAAATATGTGTTATCAACCTGTCATCCCTGTACTGGACAGGGTCTGTGAGACTGCCATGTTACAAGCCTATCCAACACAAGACTTTAACATGAAGAGTTTTATATATATATATATGCACACATAAAAATTATACGTACATATATATACTACATGTGTATAATGCATATAAAGAGTGTGTGTGTGTGTATCCATATATATTTTCCCCTGTACTCAGCTCTGGTGACGCCACACCTTGAGTGCTGTGTTCAGCTCTGGGCCCCACACTACAAGGACATCGAGGCCCTGGAGCTTGTCCAGAGAAGGGCTATGAAGCTGGTGAAGGGCCTGGAACACAAGTCATGTGAGGAGCGGTTGAGGGAACTGGGGTTGTTTAATCTGGAGAAGGGGAGGCTCAGGGGAGACCTTATTGCTCTCTAGAGCTACCTGAAAGGAAGTTGTGGGGAGCTGTGGGTTGTGATAGGACTAGAGGGAATGGCCTCAAGTTGCACCAGGGGAGGTTTAGGTTAGAAATCAGGAGAAATTTCTTCTCAGAAAGAGTAGTCACGCATTGATACGATTTAATGGCTTAGTGGGTAGTATTGGTGATAGGAGGACAGTTGGATGAGAAGATCTTGTAGATCCTTTCCAACCTTGTGTTTCTATGATTCCATGATTGGAACAGGTTCCCCAGGGAAGTGGTGGCATCACCATTCCTGGGAGTGTTCAAGGAAAGGTTGGATGTTGTGCTTAGGGACATGGTTTAGTGGGTGACATTGATAGTAGGGTGATGATTGGACCAGATGATCTTGGAGGTCTTTTCCAACCCTAATGTTTCTATGATTCTATGTTACACTGATCAGAGGCTAGAGCCTGAGCTGGAAAAAGTCATATGGAACATGTGGAACAAGGTAGATAAGGCTGCAATTTGCAAGGTCCTGCAGTTTTGCCACCTAACCTAACCCATAAAAGTGGCCTAAAAGAAAGCTGGAAAGGGACTCTGTCAGGGAGTGTAGCGACGGAACAAGGAATAATGGCTTTGAACAAATGGAGGGGAGGTTTAGATTAGATGTGATGTGAGGAAGAGATTCTTTACTCAGAGCACAAAGCGCACGTGGGAATTAGCGCTGAAGATGCACCTTGCTTCTGTTCTTTTCCATAAAGAATAGAATGAAATTACCTAAAAAACAGTGTTAAAAATAAACCCAGGAAACAGGATGGGAGGTGGAGGGCAGTCCCTGTGGCCGAGGGGCAGCCTTTCTCTCTGGCAAGTCAAATGGCCCGGGGGAGCCAGCCCCAGAAAAGGGACCCTCAGCCCTCCCAACCCTCCTCCTTCTTCCACGTGAGGGCATCTTCCAGGCCGCTCCCAACACAGCCGCCTTTGGCCACGCGTGGGCCACTCCATCACAGAGGCTTGCTGAGGTCACAGTGGCCACCACTGCCCTGCCCTTGCTCCGGGCCCTATAAAACAGGACCCCTGCAGCTGGCCCAGCATTCGCTGAGCTTCTAGGCACTCTGACAGCCAGCTTGTGCAGCAGAAAGAAGTCCAGAAGCAGGAAGGCGAGAGGCAGGCCTCCTCGGTGTGAGAGGACAGCGATGCAGTCCAAGGAAACACCGAGAAGGAATGCACCTAATGAGAAGAAGTGTCATGGGCAGAGGGATAGCGCCTGCGGCACAACTGACACCGGTGCCCAAGGGACCTCTGGCGCGCAGCCCACAGACACTTACAGGTGGTACCACTGGGAGCGGGGAACAGGCCGCCCCCTCAGCCATACAGCGACAGGGGGCCTGGGCCTTCCCAGTGGCACAGTGGTGGTGTGGGGCGAAGGCGGGAGTGTCAGCCGGACAGCCAGGTGGAGCAGAGGCGTGCCCATAGTCTGGAACACAATGTAGGACCCAGCCGTGGCTGTAAACCAGACGGCAGCATCAAACCCACAAATGGGAATGAGCCGGACAGTGGAATGGGACCTAGGGGTGGAAGTGGACGAGCCCCTGGTTTGGCACCCTGGCCTGAAAACATTCCTGACGGAAGGCATCCCATTTGGGCAGTCCCGGGCAAGGAGTGGCTTATCCTTCTGCCAAACACTGTGAAGCCCATGCAGGTGGATCCACCAGCTGATGTGGAGGATCCAATGGAAGTGGATCCACCTCGGCCAGATCAGACCTGTGACTACCCCAGCATGTCTTCGCTCTCTGCCATCCGGGCCCACCAACAGCATCGCAGGAGTGCTGGGCAAGCCCCCTACTCATCGCTCAGGCTCCATCCCAAGCATTAGTTTGGAGCCACCAAACACCATGGACATCCCACGGGCTTCTCTGCAAGATGTCCCGGCAATAAAGAACTCTGTTGCCGATTCTCAGGGGTTGTGTGAATGCTTCCTTCCCATCCCCCAGCCCTTGTGCGAGAGGTGGCATCCTTTCTGCACAGAGCCTCGAGGAATAGCGCAAGAGAGGACCCAGCTTCCTTCAGGCTGCTGCACTGGGGTGACAGGAGGAGTCCCCGAGGGCCACCACGCGCCTTTAACATTTGTGAAAATAGACTGAGGGGTGAAAATAGTAGTGTGGAAGTGATTATAGGTGGCTAATTTCTTATATTAGGAGTTTCTATATCTGAGTAATTGCCAACGACAGACATGGAGAAGGCTGAGGTACTCAACAACTTCTTTGCCTCCGTCTGCACTGGTAGATGGGCTTACCAAGTCTTTAATTTCTCTGAACCCGTAGATGGAGGCTGGGGGATCAAAGTCCCACCCACTGTAAGTGAAGAGCAGGTTCAAGACCACCTGATGAATCTAAACAGGTACAAGTCTATGGGACCCGATGACATGAATCCCAGGGTCCTGAGGGAAATGGCTGATGTAGCTGCCATCTCTCCATCATAGTTGAAAAGTCCTGGAAGTCGGGTGATGTCCCTGGTGAGTGGAAAAAAGGGAAACGTCATGCCCCTACTCTTTAACAATTAAAACAATCAGGAGACATTTCTTCTCAGAAAGAGTGGTCAGGCATTGGAACAGGTTGCCCAGGGAAGCGGCCAAGTCACCGCCCCTGGGGTTGTTCAAGGAAATCACAGAATCAGAGAATATCCCGAGTTGGAAGGGACCCATGAGGATCATCGAGTCCAACTCCTGGCTCCACACAGGTCTACCCAAAATTTCACACCATGTGACTAAGTGCACAGTCCAAATGCTTCTTGAATTCTGAAAGGCTTGGTGCCGTGATTCTGTGATTCTGTGACTATGTCCCTGGGGAGCCTGTTCCAGTGCGTGACAACTCTCTCGGTGAAGAACCTCTTCTTGATATCCAGCCTGAACCTCCCCCGTCGCAGCTTGACACCATTCCCTCAGGTCCTATCGTTGGTCACTAAAGAGAATAGGTCGGTGCCTGCCCCTCCACTCCCCCTCATGAGGAAGCTGTAGACCACAATGAGGTCTCCACTCAACCTCCTCTTTTCCAGGCTGAACAGTCCAAGTGACCTCAGACACTCCTCACGCGTCTTCCCCTCTAGGCCCTTCGCCATCTTCGTAGCCAAGGAAAGGTTGGACCTGGTGTGTAGGGACATGGTTTAGTGGGTGACATTGGTAGTAGGGTGATGATTGGACCAGATGATCTCGGAGGTCTTTTCCAACCCTAATGATTCTATGACTCTATGATTATATATGTGCATATGTATGCCCCTCACAAGGGGAGCGGAGACACAGGCACTGAGCTCTGCTGTCTGGGGACAGCGACAGGACCCGAGGGAACGGCATAGAGCTGGGACAGGGGAGGGTCAGGCTGGGTGTTAGGGAAAGGTTCTGCACCCAGAGGGTTGTCGGGCACTGCAACAAGCTCCCCATGGCAGTGGTCATGGCACTGAACCTGACAGAGTTCAAGAAAAGTTTGGACAACACTCAGATACATAGTGTGATTTTTGTGTAGACCTGTGTGGAGCCAGGAGCTGGACCCAATGACCCTCGTGGGTCCCTTCCAACTCAGGATTTTCTGTGATTCTATGATATATATTCTCTGTTATCCTCCAGGAATAGACTTAAGTGGTAACACACATTTGTGTCAAAGATCACCATGCATATTTCCTGAAGATTCAAAAGACTTCTGTGAGTGACAAGTAATATGAGATTGTGAGCTGAGTTGCCTCCAATATATGGATAGTCATCAATAGTATTTCAGTGTCTGCATGGACAGTCTCTGCTATAGCAACACCCAGAGTAAATAGCCAAAAAAGCAACAGGAACAGACAGAGAGAGAAATTTTGATTGTGTTTCTGCTCATGTTTATTTACAGTGATACATGAGGGGACCTGGATGTCAATCAGCCCTCATCCTTGTGGCTTCAGTAAGCCTGAAGGCATTGAACAAAGCTCTGGATTTAGAGAGGTGATGCTAAATAAAAGGAAGACCACAAGTCTAAGGCTAATGACGAACAGTCTTAGGTTTGATGTGACCTGTGAGTACAGCAGAACTGCAGGAAAGATGGTGATGCAGAGGATGCTTGTGGGACACAGCTGAATCTTTGCCTTTCTGCTACTGGATAAAAGAGTTGTCCTATATTTTTATACATACTCAGAACACATAAAATAGGCAAGATAAGGAAAAACATGTTTTCTAAACACAATTGGCTAGAGTGTGGCTACCAAGTGACTGTGAATGTCCACACAGTGTACAGCTCCCTACATTTTATGCAGGGTAAAAAAGGTTTGTGGATGTATAACATGATAACCTGCAGATGTAAACAAAAGATATCATTCATTCCTTCATTTAAAGATATGACCTAGGTATTGCAGGTGAGCAGCAATTTGGGCAGCTGAGTAGATGGCACAGAGGCACCAGAGCAGGCACCAGAGGCATTGGCAGCCACTGGGCTGTGCCAGCTGTGTCATGCTCAGCACCAAGCTCCTGCTGCTGCTGCTATGGAGGAGGAAAATGCGCCACCACCTGAAGTACTTGCCTCAGTCTGGAGAAGATTTTATTTCGTTATTATCTGCAGACATAAAAATTGTTTGAACTTTGAGGGAAAAAGGAAAAAAATAATCATGTAGACCAGCTAAACTGGCTGGACTGAAACAGAGTGAAGGCTGAGTTAGTCTGCTAACCTCTTGCTGAGAATGGCTACAGTAAATATCTGGGGAGGAGCACAATGACAGAGAAAGCAAGCTGCAGTACTTTTCCAGAATGCATTTACACCCTAAAAATTTGCATTTCAGGGGTTTCCCTCGCACCCAGCAGCTGTTGAGATATTTCTCCTCTTTGTCTAGTTGCTTTTTTAAACCAAGCACACATCTTGACATCCAAAACATTGTGTAGCAAGCGTGTTTAATTGGGATGAATGATGTTCATTCAAACCTGACACCACCCCATTAGACGCCCCCCAGGTCCCAGCAGGGGAAGAGAGAAAATAGTTGATCCTTACCTGGTCTCTCTATGTCATTCATACTGTACACTTTCATCATATCCCCCTCTTTTTCAGGCTGAGGAGCCTGTAGTAAAATAGTTGTTCTTTGTCTGATGGGCTGTATACCTACTATTTTTTATCCATATTGCCACCTCAACCATTCTCTAGGATTTGGGTAACCTTTTTGACATGAAGGGACATGGAGGGGCATACAAGATTTGCAGTGCACTAAAGGTGGATGACAGTTTTCCACACCCGCATACTGATGTTATTTATTTTTCTATTTCCTTGTAACAGTTTCTAGAATATTGACTGCTTTTTGATCATCTTTGAAGCAGTGAGCTGATATTTTATTGAGATCTGTATTATATTAAAAAATTCTCAGTCTTGAGGAGTAATTTCAGTCAGCCCAGAGTCCATCAGTTTATATATTAAGGTAGGAATGGGTTTCTCTTTCATCACCACTTAATCTGCACCTTCCATTTTGCTTTCTGGTCAGACAATCTAGTAAATTACATCTGCAGTTCTTTAAACCAGAAGTTTCTTTTTAACTCTGCAGAACAACTTCATATTATTACCAAATATTGTTGCCTTGATTTTTACCCTTTTAGGTCACATAAAAGATTGTTAAGCGTTATTCTCACAGTACCGATGCACTACTTTTTGCAATTTTTAGAAAACTTAAAACCCCTGAAGACCTCTCTTCTCACTCCAGAACTGCCTGGTCTTTTATTTTTTCTTAAATTCTGCAGGGCACTTTGTCAAATATGTTTTTGAAATCCAAGTAGAACCAAATCAGATCTCCTTTATCCACCTTCCTGTTCACCATTTCACATCATGTTAATGTATGTATACACTAATTTCATTCTTCGCTATAGTTTCTACTTAGTTGCCCCATACAAATACCAGAAGTACTTTTTTTCATTTCATTTTGCAACTTTCATTATTACCAATAAAAACCTTTGCTCTGAAAAAAATGCATTTAGGACAACTGCATTTTCTTTACACAAAAAATACTGCTGTGAAAAATACTCAAATTCAAGTTTCTGGAAAAACAAATGTAAAAAACCCCTGCTGATTATAATTTTTTTAAACATCTTACCAGATGAGGAACAAGATAAGGAAGTTTCAAAGTTTCAGAAAAGATGTCTGAGAAGAAGTTCTCTTTCCTCTTTTTTTTTTTTTTTGATTGACTTTCCCATGTCTCAAACTCAACATGAAGATCCTCTACATAAATTGTAAGAACTAATGTCTGCCCCTGCATGGGTAAAACCCTGGATGGGTTTATTAGTAGCTACCTCCAGTTGGAGACAATGGATAGTGTACCTCAAAACCAGAATTCACTGTGTCTGGACCAGTGTTGGATGTGTTGGGACGAGAGAAAATAATGGAAGCTCTGGATTTCCTCCCACCCACACTGAAGGTGACACTTTTGCAGTGCCTGGGCTGCTGCCACAGCCACTTTAATGCCCTAAGCACTGCAAAACAAAAACATAAAGAAAATCAAAAAAGTCAGACAGATGGCCATTTGAACCACACAACCAGCAAAAAGGTACCTCTTATCACCTCCTATAGACAATTTCTTAAAGTAAAGTTGATTCACAGGATAACACCCTCACAAATGAACCCAGACCCTTTCCATATCTTTCAGCAACAATGTAGAGGAGACAACAGTGAAAATATTTTCCTTGCTCCTAATAAATCAGTGCTTTGGTGATGTTTCTCCACTTCTGCTGCCAGGTGTTCACTGTGGCTGCTTCTCCTACCCCCATTCAGACAGCCCTATATTACATGGGACGCTTGTCTGTGTCTTCTGCAATTGGCAGTCAGGCTGTGTTTGGCTTTATGGTGGAGACAGGAGCTAATGGCAGTGAACGGAGCTTATCAGCTTTGCGTTCACCACCCTCCCAGGTGGGGTTTTGCACATTCTGAGAGATTTGTGCATTGGGTTGGAGCATTGAGGTGAAATCGCTGTGGAGGTACTGTCCTCCTCGTGGTGGCAGGCACACAGCTGCATCTGAGAACCACCAATTGAACAAGGAAGCCTGAAATCAGAAGCAGATAAAGTTCATGCATGGTAAAGACAACAGCCAAGGAACCCTGCAACTTCACTTTCTATGTCTAATTTTAGCTCTTTTGTTTCTCTGTAATAAAATATGAGTTCAGAAGCAAGCTTCCTGGGAAAAGGGAAGGGAGCTCCATGTGAAAAAGGATTAACCCTCCCCTCTGAGCAAAATGTTTCCAGTAAACACTGCAGAAAGAGGTGGGAGAGGAGAGACCACCCGGACTGGAAGGAAGGGAATGCCTGTGCTATGAGTCAAGTCGTGAGGCTGAGGTGGCGATGGCTGCCCAGGTGGTATGGGCAGCCTCGGGAATCTGGGGGGCTGGAGAAGACCCACGGTGGAGAAGCTGGAGAGACAGAGAGAGCACGGAGCCCCCTGATCAGGCTGTTGTTAGCATCCGGTTCTGTCAGTGCATTGTTCTCCCAGGGCAGCTATTTCTTGCTCTCTAAATTAACACTTGTCTCTCCACAAACAGCTGTAAAACATTAGCTGGAAAGCGGTCAGAAAGTTTTCCGCTAAAGAATGCAGGATTCTAATTTAATGGTTGTTTTTGCATTGATTCACGTTAAATTTCATGCCTTCCAAGGGGGATAGAAACAATGCTGAATGAAAAAGAAACCAGATATTTTCAGAACAAACTGGTAATTATTGTAATTTGAAACATTTCCATTTTGATATATGCTTTATTAAAATGAAGAAGTCAGATGAAAAGAACGTTTTATCAAGTTTCACCTTAACGTTTTAAATTCTGTCCTTTCCTCAGACATTTTCTGTGTGGAAAAAGCTATAGTCCAACTAGTTCTGCAGTTGTATCAAATGTATAGTATTGGTCTTGAATACAGCAAGTGTGTGTGTTCATGCATGCTGAGGGGTTTTGCCAATAGTTCATTTTGTTATATTCATCTTAGTAAATCCTTGCAATAGGTCATTTATTTATTTATTTTTGCAGGACATTTACTATTTGTTTGGTCTAGCAAAAGACTGCTTTTGTTTTTGCAAATCATTCTTTCCTAGCTGCTCCTGTGAAGGTCCATCCTGTCCCAGATTTCTGTTATTAGTCTTATCAAGCTCAACTTCCTCTTCACTTTATTAACCTAAAAGATTGTTCTTTATTAACCCTAAAGGCCATGGACACAATAGAGCTTGAACACCACAGCACTGCCAATAGGTTTTATTTTTATAACGACTTGTTCCTTCAAAAGAAAGCATTGTATTTCTCACTTCCAAGTTAAGAAAGACAGATGGAAAAGTCTTTTGATTCTAGGAAAATTCTTGTAATACTTTTTGTCTCTTTCCAGGTGAAATTAACGCTTAACTAGTGGGAGTCTTGTCCGCACACAGCTCTGCACCTACCCTCCAGGTGGACTGACCTCCCCTGGAGGCCCATTACCTCGGTTTGTGAAACTGAGGAAGTTACTCTGGCTTTATGACTGAACCAGCCTTACTTGTTTGTGAACTGTCATGCAGCTCAGTGGCACCACATAAATCATTAATAATACTAATACTTAGTTGAGCAGCAGCCTGAGAGGTAGCACTGTGTCTGTGCATGTACAGCTTACAAGCATTTGTGTACATTATTCTGGTATTTTAAGACATTCTGGTATTTTAAGACATTACATTTATTAGCAGTTTTTGGCTGAAAAAGAATTTTAGTGGGTAGGCAGGAACCAGGATGGCAAAACCAAGCACAGCTCTGAAGGAGGCCCTAGGGGGTGAGCTGTGGTGCTGTCACACAAGCCATTGCACCAGCTTTCTCTTGCTGTTATTTCCTGCTGCTCTTTTAACACCACAGGTTCACAGAGTCTCATTTCTGGACAGTGAACTTCCTGTAACCAAATCACGTGGCCTAGAGCAACCAGCTGCCTGAGGGCTTTATTGTTCAGCCTACATTAACCTACAGTCTATATATGCTGTAAGTCAGTCTGTGCAGTACTATAAGTACTGGCTGTGATCTGTGGAATATTTGCTGAGCTTGTAAGAAAATATATGATATTTTCATAGGATTAGAAAGGTAGAAGTTGTCAGATTTTATGGAGAAATCAAGAGGCCCTAGTGTGCAGATTATAGAGTTAGCTCATTTGTAGTCAGGTAATTCACCCTGAGCAGCCAACTAGTCAATTCCAAAAAAACAAAGCTCAGTCTTTTTCCCTTACTATGTAAAATGATATGCCATAAAACTACTTTTGCAATTATGAGCACATTAAAACCTAAACATTTTTATAGTCTCATATGTATGTCCTTTATTCCTCATGTCTTTGCTGTCTTCACATTATGCCATCGCATCGTGCTATCTTGGTACTGCTGAACAGCTGAGATTTCATCCTGTTCCACTCTTCCAATGTGTGTGGCCTAATGCTGTCTGATTATATGCTATAAAATATATTTTATATGCTACAAAAAAAGTGTTACAAAAATCCGTAATTTTTCACTCAATTAATCCTTCCCCCTCTTTGTACACTTGAACTAATTAACTATTTTATCCAATTTAATTAATGGTTCTTCAGTTCATGGTAGTATGTCCGTTTCCCTTGCCTTCAGTTTCCCATTTTGGGCTCCTTTGCTGCCCAAATTGTATTACGTAAAGAGATTTTTTCTAACAGAAAGGCAGTGCAAGAGATGAGACCCTATCCCTTTCAAAGTTTCCCACACATAGCTACCTATTGTAGTTATGCCAGTAGGTTCAGAGGCTTCTCTGGGGGCAATCAAGTGAGAAAGACATAAATGAAAAAACAAACAAACAAACAAAAAACCTACTGAATTCCCCTTGGTCTAGAAGACAATTTATTTTTCAATTATTTTAAATGTGAGGATTCAACACAGAACTAAAAAACTGAAAATGACAAAAATTCTGTCTCTCTGACAGATCTAAGACCAGATATTATTAGAATAGTGTCAAATAGCTATTTTTGGCTGACGCAGTAGGTTCACATTCATCTGAAATACAAGACACATTTTACCTTGTTTGGGGGGTTGTGAAATCATCACATATCTTTCACAAGGCAGAAAACAGGTGTTTGACAGACTCAGATGGTCTTCACAATATGCAGAGAAATGCCATCACCTCCAGACCCTTAAAGAGAAGACTTGATCTTCCTGTTAAAGGATGCTGTTATTTCTTCTTCGTAAGTTTAGAAGACTATAGTTTTTCTAACTGATCTCATCCCTTACCTTCAAAATACTCAATTTCACTTGCCAGAAATGTACCAGCTCAGTCAGACTGTATGGTGGCTATATCTGGCATGCATTAAAGGGTGAACTCCATTGCACTCAGCAGCGCTTGGGGGCACTTTCAGTACTTCCCTGTTATAAGCAGCTAGTCCTTCTGTCAGGCTGTCCTGCCGCTTCAGAGAATCTAAAATATTGTAGCTAGCAGAGATTTATTCATTAATAGGAAAATATGATTAAAAATGAAAGAATGGTAGATGAGACATAAGGGGAGAACCTTCCCAGCTGCCTAGATTTTATGTTGGCAGTAACTTTGCAAGTCTCTGAGTCTGCCCTCATTTATTCTGTAATGCTGAAATACTTCATCATCACCACTGTCATTTTATGTGCAAGGTGTTTGCAGCTGTGAGTATTTTATAGCATTACTGAATGTCTTCTATATTTCTGTACCTTACATAAAGCCACCATTATTTAATTGCCCTCTCAAGGACTCTGGTCCTCTGTCCATTTTCCCATTGCTAGCAGCCTGCAGTTAGGTCCACCAGAGGAAACTTCATGAGATTTACAAGACTGTTTTTCACCACTTACTACTTCTGCTTTCATAGTCAGATTCTCATGCAGCTGGGTTGGAGGAGTATCCTACAGAGCCCTGGCCCCTTGAGGCAGAGTAAGATATATGACATTTTAAGGCTAAACTATTGCATACTATTCACTACTGACTGGGGAAGAGGTGTCCAATCATTGCCAATAGGTCAGTCATAGTCGCCTTCACTACCCAACAAAGTTAGTAAACACAGGAATACAGTTACATTATTTGGCCAAGAAAAGGGTTAGGCCACGTAACAGAAGACGAGCACGAGAGAAGTGAACTAGTTCTAAACCATAATTATCAGTTAAGGCCTACTGTAACTACTTTAGCATCTTGGCTAAGTCATAAAATGACCTAGCCTTCCTTAGCATGTCCTGAAGAGTTCAGCTACTCCCAATGATCCTGTTCTTTAGGGAGAAAAAGATATGCATATGCTGAGCACCTACTCTCCTTTGCAACAGGCTGATTTCATTTAACTTACTGTTACAGCAGCATGAGAGTAAGCTGCTGAGTAAGAGCAGCATTCCCAGCTTGCTGTGTTGCAACCTCTCTGAAGACAAAGTAGAAAACCAGCCATTTTACATTCATGATTTTAGAATCACTCCACCTCCTAACTTTGCTTGCAGAACGCCTTTCAACTAGCAAACAAATGTATGTTAATGTTGGAGAAACACCATGAATTTGTGTTTCTTTTTGCCATGGATTAAGACTAATCATGAGGATCAGCACTGTGTAGAATGGAAGCAACAGGATTAAAAGATTAAATCCATAACAGTTATATTATCCACAGCATGCTGTCGAATGCAAGCAATGAATTTGATTTGTGCTAGTTAAATTCTTCAGCTCAGGTTGCTAGAAGAGTAAGACTGCTTGCTTTCTGATGGTTTTTAAGCCAAAGTAAGCAATCCTAAAATGGTTATCCACTCATCCCTTTTCAAACATCAGACATTCTGTATTTAAAACTTCGAAGACTGCAGTATCCTTTTAAATGCTGTAGTATTAACCAATTTGCTGGCCTGGTAAATGAGTTACGTGAGTCACAGTTAGAGCAGAGGGTAAAATCCAGGGTGCCTTTTTGCAGATCAGCTGTTGAGCACAAGACTATGCTCCTACTAACTGCCAAGGAAGAGCTGAAGCTGTTCTCTTTAAATTCACAGATCCTCTTTGTGTTTGTTTTGGTAAGAACCGAAGGCAACACAGTGGCTTGCAGGTCAAGCGACACAAGGAATTAGGACAAATAAACAGAATATTCTTAGCACCAAATAGCCACGGTATAGGGTGATGATAAAAATTTCCTATTGAGCATGTACATCTTTCTTGTTCTGGATATCCTAACTGTCAGTAACTCAAATTCTAAAAAGCTGGCAGTTTTATATCTATCTAGCTATCCAACAGGCATTGCTTAATCACTTGTCCTTCATTCAAACAGTATCTTTCAAAGCAAGAAACGCTCTCTTAGAATTATGAATTCAAGCCAGTTCCAAGAGTAAAGTTACCCTAAAGACTATTTCTGCTAAAAGATCTAGAGTATATATTCTTATATTTTTCCAAAGATATAACCCATTGACTCATTTTACATGGAATTTTAAATAATTTATCATAAAAAAGTTAAAGCTTACCTGAGAACAGATGAGAAAAAACACAGCTTTCACAGCACCACCAAGACCCAGGTGAACTATTAGGATCCCACCATTTGTCTTTTAGTATAATGAGGATTACCACAATAACTTTGGTAGCATTGCAGGCATTCTTGGGGAGAGCACTGTTATATGCATGACAACAGCATCTCTCCTGCTTTTTTTTTTTTTTCCTGCCTTTTGGACATTTGAGTAAGAACAAATCTGTGGAAATTAGCTGCTTAATTCCGTTACCACAATAACATCACTGCCACAAAGCCTGAATAATTTCTGTTGTTTTCTTGCTATTTTTGTTAAAGTGAACTAAAGCAGAGAGGATACGGCCCTGTATATATGAATTCATGTACTGCTTAGTATCTCATGGCTACTGCAGTCATGTTCAGATTCATTGAAAAGTGAAGATAAAATGTGAATTCTTATGAAGTTACTAGTTTTTCTGTTGACTACAGTAGTAACCAAGGCAAGCAAAAAGTTAAATTAATCACTCATCTGTATTAGTTATTATCAGGAGAAAAACTGATGCTGTTTTTTTTTATTTTCTTTGAAGTGCTTTGACATTATTCGTTTCAAGGTTTAACTCATTTAGAAAACAGGCTGTGTACTGAGGACAGTATGGACATATCCTGCAGTGGATTACATGGGCCTCCTGCTGCAGGGTACTCCTGGAGTCATCCACCATGGAAGAACAGAAAATAAAATCTTGTATTCATTAGCCAAGTCTGACTTAACTGGCTTAAAGTTATCCTGCTGAATCTTAATGGAGCAGACAGAGGAAACAGATTAAAGTTAGACAAAAGTAAGTTTGATTCCAACTAAGATTTTTACAGACCCAATAAATGTGATTGTAATGGCCTCCTGGTGCAGAAATACAGCTATTTTCCAAATATTACCTGCTTTCAAACACTAAGAAAAAACTGTTCATTAGTGGAAAATACATAGGCCAACAGAAGAATCTGATACATTTCAGACTATAATACTTCAGCATCAACTTTGATCTTACAAGTTTTAAGAAATGAGGTAATGTGCTCCATTCCCTTTGTTTCCTTTGGTCACAATGATGCATATAACATACACACTTGGTTTTTTGTTGATCTCAAAAAATCACTTAAAAATCTAAGAACCATATTCTGCCCTCAAACATATACACAGCTACTGGTGAGCTGAATTCCCATAGAACTAACTTCAGAATAATTTAGATTACGACCTTAAAACAAATGCACGTGACAGACCAGCAAGTATTGAACAAAAATTGAGAGAAGTCAGAAAGGTCTCTTAAGAATACAGGAATCCCTCTACATACACCCAGTTATAGAATACCCATTTTTCCTGTGATCAGAGACATAGAAATTAACATTTTCAGAAATCAAAAAGAGGGAGTCCAGCAATGGGAGCAGAGGCATGTGCAGGAAACACTTCAGTAGTGTGACTCCATTTAAAATAGAAAGTGAAAGATAACTTTGGTACTGGATACCATTCAATGACATTTTGTTGTTCATTATAACCAGTCCAAGTGAAACTTGTGCTAAGTGCCTCTGCCAGGGACATAGAGGTCACTGTGATTGCTTCTGTCTTATATTTCAGACCAAGGACCCAAAGGCAAGGACAGCAACCTCTCTTATGTCATCAAGTGTTAAGGGCACCAACCTTAAGGACAACCTTACAGTCCTGTTAAGGACACCTCTTCCACACTCCCACCAGACAATAGGGCTAGCTGGGCTGATCCCATGTGCCTGGCTCCTCCCCATTACACTTCCCGGTAATGCACAGGCAGATTTTTCAGTGCATGTCGCCCTCTGAAGGTGTGAGTTGTTTCTTCCTGGCTCATGACACAAGACACTTCTAGCCCGCAGCCCAAGTTCCTGGTTTCTGACATCATAGAAACATCTGTTCTTTCATTTGCTTCAAATTCCATTACAACAAATGATGATCTTTGTTACAGAATGAGAGAAATAAGACGGGAGAAGAATGGAAGTGAAGAATGGAAACAAAACTTACATGGCCATTGGAGAGGCACTTTTAAGGGGCTTTGGCCTGGAAAGGAATAGCTAAGAGATTGTTTTCATGTCTGAAATATATACACAACAATTATGGGCTTCATCACTGGTTGAAGCAAAGCTTACCTGCCCTATCTGACTAAAAATCATATCTGTGTAAGTTGAATCAGAGTGGCCAGTAACAACACTCATACACAGGTAACTCATAAATCTTTCAGAAAGAGGTATCAGGTGCAAACCAAGCACAAGCTGGAACAACCCTTAGATTCCCACTTATGCTGAAATAGACCTGGTCTTCCACTCACGAGGATGGACTAGTACATTTCATTTCCCTTCATTCTGTCATTGCCTATAAATAGCACTACCACAAACATAGAACCATAATGTTTGGAAAAGATCTCTAAGATACTTAGTTCAACCGTCCTCCTACCACCAATATCACCCACTAAACCACGTCCCTAAGCAGGCCAACCTTTCCTTAAACACCCCCAGGGCTGGTGACTCCACCACCTCCCCAGGCAACCCGTTTCAATGCCTGACCGCTCTTTCTGAGAAGAAATTTTTCCTAATTTCCAACCTGTCCAACATGGAACTATACGGAGTGACATTCCCCATATTCAACTTCCTTCACCTTAAGCAATTGACTGGGTGATTTGAAATACGTGATTAACCACTTTACATGCATTTTTCAATTAGTAGGGAAAGGTGTCTTGAAGGTGTTTCAGGTCTTAGGTAGACTAACAATCTGAAGGCTCTCTCCACTGACTACAGACAGAGCAGAAATTAACTGGAGTCCTACATCTTTGTCCAGACTAAATATCAAATTTTGTTGGCTAAATCAAGGCATTGGAGACTGTAGCAGGGATTCTGTATGTGAATACAGTGCTTAGAACTGGCTCAGTATCTGGAACCTAGTGAAAATATTCTGATCTATTCACTGAAGTTGTTAGACAAGAAAAGTTCAACACATTTCAATACATATAATCACAGAAGGTTTAAAAATAGAAATGTAGATAATAGATACTTAAATGGGCATAAGGAAAATGAAATAAAGTTTCATGGTCGAACAAAGTCTTTACTGCAATTACCAGTAAAAGTATTTTAATCAAAGAAAAACATATTTTCCACAGAGACAATTATAATGTTTTTATTTAGCAAATGTACTGGAAAAATTGTTTTTCTGTAAAGATGTACAGATATGCCCCAATTCCATAGAGTTGCCTTTCTCTCAAAGGGCTATGATTTTTTGAAATCAGTTTAATTAACAGAAGGGGACATATGTGGAGATGTCAAACTTATTTTTGTCATAAACCACATGATTCCATTTACCACTAATCCCCAAATAATTGACCCAGGGGCCACCAAGAGCTTGCAGAACTCTTGACGGTGCTTTATTGCGGAGTGTACACAATTTTAACTGTCCTCTGTTTCTAGCCATGTGAACAGAAAAAAAACATTAAATACTTCCTTAATACCTTTTTTTTTTCCCATACTGGCAATTGCTGAGGTTACCACAGGATTGCTTTGTGTTTTTTATTTTTATTATTTTTTTGCATTTTTACAATTGCATATAGAAGAGCACTGATATAGGGCATTATTTCCCTGCTAAGATGCACTTCAAACTATGGAAAACTTTTGTGAAACCCTGCCTTGTAAAACTGAGGACAGACGCTACAGCATTCATCTTTCTGCAGTCTAAACTTGACTGAAAGAAAAAAATGCCTTTTTTTTTTTTCCTGAGAATTGTGTTCCTTTATACTTTGAAACAGCCTTCTGCTACTGCCTACTAAGCATTGTGCCGCTCACTTGGTAAGTACTGACAGGATTCCCATCTCCTACCGTGCCAGATTGTAAAGCATGGAAGAGATGACATGATAAAAGGGTCTGAAATAATTATACAGGAGTGTCCCACATTGAAGTATTCTTTGGTCTGGCAGAGGGAACTGAAATCTACTGCTAAGATCTGCCCTGCATACTTGTGTTCAAATGTCCTTTTCTTAAGAGCATGTCCACAGACATCCATAGCAGCTTGGAATGAAAAGTCACTAAATGCAAATCCAATTTCGTATAAAAAGGAAGCCCTTAGAAACAAATCTCTTAAGAGGGCTCTTCTCACCAAAAATTAATTACAACTTTACATTACTGAACTCTGATGAACAAAGCATAATATTCCCTCAGATGTGAGGCCCAACTCAAAACTCAAAGGAGGAGTACTTATTAAGTACTTAATTTTCTGAGAAATTCATTGCCTGCCTTATTTGTCAATCCTTTCTGGTCTGAAACCAATCTTTCCCCAGCTGTTTTTGGAATGTTTCAGAAAAAAAAAGAACATAAACTTTGGCCCTATTAGGGTTAATGCTTTTGCATAGACATATATGACCATAAACTGGTCGACTAATAGAGATCTTCTGCTAACATTGTGACTGAGAACAGGAAGAATACAGCCACAATAATATACAGCTGTCTACTAAAAGTATTGCATACAGACATCTTTGGCCATGCAGTCTTTTGGCCTTCTGAAAATACGTGAGCTGCATTGCTAACATGACAAAAAAAATAGCAATGTTGAGAATGAGAAAGAGGCGGGTATAAGAGGCTGATATTGATGGGGCGCTACTTCGAGCAGTTGTCACCATCTGTGCCAGCCCTGATCGGCCTTTGATTGACACTCCAGTTTTGTGCTTCACATAAGTGATATCTGCAAAATCCAAAAGATCTTTCATTTCCTCATCTTCATCTACAGGCAACTCTTTTTGTGCTTGAGTCTGTGCCTTTTGACGCACTTTTCTTTCATTTACCTCAATTTGTGCAAAAATGTCAGGAACAGCATCAACAAATTTGTAGCCTTTGGCTACCTTTCTATTTTTCTTTGCTCTGCCACGCTGCTGTTGCTGCCTCTGTGAGATTGCAAATATTCTGTCAATGGCCTCCTCTGTCTGTCTTTTATCTGAAAACCTCAACAGGCGCTCAGCAGTCTTCCTAAAGCTAGCTGTGTTTCGTACACGAGACAGTATCTGCTTCTCCAGCTGCTGGAAAACTGGCTTAAAATGCTGCAGGTTCTTCTCCACAATCCCTACGTAGTCCTTCACTTCTGGCACTGCAGAGCTCCTAATGGCAGAGGCTCGGTCAAAGACAATTTTCTGGCGGTCTGCAATAACCTGTGCAAAGGCAGAGCGGGGCCCTTCCTCAACAGTCCACAGGTAAATTGCATAGGCGTGCTCACTGGTGGTAACGAAAACATCCAGTTGCCGAGAGTCTCCACGGACCGTGAAGCTCTGCACATCGATGGAGGGTCCAATGAACAGGTAAATGGCTCTCGTGACGGGGTGCCGCAAGAGGGTTGTTACATTCACGTAGTTCGTTCCGTTGTAAGGGTAGCCCCGGGGATACATCCTTGAGGCAATGGTAGCTTTCTCACTGTGGCCAGTATCATCCATCCAGTACATTTTATATATCCCATCACGGTGTCTAATAAATGCCCCATGGACCTCATCAACAACTGTTTCTTCAAAAGGCACATCCACATTGTGGAAGAAACTGGTTGCTGCCTCCAAGGGGCTGTCATCTTCTAAGTGGATTTGGTCCACCACCAACAGAAGCTGAGGATGGAGAAGTATGAGGTTTCTTTGCAATTTTCTCAGCTTCAGTTTAGGATTGTATGCACCCACTCCTTCTCCCCTGATAAAAACCACCCCGCTTCTCTCCATGGCAGCAACCACTCGTCCCTGACAGTCACCAGCCAAGTCATGTTTATATTTAAGCCACTTTGAAGAACAATCCTCTGTAATCTGCCCTTCCCATGGGGAGAAGCAGCTCTTGGACACAGCAGGGGAAAACATCAACACATTATTAAAAAAAGTATATTTTGGCCCATACAGAGCTTCCGTTATGAAAGGTACACCATTGGGAGCAAAAGTAAAGGAGTTCTGGTCCGGGTGTTCATGACCAGCATTAAAGTTCCTCCATCCCTTGATCCACTCTTTGTACTTGTTCTTATGAACAATATCATATATTGCACGTCCTCCCAGCTTTCCTGACTTGAAGGAAAGGAAAGGCCTGTTGATTTCAGCTGGCAAAGCACTTCCATAGGTTACCACTCCCCAGTCCTCAAAGTAATGCAGCTTTGGAACCCCGAAGTCTGGTGGAGGTACAGAGCGCAAACTTGCATCATACCTGCCAAAAAGATGAGAAAAATGGGTTTAAAAATCACTTGACTGATTTCATCAGTACCCATACAAAACTCAAAACGCAATTCAATACTTATATCAAGGAGTAACCGAATGAAATACAGTCCACAGGTATCCTTCCTGAACAAAATAAGCATATAGTTGTAATGCTATTTATCATACTAATCTCCATGCAAATTTGTAGGAGTCAAATTAATGTTGTATTATTTTTATAGAATAATAACTGAAAGCACCTGCTCTACATTTAGAGCAAACAATCCTTCTGCAGTCCAAATATAAGAGCACCATGAACTTTCCTCAAACAAGCCATGTTACATTTTATATCATAAAGCTACTGACTGCAATACAAATATTTTAAAAATCACATTAGACAGGCTGTAGGCACTATTTGCATGTGACAGCAACAGTTGCACCTACCTGCTGACTACTTAACCAAGAAAAACAGAGAACCTGTTTCCTCAAAACTGATGACTATAGGAACAAAAAGAATTAGTAATAAACTAAAAATTAATAAAAAATCTTTTTAATTTTTTTTTTTTATGATTTATATCACTTAGTATATGCTATTTTCTTTCTCCCACTACGTTGAAGAAAAATTTTACAGCTTTCTTGTATAAATTCCAAGATATAAGAAGTCTGATTTAAAAAAGAGGTTTTAATTCCTGAAAAGATTACAGTATTTATAATTTTTGTTTAATTTGATTTACATGAGTTAAAACAACAACAAAAAAGGCAAGAAAAACAAGAACAACAACAGGCAGGAAAACAAAACCCAACCTTCTGGTATTGTTTAACCAAAATAAAAGAAACCATCATTAAGTATAGTAATACTTCTGTTAGATGGTTCCTCATCCGAACTATTCTTTACAAATAATCAGGAGTCTCAGTCAGGCCCTAGACAACCCCAGCTCATGTGTTGCGTATGGCTTCACGTAGTTCTGATCATCCCCCAAGCTGCAGAGCTCAGGAGTTTGCTCTATAGCTAGAGGTCCTTGATGGAGATCCCCCTAAAAGCAGACCTCTTTCTGGAGACTCTAATGCAAGTGGATGCGCTCATCAAAGGAGCAAAACAGCAGCACAAGGAAAAAGCAGATATTGGGATATTCAGAGCTTTTTGTTGGTGTTGTTTTGACTCACCTGCTCTTAAAAACATGCCTCCCTTCAGCATCAAAAAGAAATTTTAAGTATATTAATTATAAATTACCAAGTTTTCCACGGAGAAACAGGAGAAGAAAATGTGTGAATGTGGTTGTAGAGGAAAGATTCTGCATTTTGCAAATAACAAGCTAAAGGGTGCTTGGAGCCTAGTAAACATGCATTTTAATGTGTGTATCATAAATGCAAAGCAATATATTTAATAATACTTTTCTTGTAAGAGAGAGAAATACAGCTATACTGACTCCTCAAATGTATTTCTTCTCTCTATAGACTGAGGGAATTTATATAAAATTTATATGTATATGTTGGATCTTCTCATTTCTTAGCTTTTGTAGACTGACATATAAGTTAGCAGAGGTGTAAATTACACGGGATATAGGTGTAGTCATCTATCATGATATTTTTTCTAAATATAATTTGCAAATTAATATGCACATACAACTAATAGCATTCATTTTACATTGCCTATAGTTTTTTAAAGAAATCTATGCTTTAAATATTTGCCTAATTATTAAAAAAAAAAAACAAAAAAACAAAAACAGGATTAATCACCAGAATAGATCAAATAAGCCAAAAAATATACTCAGAGAAATTTTCAGTCCTTTTGGAAATGCATGTATTCTATAAAACAACAGACAATGGAAGGAAAACGTGGAAGCACACATAGGATGAGACAAAAGTGTTGCCTGTAGCAACACATTCTGAGTATCTTCGCCAAGTGAAGTTCTTGTGAGCCTAAAAACTCAGGGCTGCACACGGCCAGCACAATCTCTGCTTCTACAATGCAAATCTAAAGATAACAGCTTATCACAAATGGCAAGCAGCTGTCTGGTCCCTTCCAAGCCCACTCATTCCCTTTCATACCAGAGAAATTCAGTGTGGAGCGTGCACCACCTCTGCCCTTTGGATGGAGTCCCCGGGCCCTCCACCACCCGGTTCCTTCTGATCTGCTCTGCCAACCAGTTCCCGCTGCCGTTGCGCATGACAAATTTGTCAAGAAACACCAGCTGGCTCTCTGGCCCATAGAACCAGTTGTAGTTGGAGTCTGCAATGGCCACAGTTCTCTGAAACCCTTGGGAAAAAATTAAAAGGAATGTAAGAAAGAATAAATGATGATGAAACCAAGCGGTAAAAACATAAACAGAAGCAGCCTTTTCAGATGTTCATACACCTACTTATAAATGAGCCATAGACACGTTACACAGGAGCTGTTTCCTTCTGCTGGAGATAACTTAAATAGTCACCTTTCTTCTTTGGCTATGAGCTACAGACAAAGTACTACAAAAATGTAAAGCATTTAAATTTTAAATTGCTTTTTAAAGCAATATCCCATCCACTTTTCCTCATTCAAATCTTGCAAAGATAACTTTCTGTTTACAACTTTTGCTTTTCCTATGTCAACCCAAACTCTCCAAAAAACAAAAGAGAGACTCCCTCAAGGAAAAACAAACAAACAAAAAACAGTTTCACCCTGAAACAGCTAAAATGAGTTCACTTTGCTTTTTTTGAACCTCTCCCCAGCAAATGCCTAAGGTATCACATGGATTTAATGCAATCCCTTACACATCTGTGCTGGCATGCCAAAGCTGCACTCATCCCCTCTTACACACAAAGCTAGATCTGGGCTTTCTAATACCCAGTAAAGTTATTCCACTATCTTTTTTAAGAGGACTTCGAACAATGTAAGTTCCTAATGAACTGTCCTACAAAGAAGCAACACAAAACCATCACTGAAAACTTGCAAGGCTACCCAAAACTAAATCTCTTCTGAAACCTACAAGTAGTTGGCAGTATTTATTAGGTTATAACTGTTTTCATATTTGTAGATCTCCATCTTTTAGCCACAACTAGGATTTCATACCAGAGATGCTGAAACACACTGAAACACTGGAGAGATTCAGCATGAAAACAGAAATACTAAAAAGTCTGCAAAACAGACCCATCAGTGATGTCTGATATTTCTCTTTAATTCTCACATTGACAAAAGAAAATGATTCATGTACCCTTGGACTGTACTGAAAAACCTATTAGTTAAGTCATTTACATTTTCCATATGAAAAATATTTTGAAAAAATGGTTTTATGAATGGATTTCAATGTTTGATGGAAAACTGGGGATCAAGTAAAACTTCCCCAGACTTCCTTGATACTTTTACTCTGGCTTTATGATTTGCTACTCCTTTCACCCAATATTTTCGTGTGATCATTTTTCTTTTTGGGAAAGGAAAAAAAAATCAGTAAGAATCTCAAAGAATGTTATTTTTCAAACAGAAAACTCCCAAAACAGCTGAACTTCAAACTCTGAAAACCAGAAATCAAATTCTGAAGTACTATTTTTGTTTTTTTTTTTTTCTCCCAAATAATGTTCTTTTCTTTGGACTGATTCTAAAAGCCAAAGTTTAATAAACAACGGTGTTCAATGAGCAGTGATAAAAAATGATATCACTGTTTCCGTGCATGATGAAGGTAAAATCCAGGGAAAAGGTTATTTTAAATATCCAAGTACAATGCTAATTAAAAATGGTCTACTTGATGTATGAAATTTCTTTGAGAATTAGAAGATCCATCTTCATTGGTCCAAATGACCTACCTGGCAGGACAGTCCTGTACATAAATGCAAAGTGCTGCTTGAGCCAGGGGTGGCTGAAGTGATTGATATCAAAGTGCCTTTGGACAAGAAACATGTACTGAAACAACGATCTGGTTGTGTAGCTGCCATAAGCCACCCCTTCATAGAGCGAGCCATCTGTGACCTCCTGCAGCAGGACCACTGACTTCTCCATGATTGCCAACACTTGCTTGGTCCACAGGTAAGCTTCCTGAAGGTAGCCTGAAAGAAAAAGATGTTAGCAAATCTGGTTACAACACTAGAGATCACAGATGATGTCACCTGTATTCCACAGTGGGATCCTTCACAGCCATGAATCCACAAGGAAAACTGCCAGAGCTCTAAAAGATGACCTATTACTGCAGAACTCCTGTATTTCCAGGGTGAAAAATAAAACACTATACTTAAACACAATAAAGCAAAGTTACAGGAGTGGAAAAAAAAAAAAGAAATAAAAAAAAACACCTATAAAACAGCTTTTTGCTAATAATGTGGGATTATGCTTTCCACCTTAAAGTGAAAATTTCCTTAATGCATTCAGAACATGCAAAAAGGGAAGAGTCACATCAAGACTATTTATTGCATTTCAAATTAAAGTGGTAGCAAAACAAATTTACACAACAAATCCCCACTAGAGGGCTCCATAAAGTAAATATTCTGTTCAGTCATTTTTCACTGGAATGATCACCAGTGTGATAAAAGATTCTCAGAGTTTACAAAAAAGTTGACACTTGAACTGCACTTAACTGATATTCTATTAAGACATGCTCTATTTTAAGACATTCTGTGATTCTACTTACATTTTCAATGTGTTGCACAATCTAAAGGATTATCTAAAATAGAAATTCTTTTGGGAAAGATTTGCATGTTTAATTCCAAATGCAGATTCCTCAATTCCAGAATGAAGTTAATCTTCCAACTAAGCTAAGGTCCAGCCTCCACAAATACAAGTCTTCATCAGTTCTTATTCTTCTAAGGAAGAGAATTCCAGAGATCTTATTATTTTGGTCTGCTCTATGAAAATCAAGAGCTGGAAAGAGGTTGCCTGAAGCCCTTCTCATGACTTGTCTGCCTTCACCAAGGGGCAAGCATAGGCACAAGAGCCTCAGCTGCATCTACATATTGCAGAAGGATGCGTGTTTGGAAGGCAGCATGTGGATCCCAGCAGCCGAAAGGCTCCATGCCTTGTCTTACTCTCTTTCAGATTCACTGGCTGGAGAGGTAGGACTAATCAGAGAACAATTGCCTTGCATGTCTACGCAACTCTAAGTGTCTGGACACAGATTTAACCACACTTATTTCCACCATACAGCAGAGCTCAATTTTAGGACAGCTGGCACATGTTATATCCCATTACTTGGTGTAGCGGTGCCTGATGAATGAAGCACACATGCCAGGCTGAGGGAGTATGAGCTACATTCAAACCCACTACCACGAATATTTCACTTTATTGCCACAATTACTGTATTTATGCTCAGCAGAGTGATGAGCAATTCAGACTTCCTAGCAGTCAAGACTGCCAAATCCTGCTTAGTTAACGGAGAGGAAAAAATTGCAATGGCTAAGTTAAACAGACAACCTGATTCTAACGTGGTATTTTATCCACTGGCTGAAAGGAGAAATATGATTGGGAAGGCCTGAGCAGGAGGGCAGGCAGCACTACTTACTTCTGCGTACTTCACTCCTTCTGTTTACTTACTTGATGTTATGACCTTATAGTTCTAGTTACCTATATACTACCTATATAGAACTATATACTACAGTTCTAGTACCTTAATGAAATAACACATAAGAACGAAAAATGGAAGAGACTCAACACTATGTCAGGCTACACAATAAAACAGAATGAACCTCACCTATAGTTAGCAGGATGTATATCAATTTAGGCCTTACACAAGACTCTTTTCAGAATATTTGAGTGTTTATTTTAACTGCAAAAGCTTTAATATACGTGGGTGCCTAGAATTTAATTCAATTAGTTTCATTTTTCAGTCCTATATCAATGTTTACATGTCTTTAAGCTCGCTATTTAGCCTCTGCCTACTTGATTAGCTGAGTACAGTGCTTAAAATTATTAGGTGGCATTCAAACCTTTTGGGAAAAAGGTCTACACTGTGATACGCTATTTACAATTGCTTTGAATCTGATACAGGAAGAACTTATTTACTCCCTATCTCCTTCCACCCCCACCCTTTTTTTTTCTCCTTAAGAAAGTCTTTCATCTCAGAATAAGAATTTTTAAGAAAACATTTCAAAAAAATCATTTTAGACCAAAAAAAGAAACTTCATTTAAATTTCCATTAAAAAAAAAAGCTGCAATTGATGTTTCATTTAGAAATATACAGTCTGGATGTTTTGAACTGTTTTCGTTTGAAATATCTGCACTATTTCTAAATTGCTCAAGTGTTACTGAATTTGCATTTTATTTTTTTTCCCCAAAATATGAAGTTTGGTTAAACAAATATTACCTAACTGATGTTATCATTGTTTGGCACGAAGCATACTTCTGTCTATACTCTAATGAAAAGCAGAGTCATCTTGTAAACTGCCAGCTTTTTGCAATAACGGAGGATCAGGGAAGAATGGAATTATGAAGAATTTAGCAAAACCCACTGAATAAACATGGTAATCTTAGTCTTCAATTTGTGGAAAGTGAGATAGGAGGAAAGGGAATAATTTCTATGTATACCCTTCCTGCTTTTTAGCATACACACATTAGTGAATGCATTTGTTATGACAAGTTCTTAACAAAAAGATGAGCCCCCTCAAACACAGTAGGTGCCACATTTTTTTTGAAACACATTCTTTGGGTGTCTGAAAGCCCAACAGTGTGCAGATGTGCCCTTGCTTACTTAGCAGGGCTGAACAGCTTGGCAATACCATCAGCATCCAGAAACTAGATTTTCCTTGATTTGCATCAAGTACTTCCATCAGGTGTCATGTCTTCAAAATACGTCTAGCACATAAATAAAAACTTGATAAAATACTGACACATTCTTATAAGCAGGAGCTGGCTCCATGATTTCTACTTCTCAGCCAAAGTACCATTGGGTTTTAAAGCCAGGATTTCTCACCTGCTCTTTCCCTCTGACTCCATGACTTGCATTGTCCTTTACACTCTGCATCACTTAAACAGCAGGAGAGGCAAAAGAGCATGTAGAGCAGGCAAAAACAACTGGTGAGAGTATTCATCTGGAGACTGCGTAGGATGGGTTTAAGTTCCCAAATCAAAGGGGGAGATGGTACCTGGCACAGAAATCTCAGAGGAACGCTGTGGCTTGCAAGAGCATCGCTTAAAGGGAAAAAAGGTAAAGTCCTGCTCCTCTGCTTAGCAAAGGATGCTGAAAAGAAAGGTCTGGAGCTGTGGTCTGTGAGTGGATCAAGGTACAGCTTTGCAACCATCTCAGGGGAGACAGGACAGAAGTCCTGGTCAAAATGCCAGCTGATCCTATTGCCTGGCTCCCAGCTCAGAGCGTAGGGTGTTTCTGAGTACTGACCTTCTCAATGCATTATGCAAGGAGACCAAGTGCATAGCTCTGAGGGAGCAATGGCAGACTGCCCACAGGCATTAGAACAAGCTCTGAGCTGATAATCAGCCCTAAAAAACTGGACTGGCAACACTACACGAGTGAAGTGTTAATTATTACCAACAGTGAGGTAAGAAATCCAAAAACAGTTGGATAGCTACATTTATATATCCAGCTATAACACATATATATTATACCTTGTACATCTGCCCACAGACTTTTGTTCTATTCTGTAAATCGCATTTTTCTAAGCAGCACACAAGCAAACCCAATACAGCTGAGCTCTCAAAGCACACAAAGCAGTAAACCTTCGCAGTTGGCTGCCATAGATGCTGAGCGCTTAATGCAGAAAGTGCAGTGAGTTGATGCATTGTAGAAAAGCATTCCCGATTTAGCACATACCTTGATTCATCAGAACCAGGCTTCCAGCCAGCAGGGCCACACAGTTGGTAGGCTGGTGGTTATGAAGGTACTGGAAACCCCATCCACGTCTGTATGATGTTTCGTACATATATCCCGAGGCATTGGCAATTACCTCAAGAAATCTCTCCTGTTGAGTCTTGCTAAGATAGCTGTACAAGAAGTCATAAGCAGTGGCAAAGCCAACTAAGGAGTGAGCAAGAGGGACCTCATCCCATGGGGCATCCTTCACTAGCCTGTCAATAAAGAAAGATGCCAATTAATTAAGTTTCACCTATTTATTTTTCTACATTACCATACTGTGAGGTGTGTATGACTTAACATCTCTGAAGTTAGGCAACTCATGCTGACACAGTAGTAAGCTACTTACCATGTCTCTGAGACCATTTTAGTCTCTCCTAAGTATGGACAATAGTAAGCTTCAAACCTCCTTAATTATATTAGAAAGATTATATCTTTAAATACTAAAGCAGGGCTTGCAATATTCTGGGTTTTGCTAAGAGAAATAGGTATGCAGAATATTTATTGCACAGAAACGGAATCTATTTATCTGAAAAAAGATTCACAGCATTTTTGTGAGAAAGTAATATCCCATAGTTTATACTCTTCCAAAAATCTGTAAGAATCTTTTTTCTTTTCCAAAGCAGTTGAATGTTAACAAATTACTAAATGATGACGATGGGACTGAAGCTGTCTTTAAAGCAACAATACAATAACTCACAATGCTATTTCTTAATTTCACAAACACATGAAAGGATAGAAGTAGAGATGATGAAAATTACTTTCATGACTACAGCTCAAATTAGCATACTTCATATCATTAAAAAACCAGCATTTAACATAAAAATAAGTAAAATGATGCCATAACTCAAAGATGTTTTCTAGGAACTACCTGCTTGTATGAAATAATTACAATGAACTTAGCAAAACAGTAAATTTTTACCAAGAAAATTTATAACAAAGGCAGAGGCAGCACAGAACAAATATTTCTCTTAAGTCAAGCATATATAGGCTAATAAAGACTTTAGCTTTTCAGTACAAAGAATACTTTCAGGTTATAGTCCTACATAAAAGGGAAATGTGAAGGAATACACAGTGGAAAAAAAAAAAAAAAGAAAAAACTTGATAAGCTTAACAATTACCAGTTACTTTCATGGTTGTTCTCTTCATTCACACACTTTGCAAAAATTTTCTACTACGGAAATTAATTTTAAATTATTTTAAATTGTTGAGATAAGATAGTGTCCTACAGTAATCAGTGGAAACTGTGTTGTACCCATGAAGATGTGTACCTTGCAGCTGTTCTGTGATTCTATAAATACAGTTTCTTCCCAGATTTGTATAAGCAGAAGTGTGAACAGATAAATACCAAATTAACAAGATCTTAAACAAACAACCCCCCTCCCCCCAAACAAACAAACAAACAAAAAACTCCTCATTCAACTTTAGGAGCACTTATTTGCATTCAAAATACATAAATGAACCAGAAATTATGAATATCAGCCTAGTGCAGTGCAACTATGGTAAAACACATGGTCTACAAGTGAGGAAAATAACCCTTAACTTTTATTTCAATACATCTAACTCCATTGGAAGAACTCAAATGACCTTGGCAGTTTCATAACTGTATGTAAGAAAAACCTCCACAGGCTTTTTGATTAGCTGAGTTTCCAACAATTTAAGTGTTCACCTTCACAGAATCACAGAACGGTTGAGGTTGGAAGGCACCTCTTGAGATCATCTAGGCCAATTCCCCTGCCAAGCAGGGTCACCTGGCGCACATTGCACAGGAAACCTTCTCTCAGTTTCAATCCCATCTTCTGCTGGGTGAAGTTATACATTCATTTTTTCTTTTCTTAAATGAAATCATTATCTCAAGGATTTTAAATTAAATACAGGAACTCATTCGGTATTACTTGAACAGCAAAATGTGGCGTTTTTTTGAACCAGGATTTTTACTAGGCTAGATGATTTTATTGTGAACAAGGTTGTGAACAATATTAAGACAGCTAAAGCTGTGGTAACATCAGCCAAAGCATCAGGAAAAAAGTTCTCAAAATTTACTTTTCATCTTCTCCATAACCACATTACATTCTTGGTGTCTGCTGTTGGGAAAATTTATCTATCATTTTGCTTCTGGTTCAAACTCTGAACTCATCAACAAAGGCTTCCAGCCAGGTATAGTAAAATTTCATATTTATGTTTTGGGTTAGTTGTTGTGGGAAAAAAATTACAGACCTGTAGGCCAAAACACTTACATGCTTTACCGAGGTGCTCATTATTTCCATACTTCCAGATGAACTAGAAGAAAACATAACTGAACTAGGCAAGCAAGTCTTCCCAGTCGCCAGGTATATTTATACTGTGCCATGGAGGCACAAAAATTGAAAATCTCAGTTAACAGGTCATTTGTCAATCTCAATTGATTCTATGATTCTATGATTTCTGCTTTTTCATCTTTGGATATAATTGGAAAAACTCTTAAAATGTAATTAGACATATATGTAAAAATGAAATTCTATTCTATGCTGGATATACATAACACCCTTATCTCTGACCAGCTATATCATGAACCCAAATTTGCAAAGTACTTTTAATTTTGCTTTTCACCAAACCTTTGCACATTCATAGATCAGAGTTCAAATGGGAACAGGAAATATGACTTTAAAGACCTTAGAATAGAACAATTAGCATGTGCTTGAGGCTAAGCTATACATTAGGGGAAGGAAAGAATAACGAAATAATTTGATTTAAAACATTAAATTCAGATTTCAGTATCCTTGTAACAACATATAAACTGCTAATTAGAATGTGTTAAAAGCCATTTAATGGTCTTTATCGACTTCATCTGAAATGGGATTTGACAATAGAACTGATTTATTGTAAATTTCCTTGTTATTTGGCTTGATATTTGCTAACTTTGTATTTGGTTTTGAGCACAACCCAGCATCAAATTCTATAGCATAAGATTGTGCGTTAATGTCTGTGGCAACATTTCTGATAAAATAGAAAATGCTCTACACAGGAAAGGATAAGCTGATGACTGCATTTAAGTTGACTTCTTCAGCAACAAGAAAAATCAAATCTTTCAGTGGGAAAAAAACAAAAAAAATCACCTCCTGCTGGGCTTCCTAAGCCTACACATTGTTATAGTTAACCCCCTCAGGTTTAGACGAAATAATTTTGTAATTACTTCCATCAAATTGCAATTCTGTATAGTAAGTAAATAAAATTTAACAGAGGAGATGCATGCAAGTAACAGGGAAAACCAAACATGATGATTTAAATACACTTATTTCTAAACATACAAAGCTTACAGCCAACATCTGTTCTTAAAATGAACTTCCCTTGTAAGTAACAGCGATTTAGCTGATATAAATCAGTGTGCCTCCATTAACTTCATTTCAATGGAATCAAGCAATGTACACTAAACATTGTGTAAAATGATTCTCAAGAATGGTCAAGTAGTAAGCATTAAACGCTTTTTGTATCTAAATTGTGCTCTCATATTTCAAATAGATCGCCAGTGTCAGATGTGGTAAACTGCCTGGCTGATAAGCCGTGGGAAAGCATGGTACCACAGGCCTGCAATGAGCATGGTCTGTGACAAAAGTTTTCAAGGCTATTATGAACTACTCTGTTCTGAAATATTAAAGTTGTTTGTATTAATACAAGTAAAGATGGGTGAAAACATGCTGAAAACAGCTCTTTTCTAATCCTATCTAGACTAAAAAAACATCAGCCAGTACGAACCTCAGCTTAGCAATTAATTGTGTCTGAGGGCAGCAGGCAACCTTTATTTTAGTGCTGTTGCCAGCCTCTCCTGTCTTTTAAAGGTATCAGATGTTAAAAATAAAAAAAAGTAAAAAAAAATCCAGAGATCCAGACTAAATAAAAAAGTCTACAATGGATTCTTTAGTGCAGAACAACTACTTAGTTGCAAACAAATGCCTGGGTTGCTCTGTTTAGTTCTCTTTCATAGAATCATAGAATGGCTCAAGTTGGAAGGGACCTTAAAGATCATCTAATACCAACCCACAACTTTAACTTTTTTTGTTTAAAATATTTTTGTTACTTTATTTTAAACATTGACTTTGAGGTAGATCCTCCACGAGGAAACTGTAGAGAAACGAAGGGATCACAGATAAGGTTTTATGTAAGTAATGGGGTTTTCCTACATGTTTTGAATACTTTAGCATAGCGTAAGGTGGTGTGTGTGTTAGATTTGCCACCTTCTATAATGAACAACAAACCTGAAGATGATTATGGTTCAGTTCTTCAGTCATCAGTTTATGCTGTCAAGAACCACCATGAGTTCACTGCACTGTCCAAGATTAATGGCATATATACCACCTTTTTGCATAGAAATTAAAAATCAATATCCTGTCTCCTTGAAACAAAAACACCACCAAGAAAAATCATGGTAAGATTACCACAACCTCACCACTTCTTGACAATACCACTAAAGTTGCTAATGTCTTTTCTTTCAGTAGAAATTGTTTTTTGTATTATTCCCTCATTTCTCTCTACTAATAACTACTGCATGATCAAAACCATAAGTATTATAATTTCTCTAAGAAATGTAAGCCAAGAGGAAAAAAAATATACTGTCTGTCCAGTTCAAGGCCGGATTTAAGACAAGCAATTCTCCCACTTAAAGTGAGGTCCTTGATCATGGCCTATGGGATATTTAGAATCAGCTTTCCTTCACTTTGTATCCAATTCTTAAAAACAAATTGAAGTAAATAGGAATATAACATGCTCTAACTTGAGAAATACAATACCCTTCTGGGTATTGTGATATCTGATCTCCAGCCTCCGTATCAATAAATAACATGGCATAGCTGACTGCAAAATGAAGCACTAAGCACATCCTGACACATATATTACGCAAGTAATCCACATCCTGAAGTTTAATGCTCCAAACTTCCCCATGACAAATTACTTACTGCAGAATAACTTGGAGGTTGAGGGCAGATTAAGCTAATGATTGGAGGAAGCATGGCAGAAACCACAGTACTGGAACTCTCACTCGCATTAGGTAGATGCAAAGGCAAATGAATAAGGGCTCTATTCAGAAGGCTTACAGCTGAAAATTAGTCCAAGGACATCCCTTTAGTACATTTAGATGTAACCCATCTTAGACATAGTAGCTAGGTAACAGCATGGTTGAGCTTAATGCATGCTAAATGTCAAGCGTGGATGCAAATGTGGCATGTAATAGTGCCAACTGAGCTCTCAGTCCTGAGGCCAACTGCATAACTGTACAGACTTGCCAATGCCAACGTCAACATCAACACCCTGGAACTCCAGATAACCTTGCTATTGTTCTGACCCACTTCTGGGAGTAGGTGATACAGCTTTAAACCTTCAATCAGGCAAAGGAAATATTCTTTCTTGAACAGAGGAAGCATACATACCAAGAGGAAGCATAACCACCAAGGGAAATGAGACCACCAGCATTTATTTTATAAACTAGACTCAATGTCCAGTATTTTTCTTAGAAAGTCTCTAAAACAAAATATTTTCTTGTGCTTAAATTGAATACTTTGTTCACTATCGGAACAATGTTGTCCAATTTTTTTTTTGAAAGAAAATCCTTGAAAAATTCTCTTCCATCCAAAACAATATCTCAGCTTTCACTGTTCCAACATTTTTCTGGTTGCCACCAGAGCAAAAGCCATATTATCTGCACAACTCAAGTGCTCAGCCATTTGCAACCATAAAAATACTAAGAGCTTTTTTTTTTTTTTTTTTAAGTCCTTGAAAAACTGATGATTTATATTTCCTGTGTCTAAGGTAAAACATAACAAGTTTGCTCCTATCCCTTTATCAGCCGTGTTTCAACAGCAGTCACTGAGACCCACTCATGCTTATTTCAGCTCAGTTCATAAGCAGACAAGTGGTGCTTAGATATAAAAGTTTAAATTTATACCAGAAAAAAAAATGACAACATATAATACTTCTGAAAAATGTTGTCTAAGAGCTTATTATAAAAGTAGGGTTATACAACTTAGGTGCTGAGGAGGCAACTACAATTTTACTCCTTTAGAAACTTTCAGCTACTGTCTATCCTCTCTTTCTCCATGTTTCCCTATGGGCTTATAACCATCATTCTACAGCTTCTAAAGCTGCTTTCAAATCATTTTCGATCAGTTTTGTCTTTGATCATAAGACAGTCCCTTTCAAACTTGGCTCTTTCTTAGTGTCAACCATGATCCTTCTACGCTGACAAATTAATAAACAAGAACCAAATCTGTTTTGGTAGTTCTCAGTACCACATAAAGCAAACACAGAAATTTAGTTATGTTATTATTTCTAGATTACCTCTAGCTCTCATTGCAGAGGATTTTTATATCAGGCATGTGAGCTCCCTGTAGTCACCACAGAACTTCAGTAACAATTTATCTCCTAGAAAACCTAGCTGGAACCATACGTTAAAATAGAAAATGTAGGAGAAACTCTTCAAACTTCAGCTAGCCAGACATCCACAATTCACAAGTCAATTTCACAGACATGTACAATTTCTGTTTTTAAATGCTACACATGAAAAAGATAAAAAAAAAACAACATAAGGGTTTGATATTTCACTTACTAAAATAATAAATATTCCAGATATCAAATTAATCCTCCTACCCTACATTTTCTTCCTCCCTGTACGAGACTATCTCAGCATCCTCCTCCAGGCTTCTTATATACTAATTTCTATTCTACAGTCTTATAAAACCCTTCTCAAAATTCTTTGAATGTGCCTGATGGTTATTATTAGGACTCAAACAGATGTGCTAAATTTGTGTTGTCAGCATAGAGCCTCACTCGATTTCAACTTAGCACATGTGAATGGATTTTATTTGTACATTTATCTACACATTTAAGTATTTGTATTTGTGTATCTTTTACTTTACAATTCATGTTGTTCTACACTGAGCACTATCTGGACACTATCAGCAACAGTCCTACGGCATACTCCGATACTTTCAATAAACAAGGACTAACAGAAGGCTACAGGATTGCTGGTTAACAAGAAACACTGGGAGGGCCAAAAAGTTGTTATGCCGAAGCCTCCTATTAGTTTTTATTTCCTCACTGCTATTTCCTTGGAATGTTTGCATGTGCTTGACCGCAATTATCTCCAATGTGAAACCCCATGAAGTCAGGCTTGCTGTCAAATCCTACACCTTACTGTACATTGGTAACATACTTGTGTTCAAAAAATGGGTGTGTGAAATATGTGCCCCCCCCAAAAACAAAACACAGAAATTCCTTGTCTAGAAACTCTAAAGAGGGAAATACCTCTGTGAAAAGGGTGCAGAATTTGTGAGCTTCTGAGGTATTTGTTTGTACAACACGCTTAGTAAAGAAGAAACTTTTTCACTGCTTTGTCCAAAATACAAAATCTGACTGGACTCTTATTTCTGCATGATGTGTGACTCTAATTACATCCCTTTACTCAGTGCTGGAAGAGGCCAAGACGGCATATGGAAAAAATCACTAGTGCAGATCCCCTCGGCCAATAATGCGTGTCTGGTAGGGAGTGTTCAAGAGGCAAGTTGGAGATAAAATGCCAGAAAACTGACCTATATCCTCTGCTCTCTGTAAAATAAGATAATATGGCTTAAATAAAGACAAGTTTTTAGACAGCATTTAGTTATTGAATCACAGGAAGACCAAGCAAGTTATTTAACACTAGGTTTTAATTTTTAACAGTAAAAATTCATCTATTTTCATTGAAACGTTAATGCACTACATTTCCCTGCTCTTGCTAACCTTCAAAACATAGTCTGTTCCCATATTATTTAGATGATTATTATAGTTAGCTATTAGCCATTGACCCTTTGTTTATTTTAAAATGTAAACCTACTCCAGGATGTAGCAATTATGGATGCTCTGTTATGAGCAGCATGACTATCAACAGCGGTTGTTATGACAAACAGCTCAAGCTCTGTTAGCCTACACGGATGGGAATTCAATTAAGGGTGTCTTTTATTATGTGATATATGCTGACTATCACAGTAGTAGAGAAAAGACCTAAGTGCTTAATTACATGCCCATTCGAAGCATGCATCAATTATCAGTAAACTTTATATTATCTGTGTCGTGATAATATTGAACTATATTTGGACTATACTCACTAACATAAAGATGAGATTTAAGAATGTCAGTCTCCTTGATCTCTTGACATTCTTGGACAAATAACCAGTGATCTATCCAACTACTGCACATGCTACCAAAATATACTCTTCTTTTCTAGCAAGGTTTAAATTTTATTTATGACTGTTATGAAAATTAGAGGAAACTCAATCAACATTTTTTTTTAATTCCAGAGTTATTTTAAAGTCAATGCCATTTCAGCAAAAGTCAAAAACAAATCCAGATTATATTCTTGAAAGGATCAAGTTGCCAAGAAGTAATGTATATGAGAGCCAGATCTAACTTGCTAACACATGTTGATTATTCCTCAGAGATAAAAAGTAATTTTTAGAGCAATTTACATGGCACTCTAGGCACCTACATTATAGAAGTATCAGAAGAAAAAGGTTTCTCCAGACTTACTTATTTTACTGATACATCTCCAGACAAACCCTCTTTACTGCTGGCATAAGTGGTTTTGGCAGATGAGTCTCACAACATTCAAGGCTGTAAACCTGAGCATCATGAAAACACGTCCTTCCTTCCACCCTCCTGTTAAGAGCATGTTTACCTCAAATCATTTAATAAGGACAATAGTCTTAGTTTATCAGCCAGAATAATTTTTTCCTCAAAGTCTGAGAGGAACTAAGCATGACTAAAATAGACTGAACAAATTTTTTTAATAGTTCCATTTCTGCAACACTGCAAGAAATGTTCACAGCCAGTCTTATTCAGGACTTATCTCCAGAACTTCTAATTGCCTGCTAGTAGCGATCATGCAAAAGCTCATAAGTGCAGTGTTTGTTCTCCTAGTTTTATCTTAAGTGGAGAAGTGTGTGTAGTAAAGTGTTTCTCTGGTACTTTTTAAATTGCATTGCTTGGGAAGAACAGATTTATGAAATCTGTCTGTCCACTCCTTCAGCTTCTGAACCTGTTGACCTATTTGAGCAAAGCCAGACATAGCAACACATGCCTCAGGGATGTTACACACCTACAATTTTCCTGAAAACCACCATTGGACAAGGGACAGGAATGTACAGTTCTGGGCTCCTCAGTACAAGAGGGACATAGAACTACCAAAGCGAGTTCAGAGGAGGGCTACAAAGATGATTAGAGGACTGGAGCACCTGTCGTATGAGGACGGGCTGAGAAAACTGGACCTGTTTAGCCTGGAAAAGAGAAGATTGAGGGGAGATCTCATTAATGTGTATAAATATCTGAGGGGAGGGTGTCAAGAGGATGGAGCCAGTCTCTTTTCAGTTATGCCTAGCAACAGGATGAGAGGCAACGGGCACAAACTGAAACACAGGAGGTTCCAGCTGAATATGAGAAAACACTTCTTTACCGAGAGGGTGACAGAGCACTGGCACAGGTTGCCCAGAGAGGTTGTGGAGTCTCCTTCTCTGGAGATATTCAAAACCCGCCTGGATGCCATCCTGCGCAATGTGCTCTGGGTGAGCCTGCTCAGCAAGGGGGTTGGACTAGAGCATCTTCAGAAGTCCCTTCCAACCTCACCCATTCTGTAATTCTGTGATATATGACTACCATCAATGATGGAGATAGTGTGAACTCCATGTTGACAGCATTTTCAGCCATAAGTTCAATGGGGAGAAACATGATTGGAAAACAGGTCCCTGTTTCTGTTACAACATTTGAAAAGCTGACTGCTAGACATGTTTGGAGGTTATACAAAGGACAGTTCACCCCAGCCCTATTGTCTACACACAGAACCTTGATTAGACCTTTATTGCTTGCTGAACAACGTGTCTGCATCTTGTTCAACTAAAACAGTGACAGATGGCTGTGTAGCTACATATTTCCACTACCCACAGTGAGCGTGAGCAATGAAACTAGGGAGGAAGGTGATGAGTTTGGAGCTGTCTGTAGGTCCTACTGGAGATGGTCACACATTCTGGGATTCACCTGTGGACAGCTGTCAGTCTGCCGGCGTGCCAGGGGAAAGGCAGTTCTACAGGTTGCTTCCCAGGCTATCTGGTGAAATGAAGGTAAGACTGAGGGTTTGTATTGCTATGCATCAATTTTGGATGGCAATTTTCAATTTTGGAAAATTTTGGAACCAAACAACATCCTTTTGTGCCACTACTTTTCTTCCTAACTCTCATGTGTCCTCTCTTCCTTAACATAAAAGCAATTTAAACCTACTGCAACCCTTCTCCCTCCCACCACTCTTCTTCTAGTCCATGAATTTCTGTAGCATTCAACAGCTTAATACGTGGTACAGGGGAACCACAACACTATGACACCTTTTAAATAATGCCTATCAGGATGATACAGATCCCAAGTCATGCTAGATCAATCCAGCATATTTCCCATGAAGGGCCTTGGCTGGAAGCCATTTAGAGGACATTCCTAGTTGATCTTTCCCCAGAGATGGTAGGGAGTAGTGGTCTGAGCAACGAATACTGCTTGAACAGCTAACGCTTCCTCCTGTGCTGACTTGAAATCTGACTCAGACTTCTGGTGAGCTGCTGCCACCACAGAGCTGTAGGACAGCAGTTGCCACTGCTGGAGGGATATGGTGTCCCTTTCTAGCTAGAGCTAACTGTCATGGGCAGAAGCCCCTGTTCCGACAAAATCCCTATTTCCATCCTCTGACCTCCTCACAGTGGCAGCAAACCTGGGGCACAGTCAGCAAGGTGCATGAAGTAGCAGCTGCTGCTAGTGGGTAGGAGAAATGCAGCTGCCTGAGGGGAGGGGGGAAGGAGACAAATTGCTGGTAGGTATGAAAAAGAGAGGTGAGGAGAAGGAGAGAAACTTTGTGGTTTCAATTGTTAGACTCACTCATACAGAGAGAATGTTAACTTCTGCTGCTGTAGAGAGAGTGTGGGCAAGGACAGAGTAACTCATGTATAACAACTCACATCCAAGTGAAGTTTATCCAGGCCATCAAAATGCCAGATACTCAAGCAGTTGTATTAAAGTATTTACATAGACAACTATTTTTATCATATCCTAGTAAGTCTTAAGGAGAAGAACTGTGTGGCAAAGCAGAGATGCAAGCCTGAATCATAGAATATCCTGAGTTGGAAGGGACCCACAAGGATCATCAAGTCCAACTCCTGGCTCCACACAGGTCTACACAAAAATCAGAATTCAGATCATATGACTAAGAGCATAGTCCAAATGCTTCTTAAACTGACAGGCTTGGTACCATGACTACGTCCCCAGGGAGCCTGTTCCAGTACCCAACTACTCTCTGGGTGAAGAACCTTTTCCTGATATCTAGCTTGAGCCTCCCCTGTCGCAGCTTGACTCCATTCCCTCGGGTCCTGTTGCTGGTCACCAGAGAGCAGAGCTCAGCACCTGCCCCTCTGCTCCCCTCATGAGGAAGCTGCAGGCCGCCATGAGGCCTCCCCTCAGCCTCCTATTTTCCAGGCTAAACAGACCAAGTGACCTCAGCCGCTCCTCATACGTCTTCCCCTCTAGGCCCTTCACCATCTTTGTAGCCCTTCTCTGGACACTCTCCAACAGTTTTACGTCCTTTTCATACTATGGTGCCCAGAACTGCACACGGTACTTGAGGTGAGGCCACACAGATCAGAGTAGAGCAGGACAATCACTTCCCTCGACCAACTAGCAATGCCGTGCTTGATGCACCCCAGGATACGGTTGGCCCTCCTGGCTGCCAGGGCACACTGCTGGCTCATATTCAACTTGCTATCAACCACAACCCCCAGATCCCTCTCTGCGGGGCTGCTCTCCAGCGTCTCGTCGCCCAGTCTGTACGTATAGCCAGGGTTGCCCTGTCCCAAGTGCAGGACCTGGCACTTGCTCTTGTTAAACTTCATGTAGTTGGTGATTGCCCAGCTCTTCAATCTGTCCAGATCTCTCTGCAAGGCCTTTCCACCCTCAGAGTCAACAACTCCTCCCAGTTTAGTATCATCAGCAAACTTACTCAAAAAACACCTTCTAGTCCTACATCCAAGTCGTTTATGAAAACATTGAAAAGAACTGGCCCTTAAATGGAGCCCTGGAGGATCCCACTGGTGACTGGCCACCAGCCTGATGCAGCCCCATTTACCATAACCCTTTAAGCCCTACCTGCCAGCCAATTGTTCACCCATTGTGTTATGTTTTTATCTAGCTGTATGCTGCACATTTTGAAGCTCAGACAGATATTAGAGCATTCATAAAACACTTGACTGAGGAAACTCAGTCACTTGTACCTACACTTAATGATACCTTTCCTGAATTCTTTCTAAGGAAATATTACCCAAAGGAAATGTACAAGTCTGGAAAAAAAGAAAAGAAAAGAAAAGCACTTTCAGCATTTCTCACTACAAATCAGATGTGAAACTCTGGCTTCTGATCTGTGGTGGTTTGTGACTTTTTATTTTTATTTTTTAAACTTTATAGCAGTTGGGATGGCACACAAAGGGCCCTGCCCCTTCTCTTAGCATCAATTTACAACAGGACAGTTACAGTGAGGGTCAAAAGCTGTGTGGCACCACTGGTCCAGACGAGGGTAAATGCATTCAGCAAGTTAGTTACTGTCAAAGTGAATGTCAACTGAAATAATTCAAGTCATTCACACATCCAACTCACTCTTTCAGCTGCAAGCAGTATATACAGTAAGAACAGCAACTTAAAAAAAAAAGAAAAGACAAAAATCTACCAACTAGGCTGAGCTGCCATCCTCTCCATGTAATCCTTGGCCATGCCGATGGCCTCAATGTTGTCAGGGTAGAGCACGCAGAACATTGCCAGGGCCCCAAGATTGTTGCCGTAAATTTCATTCCACCGAGCGCTGAACTCCTTCGGGTCCCAGGGAGGCAGGTACTCCAGGGGATTGGAGAGCATTGTTTGCACTGCCTCAATCAGCCGAGCCGCAATGTGCCGGTGCGTGGTGGCTGCCTGGAGACGCAGACCCTCCACATCCCCCTTGGAAAAGTAGAGCATGGGGTAGCTGTCGTAGTTGGCGTTGACAAAAGGAACCATTGCATCCGGGTTCTCCCTGGCTCCGAAGGCAAAGGCAAAGCAAATTGTGTGTATGAAAAACACACTTGGGGCTCCTCGTGTGTGAGTCCTCATTGTGGCATCAGATCTCCAAGCCCCAGTGGGAGCCAAACCATCTTTGAAATATCCTATGGAAGACAGATGTGAAGGAGTTAGAAAAATAATCTGTGAGGCAATATAATTAAGGATGCTTTCTAGGAAATATGATTCCATCTAGACTTAAAAAATAATAATAATGGATTGTCCAACTGGCTTTCAAATCATTTCTATATGAATCATCCAGACAAAACACCTACTGAGCAATTTATCCTAAAGGAAAGCCTGTATGCTTTGCAGAAAGCCTATCCCTCCCACGTCTTTCCCTCCAGTAGCTGATACAAGGCAAATGAACACACTGACATCTCTGGTGCTCTGAACTCACCAAGATTTCAAGTAATTGCAGCAGTGCCTAATTCAAAGCACTGCTGACTGTACTGGCAAGCAGAGAAGGCAGGGAGGGAAGGAAGGAGGCGTGGAGACAGCCACTGAGATGGTGCTAGCAGCAGCCAAGCCTGCGTGCTGCACTGGCTGATGTTAACAGCTGGAGAACGAAGGATGTGGAATGCTGGAGTTTGCGCAGGGGTCATTTTATACTGTGCTCAGGGCCTCCAGTTCTGACACGTCCTTACTTAAAAAAAAAACAAAAAAACCACAGTCTCAAAAAAACCAAAACCACTATCACCTCAATAATAATAATAATATCCAACATGACAAAAAGAAAAGAGAAAAAGAAACAGGCCGAACCTTAGAAAAACAGCTGAAATACCTAGCCTCTAGGGCATTTAGGTATTTTGTATTATTTTTTTTCCTAAGGGGCTCACCATTTTGCATTTGGAGATTTACGGCCAGCTACCAAGAAGGCTGAAGGTTAAAGTACATTTTTTCCTACATACACAGCTTCTCAAAATGTGCTCAAATGACAAATCTATACTGAGGTTAAATGCAAGTATTTAAACATAGTAAGCTACTTCGAAAGAAATACCAACTATCTAGCCTGAAGTCTCAGATAAAACATGGCCAGGATCCCCCTGAGGAAAGCCAGCAAATTCCTCAAATTCTTCACAGGGGAAAGGTTACAGAAAGCAGACCCAAGAGAGACAGTTTTATGTAAATAATGAACAGTAGTTTTCAATTATTAAAAAGAGAAATAGAAAGAAAACCTAAAAACAATAACGAAATCATTTTTCCATGGAAAACTTGTTTCATAGGATTCAGTAATAAAACTCTTAAGAAGCTGAAGTACAAAACAACCTTTTATTTCTCCTCATCGCTCTGAACATATAGATGCCAAAATTTCCTAACAGAAATGTAGGCTGCTGAAACCTTATTTAGAGACCCACATCCTGATTCTACAATGTCATTAATACATGCACAAACAACAAGATAACCTTGTTGGACTGGGTCCCTCAACAACCACTGGGTACACAGACCCTCTAGTCGTCCATGTTCAGCTCCTAAAATTAATTTGGGAGAAAGTAATTTTAGCCAAGAAGTACATCTTTTCTCGTGCATTCCTTCTTAGGGTAAAAATAATATTGTACTCTATAACTGCCTACTTTTTTGCATTACAGTGCATAGCATAATTGCTTTAACAGAGAGTAATGGAAGATGACATTTTCACAGCATGCTAATGCATTTTGCAGGTAAGTTTTGCCCTTTTTTGGATATAAACCAACCATTACAGGACACATTACACAGATCAAAGAGTGGTTTAGTTGGTAATACTTTTACTATGTCTACATATCCTCTCACCACATATGCACACACAAAGAAACATGCACTGTAGTTTATCCAAACAGACTCTAGCCCATTGGTATCCTCATCTGTAAATAATGAAATCATACAACAGTATATTTTGAAATGAAGGAGCTAAAAAGCTGCCAGACCAGCACATCATGTTTAAAACACAATACCTTATTTTTTTTTTTTTACCTTGTATATTAGAGGCAACCACCAAACCACAGTGTTTGGCCTAAAAATAGGATAACTGGAAAATGGGTATATCATATATTCATAACCAGCATATACAGAATGACGGTATGGAAAAGTCAATAGACAGTGACAAAAGCAAGACTACAACGTCATTCTTACTTATTCATGGTCAAATCATACCAGTGTCCTTCCTACAACAGCCCATGGCGGCAGCAATTTGGTAAGGCCAGCGAGCCCTGATACACAACTTTGCAGGGTTCAGCACCACAAGACTGGTGGCTGGAGAAGGTAGCTAATAAGGAGTCCACCTTCCTTCCCATGCAAACCTCTGTGGAGGCACCAGCTACAACCACATGGAGGCAATGACCGAGGTGAGGACCCAGGATGGCATGAGTATGGCCACAGTGATGCTACAGAGGGTGAGGAGAGACAGATTTCTACGTTTTCTCAGCTGTCATGTCCTTAAGAGCAGGACCAGGAAAATTAATAATAAGAATCACAAAGCTACAAACATAATAGAAGTGTGGATGCCCACTATCAGCCAGATAGTAAGGAAATACAGACTACGTGTTTACAGGCAGCCCAGACAAACCAGCCCCAAAGGGATTAGAAGAAACTAAACTGCCTTGAACCACACACTCGATTTAGGACTTCCCTGACTAGAACCAGACCTGACCACACACTGCACTGATTTACTGACTGGTCCCAGCAACTCCACAGGGCTAAGGGGTATGTTCGTTCTTCCTCACTTCTGTAGTTGTTTAGAAGCTAAACTGGTTTATAAGACATCTCCAAAACCACTTCAAAAATTAGCAGGTGGGAGAGGCTACAGACTACAAAAGAACCAAAGCACCTTCAACAGGAGGATCTGACCAAAACCAGTAACATTTAGGGACTATCTAAAATTCATTATGATGGTATAAATGTACCTGGAGGGTAGAATAACCCCAAACCACCAAAGCAGAATGCATACTTTGTGTGTTGAACTCCATATTTTGATGTTTCCATAGTTAACTAACTTGCATACTAAAACCTGAAGAAAAATACAGCACTGTTTCGAAACATACATATGAAATCCAATTATCTCCATAGCTTAGGTGAACCCAAACATGGATAGATAACTGCCACATAAACTCCAATTTACCAGTTGTGAGCGAAACTGCAACAAGTTTGTTCAATACACGGGGCACAAAAGTAAAGGAGCTTGGGCTTTCTGATCGCTTAAATCTCACTCACAATACTATTTTTTTTTTTTTTTAAGTTAAAAGAATTTCTTGTTCTCATATTACACTACATCATTACCAACTGCATCTTCCAAGAAAAACTTTACCAAGCAACTCAACCTTTTCTGAAACTGTTCTTTTATTCAGTTTGGAAACCGCAACCTGATAAAGTATTAAAAATAAGGAGAGTGAAGGATGCTTGCCCACAGAAGAAAATGTTAATATACCATGTGCTTTGAAAGGTTGTCACTCAGTCCTAGACTGAAAGAGCATTTGGCATGATTTCCACTCCATTGCGAGCAGAAACTAACAGTAAAGAACACCATTTATTCTAGAAAAAACAGAGTAAATCTTAACTATTTCAATTCTCCCAAACTGCATTAAAGAGTGGATGTTCAACTGGAGAAAAAAAAAGGAATTGTTAAACTAATGCTACTAATTGAACTGGACATTGGTATATACACAGTAGGTTCACCAAATAAACACTGTTTAAAGGAAAACCTAGGCCCTGTTTACTCCAGCTACTTGTGCAATGAAAGACAGCTCCAGCAGCGAGAAGGTTGGAGCAGGAGAAGGGGGAGTGGAGAAAGAACAGTGTGGTTGGGACCACCAGCCAGCACAGCCATCCTCGAAGCAATCTGCTCTTCTTGTGGAACACTAAAAAAAAATAAGCCATTTGGAGAACCTTGGTTTTCTGTGGTATCAGTTCTGAAGAGCACTATACTTTGTGCATGATTTTTGCTGGGGCAACACTTATCACTTCCTAAAAGAAAGAAGTCACAGGTGTCTCTGGTACCATCTCTGAGACCAGTCCATGCGTCACCTCTCAAATGGTGGTCTCATCAACTTGTACATCCAACACCAGAAAAGGTAGTGTTTGGGATTGCTGGTGATTAAAATTTCCATGAACAGAAGGCATTGCAACACCATGGATTATTCAGGTTTCTGTATGAGAGCACTTCCCCAGAGCCACGGCTGGGACACATACAAACCACACCTGTCCACTCAGTCCCACCGGGAACGCCTGTCACAGCACAGAGCTCTTGCCTCACCTACACCCACGGAGGCCATGGGCCCTCCTCTACCTCATGGTGGAGGACCAGCATCTATAAAACTGAGTTTATCAGTTATAAGTAGTGATGTTTTAAAACCACAGTGCTTATAGCAATTGAGTTATTTTGTCAGTTTTACCACTGATCGGAATATTTTGCAAACGTATTTAAAAACAAGAGAGCAACCAAGTCACCTACTGAATCCGATAACATTTAAGGACAAAACAATGCAGACTAACTCCATGAAAACACAGAGTGAAAGCATCAATAGAAACCAATTCCTGTATGTTGCCATTCAGTTCCTACTGACTCATAGAAGAATCCGAGCGCAAAATTAGGCAGCACAGCGGGACCAAGAAAAGTATAAACTTTGTGCTGCAGCAATCACAACAAATCTGGTGTCCAAACTCCCAAGCTATGCAGTTCCCACATCAGCAAGTACTCCAAGTCCCTTTCAAAGCAGCTGGGCTGGAGACCGGTGCAGGAGAACCTCACGTTCCAGGACAAGAGCAGTTGGGAGTCCTTCCTCCAGCCTACTTCTGAGCAGTTGGATAAAACCAGTTTCTATCTGTCTCTCCAGTGAAAATGCCGGGAATGTGTAGAATCACTGCTTTCAACTTGAAAATACCTATTATGACCTTAACCACCAGGGGACATTACTTCACTTCTTCCTCTGATTTTTTCCACTATGAGAAATACGCTACATTGCGATTACATAATGTCAAAAGTATTTAAAAGCTTATATACTGAAGTCTCAAATATGATTCTGAATCAAATCTACAATAAAGAATGTATAGCTCAGGTACCCATGCATTTGTTTTACACTTGTTCTAAAATGATCTGAAATACCTTAAAATAAGCTTCACATCAGCTCATATCTGAATAACAGCTGTACTGTGAAAATCATAAAGACAACCAGAAAGAACCAGTTCCTAAACTAATTATCAATATATGACATCATGTCAGCAGTCAAGATTTAAACTTGTGCCTGTCCTTTGATCTAAGTGCAAAATTCAATGGATCTATTTAGCACAGTAAAGAGCTGTGTGAGTATCATTCTTTGAGAACAATGGCTTACACTCATTCTACACTGTGCTACAGACAGAACAGTAACTACAAAATATTTTTATAAGTTTACAGTAGGATATGTAAGTTATCTGCTGTGGAAACTTCATCTGCTTATTCCCTTCATTTACAATCTTTCTTGTCTATTTTACTACCGCATATATAAATTAACATACACTGAATGCATAACCTTTTCTCTGCCTCAAGTGAAGACAAGATTTAAATTGTCTGCATGCCCAAACCATAGCCTGGGAATTTGGAATTGTCTGCTATTTTATAGTTTATTCCACCACACAAATGCTTTCTCAATAATGTTTTGGTTGCACTAATATTACTATTCTTAACTCTTACTGGGACCTTTTATTCCATACACTTCACCATGCAGAATGAATAAGTAATTTTGATATACAGAACCATAAAGGCACTCATTCCCAACTAGTACAGACATGCCTGTTAAGGCATCCACACTCAGTGGATGAAATGAAAGCTCAGTCACTTTTACCATCAAAGACATAAAACTTTGAATTACCACTGAAAGATCTCCTTTAGAGCAACAGCATTTTTTTTTTATCTTATCCCAAGATGAAATAATTTGTAAAACGCCATTTAGATAATTAAAAATAGCTTTCACAGAAGCTAGCGCTAAAGAAAGAAAGTTTGAGAATCTTCCTATAGGCCAAAAGAAAATATTAACTCCACTATCCCACCCACTGATGTCCCAGAGGTCAATCTGCAAACCACTCGTCCCTCTGCTAAACTGTTATAGAATGTAGGACGCTTTTAGGGACTAGGACTATTGTTGTAATAGACAGTGCAGAAAAACAGAACAAAAGTTCCTGTAACAATTTGGGTTGTGAAAGACAATTAATCTGGCAGCTGCTAAGAAGTAAAGCTATTTCTGGCCCATGCAAGCAGACCCATTCAGCTGTCTGGAAGCGTGTAAACACTTGGGTTCAGGGTATCAGAAACCATGCAGAAGGATTCCAATGAAGGCAGTCCACCAGCTAAAAGTGAAACAGTGTCTCACAGCGGGAAGTAAGCAAAGGAAGAGATTATTTGAGGTTACTGTGATCTACGCATGGATCAAGCAGAATTACAGCGCACAGGAAAAGCTGCAAAACATTCGGAGCATGACTGCCAATAGGCAGGAGGTGCAAATAAAGGACAGAAAAAAGTTATTCATACATGTAAAAGGGGAGAGGCAACTTTACTGCTGTCAAAATGAAGTTCCTCTTTTTGATTAATCCAGCCTACTCAAACTGTTGCACGCCACGGAGCTTCCTCACATTTCAGGTGACCGATTACAGCACCAGAGACTTCTGATACTAACACTGGTGTTTCCAGCTCTGACCTTAGTTTCTATCCTCTTTTCCAACTAATACTTCTTTATTAACCTCGGTCTTTACTCCTCCAAATATCTGTAAAAGTTTTAAGTCCCCTGGCTTATTGTTCACCTCCACCGTGTACAATGAACAGTTTTAAACTTTCCTGCTTATTGTGATAATGGACCTTCATTCAATTGCCTCCAAGATGCTGGACATGAATGAATGGAGATGAATGTCCCAGATGCAGTTTTATAAAACCAGTTCTTTCTCTCTGCATATCTACACCTATCTACACACTTCAGCAGTTGAAGATATCAAGTACGTATTTATATCCGTAAAGCATTTCTGCAGGATGTCATACAAACAAATGGGAATGTATCGTGCAACACATCCTTCACTTGCTATGGAATCAAAGAGCATTTTAACTGTTTCCATACCCGGGTAATGACTCAGTCTAGCATATAAAACTATAATAATTTTTACTTTTCATTTATGTTAATGAATACTGACAGCACATAGGAGCACCAGCAAAGACCAAAGACATTTATGTTAGTCAACTCACGAACATGAAAAGATTGCAAAATGAATGCCTCTGTGTTTGTGGACCTAAACTGCACCACCCTACCTGGTAGCCACATCTCACACAAATCAATATGCTGTTCTTTATTATCAGATGCACCTGACTTTTTCCAAGGTACAAACTCTGAGAGACCATCAAATATATTGTCATGTGGCTCCTTCAGGGTGATTACTGTCTTATTGTAGCCAAGAACAGCCCTGATATGAAGTGCCAAGTACATTTTCATGGAAAGAAGCCTCAAATGCAGATACAGATAAAGGCTACGCTACTCCTGCGAAACTTAGCTACTCAGTTGGGATTACCAAGTTGCTTGAGTAGGCTTCAACACAACCATAAAATTAATAGGCTAATCTTGAAATTTAGAATTGTGTAGTCTCATTTCTGACCTTCAGCTGTGCAGGCAGGGCTCTCGCAGCGCAACTGAGACCTTATAGACTGCTTCAGTAGAAAAATGTAATGCACCACAGTTACAAGGATCTGATTAAAAAGCTTTAAAATGATAGACAGCCACAGATTTTTTTTTCAAACAACTTTTAGGAATACTTTAATAGCTCTAAACAGCTACTTCATTAGAACACTTATGATGGCACACAGTTTCCACCAAACATTCAGCATATTTACTATTTCTGAGAAAAGGCAACAACAACAAAAAAAAGCAAGAACATAAACCAGGACAACTGTAGTAGAAGAACTCTAATGTTAAAATTAAGTCTACCTGCTACTGAAATACAATACCTACCTGAGTAAAACAACCAGAGTCCCTGCGATTCATTGTCTGTTCTGAATAAGGCTGTTGCCAATCTCTGTTATACATTCTATGAGTCTAAGCAAGGGAGGGGGAAAGAAAAAGACCAAGCAAAGGTAATTTCAGGCTTAATAAATAATGGCCTTACTGTGCCTGGGCTTTAACACCTGACTGTGTCCCAACAACAGATGAAAGGGTGATGTCAGCATCTGACGGGAGAAGCTATTTCCGGTGCTCTGTCCTTCATGTGATCCCAAAAATGACCAGATCTCATAGGTCAGGACTATGTTAACAACACCTTGCTTCCGCTAAACTTCTGATGACCAAGCACTAGTGAGAAAGGACCCATGTCACATCAGCAAAATTTAATTTTTCCTGGCAGGTTTTAATGCAGGCTCTGCTCTGTTCCCATCCTGAGCAAATAACTGAGTCTGGAAAAAGTGCAGTGTACAAGGGTTTGGGGTTTTTGCTAATGAAGCAACTTCACACCTCACCATATCCCCACTGTGCTTAGCTGTGCTGACAGACACATACCATGGGTTTTGCAAGAGGAAGTTTTGAACCTGTGGAGTGAATGAATCCTTGTATAGGTGAGCAGAAACTTGACCTCCTGATTATAGTGAAGAAGTCGCGCCCTGAGCACACCTGGGACATCATCCCTGGACCATGTTCCTCCATGCTTTGGTACAAGGCTTATCCACCCAAACAGAGAAGCAGCTCAAAGGAAAGGCTTTCAATCAAATATTAAGCCTATTTATAATAAATACATTGCTGCAGTTGTGAACACAAATTGGCACCATGTTGTAGTAACTTCAGGGGACTGAAGTTCAGCTCTTATCTAGATCAGCTGAATGGAAACAGCAAGGAAAGTGCAAACAGCCAGGACAAACTTGTGGCTGAAATATATTTGCCAATACAACTTGCTAAGTAAAAAGACATTCTCTTCTACTCTCCTGACTCGGATTATCAAGTCTAAACCAGGAAACGATGGTTACAGAAAGTTGTTTCCTTGTTTACATTTTTAATCTGTGCAGAGGGGAAAAAAAAAAAGGCTTTATTTGTTTCAAAATGTCCAGGAACAATAGCAGTAGTAACTAAACTTTTCTGCTTGGTGCTAGAGTATGTTGTGGGTGCCAGATGTGCAAGTTTCCAAACCCAGTCCTAGGAATGTGACTCAATTTTAACTAAATGCAATCACTTCCATGAGAAGGGACACTTCAGTTGTACAGACTCATTGACATCCTCATCTGACCTCCGCTCTCACTGCTCAGACTGCCAGGTACTGATGGACATGATGGACTTCTCCACCAGCAAATCAGATGGCTATGTTCATCCACAGCTCAACAGCTACCTGTTGATGGAAATGACTTTCTACCACCACCGATCCAGGCTTTTTTTATTTGGAGAAAAAAACGGAACAACTTTTTTGAAAAAGTGTATGTGCTTGCTGTTTGAGTACTTGAAAATGAGAAATGGAGCACACAGTGTTTGAGATGAGCCTTTAAGAAGTACCAAAACAGAATCACCACTCTAAACCAGCTTTCGGCTACTCCTTTTTACTTTATTGTAACTGCATGCAACCTATGAAAATCAAACCTAACATTCAGCCTGGTAATTAAACACATTTTCCTCTCTGCTATGATACAGAAATGCACTAAATACCTAGTTAGAGCATGTAAAATAAACTGTGATAACAGTTGAGCTCTCTTGGGCAACTAAAATCTCTCAGCTTTTACCATAAGAAGCCAATTCACATATTTCTTCTGTATATTCTGTGACCGAAGTACTGGTTTTGGAAGAGATTGTACATGGCTATGGAATGACAAACCAGCACCCAGTGTCTTCTGAGGCCTGCATCCATGGCACAGGACACAGATATATTTATAAACTATCCTCCTATCTTGCTCTTGTATCAAATAACAGCACTTATTTTTTTTTTTTCATGGCAATGCAAGGTTATGATAAGTAGTCCAATACTTTAAGCAACAAAACCAAACTCTTATATTGAATAAGAAAATAAAATAGTATTTTGTTAAATCACTAACAGTTCTTTCCCAATGAAACTGCCTACGATCAGTGTATTTTAGTTTTGCTTGCTAGTGAAGTTTACAGTTGGGAAAATCCCAATGCAGAACTTGTCTTTGCTGACTTCCTTTAAAATCTTTAACTAATGTAGGTCACAAAAGAAACACATATAAGCAGCGACACACAATAAAAGAATTCCTAGTTGGAATAATATTTAGCGCTTCTGTAGAAAAAAAATGCACCCAAGGATCTCCAAGTGGTTCTGAAAGAAATTCATTAAGCCTCTCAACACCTCCGTGAAGCGGGCGAGTGCATTTATCTGTTTTACGAGGGAGGAAGCAGAGACGTGGAGAGGTGGGGCGACTTGCCCAAGGCTACCCAGCAAGAGTCTTTCAGAGCAATAAGCACAATCTGAATTATTGATTCCCACTGCTGCCCTTCAGCTGCATTGTTCCCTTCTTGAAATACTGCGCTGAGTTACAATAATTGCTGGCAAGATAAACGTGATGTGGCAATTTTTAGCGGAGATTTGCGTTGCCTTTGTTTAGGCTACATTAAAACTTTAGCGTTAAACTCCAATTGCTTTTCTAAGGGTGACCAAAACCCCCCAGCTCCTTGAGCAACATTTCCCCTATTTCATTCACAGCTGTAGCCACTTCTTACGCTGTCACTGCTCACGTCCAACAAGGCAGCAGCTCCAGCTTGGAAAAAAAAAAAAAAAAGCAGGAAAACCTCGCAGCTTTACATTTTTTGGAGGTTAGCGAAGCGGCTGCATGCACCGATGTCAACCTGAGAGCCGGCGGAAGGGCACCGAGTGCGGGCGCCCCTCTGCACAAGGCCGGCTGGGCACCGCGAGTTACAGCAGCGACTTCCCCAGCAAAATAAAAATTAAATAAATAAAACATAAATAAAGAAGAAGAAGGAGGAGGAAAGCGGCAGGAAGTCGCACGGGGCAAATCCCCCTTTTCCTGCCCCTCGGCTTCCCCAGGCGCTAGACACGGGTGCCACCGCCTACCTTCCACGGGAGCGCGGCTGGGGGCTCAACTCATCAGCGGTGCTCCGGGGGGGCACGGGCAGGTGAAGCCGCTGCTCCCCAGGACGGCACCGGGACGGGGACCTGGACGCACTCACCCCGGCCCGGCCCGGCCCGGCTCGGCTCAGCTCTGCTCAGCCTCCTCAGCCACGGTTTTTCCCCCGGGGCACAAGGAGGGGGGGGAGGAACGGGAGGGGGGTGCGTTTTTCAACTCAGGAAGAAAGTGGCTCCCCCCTCCCGCTCCACCCCCTCCTCCCCGCCCTCCGCCCGCCTTCCTTACCTCTCCCCGTCCTCCTCCTCCTCCTCCTCCTCTTCCTCCTCCTCCTCGTCCCCCCGGCGGCCCCTCACGTCGTGGCAGCGCCGCAGCCCCGCTGTGCCCCCGCCGGGCTCGGGGAGCCCCCGGCCTCCTCCTGCTCTCCCCCCCCCCCCCCAGCGGGACCGAGGTGGGGAGAGCCGTCAGCGAAAAGCAAAAAATATATATAAATAAATAAATAAATAAATAAAAAGGAAATATGCGCCCGCCCCCCGACACCGAGTGTCGGCGTTGTGGTTTTGCGCAGAGATTGATGAAACCATCCGGGATGATCCAGCCGATACCCGTCTCCTACCGTGCTGTGCGCTGGGACCTCCCATGGGAAAGTTCCCACAAGGCAGCGAAGAAACAAAAAGGCAATTTGCTAATCTGCTCCCCTAAGTATGGTGGGGCTATTTATATAAATGTTTCCCGTGTAAAGCAGAAATGCGAAACGCCGGGACCGTTCAAGCCAATCATCCTGACTTTTTCTTTTTCTTTTTCTTTTCTTTCTTTTTTTTTTTTTTTTGAAGATACCTAGGAAAGTAATGCAAAAGACAACAAAACAAATGATCCTTTGGAACAGTTGTCTTTGCTTTCTTGGTCACTGTAACCAGGAAAAAGTATGAAACAAAGGATTTCAAATGTTCGTTGGCTTCAGAAAACTGAGCACGCTTTGTCATCTTCAGACTATTGGACTGGGATCCAAATAAAAATATTTACATGTGATACAGGTCGGGATGCAGTCCAGGTACCTGAGGTTTAGATTTCCCAAAGCTTATTCTTTATTTTAAGTCAGTTTACTGGTGCTACTGAGTCACTCGGTGGCCTATAAGTGCTCAGTTCCCCTGCTCTGACAGCGTTAAACTGCATTTTCTGAGGGGGATTTTAAACAGGATCTTCATGGTTTACAGCAGTGCGATTTCCTGCTGTTCTATAAAGATTAGTAAACGTGTAGAAACTAGGCAAAACAAAAAAACATACATTTATTTTTAATTCTTCTGTTGTATTTCCCAGCAGTATCTATTGATGGTCATAGCGTAAGGAATAGGGATCCACCAGCAGTCTCTGCAAACTGAGAGCAGTGCCAGAGCCTGGAATGAAGCCTTATGTTTTACCAGTAATGACATGCCTAAAAGCACAAAGTGATTCGGTTTCAGTCATGCAAACACTAGATTAATCATTAGAAGATATGTTTCTAAACACCTATTTGAATAGTATTGTGCTATATTGCATTGATACTGCGGTTGTAAAATATCGATGTTTTGACATGCATGAGCATGAGGAGAGCTGCAAACACCACCAGATGTGGCTCAGAGGGAAATTCTACTGGAATTTCCAAAATCATCCGGATGTCTAAAATGATGAGGAGGGAGGCGTCTACGTGCTGGTTGTACAACTGCATCATAAGGTATTTAAATGCACTGAGTATCTGATGCTGAGTAATACAGAATTAGACCTTGCACTTCTGAACAGCATAATTTGGTCTGTGGTTGTGCCTATTTGCATTTCAAAGAAACTGCACTGTGCTGCTTTGTCACGACTGAGTACCTGGGCAAAGCACACTGTGGGTCCCACACAGGCTGTGCAGTCAGGTTTCTTTCTCATAGAGGATGTGTTGGGATGTGCTTGGGACCTGCTCTGATGCGGAGCCTCTCTGCCTTATGTCTCCTTGTGTAAAATGGGACTTGTGTAAAAAGAGAGCAAGATATTTCCATTCTAGTTTAATTTCAGCATTGCCACTAATAATTTTCTTTTTACATCCTGCAGATGCTGTTTACTTCACCATCACCCCTACAATCAGGAAAGGTTTATTGCAGCATTTCTTAAGAATTCGTGAATTTTCCATTCATTTGTGTATAAACAGAAGAATTATTTATATGACTCAGGAAAAAAATCCTTCTACCCTAAGGAAATAAAGTCTTAGCTGGACAACTGTATCCTGTTTCAGCCACCACACTTTATTTAAGATATGGACCATGTGGAGAGAGGAGAGAAATGAGAAAGATCCCAGGTCTAACAAGCATTATGTACATGGGAAGACTGAAAAAAATAGCCTAAGGATGAGAATCTGACTGGAAGAAGATACGACAACAGCCTTCAGCTACATAAAAGCTGCTGAAGAGAATAATCTCTTATCCACACCCTCTGGGAGCAGCGTGTATGTTGCTATAAGAGAAATTTAAGTTAAATGGGAAAAACAACAAAAAAAGTATCTCTAAGTGTAAATAAAAGTTAAACTAACAGGAATAAATGGCGTCGCTGTTGCCGAAGGCTTTTTAAGAACAGTTAAACATTTACTTAACAGGAATAGTTCAGGTCTAGAAAGTCTGATGGAGCTTGCCTTTAAGAGCAAGGTCATGACCACATGAGCTGCAAGGTCCTTTCCAGTCCCGCTCTGTATGATTATGTTCAAAGTGCAACTTGCATAGGCACGTTTGTGTCTCCTCTCTGATCTTTCTATGCCCTTCACTTCTATAGCAATGGCTATAACCAGCTATGCTAAGGCTGAGCTTCTCTGTTTCGTGTGCCAGCCTTGCCACATACCAGTGAATTTGTTGCTGAGGGCAGAAAGGAGAAAATGATTAAATGATATATCTGTGGAGCAATGGCAATTAAATGATTGTAAAACAATTAAAAAATAAAGCTTCTGGAGCAGAAATTCTGGCTGGTATATACCTAACCCTTCCTTAAACATTAAATGTGTCGTGCGCTTTTGTTCTATGGTTGGCCAATAAACCACCTCTGATGTAGTCTCATTAGACTCCCTTATAACTTCAGAGAAAAGTAAGTACTTTCAGAACAGAATTTGTCTGACCTGTTTAGGACGTCTTCTTTAGGACATGATGAATCATGCCCCCGAGCTGCTTATTCTTACCACCAACACTAAAGTTGGTTTAAATGACTGACTCAGTAACATATCATCATACGATTTTCACTCTCATGGTACTTCTGTCCCTGAAGTCTCTCATTCCGTCTCTGCTCTCAAATATCAGAAACCTTTATTATTTATTCCTTTCTCCTTCTCCTTCTCCTTCTCCTTCTCCTTCTCCTTCTCCTTCTCCTTCTCCTTCTCTTTTTCTTCTCAGAAAAATCCCACTGAGATTAATAAATTTTGTAGCTATCATTTCCTTAAGTTACATCATGCAACAGTGAAACATATAGCAAATTGACATTTCAGGTGGCATTGCTCCAGAAAGGATTTAGGAGAGGAGTTATGTTTACCTTTTGGAGTTGAAGACCATTGACTTGGCTAGTTCTGCAGTGCATGTTCCATGGAAATTGTTTGAAAACCCTTCAGGTCAGAGACTGTTCTGCTCATACGTCACATGCTCTTTATTTATTTTTCCTTGGCCTTTATGACAAGCAATGTTACTAGGAACAGGAAATGCCTGGTGCCTTAGAGAATGAGCCAAATGTACATGGGAGAGGTAGCCTCATTCCAGGAATGACAGTTTTTTTAGTGAACACACAGAGAAGTCACTGTCTTAGACAAGTAAGCCTGAAATGTATATCTTCCAAAAGTTCAGCAGTGATCTTGACATCTATCCTTTTTTCCCCTCAGAATAAATAATGTTTGAGAAGTGGCAGTTTCCAAGATGGCCGTGTGGACAGCTGGCTTAGAGACCAGAGAGAAGGGTGCTAGGTGCAGACAAGGAAGGAGCACTTTATTTCACTGCTGCACTGCCCAGCTGGACCAGGAGGACATGAAGGGGCAGCAACCCTCAGTGCTGTGCTATGGCCGTGAGAAAGGGAGACAGCAGGGTGACATGAAGCCAGTGATGGAGGGCCCACCCTTCCTGGAGGAGACATGAAATGCCTGCTGTTGATTTGTACATTTTAAAGCCTTTGGTTCTTACTTAGTTGTGAAAATGTGGGGATGTTGCTTTTCTTTAGGACTGAAGATGCTAGCTTACAGAGGGAAGCTGTATGTCTTTCTGTCTGTTTCACATACAGTCTTGGCCATTTTTATCTTTCTTCCTTCCAAGCCTATGCAACAGCAATTCTTCTCCTTTTATTTTTCTTCTTTTTTTTTTTGTTTGTTTGTTTTTCAAGTACCTCCCTCTCTATGAAGTCCTATTCTGTGTGAAGTGTTCAGTCCCTAATTTCCATGTAAGAGACACTTCTACTTTTCTTATTAAGTGACAAAACTCTTCAAATGAAAAGAGAGAAAAATACAAAATTCTCCAGATTCTTTCACTAATTCCCCAAAACAATTGATTTCTTATAACTGTAACCCTTGTGTTCCCTTCAGCTCTCATGTCCAGATGTGATGATCTCTGATCTCAGCTTTGTGAGCTGAAATCTTTAGTACAAGAGCATTAGGCCAGCCTCTTGTCGCTGAACTGCAGAACTGCAAATCTGCATCCTTGCACAATGCTCACCCTGCCCTCCTTGGTCTGGGCTGCTCGGCCCAGTGGTTCCCCCTGGACTGTATTAGTGCCACATGAAGGGAGCTCTAATTTTCAAAACTTATCCTAATTGCAGACTCATGTGGGGGAATGTTGGCTATGTCCTCTTTTCCAGGCAGGGTGTGGACCAGACAGTTTTAGTTGTTACTACTATGTCCTTCAAGTTTATGAGAGTATTGCATGATTCATACCATTTACTACTCAGGGATTTGGGGCTCTGGCTCGCTGTGCAGGCAATGGGCAGAAATAGACACAGGTCCAAAACTAAGTAATTGAAAGGAGTGGCCTGAAATCAGCCCTGAGAATCAGAAAGAATTGGAAATCTGGAAATCTTTTCTAAGCTTGCTAAGATACCTTTCTGGTTACGGCGCACGTAGTGTGGTGCAAAGCAATTTCTTTCACAGGAACATCTAGCCAGGTGCTTCTTAGGGTCTATCAGGTGCCAGGTACAGTCATGGGATTGGAAGAATACCAATAAATGCTTCTCCTTCCTCCATCTTCTGCTACATCTACACACTGGAAATGCTTCTCTCTGTCCCACAGATATCTTTTACTCCTTTACATGTCCAAAGTACCAGTGCTGTAGCTGGAAGGGGAAGGCACCAGCTGTGTTTCCTAAACAGCTCTTCTTTGTATGTAAATGGAACATCTTTCTCTGCTTTACATTTCCTTTCTTTCCCTCTTTCTAGCTCTCACCATGTGTTCAGACGGGTTTAGCCTGAGGCCAGCAGACAGTCAGATCAGAAAAAATTCCTGCAGATTTCTTAGTGAATGGGGAGATGCAACACCTGTTACCTCAGCAAGGAGAGGTAACACACTGGTGAGTGGAGACAGACCCATGGTCCTCAGACATCTCTGGCAGATAGCAACCATAAAGCAGGTACGCAGATGCTTATTGTGAAACACCAGAGAAGACCTCTTTGCAATAAAAATAAGATGTATCATCTGGTGTCTGTCTTACAGCAGCAGAGTCTATTATGGTGACTGTAGGGCAATATCAGTTTTACCACTTTTGCATTGCTGTAGACATCAACTGTATTTAGGTTTATCTCCGCCTAGCAGCTGCCACGTTCCCTCACTGTCCTGCTCCTTTAGCACTTGCCCTTCCTTTTCTCTTATGACAATCAGAACAGGCTGGAGTGGGGGGACCCAGCACCGTATGGCTTTTCATTCAGCCGAACTTGTTGTTACTTTATGTTCTCAAATATGTGATCTCTCTCAACATGTCAACATCTTTCCTTCCAAATTTCTGCGGTGTTATAAACTGAGTAGTATCCCCACTGGAGAACAAACCATTAATGCTCATACCTAGAGAAACCTTCAACAGACAAGCTTCATCAGTCCTCCCTTAGAGCCGACAGCCACATTCTCCCTCTCTGGATGCCAGATATGTTGCAATAATGTTTTCCATTTGTAACACACTGTTTTCAATGAATGGAATTTTTAAAGCTTGAATCCACCTATTTTATGGAGTCACCCGATATGTGGAAAGCCAAGCAGACAACTAAACAACTGCTGGAATTCATAAAAATGCTTAAAAGTTGCCTACTTTCCCTCTGAGCCCCAGAACTTGCATTTCATTCTCCCATGTCTCTCTCTTCCTCCTGACGCTAGAGATGTGTCAACGAAAAAGGTGTGGCTTAGAGATTGCATTTGAACTGTTGCTGAATCTCCATTTCTCTTCATAATCATCTCACTTTGGTTTGCTGCGAGCCAGTTACCGCCAAGACTCCAAGGTAGGATATTGGATCAAACACAAACACAGGCACTAGAAACTCATTTCAGGAACTCTATTTACAGATAATACTACTAATAATAACAAAAAACATAATAATGGAGCCCAGTAACTATATATATATTTATATATACATACACATGCTTTTTACAGTAATTTTAGTATCTACTTAATTACAGTCATATTAATGGTTGTTATCAAATCTGTTTTCTGAAATTCACACAATTGTTTTGTTTACTTTTTTTTTTTTGTTACTACTGATCTAGAGATTTTCCTGCTTGCTGCCTAAAAGTGATGAGTTTATTTAACTGACATAAAAAACAACAACAACAAAAAGTAGAAACAACCCCTCCCCCCCTCCTATGAAATGCAGATAATTCCCTCAATTCCTTGGGTTCTGGGTTCTCTGGTCATGGAGTCCTTGCCCTTAATTGCTGTCAGTTTATATGTATATATGAGTGGGCATTCATACCCTTTCTCTGGACAGCTTTGAGGGAGAAAATGGGCATAAAAGTTTTCTGCTGCTCTTGGTTTGCAACACTGCTGCAGCTGCTTCAATAGCAGCCCTCCAGTAGATGTTTCTAAAGCGTTGTGCAGTATAGGACAAACTGTTGTTTTCTCTTCATTTCATAACATCATTTTCACAAAATTTATGGTGTCATCTTCTTTCTCTGGACTAATATAATTTATAGATTGCTCAGCACCCACTTAAATTCTTAATGTGGGCCTGAGGCCCCAGGGAACTGTGTTGCAAGAAAACTGCAATTCTCAGGAACTATTTTGAGATATGGCAAGAACAGAGTTACTATATTCACCTAGATACTTTTATTCCTCAGTGCTGGTGGAGCCTTTAGAAGTTGATCTTTTAAATATAAATTTATTAAGCACATGGAGTCACAGTTTTCAGAGTTGCATTTGTGTTGTGACTTAACAAGCCCTACTGAAAGTTAATGGACTTGTTTGTTTTCCCAAAAGATACCCTCAGGATACCACTCATAAACTTTGGACAAGAATATCTTTTTTTTTTTTTTCCTTTTTTTTTTCCATCCTGTATACAGAGTGTAAGATATTTTGTGATTGTTTTCTTCACTCTGAAAAGGACCATAAGTTCTTCAACCTTTTAAGAGGAGATCAAATTGAGTGTTTTATACAACCACTCAACATTTAGTAGTCAACTGAAATGCCTTCCCGTCTGAGGGAACTGTCTCTGTCTGGGCCATCTATCTGTGGTGGGTGCACAGCCTGCTATTCTACTTGTGCCACTGCCATTTTGTGCCTTGCACCCTCTAATTTGCAAAAGGATAGAAGGCATAACATGGTTTTGAAGTGGCTCAGACGGTTTCTCACCTCAGTGCAAGTATTTAAAAGCTGTTATAACCATGTGTGAGAGAACGACGTGTGAGCTCTGGCAGTGTGAGTGGGAAGCACGAGGGACTTTTAGCACAGTTTTGATTAAATTGGTTTAGCTACGGGGGGGCAGAAGTTAGACGCGGTGATTCAGATGTTTGCCCTTCTGTGAACTGTGACATCTGGTCAGCTTCAAAACCTCTGTGGTCTTGCCATGCTTGTCAGAGAACTGCTGTGGGTACCCAGCTCATCCTGAAAAGATTTCCCTTAGACCTTCATCCTACATTCAAGAAAATGACTAGTCACGCTGGCCACAACACTAGTCCATTGACCTGCACACAGGAATCCACAGTTTTTGCCCTGTAAAGATGTTGGCAAGCTTTTCAAGCTGGACATCTCCAAGTCTGTTTAACTTCCTGGATTCCATCTTATTTTGGCTCTCATCCATGCTCAGTTTTCAAGTAAGCATTTCTATTTATAACAGTTACGGAAAAGCAGGATTTGTTCTTTTCACTGAAATCTTTCTGAAGACAACCTCCTTTTTTTTTTTTTTTGTACATTTTTTTCTCTCCTGTGAGTCACTGAGGAGGTTTGATGTTGCACTTACTATGAACTGCAGAAAACAGAGTTCCAGGAAACAGGACTGGTAATGGGATTGAGCCTTTCCTGGGGGCCTGCGTGGCTGCTGGAAGGGGTGGTTCTTGGGTGGTTGCTAACAATATATGTCTGTGGCTGCACCATTATCACCATTTTTGCACAGTACTGTCCTTATTTCTAAACCTTACTTTCTGAGGAACTTTCTCTGCTATAAAACATCAATATTGTGTACAAAAGCACGTTTTACGTTTACTGTATTTTTGTTCTCTGTGGTGGCAAAAGAACATTGACATTGAAGGTCATCCATTATGTTATGACTATTGGCACCTCCGTAGAAATCTATATGTTCTTACACTCTGCTGCCATCTGACTTGATATGATTTAATGTATGTTTGGTCCCAGGAGGAAAGACTTAAAAGCTGAAGCTACAATATTTACTTGGTATGTGATTGGACAAGTCACAGCCAAGCACTTTTCAAACAACGCCACTGTGAGGAATGTAGAATCACACTGATGGTAAGAAAGGATGATTACTAATTTATATTATTCCACACAGTTAGAAAATGTGACTGTGCAACTATAGGAAAAAGAACCCCTCCAATGCCAGGCTGGAAACAGTTTGTTTTGATAGGGCAATAGGTGTTGGCCCTACCCCACGCCTCCCTCAGGTTAGATTAGGACTCCTGGGAAGAAAATCGAGTCTTCTGCAGGAGAATGACGTTTCACAGGAAAACAGAAGTGAACGGTTTTGAATTACAGCAGTCTCAGTTGTGGTATGTGGCAACTCAGCCTTTACTGAGGGTAGGTAGCATGGTCTGCAACCTGGTTGTGACCAGATCTGACAAAGTCAAACAGAGTCCTTCCTCACCCCAGTGCATACCTGCATCAGAACCCCTCTTTTTGTGTTATCATGTCCCCATTTAATGGTATTTCCCCAGGTAGGTTAGTTCTCTAGCTGTCATGCCCGCCGGGGCAACATCTAGTTGCTACTTGCAGGTTTAAATCAGTTTTAGGATTGCTGCTTTCTGGTGCCTACCATCAGCGTGGTTATCTCAAGCACGATTTACCCAAGCAAACAGATTTTCCTGGGAATTCCCAGAGGAATTGCTCCAGCACTGCTGCCTTGGGCTTCGGGCAGCTGTGGGACTCAGCCAAGGTAAAGAGCCTCCAGCAGCCTCGGCGAGGCCCGTGTCTAGCAGTGCCCTGGGTCTACCACACAGATAAGCTATCTGCATTTGTTTGTTTAACTTTTACTTGCTGGGGATTAAGAAGCCTTTAGTTTCCAGGATGAAGTCCTGTTCAGGAAATGCTTACAGTGGACTCTGCTCTCTATCAAAGCAAAAGTTTCCTATAGGTACTAAAGGTATTACCTTATTAAAGGTATTAATTTATACCAGTTTTTTTTTTTTTTTGATTTATTTATCTGTTATTTTGAGTAGGTAAAGTTTGGCTTTGTTGGAGGCTGCAGCACTGACCTCTCCTTGCACTGATTTAGAATGACCTAGTCGCCCTTTTTTCTTTCTGCTGTTCAGCTATAAAGTAAATTCAGAAAACACACACACACACACATATATATATATATTTTTTTTCAGAAATAAATTCTCTTTATTTTGAAGTTACAACATGTACCAAAAGCAGATGCCAAAAGAGAATTGTTAGTCATTTCAGGTTTTAAGCCAAACTGTCTTTCAGGGCTATATAAACAGACATGCTGAGTTTAATGAATCTTTTCAACTTTATAGCTCCCTGCCAGGAATTAAGATACTTTTGCAGGCGCTTCAGCCATCTTTCTGTCAATGGCCTCTCTCAGCAGAATACAAGATAATATGTATGAGATTTCCAAGTCTTCAAATTGAAAAAGAAAAAAAAAAAAGAGAGAAAGAAGCAAAGGTCATGTCTTTGCAGTGTCTTGATCAATGTGGCCAGCTCTACCGATTTTCTGCCGTCAGCATTTCTTCTCGCTGGTCTCCATGCCAGATCCATTCCCAAGAGCTGCCCAGTCGCTGCAGCACCAGTGGCCCTCCTGGAGGTCCTCCGTTGCCGGCCTCCACTCCTGCAGTTGCTCAGGCAGCCAGGCCTCTCTCCATCAGCACTGCTGAGCACGTGGCAACTTTTCAAGCTGGTGGCTGAGTCAAAAATACTGGGACGACAAATATTTTTGCAAAGACCAGAAAAATTGTCTGGCTTTATGAAACCTTTTCATTCAACCTAAACAAAAATGTTCTGATTCATTTTGGAGGGCTTTATAATAAGACCTGTAATATCTTTTGAGATTCTTTAATAAGAGTCTTTAATAAGAGTCCTTAAGTACTGATTTCATAGGAACTCTGATTTTTTTTTTTTGGCAAACACTTCAACAATTTTTCCTAACTTTTTCTGCAATCTCAGACACATGGAGTTATGCTTACAGTAGCCATTTGTTGTTAACTTCTTTCTCTGTTAGTGAGTGATCCTTCTGGCAGGAAATATAAATGGCAAGTGACAGCATTGGACAGAAGCGGGTTCTGCCACTGCACAGCTAAGTCTGAATATTTATTTTTGCTAGTAAGGTTTGTGTTCAGACTTAGAATCTGTCACCTTTCTATTAAAAAAAGAAAAAAAAAAAAGTGAGATACCAGGAATCAGGGACTTAGCTGGTTTTCATTTTTGTTAGGCATTAAATTTTAATTAATTTTCTTTAAAAAAAAAAAAAGGAAAAAAAACAACCTCTAAAAATCAATTTCAAATTCAGAACAACAAAAACATAAGGGTACACAATATTGGTTTGGACTGCAACCTGGTTAGAAATTATTTGCAAAGGATTACTTGATTCAGGTCAGAACTTCAAATGATGCTATAATCAGGGATCTGAGATTTTAATCTGAGTCTTTCTCTGCTCTGTGCAAATCATACCCTTATGTTGAGACAGATTTGTGGCCCAAGATGTTGATGCTAATTTAAATATTTCAAAATAAACACAAGCATTTTACTTATTGTTACTTTCTTAAGTCAAACATTTTCAGCCTATTGTTTATGAGGAGGAATGACACTTTCATTTTCCTTCCTCACCCACCTTGTTTAAAGAAAATTTTGCTCTATTTTTCTTTCCCATCTGTTTTATTTTTCCCTTTTGAAAAACAATGCTAACTATTAGACTGGAAAAGTTGCATATCACTTGTAAGTATGCAGGAATTTTAAAACAACATCCCTATATAAGTGAAACAAAGGTAGGAAAAAATATGGAAACAAAGACTGGTATCTCTGAAATGAGGCAGAATGGTGTTTGTGTCTGCTCCTGATACAAAATACTTTAACTGGTGAAGCTGCAAAAATAGTGACCTTTGATGACACAAGTTAGGAGTTACTACAAGTCAAATCCATTCTGAGAATTTTATGGGCCTAAGAAAGTAACATCTTATTGTGGGCTTTTCTTGAAGCAAAGAAAAAGGTTTCTGTGCGTTGTTCTTTAAACTTGGAGGGAAATGCATTCAAAATTTTTGCACCTTAGTTCTCCTGGACCAAACTGCTGACTAAGCAAATGTGTTGGACATGTTTTTGCACCAGTCACCCTCTGCTACGTGCCAAAGGTTCCCTGATCAAGACGTTGGAGAACCATGTCTTTGGAGTGAATCCACAGAGAACAGGATGCCTGCTTGTCTAAATGAGCTGATAAGAAAACACATATTCAGCCTACGCCTTGAAACTCTCTTCTCTTCTGGGCTTAGGCTGCGCTTAGCAAAGGCAGATGGAGGCAGCTTGGTGCTCTATCCTTCCTACTCCTGGAAGAATTTTCCAGAAAGGTGGAAAATGTGGGTTTGAGGCCACTCCAGCTGAAAAGGGTACTGTACGTGGGTTTCCCTTATTCTGCAGAACAGCTCTGACATTGAGGTACTGGAGGCTAGACAAGGAGGAGTCATGTAGAGAATCTTACTGCTGAAATAGTGGTTAGGCACTTTCAGGAATACAAAGCATGAGCCCAAGGTTTTCAGGACTGTAATTCTGTATTTAGCTGCCAAAATTCCATTCAAGTCTCTTTTCGGCTATGATGTATCTTTCTCTTTGGGCCTCGGTATTTCCACACCTCCAAGAACAGTCACAGTACTTTTCTTCTTTATTCAGATAGCGAGAAAATAAATTCATCAGAGCTTGCAAAACATTGATCTACTGTGATAACCTGGGCTCTCCAGTGTAACTCTTAATGGGATATGGTTGAGGGTCTAATTTTATGTCTTTCCTGGGACTTACAGCAGCAACGACACCACCTTGAATAGCCACAGCACAGAAAATATCCTTGAAAATTTAGAATGTAACTTGGGATAAGTTATTAACAGAATATTTCTCTTAAAGCATTTGGGCAGTGCATGGAGAAAGCCAATAACTGTGTTGAAAGGTAGTGGTGGTAAGGGGATTTACAGTGAAGTAGGCATCGCTCACCTGTCCCAGCTGGATTAGAGAAAGAAGGGAAACACAAGTCTACACAGCAGTCTGCTTTAATCCATCATTCCATTTTATGAAGCATCAAACACCATTTTCACGAATGAGCACTTGATAGCAGTTAAGAAAGGACCACAGGGTTATTTAAGAAAAGCCAACAACCTATTTCATAGTCACTGACTCCTCACTTGTCAGCAGGGCTCTTGGAGGGCTTGGATAGTACCCAGCAGTTGCTGAGCTATTTGAGGAAAATCGTGTAAATCTATAATCCAGTGGTAAATCTGAAAGATAGAAATATACCACATCTGATTAGCAGCACAGTCCGTATCACATAAAAAATAAGCCTAGAGTGAACAGCAGTGTTTCTTAAGCCCTTGAGCTCTTTGCTTACTGGTATTAGAACTCAATCAGATTGCATGATTACATATTTATTTGACATCTTCAGCTGTCCAAAGACTTTCAGAGTTTACTCAACTGCAGTAAAGGATATTCATCTCCTTCATTGCTGAAATAATGTTAGTCATAGAAAATGATTAAAATGATTAGACCAATGCTTAAAAATTAAACAAAATTCTTCATTAGCCTAGATGGAATTTTCCCACTAAAACAGTTTCAAGTTCTTCAAGTTACCTTCTCTTTTATCTCAGCAGTCTACTCATGAGGGCTACTTTTAAACCTTTTTTTTTATTTTTTATTTTTATTTTGTGTGTATATGTGTTTGACTATTGTAGCAAGATTCCCAAAAGGCACCCACTCTTGGACTTTCTTGCCGTCCACTGTTAACACCATCATTTTGTGTCAAATGTTCCTAGAAATGTGCACTTGTAACTCGGCATACTCATCACTTCCAGTCCATAAAAAAAACACTGAATATATTTAAACAGTTCTGAACAGTCAAAGCTTTCTTTTCTGTAGCTTTTTTTTTTTTTTTTAAAGTCTTTACTGCCAGCAGTGACCTCCCCCTCTTCTCTTTATAGCCAGGAAACTGATACTTTTCATACTTACCTCTTATTCAAAGCTCAAGAAACCAAATTAAAAGACACACATACATACACAAATAAAACTTTATTCAACTATATTCAACAGTTACCCTCCTAGTAAATGAAAAAAAAAAAAAAAAAGCATAGCTCCTTGCTAAGACTGATCATTTCTTGTTTGTTTGTTTGGTTGGTTTTTGTTTTTTGCTATTTGTTATTTGGAATACATTTGGGCTGATGGTATCCAGTTACTACATGCTATAAGTTTTTTTGCACTAAGCTGCTTTTGTGAAACAGAAAAATACGATCTTAGCAGTTTCGGCAGAAACAACAGGAAGTTTAGCTCTGTTTCACCAGCAACTCAATGCAGACACCAGGTCAGCATCCAGATCTGCAACTTTAAGACCATGTTAAACACAGCTAAAGCAAATAAATCAGTATTTAGATTCAGCTGATATATCAGATTCTGTCTGGAATAAAGTAGGAATGGGAGGAGAGTTGATTCTAAGTGAATTACGCTTTATTAAGTGGGTTACTTCAACTTGTCAAAGAAGTACATTATCTCATTTGTCTTAGTCAAGGGATTCTCTAGAGCCCTTTATGAGCACAACAGAACAGGCAGATGTTTTTTAGCCTACTGGGGGCCCAGTGATGTTACCAACTGCTGAGTCTGTATAAAAATTAAATGCCATACAATTATTCTCTTAAAAAAGCTTTCACTATCTTTTTATACTAGCAGTCTGGAGTCTCTCAAGAGTAGTTTAAGCAGAGCACCATAAATGGCGAGATGAGCTGCAGGTTTGCTTATGTTGAAGAATCACAGAATCACAGAATGGTTTGGGTTGGAAGAGACCTTAAAGACCATTTAGTTCCAACCCCCCTGCCATGGGCATGGATGCCACCCACTAGATCAGGCTGCCCAGGGCCTCGTCCAACCTGGCTTTGAACACCTCCAGGAATGAGGCATCCACAACCTCTCTGAGCAACCTGTGCCAGTGCCTCACCACTCTCTGAGTAAAGGATTTCTTCCTTATATCTAATCTAAATCTAAGAAAGGAACAAGTTGGATCAAAATGGTAATTTTGTTGATATGTCATGGTAAACTAGCTTTAAACAATCAGCTTAAACACTGAATAAATTATAAATACAATGCACAAGACCCCAACAGAGAATAATCACATTTTTACATATTCAAAACCCAGTCTGTCCATTTAAATATTGTTTTTGTCTGAGGAAGATTTTGGAAAATGAACAGAAGGTATCCATATTCAACAACGTTGTCTAAGGCATCACTGAAAGTTATGTGAAGCATAAAACTGATACTATTCTTCACCCATTAAGCAGATTTTATGTCACAAACATAGGGAAATCTTCCTGTATTTCCAGGTTTGTTTTTGTCAGTTATTTCATTTGCTGCATCTGCTGCACCTGTTTTGCCCCTGAGTATGGAACACTTCATACTATTGCTTTATTTCAGTGTGATATATTTATGAAAAAGCCATAGACTGATCCAGAAATATCTACTTGGAGTCCTAGTGGCTATAAATAAAACACAGTGAGGAAGAAAGATAAGTAGACAGGGAAAGAAAAAAGAGGAATTTTACTGGGGATATGTAAAATTTATGAAAAAAGGGAAATCCAGAAAATGTCATTGGTAAAGAGTGCTGTAAGCTCTTTTAAAGTAAGTTCTTTGAAAACTCTGCAACTGCAAATAAATTGCTGTTGCCTTGGAAGGCAAAGGTCTCACGTGAATTATACATGAAAGCTCAGTCCAACTTCTCTGGATGTAAGTGGCAATCATAACACTAGTTCCAGCAGTACTGGCTCATCAACAAGGAACTACAGTAAAGGTCTTGAGTTTGCCTCCTGGACATTTGTATTTTGCAATTCATTTTGTATCGAGTTTTATTTTATATTATCACTGATGACACTGAGAAGAATTGAGCATTTCAGTTTTGCTAAACTGAAAGGCATGCATAGGCCACAGCTTAATACAAAAAACAAAACAAAACAGCATTTGATAATAAAACAAATCTCAGCTAAAACAACAACAACAACAAAACAACAACAAAAACAAACAAACAAACAAAACCCCAAACAAACAGGTGCTTATTTCCAAAATGACTGATTTCCTAGCGGTTTTGCCAGTAAATTTCTTCAGGTTCTGCTACCATACATACTCACAACTGCTGCTGTCTTGGCAGACCGTTACACTTTGGCACCCCCTTCTTATCCAGCCCTGAGGGAGAGTTGTACATTAGGAAGGGGCCACATACCCAGTCCTCTCTTACATACAGTGGGGCTCTGATCAGTGCTAACCTACATTGATAATGGAATCAGCACAGAATTCATCTACTATTGCTGCTCACCTAGGAAAACAAAAATCAAACCCAAACAAACTAAACAGATTGAGGTTGGAAGAAAGAACTAACTGACTTTACCCAAAGAGACTGGGTGGGGACCTAAATCCTGGAAATTTTCTGTCATATGTTGGTAATTCCACAAGCCACATTTTGTTCCTAAGACAAATAGGATACTCACTTTTGGAGCCAAGCTTCCCAAAAGCCACACATGGAGGTTCTCAAGTTCTATGTTTCTTTCTATATCTACAGCAATTTTAGTTACTAGATGTAGCCTCCTGAATTACTTTGCTTCCACTCCAGAGCCTGAGTGCAAGTGAGTGATGAACACTGGTTGGTTGCCTTTGCAACCTTCAGGCAGAGCTCCTAGTGTTTTCCAATGGCTTGGGCAGCGTTCATAGGTTGCATGCCTAGCCTGACCACAGAAGGTCACCAAAGGACTCCTGCCCAGCCCTACCTTGCTTGCAGGACTCCAGCAGCCCTGGTGTAAATAAAATGTCAATGATGACGTTTGAACAGTAACCACTGCCAGGCCAATTCCAGTTACTAAGATGCTGTATTCCAATTATTAAGATCCAGCTATTAAGTGACATCAATTACAACAACACTGTGCTCTGATGCTTATGCATATCCATATTCACACATGTACTTAGGTGATATGGATAGATTTATTTCATACTTATTAAGTTGACAATGTCTCAGTGTCTGTGTGCTATTTGGTTAGTGTAAGCCAATGATTGAAAGCCAAAAGCTTTTATTGGAAGAAAAACTAGTGTTGTAGCCACAAGGAAGGAAGAGGAAACCACAAGAAGAAGGGAAAATGTAATATTCTAGATGAGTGATCAGGAAAATATTTGAGTAACTGACTGGAAGACAACTATAATCTAATCCAGACATAGGCCTGCTTGATAAACTCAGTACTCACGTCTAATCTTTTTTTTTTTTTTGAGATTTCCTTGAACAAATAATACATGAAACAAATATAATCTCAACTAAGCTCTTTCGGTGGAAGATATTTTTTCCAATTAAAAGCACAGTCCAAGACTGAAACAGATTTCTCCCAAAACACACAGAAGAAATGTCATCAAGCATTTCGCAATATTGACCAGCAAAAGGAGAGCAACATTTTTTAATCGTGACACCATAGCAGCGTCCCCGTGACGTGTGCAATGCCCTGCAGAACTCCCCACTCCCCTCTCTTCTTGGAGGTCAGTCAGCAGGGCTGGAGCCAAATGCTGCAGAAACCTCATAGTAAACAGGAGGATTGTATTCTTAACTGAGTCCAGATATGTTCTCCTGATTGTTACCAAGGAAAAGACACAGGAAGGAAAACAAAAACCTCTTCAGTGATACCCGAGTTTTAACTTTAAAAATCTTTAAACTGCTTAATGGTGGCAAATGTAAAAGAGAACACAGAGCTTGACGATATGGCTCAGCATGCAGATGGTATAGCCATAGGCTCATATCATCAACCAGTATTAATTCTCTTGCTTTTACAGGAATTCCAGTAATTTGCACTAGCTTAGAAGCTTTGCCATAAAAATTTTATTGTATTTTAAAATTGCTGTTGAAGAAAAAGGAAAATACTTTTTTCTTATTGATAATAATTTCTAAAATAATTTCTTAACAGAGGAATAAGCACAACTGCTGCAGGTGAGCTGAACAGTTTGGTTGTGCTGTCAAGTGAACTACTCTGTGACTTGCCACCCTATAGGTAAAATGTAACAGGTATAGAGTCTTTTTAAAAATATTAAGTATTTCTATCTCTTGACCTATTTGTATTTTATAATAATCAAAACAGCACTTGCAGCAAGACCTGATTATGTGAGGGAGGGAGTGTACTAGTAACAAAAAGAAAAAAAAAAACAAGGTCACAATTATATTTATCAGATAGCAGCTATTTTTAGCAAAATTTCCAAGGCTGATTTTCCTAAACAGAAGATCAGATGTTTGCTGTATTAACATAACGCTCCCCCAATCCTGAAGTCAGAATTCTTTCTACCAGTTACATGAAAGTCACTGCTGCTGGTTGCATACTCTGTGACTGAACAGTTAGAGAGGAGGAAGAGGAAGAGTAGGAGGGAGAGCATCTCTGCGCATCTTTGGGAAATGGGAGGGCTGGCAGCAGAGGCATGCTCTGGAGAAGGAAGGTGATAAAACTTCTGAGTTTGGAAATAGCAGGCACTTGCAAAGGGCTATGTGAGCCAGTGCAGTTTATTCCTGAGCATCTATGAATAAAGACTAATACTGATATTAGTGAAAGTGCAGATTTGCTGCTTTACTTGCCCCCATTTAAGAGCTTCTGCCAACACAGGTGCATTGGTTGAAGACCATGCCTGCTGCTCTGTCAGAGGACATTTATAGCACGCCCTTGGCCTAAAGAAGAGCTGTGCTGCTACCCAGGGTTATTCCTGGTTGCTGTTTTGTCTCATCTAATGTGGAAGATAGTGAACCTGGAGAAATCACTGGTGGCCAGTTGCTGGGAAATGTGAAGCAGAAGCCTCACTGGCAGAGTGTTGGGGAAAAATCAGCAACATGGTGCTGGAAAGACCTTCCCACCTTGACTGTTGTGATTGCTTGTGGCATTTAGTTTGACTGCAGTTTTCTGAGGAGTAATGATTTATGTTACTTTGGGTCAACCTTATGGCTGAGGGACGTTGACCCCTGCTTGAGCAAAACTGATGTGCGCACAGCATGCACTGAACTTGCATCTGAGCCTGATAAAGTCTGCAGGGAAGAAAAACCTTAGAAATTCCTTTGCCATTGTTTGTTTTAGTTTAAATGGTTAGTTTTGGAGATCCTTTGACAGAATAGTCCTGTGTAGTTCTTTGTTTGATCTGGAAGTGATCAAAATATTAGACTATAATATTCTTAACTACCTAGATGGAGACAATCTAAAAAAATCCTAAGAGAACACCAAGATCCCACTAGCAGGTGTTAGTCTTTTCCCAAAAAGTTCACTTAAGTAATTTGTTTGAATGACTCATCCTGGACATACGGCAGGTTGTAACGGCTTCTGTGGTAAGCCAAAGGAGGTAGCCTGAAAACAAGCAATTGTTTGACAGTACAGGCATTTCTGATGAAGGAAAATAACTAAGTTGCATTTTAAGACTGTAAAGGCACGAGAGCTATATGAAGATAAAATGTGGTGATGATAAGCCAATGTACTTTCATTTTGAGGCAAATGCTGCGATCAACCTCACTGTCTATATTTGGATTAATGTTCTCACGTTTCCCCCTCCTGTAAAACAAACGGTTTCTTTCCCTATTTTTTTTTCCCTCAGGATGGGTGAAAAACATTGCTTTCCTAAAGGTAAAAAGCCAAACAAATACACACATTAAGCTTTTTAAGCAGTGAAGACAAAGCCTACATTATTCTTTTCAATGTATTTCCATCTTAATCCTGAGGGAATAGGTTAGGCAGCAATCCAGGGTACATAAAGGTTTCCAGCAATATTTTTCTTTTTTTTTTTTTTTTTAATATATATGTGAGATTGCAGGTCGTGTAAAATTCCATTCTAGTCAAAGCAGTCTTTCAAATACTTGGTAGCTATTTGCACTGTTTTCCACACTCAAAAATTAGCAACACTTTGTATTACCATCAGTGTTTTTAAAGAAGCAACCCAAAACCACCCCATAAGCCTGCGATCTAGTCAAAACCCAATTATAGCTTTAATTGCAGCCTGCAAATGAAATTATGCTGCTTGAGTTGAAGGATAATTTTAAAGTAGAAATGACTGAGTGGTTCCCCCTTTTTTAATGAGTTGCTCATGAGTTTTCCCTTTAATCTTTTAGAGGTGGCTGTGCATTGACATCTCACAGAGCAGAATAGGGATTGCAGGAACATTTCTGTCAGTTATTGGCTAGGAAGTAATTTTTTGGGTTCTGCATGACTTGACACAGCCTTCAGGGCACAAGTCAACACACCTTTCTGGAAGAGCAAGGAAGGGCTGACCAAACTGTAATATGGTGAAAATTGTCCTTTCAATGTTTAAAATTACTACCAAGTAATTTGATTAATTCCTTTGTAAAAGCTGTTCTCAGAACCTTTGGGGAATGCTGGGTCCAGAAGACTTTTTAAAAGCTATCTCTGATTTACTGAGTAATAATTTGTTATGGTTGAAATGCAGTTTATTGTTGGTTTTGGTTATATTTTGCAGCTGAAAAAATAAATGCATTATATTTGTCTGTTGTGTTGAGTGTATTTCTCTGTCTCTTAAATTGAGAACACTGAAACTAGTTTCCTGGAAAAGCTGAATCAGATTTAAATTATCTGATGTTTTTCAATTTACACACAGACTCAGAGCAAGATGCTGCTAATACGTCTCTTCTCTCTAGTAAATTATCTTTGCTACCAATTTTTTCACTTGTGTCAAAACACCAGAACCAGAAGAAAAAAACAACAGAAATTGTGCTGTTATATGTCTAACATTTTTTTTTAGATGCACTTCTTTCATAAAAAGTGTTGTTATAAAGATGATCTCTTGGGTCTTTTAATAGCAAATGCTCCTTAGAGCAGCTAAGCCTCAAAGAAAGTTTGAATCCTCAAAGTATTTTGTTAACTTAAAGTCTCTAAGATACAGCATAGATACATTCTTACTTGAAACTGATAAGTAAAAGCATGGTTGTAAGTTATGGCATTAGGTATAAAAGGTTACTGATAATTAACATGTAATTTGTAATATAGATACATTCATATGTTTAAGTAAATTTTATGCCATTATTGTATTATTTGAATAAGTAAGAGTATATAATTATCCCTCTGATTACAGGAAATACTAATTTAATTTTAATAGGAGCTAGGTTTGACATTAAATGACATAATTTCAATGACAAAACATACAGCTAATGTATTATAATATGGGTGATTTTTATTTTTTTATTTTTTATTTTTGGTTTTGTGTCAGTAATGATTACAAATGGTAACGCTCAGGATATACAAGTTATACATGGTTGCATGCTTAAATTCCTGACTTCTGTAGTAATAATAAATTACTCAAGGACATTGACCATTAAAATATGAGCTGAATGCAACTTGCAGCCAGCATGCGATGGGCAGAACCATGTATCTGCGACACACACTTTGCCAGCTCCAGTGTGCCAGCCACAGCTGCCTTCTGCTTTCCATCGTGCAGATAATTTGCAACTCTAAGCAGAAACATGAACTCCTTTGCTATGGTTCACTGGCAATTTCAGCATTATATTTATACGGCAAGCAGACTGATGACTCAAACTCCTGCACAAGGAGGCAGGGCATGGGTCCATAGGCTTCTTTAAAGAGACAGCTTTGGCAAATTAAAGCAGAGATTTTTCTCTTGCATTATCCAATTGAAACAGCAATAAGGCATAAAGAAAAACTTATGTACCCATATGGGCAAGATATGATAAGATTTCGTATGGCTCACAAAATTTAAAGAAATGATTTATCCTCATGTGCAACGTAAGCTTGGTTATCACATCTCCAAAGTGTGAAGAACTATGTCCGTAAGAAATTTACTTTTGCACTAATTCTTTGAAATGCAACTGATTTGAACTGCCACATTGCTCAATCTTCAGTTCTTGCTTGCAGTAATTTTTTAATGACAAACCTCACCATTCAGAGGTTATGAGACAAGTTCAGGAACTTAGGTTAACAATCATGAAATTAAAAAAAAAAAGTTTTACTTGAGTTCTCCTTACCAGGATTCGGGGCCCACTTTCTCAAGCTTTTCTTTGCAAAAAAGAACAAAACAAACTTACCAGAATTCCCTCATAAACTCTAAAACTCAACAGTTACTCATTGTAGAATTTTGTGAAGTGGGACTTTTAAAAAAAATTTCCAACCATGAAAAAATTCAAAGTAAAAGCTTGAAATACGCATATAATTCTTGGGATCACACAATCACTAATCAAATATCAGTCTGAAATGATAGCACTGGCTGGTGATTTTACTGACTTTTTCTACAAAAACTTGCTCAGTAGCTAAAATATGATTTGTATTTGATATACTTCATAAATCAGAAGGATCTCCTGCGGTTAATGTTGGAATATCTACACGACACAGGACATATCATGTACACAGACATCTGGAAGCACATAAGCACATACGCACAGACGTTTTTGATGAAAAGGCCACAGAGTAGCAGTCACCTGCTCCTTGAAGGTACCATTCGGGTTATGCAGGTATGACAGATAAGGGCACCTGCCTCTACCTGGCTCAAATCAAACTTTCTGTAATTGAGGATGGTATATTAGATGCTGTTGTTTATACTAAATACTTTTTTTTTTTTTTTCAGACATACCTCTACACCTTTCAATTTCCATGTGTGAGCTAAAATGTAACATTCCCATGGTAATGGATCTTGGTTTGGAAAATCTGGTTTACAATATCATTGTGCTTGAAAATGGTCAGAAACTGTGAGGGAGCTGTAAACAAGGAGAGATTCAATAGCAGAAAAGTGAAGAAACAGATGGACTTGTGAATGAGGCATTGAGAACAGGAGTAGGAGCGTTGGCTTCTAATATTTTATTAACCATGTTCTGCCAATATAATCATGAATTCCTCAGCTTTCAAATTCTTGAGAAAAACCTTCCTGCTTCTGAGTTCCTCAGCTTTCAAATTCTTGAGAAAAATCCTCCTGCTTACTGAAAGTGGGAAGGAGAATTAGGTCATAAATGAACTATGAAATATTCAGAAAACTTTCAACTTAGCTCATTTCCTCTTACTATTACAACAATATAGTGATAGTGCTGCTGTTCAGTTAAACTTTTTAAATATCATCTTAATGTCAAGGTGATAACAATTTAAATGAAGAGTTTTATTTTACCTCTATCTGGTTCCCTTTCCAAACTGAGGAAAGTACACAGAACTTATTATAGAAGACTCTTTCTGTCCTTTAGGCAATTTTAATGATAAAGAAAATGTTGTTTTTCATGCCCAAGGAAAATGCCAATTCCTTTTCAATGTCTGTCAGGGTTGCTTTGATGACAAGCTGTGATGCAGTAATCTACAATCCTACTAATATTTTGCTTGGTAGGTATGTGATCAGATTTCAGAATTTCTGATCCATCTTTGAATGCAACCCCCTTTTGGGTCAGATACTGAATTTTCAATTAAAGATGAGGACAAACATGTAGAAGAATAACTACATTCATTCAGCACAGAAAGCTAATGAAGAATGAACTGGATTATTTTTTTTCACCAAGCTGTCGCTTTGCTAATTACACACACAGTTAGTGTATATGCTCTGTTATTTTATACTTTGAATGGCCAAAAACTGCAACAGCAGCATTCCCTGGGGAGTCCCTTTCCTACAATGCTCTTTGGTAAGTATCAAGTTGTTCCCTTTAGTTACATGTGCAAATTCTTTAGGTGAAACCATTAGAAGGCATCTGCACCAAACTCACAAGAGGTTGGTGAAAAAAGAGAACTCTAAAAGTTGTTTCTATTGCAATTTCTCAGTCCAGATCTACAGCTTATTTTTATATAGTTTTAACATACTTCCTGTATCTAAAAAAAAAATTGAAACAAGCTCAAAGAGCCTTATTAACTCAAAAAGAATTTATTAACTCAAAAGAATTCTCATATGTTTTTTGATGAAAACTCAGTGATTTTTGTAAAACACCACTAGTATTTACTTCCTTTGAATAATGTCGATTATTTTTTTGAATAATATTTTTCAATGAAGTTTGTCTGGAGAAGTAAATCAGGCTGTTCCTTAAGTACAGATACATATTGTGTCCGAACAAGAGTCAAGTGTATTTTAAAGTTATCCTAGCAGCAATTGTTTGGCTTTCACCAAAGACTTCTGCAGATCCCACTGTGTTAGGATACTTATTTGTATGTAGCCCAGCCTACTGCTTGTATGGACATCCAGAGCTCAGGCTGGACATTGCTAACAGTGAAGCAGCAGTGAGCCCACAACTCGAACAAGGTTGCTGAACATCTCCAGGAACAAAGCAGCTGCTTGCCCACCTGGCAGCCAAAAGTTCAACCCATATGGTCAGTGCAGCTGCACGTTTGAGCTCAAAGGATACTGAGGAAGGGTCTGTGTTTGTGCAGCTTGGCAGAGGGAAGTCCTCTGCTGGTGATTAAAGTGCATGAATAGGAAAGGAAAAGCTGGGGCACATCAAACTCATATAACCCGTTTGAATCTCTTCTAGCTAGTTATTCCAAAATAGCTGCAGCTAAGCTATGACTTAAAACTGCAGCCAAAAACTTCAGGGCTTGGCAAAGTGGGGGCTCTAACTGCTTGCTGTGACAGGAGTGAAACAAGGTATTTGAGAAGAGTCAGGAATGCTTCAACATCCATAATAATGAACATCTGCGTTTAGCACAAACAAACAAGAAATACCTCTCTCTGTAAGATACCATAGATGTTCTCGTACATTCAGCTTTGAGGTTGTTTTCAGGCACATAGCTGCAAGTTAAAATGTTAGTTCTCCATTTGCTGTCCTTTAGCTTTGGGGTATAAGTTTCTTAGACACTGGTCTTTGCCCCAGTGCCAGTCAGAGGCAGTGTGAGAAGGCACACAGCATCCTTCCTGATGGAGGAACAAGCTTTGCAGGGGCTCCACAGCTGATAAAATGAGAAGGAACAGACAGCTATGCTGTTCCTGAACTTCAGTCAATAATTTCCACATATATGACTAATGTTCTCACACTTTTGTTTGTAGCTGCGAACTTCTTGTGGTCTACAGCATTTGCTAGCTGTGCAGAATGAGCTATGGTTTAGCTGGTGGGAAGGAGGATTTTCACAGAACATAGCTAACCCACATATTTCCTCTAGGCCAACACTTTCAAAGCAAACTACAGAAGGGCTCTGGAAAAAAAATAATATTAGAAAGGAGTTTTACAGAAGTTACCTCTCTTTTGGCAATTTCCCTTGTTATATTTGGGCTTTGTACCTCTAGGCTGAAATACAGACTGCAACACAGTAAATATCAGAAGCATATATAAATTGTGGCACTGTATGACATAGTTTTCTGTTTTGAGATATCCTTATAATATACTGAGATATGTAGAATGTGGTTGCAAGGAACAGGTTTATCATATATTTTCTTACAGAAATAACTGCTTGGCAAGTCTGAAATGTTCTCTCAGAAGAACTTTGTATTCACTGGTCTTGTGCATGCAGTAGGCTACAGATGCTGAGCAGAGGGGTTAGTAAACTAAACAGTTGCTGTCGTCTTCACAGAGCTAAGCACCTCATTCATTTTATAATTTTTATTGTTTATTCCTTTAGATATGGTGCATCAAAGTTCAGTAAGGAAAAACCACCTCTTCGTACTCAACTGATTCATATTGCAGTTGCAAAGCTAATTGCAGTATTACTGCTACAGCTATTGCTACAAACCGTACAAACTAGTGCATAGCCCCTTCAGGGATAAACAGTAGCAAAACCCAGAAGATTAGTCATAACTGCACCTTTGGCACAACCCTGATGGAAAAAGGTAGAAAGTCTGAACTAATTTCATTTCTCAATTAGCTGATTTTTTGGGGAACAAGGCATTGCTTGTAATGGCCTTTTTTTTCCAGATAAGGAGTAGATTTCAGACTCAATCTCTGTCCATTATGATGCAGTTTCAAACACAACACATGAGAGAGAGAGAGAGAGAGAGAGAGAGAGAGAGAGAGAGAAGCACAGTCCTAGGCATTCTTGGCTTCATTACATTCTTGTGTTTGTTCATCTCCATTTCAACTGTAATGGGGTAAGGGAGCTGATAAGGATGAGCCAGATCAAAGAGAAACACATTTTGAAGTCTAAAACAACACAAGTAATTTTGCCTGTATTTGTTTCCAAATGTAGCTCACCACTGAAAGGAGAAAGCACAAAATACTGGGGGGAAATCCTGAATTCCTGAAATCCAAATTCAAGAACTCTTCTACAATCTGTTAAATATTGCATCCTGTTTCTAATTAAGCAGACACTAATATTTGCAGACACAAAGAACAAAAAAAATATTGTAGCAGAAAACTATTAAAAGCGTAAACATCAAAGTAATTGACAGACATGTCTGTTACCTGTTGTGTGACAGGAACAGAGTATTTTTGAATCTACTTTGGATACATGTAATCTCAAAAATAAATCAATGATATGACAAAGTTACTATGAATACTACATGTTCACTAGGGAAAAAAAAAAGTCTTCTTTACCTGCTGTTGATTCAACTTACCTGCTATTGATTCAAGACTAGGGATTGCGATAGTGCTGTAAGTGCTAATGCATTTACAGGACCATGTGCGAACTAAGGTTTCCTCTGCATTTTCCAGGCCTGGCAATCTGTCCATGAAGAAAGAGCCCCACTGTTTAGATATAGGGTAGGGAGCTTTAGGCTGACGTCCCTGAAATAAAAATAAGTAAATATGTAAATGTACAAAAAAATCTTCATTGTCTATCCAACCACAAGCATTATTTTAAGAAGTCTGTAGTATTTCACTCATTTTCTGGGAAATCTGTATCAGCAGCAATGTGGCTTAAAAATACTGTAAAACAGAACAATAACAATCCTACTCCTATAAGGCCTCAAACTCAGGTTTACATAATTTATGGATTCCCTAGGGCATGAAAGTCATCTTTTGGTGAATATTTTTCCCTTAGAAATATTTTTTTTTCCTTTTTTTTTTTTTTTTCCTGTTTCAGATGGCATAACTAGCTTGCCGCCTTTCTCTGCTGGAGCACGTGAGCAGCCCAGTACAGTTGGGAACTCTTCCCAACAGAAAGGAGTGACTCTACAGGATGCTGAATGGCAGATGGAAGAATTGTGAAGAATGTAGTAGTATTTTACCTGTGGTCTTTTATATGTTTCTGAGCTGGTGAATGAGAATGGAGTCACAGGATCCATCGAGAGCCATTCAGTTCCCTCACAAACTATGAAAAATGGATTTTTTTCCTGTATGTTTTCAGTAAACAACTTCAGACTCATTATGTTTGAAAGAGAGTGTTAAAGCAGCATTGGGAAAATCAATTTTGTTTTTGCAGTTCATTTTGAAACCCGCTATATATTGCCATGAGCAGCCAGAAAAAGCTCCAGGAGGCCTCTACAGAGATATTAAAAAATGGAAAACAAAACTGCAAACCACACTGCAGAAAATCTGTTAAAGTCATTTGTGTGTAAAGTCATTTTTAGGATAGCAAAGCAAAGAACAGATATCCTAGTGTGTGCCTCCAGATTCATGAACTTTTGTACTTTATTTTCCATGTAACCCCTCTCTTAATAGCTTTGAGAAAGTGCTGGAATAATTTGTATTTATGACAGGCATCCGTGACTTTTGATCACAACAAAACTGTTGATTCAGATGGAAAAAAAAAAAAGTCAGTAAACAGAACAATTTTTTCAGTGATTTTGGGTAATAGTCTTTCCTCTAAGCGTAGCTGGGGGTAAGAGGGGAAAAGTGATTTGGACCAATATAGGTAGTGTTTTCTGTCTTCTGATGTAAATAAAGAAGCTTGGAAAAGCTTGGAAAAAAAACGTATCTTTCATTTCAAAAACATCAGTCTGATTGCTCTTCAGGAACTGTGTTCTTTTTCTTTCTCACTTAGGAGCAACATAACACTTTTTTTTTTTTTTTTTTTTGAAATCTTACCTTGCCATGCAAATCCCAGGACTTCACATAAGTTATAGTCAAATGTAGATGCTATGCTGAATTAAAGTCATTTGCCAGCTGGATGACACATGCAGCTGTTTAGGTGATTAATTAAAAAAAAGCAAACACCAAAACCCAATACTGACCCACACAAACATTTGTACAAAAGAAAGGGTCTTGTTTATTGACGAGAGAAAAAAATCTGAGGCTTCTGCTTTTTGAAATCAGTGATTGGTTCAAAAGGCAATTACAAGCACAGTCAGAGGAAATTATTTTTTTTTTTTTCCTTCAGAGATGTGATTCTTAGAGTAGGAATTTCTTACTTTTTAAGGAGGAGGAAGATAAATATAGTATTTATAACTCATGCCCTTAATAAAACCAAGCACAGACATGAGCACTGTCATCAAGTCCCCTGATAGAGAACTCCTGATGTTTTGCTGCTGGCTTATTTCCATATGAGATGGTTTGGTAGCAAGGCTACATCTCCATCTCAAATCTGATAAAAGTTGTCAAAACTTTTCCCATATACTTAAGAAGCATTTGCTGTCACTCCCTTTGTCATTACTAACTACTGCCTAGAAGATGTCCATATCTCACCTGCAGCACACATCGCCCACATTGAAGGCAAGACAATGTGCCACAACGTCTATATATCTGCAAAATCAGGCATAAGTTCCCTGGTAATATCCCTACTCCCCATAAACCTGGAGATACACGTTCAACAGCAGGGCCGATGAGCTCTTGGAAGGTCCCCCAGCCACTCCTGTAGTCCCTCAACATGGAGTTTGCTTTCCTTGTAGGGTGGCAAGTCCTGAGAAGTGCTGTGCACCCCCTTCTTTCATATGTAAAACCCCCTAAAGATGTGGTTTTGCTCTTAAGTATACTGGTCAGACAGCAGGAGGAGTTTAGACGTTGATTGTATCAGATCAGGGTACAGAACATCAAAGGCTATGTCTAGACTTCAGAGAATAATGATGGTGCAACTGTTCCACAAGACCCAAAGCTTTCCACTAAATTAAAGCACCTGGGATACTTACTATCACCTTTACTTTATTAACTGCAGACAAATAGGGCCTGTTAACAGACCAGACAGTTTCAGCTAATGGGACCCTTGGGAAATACTGATTTGCCAGCTTACAAATGGCCTATAGAAAATTGAAGTGGGCAGGGAGCTGAGCTCTGAAGTTTTACTCTGTTTGGTAAAGAGGGGAAAGAAAAAAAGATATAAGGGAGATAGGAGTGAAAATCAAGCTGAAAAGCAGTGTATATTTAGTATTTTTTTAAGGCATTATTTAAATGGTGATTTGCTATCTATGCCAGTGTTTTTGTACCAAGCAGGGTGCACTAGGATTACTTTACTGCATTACCATAAACTGTATCCCGATAATGGGTGGCACCGATGGCTGTGTGCTTTGTGCCAAGGTAATAAAACCACCATTGACTCTTAGTGCTAGTAAAAACAATGTTCAAAATGAAGTTTCGCCTGTATAATGGCAAGTATTTGATGTGTTTCCACCAGCACAGCTGTGCTGGTAAGGCCCACAACGAACAGATGTACCTGAGCAACACAGCCATGCTGCATTAAGGACATTGCTTTAAGGGCATTGCTTTAACTGGCTGGGCTTCACAGCAGCCCACTGGGTTGTTCCTGAAAGTACCATTAGATTTGTGTTGAAGATAAACAGGAGTAAAGAGATGAACAGAGCCAAGAGGCCCAGAGCAATCGGCCCTTGGCTGAGGTCACTCAGAGGAGTCCTGGAAGTACGGGGACTCAAGGACCTGACCTCCCTGACAGCCGCTAGGCAATACCGTACAAATTGGGTTTGCCTTCTAACTGCAGAAATATTGTCTATATCTGCCAATGTCTTCTTCTCGTTTTACTCCATTCATTCCTATAACCCCAGTTTTTTTCACACTATCTCCTCTGCAATGATTTCCCTCGAAATCCTGGGACGAAATCCAGCTTTTCTTAGAGTTTTCATTGATGAAATTGATCACACATTTAACGAACAGAAGGAAAAAACAAAGCCTCCAGCCAAGCAAGCAAACCCCCAAATCTGGGGGGAATCTAGTTTCAACACAATGCTTGTTTTTTTGTTTTTGTTTTGTTTTGTTTTGTTTTTTCCTTGCATGCTGCAATTCACTTAGGAGACGATAATTGCATGAATAGTTTTTAGTCTGCAATTCTCTTGCTCATTTGGTTATGACTCATACACTCAAAAGAACTGTAGTTGTTTCCATAATTTCACAGTTGTGTGTATCTGGCTTATATCAGGCATTTAACTGAAGTGGAAAAGACAAAAACTGTTAATGAAAATGGAAATTACTAGGCTCCCAGTCTGTGTGCAAGGGGGTTGTTTTCTTCCCCCTCTCTGTTAGTGATGAAATACCAATCATGCAACTGAAAACAGTTTTTTTGTTATTTCTTTCTGAAAAACGCAATTGCAAATTACAGGCAATACTCCATTTATTTAATAATATTTTGTGAAGAATGATAGAAGGGAGGATTGTGTCTTGAATTAAATTTTTAGTCCCTCTCCGCACACACAGCATGGCACACAAAATCTGCAGTAGTGTGTGTTTTTGAGAAATGAATGAGAAGGCTAATGAACAATACTAAATCTAGTTTGCTACTGTCTAATTTTCAAACAATACCTGACTTTGTCCAGTCCTTTGAGTTGGCTTTCCTCCCCTCCTAACCAAAGGGTTAATGGGAGAAGTTGATTAGGGGAATGAAAATAAAACTTTCCTGGGCTTGTAAAGGGAGTCTCTTTGAACTAGTCCAGTTAAGTTAGTAGCGTCCAGTCAACTGCAGAGATATGGATGTGACCTGTTGTTCAGACTCCAGTGAGCAGCATTGTAATGAAATATCACCACTGACCTACCACGGCCTCCTTGGTTCAGATTCCTTTAATCAACACAATTCATTTCTCCCTTGCTTACCCGCTGTCACTGGCAGCGGATGTAAACTGACCAGGGGTTTTATGTGGTAGAGGTGGTGTGTCCCTGAGATGCTGCCATCTGTTATCATGACTGCTACAGCTTTAGTGAAATGTCAAACACCTGTCTAAAATTCTCAATTTCCTGGTTGGTAACTGCAGCGATAGAGAAGATGGATCTTGTGAGGAGTCAGCCAGAGGTATCACAACAAGATAAAAACAAATCATCACCAAGGGCTTAGAAACACATCACTCAATAACTCTTGCTTTCCAGGAAAATAAACCTGTGCTGTCTGCTTGTTTAAACAGATATGCTTCAAAAGCATATATTGAACACACTTTAGAACCAATGGTTGACTTAAAAAAAATAAGCTAAAGCTTACAGAGATGTGTGTTGAAAGCTGCAATATACTTGAGTCTCCTCCAGTCAGAGAAAAAAAAAGATTTTAGGAGGACAATGAGTTATTTTTACTACATAAATTAATTAAATTGAATTATATTAACCTCTGTAGCACTGCTACTCATTGTTCCTCCCCCCCCCCTTTTTTTTTTAACTGAAGAACACATTTTTCTTGATAAGAGACTTCATTTTTTCTTCCCTCCCAACACTTCAGGAAAAAGGCTGAACATTAATGACTACATTTCCTTATTTTACTAAGTTAAATGTCCTTTGTTTAGAAATCAGGATAGTGGGGGAAAATATTAGATATGTCTAACTAAGAAGTAGATAATTTTAGTAAATGTATTTCCTTATTCTTGTTATCTGGGGGCAGGTTTGTAGAGGTACTGTGCTGTAACTGGAACTAGATTATAGTTCTTCAGCATGACACACTGGAGGTACAACTTTGCCATCTGAGTGCCGTTCCTTACCTACTTTGTTCTTCAGCAGTGGACAGAAGGATAAACTGTAGTAACATTTCACCGAGGGACAATTAAAGACTGGCAGTAATGCTAAGAGTCTGCTTCTCAGCTGTGAGCCACCTGGAAATTTTATTATTTATCTGAGGTAACTATCGGTAGTTCTCATTTGACCAGTCTTAGGAACAGTTCCTCTTATCTGAGTGCAGCTGTCATCAAAATAAATAGCCTATGCAGCAAATGAAAAAATGAAAAAAAAACAGCAAATGAAAAGTTCTTTGTATATACAGAAAACACAAGTAAACTGTATTTCAGACAAAGAGCTTTAAAACAACCTAGTAAAAATTACTGCAGTGACATGCAGGGAAATATCATGAACTCAGTGGAGTTCAGGTGCTGCACCTGATAAGCTGCTGTGAAACTTCTCCCTGTAGGACACAGGGCAGGTTCTTGTTACTGGATAGAAGACTGTTTTATGAATAAGGGACCATATGTACAGATCTTTTTCTAAGATGTGCGAGTTATCTCAGGGTAATGAAGGCTCTGTGGCACCCATACAATACTGAGCTGGTACAGGATGGTGGCCAGGAGCATATGTCTATGAGGGATGCTGCCAGCAGCCTGGTGAGATAAGCAGCCTCATGCTCAGTACAGGAGGCAGGAGGCTTTTCTGTAACTTGCTTTCTTCTGTTCTAGGAAATATCTGCAAGGAACCCTTACCTCATACTTTCCTTTTTTCTCCAAGGGCTCAGATTCGGTCTCTGCAGGCACCATAACTTTGTCCCCTAGAAGCTCCTCTAAGATGAAGACAGTTTCCCAGTTGCTATAGTGATGAGCTGGGAAAATATCTGAGTGCATGCTGTCACCAAAATAAACAACCTGTGAGGGAAGCAGCAAATTAAAAGGTCTTTGTATATGAGGAAAACACAAGCAAACCGTATCTCACAGAGAGAGAAAAAGAGCTTTAAAACAACCTAATAAAAATTCCTCTGTGTTTACAGTTGGCCATGACAAACACAGATCTTGTTAATGTCATAGTTTGGAGTTTTATCTTCAATCAGTTCAGTAAGGAAAAGAATGACTCCGCATCCCCTCCTCGCTCTGAGCCTTCAGGGGTGCCCATTTGGGACTAGCACACAGGACAGCACTGAGATTTTTGACTGACAGAAGTAGCCTGCCAGAAAGCAGTGGAAAAGACTAAAAAGAAAATGCACAGAGCAACCGGAATGCATTTTGGATGACTTTGGAGACAAGGGAGAACACAGAGCCTCTTGGTGATTCAGAACTTTTCTGTACCCAGTTGGTAGTCTAACCACTATGGAAACTGAGGTCCCACCACCTTCAGTGGCCTTTTCACCCATCCAGAGCTGTAATTAAAATAATATGATCCTACTTTTCACTGAGGCCACCTTTTCATTTATTTGATCGATTTCCTCAAGGAGATTGATTTTGTGATGATAATCTGATTCTACACAGAACTGCAGAAATGCATGACCATGCACCCAGAATAAAACATCTTAGCTAGAAAGTTTATGTTTACCAATAAAAAGACTTACATACTCCTTCCAGTTTTGGACTGCAATGTTTAAAACTTTTAACTCATCAGAAATAGTATGATATTTTGGACTCTAGAACAGGGCCCATCATTACTAAATAATTGAGGAATAGTTGGTTAACTGGAAGATGATGAAGAAACAGGCCACTTTAGCTGCAGTATATAACTTGTGCAGCTTTTGTCATGCATCTAAATAAGTAGCAACTGCATACCCTTCTTTTAGTACAGGGAGTACTAAAAGAAGGGAGTACTTCTCTTAGTACAGGGAGTGCATGCATAACTTTTCACCATGAACAAGGCAGGAAATATGCAGCGGGGAATGTGTGGAGTAAGCTCACACTGTGCATTGATAGGCCATTGCTGTAATCATTAGTAATGAAGCAGAACAGAACAGTCAGTTTTGATGCATAATGGAATTGCTCCACCCCAAAGCAGTGTATGCAGAACAAAAATTTGTGACTTATCACATCATTAACAGTAAAACAAGATCATCTGGTAACTTTTATACTGAAACAGGGTATTTTCACAAAGATTTAATCTCACTTTTAACATACCTTGGGATCCAGTTTGCCAGTCATCTTCTTCAGTAGTTCATAAAGATGGATAGCATTACCTTGGGAATACCAACCCGGCTTGTCCAGTGACAACAGAGCCTCCTGCTCCTCATCATTTTCTGGAACCAACAAGCAAAATTGCCTGCTGTTAGTGAGAGCAGCACATGCTTCTGAATTTGTAAGATGTGCAAGAAGCTGCCTGTGCACAGCTTGGAGAACATAGTCTATTTTGACATGAAAACAGCTCCAGTATCTGGTGAGAGGTTCAAGTTCTGGTACTGGCTGTGGGTTCAGTTGTGATGTTTGGTAGATGGGGATGGCTTGTATACAAAGTGGCACTTAAGATGTGACCTTGCACGCTATCTGTTCAGCAAGTACGAAATAAAAAGGGTAGGCAGACATGTTTGAGTAAAGAAGCAGCTGAGCCTCATCTGCAAGTGCTACAGAAGAGCTGAAGAATCAAAGCCATGGGCTTTGCTTCCCAAGTACTACAGCAGTGAAGGTAGAAAATTACACAGAGCAAACTGATGGAGGAGCTGCTGAAGAGCTAAGGAGAAACATGAGATAGGACGGACAATAACAGCATGTACTTTTCCCTACAGGAAAATTAGTTTCTACTTTTAAACACTGACATAAATTCAATGAAACAGGACGAGGTAGTTCGTTTGGGAATTAATCAGCCTTAGGTCAGCACATGCAATGAGCAGTTCCAGTTATCATCCAGTTTTGGGGAAGTGAACAGTATTACTGCTGGTGATGTAAACTTTCCATATATCCAAAATGGCAACTGTCAGCAAACAGGAAGAATCATTAGGGTATGAAACTCCCAGGCTGTCCGCTAACTGTGCCCCAAAGCAGCTGTATCTGTCCTGGTGCCCACGTAATGTTATTACTCATCCAGATCCATGTGCTATTGTCAGATCTACTCTTACCAGCTTCTTGCTGGAGCCCATATACTAGCCTTAGCGAAATGATAAATGATAAAAATTTAATCAGAAATGTTAATATTAATGTCTTTTGTCTGTCGATGTGGTTAAATGAAAGGGTGATTTTGTTATTCAGTCTCAATCAAATATATCTATTTTATTGGTTAGAAACCAATACAGTACTTTGCTCTGGTTTAGGCAGGACATCAAGATTTTACTCTTTCCCCTGTTTTACAGAATTTTTCAAAGTACTTCAGATATGTTAGGGAGAAGACTGAGACAGAGAGAACAAACTTCACTCAGAGATTTCTGAAAACTGAAATGTAGATTTTGGAAGAACAGTGAAATGACAACATGGCTTTATGTTTAAGTGCACTTAAGATGAACATGATACATTGCTCCTTTTGAAGGAGAAAAAAAAAAGGAAAAAGAAGGGAAGAGATACAGGCAGTCTACCATCCTTTAGTATTATACATCTAAGAATTGGAATAATCACAGGATTTATTCTCAGAGAAAACAATTCTATATTAAGGGTGTTTTATAAACTCGGAAAAAACAAAGAAACTAGAAAAAAAAAAAGAAATTCAAACTAGCAATTCACATAAACCTTGTGTGGAATCGTCTTTTCCTTTATTTTTCCTTCAGAAACCTAATGACAGTAAGTATAATAACATCCATGAAAAGAAACCTCCTCCATTTAACATTTCCTGGCCTTTAAATTACTTTTGATCAAACAACTTTTGATCAAACTGAAGTCGTCAAAGTCCAGAAAGTTTGTTTTATTTTCTCTTCACTTTTAGACATATTTTTAAGGCTGACTGAATAAGTAGACATAATTTTCAAACAGCATGGACATAGAAAAAGAGCACTTTTCAAAACAACATTTTTGAGCTGCTACAAAAACTTTCTTGAAATTTGCCAAAATTTCTGAAGCTATCGCTGTCTATGACTATGAACTCTTCATTCATTCAGTCAGGAAATTGTAGAGAACAATGGAGGTATTAATAAAAGGATTTTTAGAATAACAATATTATAATTGCAAATATGAGCCCTATGTGTTACAGTAGCACCAGGTGTCTCCAGCAAAGATCAAGATTCTGCTTTGCTGCTTCTAAGGAAAGGCATGAGGGGCAGCCCTGACTGAAAAAATTCACTCTAATTACAAGGTAAAAGACCTCTCGCTCTGTGAGACCCATTACTGTCACCCCTAGCAATGGGATTCATCTCACTTAACTCGATGCATCCTGAAGTCAGGCTTCTAATTTATATCTATAATCTCAACTAGCTGGCCAGGCTTCCTTGGTAGGCAAAAAAGTGCAAGAAATACTTTCTAGAGGTGCCAGCTCTGTAGAAATAAAAGACTTAATTAAGCTAGAACTTCATTTTCAGGCAGTGAAATTATGGGAAATTTCAAGGCTTGGTTTCTTCCTCTATACATGGAGGCAGCAAACAGCATCAAGATGTTTAATTAATTACAGGAACACCTTGATTTTGGAAGGAGCTTCAGATAGCTGATGAATTAGGAAAGCTCCTTTATATTTCAGATGTAAGGTTATTGAGATAATGGATCAGGCAAACCTTGTGTCTTGAACTCTCTCATATGGCTGCTCGTATTCGTACAGCTAGCTCAAATGTGTGGTGACTGCCAGTTTTATTTATATAATCTAAAGTGGGAAAAAATGTACACCTCAATGGTGTTTCAGTTGCAGCAAGACACTAATAAGAAAGGTTTCTAATCCAGTTCCACTTTCCCTGTGGCAAAATATAGTCAAGAAAATTATTCTTTAGCCCTGACTGTTAAGGCCTCTTGTGGTAGGTCTGCCATGTGAAGAAAAATACATCACAGCTTAAAAACCATTAATGCCACAATTGACTCGGGCATTGTATTATTTCCTTGCAATAGTGGCTACATGACAGTGCTAAAGAAATCCAACTATGTCCTGAAATAATGCTGCATAAATGTGATTATGAGACCTTCTAATGTATCTTAGATATTCTGAGCATAATTTTGGGTGCACTCACACAAGAGGAAAACTGCTGCTGACCTTCCTTCTATCTTGCTGTTATTGATTCTTGGAAGTTCATTCAAAGGTCAGAAATGCTATAAATATTACTCCAACAGGAAGCCACACATATACAGGCGGGGATGCTAATGCTTCAGGTCTTACAACTTGGGCAGGAAGAGAGATGTCCTGACAATTTCAAATAGACTGGATAACCAGAAAGAATTTCTCAGATGATTTAGATAGAGCAACTTGCTTCCTTCTGAAGTCTAATATATCACTGCAGCCTGGATTCCTGGCTGCAGACTAAAAGCATGCCACAACAAGAAATGCAAAAGCATCAAGCAAGTAAAATTAAAATTATTAAAACCAGAAAAGGATTCTATTAACACACTCACCTGAACCTCAGCAGTGATTCAGAGCAATTTTCCTGAGGGGCAATTACTGTTCCTTTGTAACAATAACAACAAAACCTTGACTCACGCTGGGGCAGTATTAGTATTGCTGGAATGGCCATTTGCATATTGCTGTGTCTAACAGCTTAGGAAATGTACTCCAATTCAGAAATGTAATTCATAAGCAGATACAGTTTTTCAGATAAACTAACTCACTAACACAACTCAGTATCCTTCTTTTCATAATTTTCTTAACCGTGAGTTGCAGGTTTATAACATGGGCCGAGGAACATCTGGTTCCATTCTAAACAAATATGCAAAAAGTAATCAGTGATGCTTATTCCCATTCAGATGACGACTGATGGTAATTTACTTTGGAGCAGAATGGTTTATTCGGAAAGACTGCACATGCTTGCTTACTGTGGCGTGCTTTGCTATCTGTTTACTGGTCACACCTGCCCAGATGGAGGCCTGAACATGTGAGCTCTTGAGGTTATGTCCAGACAGAGAGTTAGGCCAGGGTCAGAGCCTGCACTGAGGTTCATTTTCACCAGCTCAGCACCCGCAGGACCACCACCCTGCACTGTTGTTTAAGTTGTGTGGCCACACAATGCGTGTTAGTCACATGCTGGGGCGAGAACCTGCTGGTGATTCGCCAGAGAGCCCGAGGAGACCTCGCACTGACGTGGCTGGGCAGACGCTGCCGTAGGACACAAATTCCAAGTGCCTGTGGGTGATGCCAGCCTCAGATGTGCTATGGCTCAACTGCAGTCTGTGTGCAGCTCCCCGGTAGTCTGTTTCTCTTCCTTCCTATCTTTCTCCTGATAGTCTTGTTACTGCCAATTCTTGTACAAACCCAGTTAGGCTTATTAGGGTTACTGGTATTTTTTGATCCTTTGAGCTGTGCAGTAGAATAAAAATGTTGCCACTTGTGTATATACCTGTTCTTGCCTCCTCCTAATGATGGGCCTATCACTATGTGTAGGCACTTAGCACAGATGTGTGTATGTGTTTACCAAAGCCCTGGTTACAACCTCAAGGGGCTATTGTAAAACAAATAGATATTATGACCCACAACTGTCATATGCCTCTCTGTAATTTAAAATAATGTCATTTTAGGCCCCGAGGACATTAATATAAAAGCTTGTTTTTGTTCCAGCCTGGCTTGCAAGCACAGTCTGATCCTAGATGGCATTTCGAGTTCACTTCAGAAATACAAGGCCTCTTTTTCAGCAAGTGACTTGGGGCAGGAAACCACATCGTTTTACAGGCGAGACAGAATGGACCTGCCTAAGTAAAATCCCTCTGGGGCTTCTTCCAGTGGTAAGGGTAATGAGACAGGATGAGATAAGTTCCCCTACAGACCATGTCCCCCATGAAGAAAGTAAGTATTCATGATCTTGATGGAGGCAAGACTATATCCCGAATGAGCCTAACAGGTGATGGATAGTGTGCAATAGCACTGGAGCAGCCCTCACCAAAGCAGCACTGCTGATGCCTCAGTGGGGCTAACCCCTTCCCTCTGCTTGGATGGAGGCAACCTCGCTCCTGCATGCATGCCTGCTGTCAGGGTGCTGGGATGTGCCAGGGGAAGCAGTGCCCACACTGCTTTGTGCTATTTGACATAACTGTGGCGGTCCAGGGGCACAGGTGGGGCATGGGAGCAGCAGGTGAACACATTGATGCTCCTCCACTGGTAAGGCACAGCAGTTATGCAGCTCTTCCTTCTTGGAGTATGCCTCTGACAAGCTGGAGTATATTGCTTAAAACCCATTTTCTCTCTACTGTAAGAACTGAGATGAGATGGAGGCAAAAAATAATGCCCAGACATCCACTATACTGAAAAAAAATTTTAATGAATTGCTGAAATTTCACTGCTCTTTTCCCTTTTCACGGGGAGATCCAGCAGCTACTGAGACTCTGGAATGGTCTGTCCTTCCCTTGGAAATGCCCCAGAGGAGAGGATTAGCTGCTAGTCAGGATTCATGCAGGTATCATTGTGTGTTTTGCCGTCCTTGAAATAATTCTGTGCCCTGGAAGCAGCTTGAGATCCATCTGTCCTGCACACACACCAGTGCTTGCTAGTCTCCTATCTGACTGGATGGCTGCAGGAAAGTGATAAGGAACATATTATTCTCATGATGAGGTGATGAAATAAAAGGTTAAGGCTTCCAAAGTGACTAGTGATTTTGCCTGTATCCATTTTTGGCTGTTATACCTTATTTTTCAGAAAGTGCTGAGCCTGAAGATCAGTTCCCCTTCCTGCCCTTGCACCATTCTGCCTTCTTCGCAGTGGATTGTAGTTAATGAGACAAAAAATGAACTAATCAAAATTAAAATTCACTTTTGAAAACTGGATTATTTTTTTTTAATTTTATGTAGTCAGTGATACAACTTTCTTTTGCTCAGTAACCCCAAAATATAGGTACTCATTCTTGCGGAGAACTAAATAACAGTATTAGTTAAAGCTGGCAATATGCCAAAGGAACACCATGAACAAAGCAGAGGAAAGTATGGATACCATCCTGTGGAAAACACACACACACACAAACAAAAACCCCATACCTATTTCATAATAATGCATAAGTACTACTTATCTAATTACTAATGCTTCATTTTCTCATGATGGACTTGTGTGTTTGTGCTCATTTATAAGGCCTAATAAGACCAAAGTGAAAGATACAGTGAACTTTGAAAGTGTCCTGGGCATATAAGAGCCACACACTTCCTAGAGAAATGAATTTTAAAAATGTTTTACAGTTTTAGCTCCACTAAACCTCTTTATTTTGATTGAAATCAGCACTGCTGCTAAAGATTAATTGTGCCAAGCATTAGGATATGTAGACTGAAGTTTTACTTGTTTGCAAGAAAATCACTATTTCCTTTATAGCAGTTAGCAAGTAAGTTTCTTTAGGAAGTTTTTATTACTGTCCTACAGGAACTGAAAATAACATATCACTACAGACTTAGCAATTTGTTTTCAAATCTGTCAAAGCATTAAGTTTATATCTTCCCAGGAATAGTCTGGCTAATGAACAAAGCATTTCTATTTAAAACATTGAAATGATGAAATATAAGCAAGGCCTTCTTTTCATTATTTTTGGTAAATGATTCATCTGCAAGTTCATTTCTAGATATAGTTCATGCATGGATTTGGTGAAGCCTTTTCTATAATTTTATTAAATGTATTTATAACTCAAGGAACTTCTATTTTGGAAGGGTAAGAGGGACAAAAATACTGAATTTCATTTCTTCCTTGCATATATTTTGTAAGCTTTTGTTTGTTTGTTTGTTTGTTTTTAACTGGGATCTTGGGGGGGGGGTTGGGCAAATGAAAAGATAAGAAATGAATTCCCTCCCCAGAACTGTTGCATTCTGGACCTCATTAGTTTTGTAAGCAGACTCCAGAGCCTCATAAACGAGGAGCTCCCAATATCCAGACAAATGTCCCCAGATGTCTCTATCAATATTAATATTCTAGTCCTCCTAGAGGGCATATAATTATGGAGAGAGAGAAACCTTTCCAGAAACCATTTCAAATTCAAATAAGCCAGGAGAGGAACGGTAATTGAGAAATCAAAACAAAACACATTATCATTTCAAGAACATACAGTTAGTTCACTTCAAGCAACTGTCTATAACTTTTCTTACCAGGTTCTGCTTCGCTGCTGTACAAAAATTTGACATTTGTAAAATCCCCTTTCTTTTACTGAAGTATTGGCTGTCCATCGTACAATCAGTATGAACTGAACTAATTCTTAGGAAATAGGAGTTTTAACTAATCAAGCTCTTTTTCTACCATGCTTGTGTTCAGAAAGAGGCAGCTCCAGCCGTGGAGAATTTGCAGACTGAGAGGCTGCTGTCCGAGGAAGGGCTGCCCCAGGGACATTGCGGAGTCACACAGAGCTCGCAGCTCTGCCAGAAAGACAAAGGATCCCTTTGGCCCTGTTCAGCTGCTAAGAGGCTCTTCTTGGGTTATCTTCCAGAAAAGTTCTTTACTTTTGAAATCGTGCTAATCTAAACCAGAGTGGTTTAACCTGAGCAGTGACAGGAGGCTGTTTTGGCCTATTTTGGACTGCATCTGTAAATGCAGAGCTGTGTGGCTTGCTGGGCAGAGAGCACCGTTCCTCTCAGGAAGATGTTGTGGTTGACAGCATTAGGTTGTAATAATGGCTAAGTACTATGGAAGAAGCTCAGCTTTTCGGGTAAGATGGCCAAACAAACATTCCTTGAAGTTTTCAGGAAAAGGGAAGCACTGGAGGGAAGCATAGATGAGATGAGGGCCACCAGCCAGATGCTCTGACCTAACATGTGAATGCACACAACTGTGAATGCACACAACTTCCTTGCATCGAGCAGACTGCCATCATGCAGCTGACTGTAACCTTCTAAGTCTCTCTAGCAACACCTACTGAAATAAGACTCACTGGAATTTGCTCTTCTACACTGAAAATCAGCACTGCAGTGTGGTGGGGAAAAACTTCCTGCCATCATTTACCTCAAGCTCTGACACTGAAAGTAAGTAAGAAAGCAAGCAAGAAAGAAAGAAAGAGGGAAAGAAAGTTCTTTAATCCTCAGTTGTGGCAAGTTATTTTTTATTATTACTATTTTTTAATTTTGTTTTTAATATATATATATCTTAGTATTTCAGGTATAAACCTTATTATGTAAAGTGAATAGACAATTTGATTCTGAACAAGCATATATCCATACAGCTGCTGCAAGGAGCCTTTGATTTTAATTTCTTAATTTCCCTAAATTCAAATAACACAATGATTGTGAAGTGGACAAGAGCATGCATAGTTGTTGCACATACACATTTGCTCAGAATTCAGAATAGACATTTTCATTAACTCACTTTTAAAAAATGTATAGCACATGTATTAGTCATTTATGATATATTATTAAAAACTAATATGGCAAAGTTGAGTTATAGTTTATATGAGAGCTCCATTTTTTTTTCCTATTACCTAAAATCCTTACTTTATTTTTATTAATTAATTCTTTTTCAAGTTCCAGGTTTTCAAATATCAGCTACCTCTGATGGGGAAAAAATTCCAGTTTTACATCAACCTTTAAAGACTAACTCAAAATTCAAAATTTCATAAGTAAAATTTGAAATAAAATAATAATTTTATAATTTTTTATTTTTATTTTTATTTTTATAATAAAAAACAAACAAACAAAACCCTCCCTTCTTCCTAATCTTTGAGAAGGCAAAACCATTTTCTTAATCTGTTCAGAAATGCTAGAAGACATCTGCAGGGCTTGTTCATATAAGTTACCTCGTAGAAAGGATTAACTAGACAACGCACTTTTTCAATTCTTATCCACTGTCTAGATGATTTGATGTTGAAGATGTGAAGCTATATATATATATACCCATTTATACATATATATCCATATATATCCATATATGTTTATACATAAATACATGTATAAAAGTGGAGCATATGGGTTGCATGCTACCACCCTCCTTAGCATGAAAAGTTGTAAGGAAGAGCAGCAGTGTCAGTCCTGGGTCTGTATAGTTTATTCCAGCACAGAATATAAATCATCTATGTAAGCTGGGAAACATAGAAGGAGGTATATAACTGAGACATAGAAAGTGAAGACAAATTCCTCATTGCATAAGTTCTCAATGCAGGAATTTGCTATTTCCCTGTCCTACGGAGCCCGCTGCTTTTTCACCTAGAAAGTGTCTTAGCTGCACTTGTTTTGCTCTCCATACTTACATTTGTTGCTTACTAAATTTATAAGATTTTAGAGGTTGCGTCATTTTGATGTCTAAAGTAACATGTACCTCTCCCCTCTAGGGGAGAAGGAATGAGAGGGAACAAATAATTGCCTACATTTAAAGCAGTGAAAAGAATGGAGATGAACACAGAAGTGAATAGGAGGCAGCTTTGGAGAGGGAAATAACAGAGTGCTATGCATTGCACAAGTTCTGCAACATGTATCTCAGCAGAAAGGGTAAGTCTCTGTCTTCTCCATTAGGAGATACAGTATAACGCCTGAGAATGAAGATTATTATGCTCTTCTCTAACACTTCAAATTTGACTTAGCATCATGTTCTAATACATGTTTTTGTGACAATTGTATTACTTAAATCAACTTATCTTTTTCTGTTGAACTGCTTATCTAGAAGTCATAAACTATGGAAAAAGCAAAATGATGTATCTTTGAATATACATTTTATTAAAATATTTCCTAAAATTTATTTCAACTACCACATGCATTTTGTACTAGAAAAGAAACAGCAAAACCTTCCATGTAATTTGGGGAATAAAAAGTATCCACACAGCCTTCTGGCTGTTAGTGTCCGTACAAGCATACAATAGCTGCAGATAGTGGTTATTAAAACCTGGCTCAGCCCATCCCCTGACTCAACTGTTAGAAGAGAACAACCCCACCCAAGCCCAGGACAGCTGCCTTCGCCCAGCGCTGCTGGAGAGGTCAGGGCGGGTGGTGAGTGCCTTCCTGCAGTGCAGGGCTGCGAGCCTGGGCTGGGCACCTCCTAATGCTGGGCAGGGGCTGAGGGCACAGCTGTGCTTTGCCTGCTTCACTGGCGGTGACAGGAAGATGTGGAACTGGTTCCATCCCTCTTATTAAAGCTTTTTTTCCTCGAGAAGAGAAGAGAAGAGAAGAAAAAAGAAAAGAAAAGAAAAGAAAAGAAAAGAAAAGAAAAGAAAAGAAAAGAAAAAAGAAAAGAAAAGAAAAGAAAAGAAAAGAAAAGAAAAGAAAAGAAAAGAAAAGAAAAGAAAAGAAAAGAAAAGAAAAAACAACATAAAAATTGCTTGACTTGCTGTCTCAGGGCTTCACAGGCATCCTCCTATTTAGAATTTATGAACTACACACATTCCCAATATTTCTAAACAAAACTGGATGTCTTAGATTTTTTTTTTTTTTTAATTGAAGCAAACCCTACCATCTGTGGCTGCTGAGAGTGGTGTTCTGGCTCCTGTTGATCCTTGACTTAGTACATTGTACAAGAGAAGCAGTACATTACATTAGATTACACTTCAAAACCACACCAATATTAAAACCATTTGAATATGGCTGTGTCAGTGACACGATTACACTGGCATTTGATTTACATATAGATACTAAATTGTGAACATTTTTGTTACTAACAATACTTAGCACTTAAAGTAATAATTAAAAATATATATAATTTGGAATATAATGGCACTAAATAGTCAAGGTTTATTTTAGTAAATATATGGAAACTGCCACTGATAGTTTAAAATTATAAATATGACAGGATGCCAAACATACCAGAAAAGAACAAATCATCAAAACAATCACAGTGGGTGGTCTTGTTCAATAGTAAATAGAGGTTTTTTTTTTTTTTCCTGATACATTTTTTGCCCTACAGTTTGGTTCTCTTTGCTTAGGAAAAAGTTCAAGGAGTATTAAAAGATTGTTCAGGACCTAACATTGATTTTAGCTTCAGAGAGTCTTGCTGTGGAGACATACCTTTGATTCATCATCAGTGAATCCCAATGGTGATTTTGCGATCTTACTGCAGTAAGGAGGACCCTTAGATCCTTTTAATATATTCTATACTGTATTTGACATTATTATTATTCCTTCTGGAGAAAAAAAAAAAAAGCCCCTTTAAAAATTTGGTTTTGTGCAGTGCACTCTTGTCGTGAGAAATACACACATTAGGGTCCATCACAGAAAGCCTTCAGCAGTCTTTATTTCCTTATATGAAAGCATCGAAGAAAAGTATTTGGAAGTTATGTGAATTGCACTGGTGAGCAATTAGGTGGCACTATGCCAAACTCCAGATACACAGGAGAAAAAGGAGAAAGTAAAGTAGGAAACCCCTCTAGACCACTGGTGTGCTGGTGTGAAGGCCAGCAGCAGAGCAAGGCGAGCAAGCACAGCTCCTCAAGCACTTGCCTTTCAGAGAGGCGTGGGGAAGCTGTGCCCTGAGGATGTCCTCTGGAAGGGTGCTCACCCTTGGGACCTTGGCAGGGAGGGAGCTGCTGGGAGAAAAACATTTTGGGGGGATCAGCGTTGGCTGCATGAGGAAAGGATGCTGCAGCAATGCTTTGGTCTGGGTGACTCTGGCTCTTGGGACAGAGGGTCACCAGTTCTGCCACAGATTTCATACAGGACCCTGAGTGCTTTGTATGTAAATAGGAGCTTTAAAGCTCCCACACATCAGAAGCACTATGAACGTAAATATATTAAGGTCCATGAAATGGTAACAATAGCCATCCAAGTAGTTTAGGAGGGGAGAGTGAGATGAAGATGAGAGACGTGGAACTGGAGTTATACAGACTCAGGATAAAAGAACAAGTAACTGGAATATGATATTGCTCAGATCATGAGTGCTGAGATGAGGGACAGTGGGAAAACTTCTTCTGGGGGCCAGAGAAATTAAAAAATATATCCTTCCACCTGTCTATATGAGGCATGCATGCTGGTATCTCTGTTGAGACTTATAACCTCTGATAGAAGCTGAGCAGAAGGGAAGGACCAGGTATATGTGCACATGAAAGACATGGAGAGGTGATGGCAAGGTCAGTCTTAAGGTTTGGGGACAATTTCATGGCCCTGTGGACACAAGTCATTGTATGGATTCACAGGATGGGCAAAGAAGTTGGCAAGATTAGAACAACTGGCAGAGATTTCAGATGCTTATTCAGGCCTGCTCCAGGGCTAGATGTGTATCTGAGGTGTCAGGGAACATCACAGTGAACAACAAGAAACTCTGTTCCTAAAAACTATTAAATCTGTTGAGTTATAGTGTAACTTTTTATTTAATAAACTAATTGAAAAACATTAGGAAATTAATGTTCTAAGAAAGTGGTAAAATTTTTATGTGTCAAACAGTCACTGTAAATCTCAGAACAACATAACTGGGCTGGAGATGGTGAGGAAGAAAGGAAACTATTACTTTATGGAAAAGAAAACTTAAGCTTTGATGGGAAGATTGACATGAAAGATTTGTAGTATTGGTTTTTTGAAGAAGTGATAGAAAATGATCCCCAAGATGTTTCCTATAATTCTGCAGTTCCTTATCTATGCACTTTGTGTGGTTTGCAAAACCACTCAGTGTCTAAGTGAACATGCAATTTACCTTGTTTCTCAGAATCAAGAGCATTAAGCCAGATCTCCATATGTAGGAATTTCACAGATAAAATCTCTTGCTACTATTATTCCAGAAAAAATAATCATCTTGGAATGCTCAGCATTAGTCTGGCAGTATCTCAGACACCTGGGATCTGTGGACAGCAACAATATATAAATTCATTTTGCAGCAGATAAGAATCAGTTCAGAATGAATGTGTTTACTGATGAAGAGAAAAAGTCCTGCGGTTGCTAACTCTACCTAGAAAAACATGCAACATACATATTTAAGTTCAAAACATCTGGAGTCCTACGTGAAGAATAAAGAAGACTGAAGAACAAAGAGAGCAAAGAAGAATATGGTACATCACTTTTACCTTTTCCTGAGCTTTCAGTTTGTATGAAATAATTCCCTTTTGAACATCAGCTGCAGAGGGCTTGCTACTGACCAATGCAATGTCCCGTGATTGACTGTCAGCCAAGAAATGTCCAGGCTTTGTGTTCTCTGATGTTTTATTTGCCCTGTACTGGGTGGGAGAGGCAGAGCTGCTGCAGAGCTAGTTAGTTCTCTACCCACCTAAGATGTCCCCGGTGCACAGTAAGTCCACACCTGTTATTTATTGCAGCTCTCCTATGCCACTTACCACTTTGCAACTCTCCCAAGTGCTCCATAAACATTAAGTAAGCCTCAGGATTTAGAAACTGGGAAACCAAGGCAGGGGTTCAGTGTCAAAGCACACCACATCTCAGTGCAGGCTTTCCTCACGATTCCCCTTAGTGTTCTCAGCTCTTTTCCAGGTCTTCCTAACCAGCTCCTTTCACTATTTGCTTCCAATAGCAGATCTGATGCCTGCAGTACAAAAAGCAACATGTGCTTTCTGTGAAAAACAATTCTACAAACTAACCTTAATAAAAGCTTGACATTTTGGGAGAACACACAAGAGAACTCTAAAGCTTCTTAATGAAAACCAGCACATACAGATTCGTGGAAACTATGCTGAAGGGAAGCTTTCTGCAGTGGTTGCCAGCTCCCAGTCTGACAGGAATGTACCATACACAACCCTCCATTTTTGCTCTACTACAAACTGCCTCAATCCTCATTTCCAAATTAATGAAAAATCAAATCACAATGTAACTCTTTACCAGGCGCTTTGTCTAAGATGAAAATAATTACACAGAGAACAAAAATAAAGAAAAAAAACAACTTTCCTCACTTATTGTTTACACATATATAGTCTATGGCAAAGGATGTTTTTTCCCTGCAAAGTTGTATTGGTAAATCTACCAATGATGTAGATTTTTTTTTTCTTCCAAAAAATTCCTTGTGGAATTTGACAGTGGTTTAAGGACTATTATGTGAAGTTCAAGCTAAATGTGCACCAACCAAATTCACACAGCTTTGCACTGAGTCTTAGTACATTAGTAATTTTTACAAACTTGTACTGATCCATCCTGCAAGCAGCCAGACCTTAGCTGTAGGCATGGAAGTAGACCAGCACAAATCACAGCTTCCTACTCAGGAGGTAGCCTGGTTCAATTCAGCTGCTAAAATACTGATGCCTGGTGACATTTGAGATGCCTTATGGTGTCCCAGCACCCTAGTCCTGTTGCAAGCCGAGAGGCCATGGGTCTTCCATATCTCCTGTGCAAGACCTGCGTTTGTGTTCCCTGGGGCTCTTAATTAGCCCTGAGGGCTTATGCTCAGGCAACAAGTGCACCATGGCTGTCATTCAGCTCCAGACACAGAAACATCAATGGGCCTATGATAGGAAGCAGAGCCACTCCAGATTGCACTATGAAGCCAATGGGGTCCATGTATCCTATAGAGTAGAGCATAGGCACTTCCTTTTGGGCCATTGTACAGCTCTCCACCGACTCTGTTGGCTAGCTCTTCATTGCCTATAATGATAGTAAGCTGAGTAATATCAAAAAATGATAGCTAGCTAGGGTATTTTCCATATACAATGGTTTCTATAACCATTCCTGGTACTTATTTACTGCTCTCTCTTTTTTTTTTTTTTTTTTTAACCCAAAATAGACCTCTGCGATTTTTGACCTAAGAAATCACCCTTACAACACAGTTGTCCGTCAATTTTTTGCTTAAGGGAGAGGCTTGCAACTAAATGGCAAGAATTTGTTTCTGAATACTATCTGGCAAGAAGAGAAGCCTACTAAGACAACGATGGAGTAACATCCTATTTGTAAACAGAAGTTGAGTCTGATAATCATCTGTATGAGTTAATAAGCTTTCCACTGGGACCTTTTCCATTTCATGGACGAAATAAAATGTATTTGTTTAACCATCTTATACTAAAAATGCAGGAAATAGATCAAAAGGAAATATACGTTCTCTTAATCCCAAAATAGCAGTTGATTTGCACATGTTTTGTTTCCCTAATGTTCTTTTCAGTCCTATCAGATCTCCAATTTAGTTCTAACTTCACTCCCCAGTCCTGGACAGATGCTTTTATGTGTGCTTAGAAATAGAATGAAGATGAAAATAAATATTTTGTATAACCAGAAGGAATATTTGAAAAAAGAAAAGAAAAGAAAAGAAAAGAAAAGAAAAGAAAAGAAAAGAAAAGAAAAGAAAAGAAAAAAAAAAGAAAAGAAAAGTTATATTCTAGAGTTTCTATTCTGAGTATTGAAATATGTACATAAATAATTGTTATACATTCTTCAGGTATTATATTATCCTTGCCTGAGCTCCCATGGGTCTTATGTAAATGCGCCACAAGCCAATGAATCATTAATACTACATCTTAATACTCTCTTCAGTGAATCAAATTAAGCAAGTTTACATCTCCCTCAGATGTAATCACTTAGTCAGCCCTTTCAAACTTTCAGTATTTTTATGCAAGTGTAACAATGAGAACTGAAGTTATCATTTCAGAAATGATCCTACTAATTCTGCAAAAAGAGTTCCTTCTGCAAGCCCTGCTCATGTATGGAAGATATTCATTTGCTTTTTTTTTTCTTCCAAATAGTATTGGGTCTTCACATTCCTTAAGAAAACTTCAATAAATGCCAAATCTTTTTCAGCATCACGCTTTATGTTAGAGTATTATCACACTATAAATGTGATCTATATTGAGTGCTGACTACTCTGCTTCTATATCTTGCTTTTGGCTATGTTTTCTCAGAGACTATGGAAGAAAAGATCATCTCCCCTTAATAATATTTTCATGTGTTGGAGGAGAATTCCCTTAAACCACAGAAGTCTGTATGCTGAACACAGTTTTGTTTGAAATATGAACTGGTCGTTTAGGTATTTTGCCTTTGGTTTTAAAAATACAGGCTAGGATATGACAATTCAAGTTCTGTGGGAATTCACTACATAGAGAAGATAGGGCTGATAGGCCTTAGGCTGTCTTACTGCTGTAAAAAAAAAAATAATGAAATTTTGGATGAATTGGGTTTCCTAAGCATGGCAACTTTCACGCCTTATCTCCCCAATACTGCTGGTGCAATCCAGATCAAACTCTAGTTCCATTCTCTGCTAATATCCTGAAATAAACAAAAACAGAAAGTGACTTCAAAATTATGACTAAGAATTTTCTATCAATCCTGACTTCTAATGACCTCCTTACCACATGGTATATGTGTTGAAATATTTCAATATAACTACTATTATTAACTGTATTTGTAGTTTATATAACTACTGTATGTTGTTAAAACAACTGTTATTTTTAAATGGTGATGTATAGCAACCACATTTAAAGCATCATCATGACTTACAGATTTTGCAATATATTTCCCAGAAATAGGTTCTTTAGTAAACTTTTTCTAAGTATACAGGCTTGGAAAACTTAAAATAAACTCAAAATTCACCAGATCAGCAACGTTTGACATACTTGTCTATGAAGAAAGTTTCTTCCATTAAAATTAAACATAAGCATGTTCTGATAACCAATAACCAGTTTTAAGAAATCATTGGTATAGAACTGTCTTCTAACACAAAGACCTGTTCTAGCCTACTGCTTTTGATAACTTGAAATAATTACTGAATAATTATTGTATTATTTGAAAAATGTCAGTATACACCACATCAAGTTAGTAGGTCCAACTCCTTAAACTTATAAAGGATATATCACTGAACCACAAAAAGTAAATCCAGAAGAATTAATTGCAATTCTGTTATCTTAACTTCCCCGTTATGAATCTTTGGAAAGAGCTAAAAGGATTTTCACAGTCAAGACTCTCATTGAGTCCTTATGCAAACATAGTTTACAATTCTTCACTGCTTCTGGATTAGGACATTAGAGATCTTAGTTAAATATGCAGATCTGCCAGAGATAAGATTATGGGTAAGTCATTCAATCTTTTTGTTTCAGTTTCTTGGCTCTAATAGAAAAGCTAGTATTTTTGGTTTTCTGACAATTGTTTATCTCTTTTGCCCATGAACTTCTTGAAGACAGAGAGTGACTCTTATCATGTGCTTGCACAATACCTTAAACAACAGGGTTTTGAGTTTTATCCAAGCCTTAAATATAATGTAATACAATCAATAACTAGGATTTTGCAATAGTGTTAGTTAGTTACTGCAGCTCCTTTTGAAAATGAAATGCTCGTTCCATAGACAAAGAATTCTGTTTTGGACTACTTGGCAATTATGCTAAACATGTTTTCCAGTTTTAACAAAAGGAATATTGTTTATATGCAGCTTTTGAAAGCTTTAGCTTTCTTTGAAATAGCCTTCCATAATATTTTTATCAGTCTAGTGCGAAACACAGTATTTGATATCAAAGGTAATCAGCTGAAGCAACCCCTGCTGTCTTTACACAGAAGCATTTTGCAGTTTTCAGTGCTTTGATTTTTGGATGAATAACTTCTTATTTCTTTTATCCTCTGTGGTACTTTGAACACTATGCAAACATATAAAGAACTTGGCTTGAGACATTTACTTCAATTTTTTTCTTTTAAATAAGGATAGGCATTGGAGAATGTATCTACAGTTCAGCATTCATCTTCAAAAACAAACAGATGCCCTATTTCAAAGACTATTTAATTTTTTATTTTTAAATAAAAAAGGAGTTGTTTGTGAACAATAGTGGATATAATGGGGCCTAGTTTCATCTGAAGTTGTGTCTTGCAGTTGGATTTGCTGAATGTCAATAGGGTTCAGTGTCTCATGGATGCTCTTCCAGTAGCTAGGTCATCTGTAGCCAGACTCTCCTGTGCTGATACTTAGCTATCTGATGAGGAATCAGTTTACACTGTACCCTTTCCTTGATCTGGGACAGACAGACCATACACCCTCTCTAGCCTGTAGAATCTGTAATATTTCTGAGAATACTAATCCATACTCAAATGTGGCTGAAACTGTTGCTGATAGAGGCCTGCAGTTGGGGACGGGAAGAAATTCCTATGGATACATGTCATGTGATTGCATAAGCCTCAATATTTTTGGAAAACAGACTAATGTTGAAGAAACAGCTTCGTAGATCTTCTGGCTAATATAGTTGAGGCATCGACCAAAGGAGCTCAAGAGACAGCATCCAGCCCACTTTCCAACAGCTGGCTCAGATGATAGCCATGTACCTCCCATGTCAGTTAGGGGGCCAGCCCCTGAAATCCCAGCACTTGGTCCATACTCCCAGTTTACAGTAAACTGTGCTGTCCTTGTAGAAACAGAAATTGAACTTGGCCACAAAACCTCCAGCTTATGATCGGTGAGTATATAAAAATGGCACAATGAGAATCTGTTCTCCCACCACTTCTGAAGCAAATACCAGAAATGCCCATTCCAAGAAACAAACAAAACAAAACCCCTCCTTCCCCTTAGCAGAAAGAAATGACCTCTCTGTTCAGATTACCAAAAAGGAGGTATGGTCATTGAGAATTTGGCTTGCTTGTTCTTTGGCTACCATGCAATCTGACTACTACAGGGTGGCAACTTACAGAAATTACACCGGTTTAACAACATCATTGTAAAAGTAGATACATATACAAATACTAACTGCAGACTTGCCCCTCACATCATTTAATAACAGGGCTATAATGACAGGATTCATTAGGAGTTGGACTCAGTGATCCTTGTGGGTCCCTTCCAATACAGGATATTCTATGGTTATATGATAAACTTCCAGTTAGTAATAAAAATATGCTTCCTCAATTTCTAATTCGATATCTCTGCAATGGAACCAAAGTGTTCTGAACACGTGTTTTTATGAGGCAATGACCATCAAATGGGGTAGACAAGGACTTTGAAAGCTATCAGAACAAAGCTTTATGTCAAGGAAGAAAGCTGGTTTTGCTACCAGCTGTTAAAAATGAATTGTGTCTGTCCATGATTTTATCATGACTCTACTTCCCAAAAGGATGCATGTGTGCACTTGCCCAACTTTATTTTGCTTTTTTTTGCATCTGTTTTTGATACTTTCACAGAGACCACTGTACTGAATATGTACGAAGTAAAATCCAGACTGTTATTGTCAGCTAAGACTATGTTTAGCAAACATGAAATAAAATTTAACTGTTAGAGAAGAAGTCCTTTCCTGCAGCCTCCTGTTTTACCAATCATATGGCTTAAATACAAACATGTTGATGATACAATAGGAAATGATCAGCTCTCTATTCTCAAATTATTCCCAAACTGTTGATTTCAAACTATATATAGGTACTACCTAGCAAACTTTATGAAGATTAATTGATAAATCATTAGGTAACAAACAATGTCCTTTTCAATGTTTGTCTGTAACATAATAATCCTTATAGTCCTTAATAATCCTTATAATCCTTGATAATCCTTATGGTTTTCAAAATAAAAAAATAAAAATGATCAGGATCTATTACTGAATATGAAAAATTTTCTATTTAAAGCCTTTCATCAGCTATACCACTTAGATGGTTACAAAGAAATTTCACTTCCTCCAGAAATTATGGATAATCTCTAGTCATGAATAGGAAATAATTTTTCATTGGTGACTTGGGTATAGAACCAGATACTTTATCTCTTAAACAGTGGATCCCCAACCACCAGTGAGATACAGAAGCTGTTACTGGTATTACAGAATAAGGACAGCCTTGATCTCAACTTCCTGATATCATGAGGTAAAAAAAGATCTAGTTTTGAAAACTAGAGTATAAACATGTCATTTATTAGTTATAAATTTCCTTCTCCTTTTCTAAATAGCCAGAAAATACATGACAAACAGTGGCAATACGCTACATAGAACTGCTAAACAAGATCTCCATGAAAAGCATTGCATTACTTTCACAGACTATATGGCACTGGGGGATGTTTTAACAATATGAAGGCACTCATTTTAGAAGTCATATGGAAAACATTTATGGACTTTATTCCTTCTGATTAATGCAGCCCACAGCCAGTACAACCTTCATACACCATTCTGTCACAAGCTCTCAGCAAATGCGCATTATTATGTAGCCTCACGTTATACAGTATTTCCAGGCAGGCTGATACGAAGAGGCAACATGTCCAAAAAAAAAAAAAAAAAAAAAAAGGCAGCAAGCACAGCTGCATTAAATAAAGGAACACCAGAAGTCAACAAGGGAGTGGTTTACACAAGTCTCCTCTGCTGATGGTGGTGTTATTTTGTTTGTATCTTCCGAGAAGCAGGAAAAGTGGCCCTTTGTGGACTTCCCTGCAGAAGGCTTCCCAAGCCTTCAGGGCCTTTGGGTTGGAAGCAACCACATCTCCTGGTGTGGCTGATTCTGTGCTTCTAAGATTGGTGAAGAGAGATGATTAGAACAACTAATATGGCCAGAAAGAATAGGTAAGCTTTATGGCGTTTTAACCTCTAAGGCTAAAGGTAAAAGGAAATTAAAAATAGATATATATTTTTGTTTTCAAAGAAGCCTTTGTTGTAGAGGTAGCAACTGAGACACTTATTACATAGGAATTATAACAACTGAGCTATACTGTATACTCAATTCAAAGTGATTTCATTGAAAATGTCATAATTTTCTGGAGATGGCATATATGTTCTTTAAATAAGTGAATGATGCAAGACTAAAAGGTATATTCTCTTTTAACAGTGGAATGCATCTATTTCAAAATTTCCACTTTTTTTTATGTATATTTTAAAGTTTTGCTAAGGGTATTTAAAAATATTTACTGGGAAGTACTTTGGTATTCTTCTGCCTGTGAAGACAGAAGTTTCAAATAAAAAGAACAACCCAGAAAGAAGTTATATGTCTTACACATTTAATGTCCAGGGAATGAAGCCACTCCCTTCCAGATCCCACTCCTTGGGCGTAAAAGGCCTTAGAATATAAATGCATAAAAATAGCTATATAAGCACAGCCTCAATTCTCCACCCACTTCTGTATCCCATCTTTGGCAGTAATCAAGCCCAGATGTCACAGAAGAAAACTTAAAATGCAGACATGGGATCACCTCTTTCTTATGAAGTCTTTCAGACCCTAATAATCAAAGACTGTCTTCACACTACAAGTATGTCATTTTATATCCTGTCCCCTCATTTTCTTTTCTAATTGATCTTTTCAGGTCATAGCATACCACTGTAGTAGACTTTAAAAGGATTGAAAAGAATCACTGAGGGAGGAAAAAAGCTTAAGTAGTGAGTTGTTAAAATGGCAGTTACAAGAGAATTGGAAAAAACTGTAGGACTGAAAGACTTTCCTGAATTTGAGACTACATCGTATAGGAGAGGCACCACAAGCAGGACAGGAATTTGAGTGCAGGAATAATGCAGCCAGCCTAGAAGTGTAACTGAAAGTGGGCTTTGAAAACATGAGGCCCTTTGCAGGAGGAGGAAAGTGGGTTTGCTTCTCTGGGCATTGGACAAAGTCACAGAGCCTCATAGAAAAATTGCATCCACTGCTACTCCACACATAGGATCTTTGGCTCAAGCAAAGAAGATGCATATATGTGCACACATATATGAACATATATCAGCACATAAACTCTTAAATATGCATTGTAAATTTAGACACTGAGCACATAACAATCTGCAATGCAATTTTAATTTATCAGAAAAACAGATCAAAGTAGACAGCGATTGTTCCTGAGCTGGAAATGAAAGATGTAAAAGTTTTATTTAGTACCAAGAGAGAATACACTGTACCTACAGACTGAAAGAAGGCTTTCAAGGAAATTAGGGCTATCTTTAGCATTTCTGTTTTAACTCTGCATTCCAAAAAATATATTTGGCAATGATCAGAACTAGTACTCTCAACATGGGATTTACACAAACATTGTCAACCAGATCCTTAAATCTAATAGCTTGGAATGTTATTAGCATTTTCAAGATTCATTTAAAGAATTTCCCTCTGTAAAAGAAAATGTAACCTTATGAATAACAAGTGCCTGAGATAAATTATGGAGTATTTGTATTATGGCAGTAGAGATTTTTGTTTAGCACTGTTCTCATAAAATATGTGCTTTGCTACATAAGCTACACCTAACTATAAAAACGGTTTTACCAGGTAAAAATAAATATAGCTATTCTACAAGCTAGAAAGATATGTATACACTGTTCCTCCATTTAACAGTATGGCACTTTGAAAGATAACTGTGTAAAATAAATAATTAAATATTGTGCTTTTCGATGTCTCAGTTTAATAAAAAGCAGTCACAAGATTCTTTTAAGAATTCAAACTGTGTTTTGGTTTCTTTAAATGATGCATGCTTTGAAACTCAAATAAATTAGTGATGCATTTTTAATTGTACAATTAAAATAATTTTTCGTTGTTCTAAGTGGGTTAGTTTTAAAACTACTTGTCAACTGAAAAAAAACATTTCTGCACAACAGTTATCTGATCTTACACTTTTAGACAATGACTTCTTTGTCACGTTGTCCTGTTTCAAATGTTTACTGAACACAGTCACCTTTTTGAAATTATGCACTGAAAAGAATTTATCCTTCTCTTCAGTAAACTTCAAAGACTTTCTCTTAGTAAATCTGTAGCAAAAATCCTTTTATGTATTAATAAAATTCAGCTCCAGCTCACAATACAACACTTGAGGTGTTTGAAATTAAGAACACGTTCCATATTTTTTGCCTTAAATACATTTTAAACACATTTCCCTTGGAATATAAGGGCAAACCTAGCTAGGTGTGTTGTTAGAAATTTTTTCTAACTTAGATGCACTGATGGATGGAAGAACACAGCTAAAACTTAGCCCTAGAGAAATGAATAGGATTGATAAGCAGTTCAGCCACTGAAGTTATTTCACTTGATTTTCCACAACAAACTTATCCACAGAACAAACTTTATTTCACTTACTGAAGGTTTTTTTTGTCCTAATTTCCTAAAGATGTTTTACCCTTTGTGGTTTAAGAAAATATGTCCACCTATATTATTTTTTTCTGTTTCAAAGAAAAAATGGGGTAGTTTTGTTTCCCTTGTAAATTACGTCAAATGATCTAAGAAAAGAGAGGGTCCAAAGCACAATGGCTATTTTCCTTAAGCCACAGTGGCAAAAGAAAGAAGCTAGCTGAAATTTGGAATTTTCAGTAGTTCTGATATGAAGCAACACATCAGAAATTCTGGAAACTGGAAATCCAGCTCAAAAAAAAAATATATATATCAGAAACTCCCCCATGCACTATTTTAGAAATGAATTGTGTTTCTTGGCATCTGTTGCAACCGTGTGAAGTTATCAATGCTTGTCCTGAAGCTGTAGGTTTGTTGCAAGGAACACAGAGGGAGAGCATAAAAACATATTATTTTGGTCATTTTCTCATATGGTTATTCCTATTTTGGTGGTTAAAACTTCACATACTCTTAAATAAGCTCTTCACTATTTCAAACTGTGTCTCCAAAAGCCTGACCTATATGCCTAATTCTTTGCTTTGAACGTTCAGGTTGGTCTTTCAGAAGAAACCATCCATCGGGTACAAGTTTATTAAAAAGATGCCCACTACCAAATTAATAGTAATTATTTATATGATAGTTGCCTTGGATATGTTTAGATATCTATCACTTATCTTTTTATATAGTCAGGTCTCCAGAACTGAAGCTGCACTTTATTTTGCAGTAATTTTGCAAAATACACACTGAGTGACCAACCCTCACTTGAGCCTCTTTGCAATGTTAAAATACAAAGTGAATGAAAACAAGCAAGTTAGTAAGAGGTCTCTAGGGAATGCTGTTCCTGTTTGAATGCATAAGAAAGAAACAGCTTCATGAAAATTGGTACTTATAATCTAATAACGTGATGAAGCTAATTCTATACAATATTTCTTAATGGAGACTTTTTCCTCTCTTCTAACTTCGTTTGCGTAGAAAACTTTTTGCCTGTCTATTAAATTTACTGAAACTGGCCAACAGGTTCAAAAGTTGCTAGCTGGATTACTGACAGAGAGACACAGCAGGATCTCCTTAGGAAATGAGGCTAATAAGATTGTTTAAAAATATCCAAAGTGGGTTATGTCTTATTTTCAGTTTGCATTCTATGAAATTAAATAAAATGTTTACAGAACCGACCGTTTTTCACACTTTATGTTTTTACTTTCTATTCTAATTTCATAGGAATATTTTCAATTTCCCTCTTGAGTTTATTTATTCTGAAATCGTCAACTTGCAATTTCCTAGTTGTACTAAGACTTTAAAAATTACATTTAACATTTATCTTACTTACTTTCCTATATAAATAGATGAAACATTAAAATGCAGTTTCAATATATATTTCTACCGCTTGTTTTACTTTTACTATAAAGGTTCCACAGGCAAAATTTATTTTGGGCTGGAATAGCTGATTTTCCTGTCATAAAATGCTAAAACACAGTTCAATATATGCTGACTTATGCTATTTTGGATATAAGATTCATTTTCAGGTACCTTTTAATCATCGGGACATTTACTAAAATGTGGAAAAAAATGTTTTCAGCCATGTTTCTATTGTTATTTGTAGTTCAACACATTCTGTTCTTGTAAATGTCTTTTGTTACAACCTTAATTACCTAATGGACAGCATTAGGTTCTCAAACATGCCAAATGCTTCAGAATGTTTTAATTAAATTGAGTACAGGGGCACTTCCTTTTTGCGTACTCGGTTGTGATTTAGCCAAAATACACATTTAATACTGTCAGGTTTCCATCATAAATCATTTCCTCTAACCTTGCAATTTTATTTGTACTGCTCTTTGAACTTCCTTTAAATTCTTGAAATGTTTTTGGTACGTTTTTTACCAGAACTAAACTTGATTTTCTGAGTATGATCTTGTCAGCACAATAAAGAAAATGATTCTTAATTTTTCATTAATAATGCAATATCTGAGCCTCAATACCATTTTAAATTAGTCACAGCTCTGCCTTTTCATTGTAATTCTTAATTTCTCAGTGCTCCTCAGTCTTAAGAATTTTTTTTACTCCTATCTCTAGAAGAGTCTTGTGTATAATCCGTTTGAATTTTCACTGCTTTTTCCTCTCTTCTGACCTTGTTTGCACAGAAAATTTCTTGCCTGTCCATTAAATTTACTGAAACAAGCCAACAGGTTCAAAAGTTGCTAGCTGGATTACTGAGACACGTGTTTTCAAATTATGTTGTCCAGGTGATTAGTCTGGTTCTGTCCTCTCACTTTTTTTTTTTTTAATAGATGTAAGCAGATGAGAAGGGAATCATGACTGCTACTTACCAAGAGTTCGGAAAGGTCTTTGGTTTGGGGTATGGGAGAAGAAACCAGGTTTCAAAGCATTTGTGATCACAATGTCAAAATATTCTTCAAAATCGTTCCTAGAAATCAAAGGAAATTAAATTAGCTAAGATGCCACTAAATATACCTTAAGACTTAAGAAAATAACTAAAAAAAAAAATCAGTAAGGAATCTTCTTCTGACACTTTTTTTTTTTTTTTTCTTCTTCAGTGTCACTACTGCTCTTCTGTACTGATGTAGTTTAAACTGAAAGGACAGCTGGACTGAGAACCCACAATACTGTACCTTCAGGATCATTAATTATTTGTAAAAACAAGTTTCTTGGACCAGGGAGTTTTGAAATATCAGGACAAAATGTAACAGATGACATAGTTTGGTCTCAGGTGGCAGCATAAGTATAGATACACAGAAGGGTGTAAATAAGGGGTTTTCTTTATAAAGTATGAATACATGAAGTCAAGTGATTTACTTACAAAGGGAATTTCTTAGAAATGTATTCTTCTAAATCTGGATTTAGGGGTTCCATACACTACTAAAAATCCTAATTACACCATTTCTGCCCTCTCTTTCCATTTCCAGCAGTGTCCTACAGTTTTTTTAACCACTGATTTCTGATTGTGAGAGGGAAACAGTTTTTTGAATTGAAAGGAGTTATCTGTAATGGAAAGGGCGCCTAGACTGAAAATTTCTCATCCCTCTTCTGTTGAACTCTGAACTTTTGAGACTGTAACAACCAGAGCTAATTCTTGCAGGACCTAGTTGGAGCAGTGTGTTGGGCCCTAGGTGATTTTGGCCTCACCCCTCCATCTAAGAACTTTGTTTAATGGAGTATTTTCTCTGATACGGCTTCCATCTTCTGTCCGTGGAGCAATACAGGCCTTCTTGTTGATTTGCCTATTGAAATATTCCCCCAGTTGAAACTGTGAAGAATTGAAGTTTCTGGAGGCTAATCCTTACTCCCTCCCAGTTTGAGCAGAACGCTCTTAAAGGCTCCACATCTCAACCCTGAGAAACACCAAGGCCACCAGGGATCAAAGAGCATTGCTTCTGTCCTTCTGGGAAAAGGGGACATTTTTTTTCTGCCTTCTTTCTTCTCCTTCCCTCGCTCTGGGGAGCCTGTGGGAAGTTAAAACTCCTTTTGGCCCCTCACAGAAAAGTTCAGTGCTCATATAAAAGCTTTAGCCTGGATATAGAGAGGTCAGAACAACTAAAGATACCACATACAGAAGAATATTTAATCTGCTATCTGTATCTGTTGTATAAACCCATAAAGCTTCATGGCTCATTCAGTACTCATGAGCTTTCTACCTAACCGCCTTTAATAGCAATCATATTGTTCTGAGAAGATATGTCTGCATATCTTCATATGTCAAGCAATGAAGTCTGATTTTCTATAGCTTTGTGTTCTATACTCAATTTCATGCCATCTATCCTACCATGAGATGAACTATTTCTTGAGGTGCCAGTTATTCCTATTCTAGGAAAGGTCTTCTTTATTCTAAGACTTATTCTCTTTGACCTTATTTATTACATCATCCATCTGGGAGCTATAGCAAGAAATAATAAAAATAATGCCTACCAACAGGTTTTGAAGTTACTAAAATATAAAATCAGGCAAATGTTGCCTAAAGCATGATTATTTTTTTAATATTGGAAAATGTAAATGTTTTCAGTTTGTGACATGTCTTTTACTTTAGTAGAAATGTTTCTTTGCTTGGGTGACTGTATTACCTATAACATATAAAAAATGATGAATACTCTTGAAAGGAACACAGAATTCACAGATGGCAAGTCCTGGATAAATAGAAGCACTAAAATACTATCAACAGTAGAAAAAGTTTATTGGAAAAAAACTAGCTAACTGTGCCATTTTCAAATAATCTACAATTTTCCATGAGACTGAGATAACTAAAATCAAGAATGGTCTCCCTATGAGGTTACCTACGAATTTTTATTTTATTCTCTAAATTACATTTCAGCCCTAAAATGTCTTTATATTTCCTTCCTCCAGTGGAATTTTAGTGTTGCTTAATTTTCTTTCTTTTTAAGATAAAGAGTACCAAATTATTTGGAGGATTCCAGAAGCTGAACAAACAGACATAGCTTTTGTGCTTAAGTGAGAAGCATCAACAGAAGTAAGCTTTTCATTAACATATGGCACAAACAATGTTTCTACAGGTAAATTAAGCCTGAACTTTAAAAATAAAGCCAACATTTCAGAAGTATGATGAAGACTTGTGTGAACAATAAGTAGTTCTTTTTGTAAAAAAATTGAAACAGAAATTACAGTCTTTCACAAGATTTGGTTAACTTTTTCTTGATTTGTTGAAGAAAAAAATGTTTTGTGGGGAGAGATGTTATCTGTGGCCGTTTTTGAATCCTACTAAATTTCATGTGCAAAACTACTGATTTTATGAGTACCTACACCTGTTTTTACATTACTATGTAACATTATTCATGACAAAATTTGTTCCAGTTACTGTTTGTGATTGGAATGGTGGCCTGTGGTTACAGTAATAGTCAAAGAGTAGGATGTATCTCATATAACTCACATAAAGGTATCTAAAAGTAGCATGCTGAATTCACTGCTAATGGTCAATACCACAGACAGAACCAATGGGGAACAATCCACTCTCTTAGAAGGCAATTCATCCTACTTATTTCAGACATTATTTTATGATACAGAATGAATTGTTAAGGATGATGCCCAATGTTTTCTCTCCGCTAACCACAGAGGGAATCAAAATCCCCAGCTTTAAAAATTCATAGCTTTTTAAAGGCTAACATTGACGAAAAGGTGAAATGACACTTTGCTTCAGTGCCTATAAATAGACTTACCTTTAGGTGTGCCCCTGATAACACTTTAACATTCAACTAAGTTGACAAACATTTTTATTGTAGGTAAGCCGTAAAAGTCACAGCACGATATTGCTACTTGCATGAATGAACTTGCACTTGCTTCACTAGGCTTGTATACCTTACACACAGATCCCAGCAGTATATGTATGATCTGGCTGGGAAACAGTTCTTATTTTATCTCAAAACCAGATTTTCACCTACACTTCCTGTTCCTTACCAAAATGGCTTTCAGTTTAAGGACAACTTGGTCAGATGAAAGCAACTGGGATACTTTGCTCTTTAAACAGTAAGTGACACACTTAAGCAAGTATTTCCCACTGCTGATTTTATGTGGACAGCAATTTCTTAGCCAAAGGGGAACTTTTTCAAGAAACTGCAAAAAAGTAAACAGTTCCAAGATATGGAAGATATGGGAAGAGGTTGAAAATTCACATGCATCTCCACTTTTCATGTTTATCTTTATTTTTTGGAGGTAATATTATAATATTGATTAATTGAAAAGAAGTAGGGAAAGAAATGCAATAAAGGAGGACATGGAAGAAATTCCTAAGGGTTGCCGTAAAAAATAAAATGCAGTTACTCTGGCAAAATTAAGGTTGACGGAATAGATAACAGACATGAATCTAGGCTATATTCCAGTGTCAGAAAAAGCAGCAAGGGACGGTAGATTCTCATCATTTGATACAAGAGGCGTTGAATAAACAAGAATAATAAAAAGTTCAGAATTATTTTCAGAAAGAAAAAAACAACACTTCAGTAAAGTCTAATGGACAGCGGAGTACTCAGTCCTCCAGAAGATGTGTTTTGGAAACTATTTTGCATGAGTCATTGAAAAACATGATGGTAGTAAACACTGTAGAATATTCTACACTCATGAGGAAAGAGACAAAGTGATCTGATATGTTTTTAGCAGAACATCTCTTCTGTCTTTTGAATGGCAACCAGCCCTCTCTACTACCTTTCTTACTGCCTACTAGCAGGATCACTACAGATGCCTTAAAACTGCTGAAACATAATTCACCAAAGAAAAGAAATCAAAAATCATTACATGTGGCCAATGATTTTAGTTTTATATCAAATTTTCATTCAAAAACCCACTACATCTACCTTAAAAAGCTGATTCACAAACATCTTACTTAAAGGAGAATTGCTTTTAGAAAGGAGGTAGATTTCACACTCAAATGAGCATGTAAAATTCATGTGCAAGGCAGTGAGAACTCACACAGCTGATGCTCCATTTATCATTTAGCCCAGACAGTACAAAAGAGAGATGATACTGGTGGGACTGGTTCTGGGAGGTTGCTCTGATTTTCACCTTACCTGTGGTCTTCTTACTGTGCTGCTGTATTCACTTTGCTGTTCTCCTGCATATCCGGAGAGCCAAGTTTGGCTCACATTGCAGTACTTTGTTCCTTTGATTCACTTATTGAATAGTCTCACCATGTCACCCACCTAGCTATTAGCATCACTGATTAATTCCTTTCTAGGGGTGTAAGTGGTAGTTCTGGTTGCATTTCACTGAATTCTGCTTGACCAGTCACGTTCTTAAAATTACAGATGAAAAGTAATTGTCATCAGCAACTGCAAGTCTCAACCAATTGCAAAGTTTTATCTCTTCTGCTGTGATCTGCAAATACACATTCCTCATGCACAAACATCATGTGGAAAACATTGTTAGGAAGAAATATTTGTAAGGTTTTCTGTGCACATTGAATGCAAGGAACTGGAATATTGCTACTACTTAAGCTCATGACTGGAGAGGCACAGACAATGTAGCAAAAATGTATGATAAAACTGGGATTCAGATGATGTCCTCAATTATGTGTTGGCCTGAAAGATATTCCCCGACATCTTTAAACCCATTATGATGCCCAGAAAAGATGTAGGATTGTAAGTGCGTTGTGGGTCAGATACAGCTCACAGGCTCAGAAATGAACTGGTTTGTATTGAGTAGCTGTTACACTCTGTCTAGAGACAGACCCCACAGAAACCTCATATCCAAGTGATTTACAGCACATAAACAAAGTCAAATTAACTTCCCTATATCTCAGCCTTATCTCCAGTTGATGTCTGTCTAATATAAATTGAAAAGGACATTTCACTTACCCAAGAATATATTCACACAGGAGCCTGCAATAGTCACTGTGAGAACTGGTAATTAATAGCAGAATCTTCCCAGCACTCTTCAGTTGTTTTAGCCACTTTTTTACAGACTCGGGACATCTTTGTAAGTATTTGTCTGGATGATTTTTCACTTCTGGGAAATACATCCCACATTCTTCTAAAAAATAGAACAAAATTATGTATTAACCAATCCTGCTCATAAACCACTTAATCCACACAACAAATATCCTTTTATGTGCAAACAATAGGATTTAAAAAGGCAAAGCAAAGTTTAAAAATTTCCCTGGGTTGTAGCTCAATATAAACAAAAAACAATGAAACCAAAAGGATATGTTGTAGCAGAAATAAGTTGGTAATGGCTTTTCTATTATGGAATTTTCACAGTTATTTTATTTGATGTTCTTTTACTTACAAGAGTAAATAATGCCTAAGTTACAGGTGATATCTTACATAAAAAATAATGACTTTCTGTTGCCTTTGCTCAAATTTTGGATAGCAAGTTTGTGATTTTAAAATTAGTTTAATGTTTGTTCAGAAAATTGTAAGGATACAAAATCCCCAAGAACATCTGTTCAGTTACTTCTTATGCTTTATTTTAGCATTGTCTGATGAATAATATTCATGTTACCATTCTTGCAGTTTTCACAACTAGTATTTTATCTGTGAAAGGCTGATAAAACAAGCTGGCAAAACTCACGGGTATGTGGAATACTAGGAACAAATGCGAAGAAAAAAAAAACGGTACATTTTCCAACATCAGTAATGCTTCTTTTGCTAAACATAGCAGAAACAGAATTTTGCAAATACACCGGGAATGTAAGATTTTAAAAAGTATGTAATAAGACTAAGTTGGCAGTAAAAGGTGCCTGTTCATTAATATCACGTCAAATAAAGATTTACCTTGGTATAACCCATAGCTGCTCTACCAAGTTGTCAAATTAACATTAAAGTTACCTTTTTTTTGCATCATTCCTACGACCTTAGACTATGTATTTCCTCTGTGCTCAAACCCTTTGTAACCAAAGTGTCAAGCTAGTCAAAGGTCTAAAAAGAAATATAGTAATTATATAGATAGAAATGATACCAAGTGTGTGGCTCGCAGTCTGCATGTGCTATAGTGTAATGAACATCACCAACACAAGATTATTTTTTTCCAGCATTTGTTCTATATGCAACTGTCTGTGGTCAACTTTGCTGAACGATTTAATAAATCCCAGACATTACTTAGCCTTCTGGTATGTGAGTAATGCTATTCTCAAGTTTGAAAAAATAAGATTTAAACCACTTGAACTTCAACTATTTAATGAAAGAGAGAACATGTATGGTTGAAACAGTAGTATCAAAGAGAGACTGAAAGAAATATACCAAGTGTTAAACGTAATACTATTTCATGAGTTACACATTCAAACATCTAAAGATAGCAGGAAAAAAGTCTCCCAGAAGAAGTTTTAAATTGGCTGTTATCACTACAGCTAGACAGGAGGCAAAAATGTCTTACTCTGTACTGTGACTTGACAGATTCCCTTCCAAAAGCTGCAGAGTAGACTGCTAAATTGGAGAAAAATCCCTCAACCAAAATCTATCAGCTTCTAACCAGGTCACGTTTTCAGTTCTTCATAGTATTTAGGTCAGGACGTGTAACAGCCCTTACCAGGGGGATATAAGCATGTCCTTGCAGATAGCATTACGGGATGTCATGACATTTATCTTGAGAGCTAGCCAAGAGCAATGTTTTTTTTTTTAAATTATTATTTATTTATTTATTTATTAAACAAAGCAGATTTACCAAGGAAAGTTTCCTGTGGTGTTTTTTGTCCCTCTTTCCTGGAATGTGAATATTGTTTGGGGTGAGCAATATAGTTTTTAATTACAGAAAATGCATTTTTTTCCCCAGAAATATCATTAATAATTGTATTTCATGTGGTATACTATAACAATTTTTCTTCTTTCTCTCCTTTTTTGTTTAAAATGCACATTACACAAGAATGAATGGGGACACACACAAAGTAGGCTTGGCATTGGCTATCACAGGCTCAAACATTTAAAGAAAGATGTTAACATTCATTTATATATATAGTTATCTATCATTCTTTTTACCCTAAGGTAAAAAGATATAAACTTTACTGCTGGACACGCTTTGTTGTTTTTTCCTTATCAAACGCCTCCCACTCTGAGTGGACTCTTCTTTGATGTATATCTAATTTACAGACTTTGAGTAAATTTAAACAACACTGTGTTCTTTCTCCATACTCTGTGAAGTATCTGCTGCCTGATAAATCTGTGATATTTGTTTTTTTTAGTTGCATCTGAAGTGTAAAAGGTCAACAACTCTGGATTCAATATATGAGGTGAAAGAGAGTCTTATTCTAGTTTTCTATCCAGATCCTTAAGCCCAATTGTTAATTGCAGGCAGGCAATGAATCAGTTCTTGACACGGGGATCTGAAGTTTGCCTCCAGCTCTTTGCTGTATGAGGCACGGATACTTTGAAAGAACCCTCATTAAAGCACACTGTACTGTAATTAGGTCGACTTGGGTCAGGAAAGTAGAGTTTAACTTAATTCCTAACATACTATTGAGTCTGGTGAATACAGTTTGGTTGAGTATAGACATAATCTTGCACCAAAGCTTGCAAGATTTTATTGAAATCCAGATGGAAAAAAAGCTGCAAATCTTGCTTATTATCTGAAGCCAAGAGCATTTGTTGAGGAGGACAACAGAGCCAGAGCAACCCTGTTGCCAAAAAGAGTTGTGAACATCTAAGCATGATAGAGAAAGAGCATCATGTTAGGCCCTCACAATCAAATGGAATGATTTGACAGTGAGAAATGAAGCATCCTTTTCTAAGGAAATGCTACCACTATGCCATATGTTGTACTTTATTTTTATAAGGCATCATCAAACCATAAAATTAATAAGAAAACTCTACTGAACAAAAAGTTAGTAAGCAATCAAAAAAGAAGTAATTTTACTGGAGCCAACACACGAGAGGAGAAAGTAAGTTAGTGCTAATGAGTGTGGTTTTGTGCTACTCTCATACAACTCTCGTTCTTAAAAGCAGAAAAGTAATTCTTCAGACAAGCACCATTCTTGAGAAATAAGTAATGTCTCTAGCCTTCAGTAATTCTTGTAGACCATCCAAGTTTCAAAATACTCTTTAAAAGTGGAACTATGAGCACCCTTTAGAGAAGCTTTGGTGGCCCTCAAGTTCGCTGTATCAAAATAGGGGACTTACGGTGACCATCAGAACTACAACTGACCACTCGCTATCTGCAAAGTGTCTAAAATAAAATCTCTCAATTTTTATCTATTTTATGAATACCACTTAATATGTAGTTATATGGATATTGGCATGTATTAATGCATGCTCACAAATCAGTGAAAGCAAAACAACAATAACAAAACAAATGTCCCAGTTTTTACCTCAAGCGTCTCTACATAATTTTCAGATATGGATGTATACCAAAGTCTATACTAGTAATCTCTGGCTCTTTGGCTGTGTAAACACTTTCTCAAAATGTAGAAAACAAAATAAAACAAAAAAACCCACCATAACAAAAATGGAATCAAGAGGACCGTAATAATCAACATCACAATCAATATATTCATCCGATTGGGCTTTTTAAAGAAAACTTAATCTAATGATGTGGAGCAGGAAGAAAATGCCTATGCATTTTATGTACTACTTTGTAATTTATTGATGTCTGCCCTATGTTGCCATGGAACAAATGCAGTTTTTCAATTTCCATTCTTGTTAAACAACTTTGAGTCTATGTGAATTCTCTGAAATACAGCCTAGGATAACAAATTAGCAATTAGCCTCTGCAGGGATTTATAACCATCTTCCAAATATGCTTCCAAAAATAGTAATTGTCTTTGCAGTCCATTAAATATCCTTTCAGAAAATATATTTCATTTTTAAGCAGAAGACAGAAATATAAACAATTAAAAAGTTGTCTAAACTGCCACTTATTAAAACACGACCAGAAATTGCTTCAGAGCTTCTTATCAGATCTACTTCATGTCATGTTTTCAAAGTAATATAATTTCCTCTATGCATATTACCATAAGTTCTTTTAGTGTCTAGTTTGAGGTATGTTTTTTCTTGTCTAATCTGCCACTGTTGATTGATCAAGATGTTCTTTGCACCTTCTTGCCATATAGCTTAACTGCTTGTAATACAGCTGTGATAATAAGCGTGATGGGAATTGTATACAGCTGGAAATGTAAACCCCCAGACCAAACTCAGAAAGAGCTTGCACAGTGGTTGCAGGGACTGGCAGAAGTCCTCCAGCACAGCACAGACAATTAATGCACTCCAACTGCCCTCCTCTAATACAGTCACAAAATTACATTATTGAAGCCTACAGTTTGATGTTCCAATACAATACATCTATTTGGGGAAGCACAGTTTTTGATTTCTCTTGTGCTCTTTATTACAGCGCTTCTCTTTGGCAGGGTCAGTTTACACCCCACTGGCTCTTGACTCCTTTGGGCTCCATGTCTGGGACAATGCAGTTTTCATCTCTTAACTGTTATTTGGATTATAAAAGAGACAAACGTTTAAGAAGTACGTTTCTGGCAAGGTTTCATTCCAGAACTAAAACACAGAAGCACAGTGTGTTTTGGGGGATTGTCACTGCTTCTAATGGGCAGCTACTTGATTGAATATAAAAGAATTTAACCACTATTTATATGATTTAGCTAAGCAGAGAGGTATGAAGCTGAAAAAAATCCCTAGAATCAGCCAAGAAAAATAAACTTTCAGCTGCCAATTTGTAGCTTGTATTTAGTGGCTTTTATAACTAACCTTCTCTTACAATGGAAGTAGTATTTGGGAATGTGACTTTTCTCTCTTTTAAATTCAAGGGCAATTTGATAGCTTAGCTATCAATATCCATAGTCAGGTTCTCTGCAACTCTGAAGTGAGTAACAACTTACACCTCTTTCCTAACTATAGTCTGAATGCAGCCTTGTACGTAACAGTTGTTTATTTGATAAACAGAGTGGAGTTGAAATAAAACCTTCTATAAATGATGATGCAGACAACTATATTCACTATATACTGCTTTCCACTATGTTTTATATTGTTTTTCCAGTGTTTTTTAGAGTGAGCAGAAATACACTTCTTTGACTATTGCTGTTGGCTTCTTTTTTTGTCTAAATAAACATTCTCAAAAACTAACATGAGGTTCAACAGATACACAAGAAAACAACCCTCATTACAGAATAATTTGCAAGAGAATTTACATTTCAACTAATGTAAGCAAATAGAGGAGAAAAGAGATGATGGTTAAAATACCATTAGACAAGTCCTCTTCACTTCCTTTCACTTAAGATGAAGTAGGAGGAGCAGCAGAAATGAAACGAGAGACAGAGGGAAGGAAATGTTAGCATAAAGCAAGATAAGAAAGCAGAGTAAAGTGTAAAGCTGGGATAATGGGGTAAGATGTGGTTATATTCTGGAGGCCTGGGCTCAGGCAGATTGCAAGAACAGGGAGCAACAGGAAGAGATCAATCATCCCTCTCTTTCCCCCAGAAGACAGCGATGTTTAAAAACAGAATAAAAGGATGCAAGTCCTGGAAGATAGGAGGGAAGTATCATAAGAGCAAAAAAAGAAATGTGACAGATGTAAAATAATCTGTATTTTATTGTGCTGTGCAATTGTCTCAATTCCTTACCTGACACTGTGCATTTCCTTAAGAGTCAAAGAGTTAAAGCAACCTGGTCCAGTTCAGGTAGGAAGAATACTAGCTATTTACACCTCTTAGTTAACTAGGAGCAGAGGTGAAAAGACGGTACTGAATTTGGAGTCAATGGAGATACTAGTATTATGATACCAAACTCAAGTGAGAAAAAGAGAAAAGTAGTGTTTCAATGAAGACGGAGGGGAAAAAAAGGAATATGTCTGGGTTGGCCATCAGAGACCAGGAATTCGGAATCATACAGAGGTGGGTTGCTGCCCATCACAAGACTGAACTTGGAGTATGGTGAACCCGTGCTTGTCAAAGCTAAGAATTAACTTGTATGCCTGGACATATGAATGGCTACTTACAACAGAGAGTATCTTTCAAACCACTCTTGGATGTACAAGTGGTACAGAAAGGGAAAGAGAAGGGAAAAAATGACAAATCAGACAGAAGAGAGGAGCTAGGAAATGAAAAATAGACTAGTACTAAAAGGACAAGTTGTAGCCTATTAATAATGCATTCCCAAAGAACATGCATCAGTATGCCATATCAAATTAAACAGAAAACTCTTCCTCTGATGTTCTCAGAAAAGTAAGGATTTTTATGATCACAAAATAAACTCTTTGCATTTAACACTTCAGTTTTTTAGAAATCACATATTACCAATGGAAATACAGTCTGATTCTTGATTTGCTTCTTTTACCTGTGTAGTTGCAAAAGCAAATGTTTACAGGTCATCTAATATCAACCTTCCCAATATTTTTAGCAACATCCAGCTCTGGTCAGACAGAAATAGAATTGCTAAAATATTTTGTTTGCTAAAATAATAAACTATTTTCCAGTGGTGACAACTCCATATGTTCACCTTGATTAATTTCAAGGGGGTGACTATAAGGTAAGAATCCATGGTGGGCTAGGGAAAACATGACTACTTGGATTAATAGTGACTGCAGGGCTATATAAATATTTAATATACTGAGCAAAACACTTCAGTAGAGCTCACACAAAACACCATCTCTTCAAACATTTCATGGGTCACTTCCTCTTCTACTCATTTTCTACTCCTGTGGCCTATGAGAAACTTACTGCAAAAATTAAAATGCTTTGGGAGCTAAAGATAGGTTTCAAACTAAAAGGAGGCTGAATGACTAGAAATTCTCCTAAGGAAGCCAAGAGCAGCTGTTGTTACTTCTTGGCTGATATATCGAGGAGGCACCACTATGTTCCTTCCCATCCTCATGTTTCTGAGGTGAGATTCCCGTGTCAAAGGCTGCCAGAAACAGCACATGACCCTTAGCTATATTTAAATAGAAGACAGAGTTTCAAGATTAGATGTTGTTGTTTCTCTGTCATCTCTTAGCTGAACACCATCCCTCCCCCCCAGCCCACTATCTGCGGTTCACCACAGACCGATGACCTACGACAGCCAGCACCAAACAGCAAAGCTGCAGCTTTCAGGGCTTGCCATAGCCAAAGTCAGCTTCAAGGTGAGACTGGATCTTTTCTTGAAAATACGCTATGTTTTTCCTGAAGCCTCTTAAGCATGCTTAAAAACTACCATTTCCTGTCTCAAAGAAGATAGCAACCCCACTCAACCTGCCCCTAATCTTCACCCTCTTGCTTTCTAGTCCTGCCTCCTCATCTCCCGAGTACCGTCCATGACCCAGCTAAGCTGCATGACTTGCTGGCAATGGGCCACACGAGAAGAAAGGGCTGTTGTGAGCTGATGGCAGTGGGCAGGCTCCATTGCCACTGTAGCTACCCCAGTTAGCAGGATTCAGTGACCTTGCTACAGAATGGCCAAGCCTCCTAGGAGTGCAATACCACAGTCAAATGATTTTTTTTTTTTTAATCTAGTTATTCTTGTCTCTTGTTGAGGTCCATAGACACTGGAAGAGAAAGCCAGACTATTTTCCTATGTTATCAGTTCTTATTAGAGTTTTCAAATGGCTGAGACCAGCCCAGACCACTTTTACTTTGCTCTCCTATTGCCAGGCTTAGCCACACCCTGCAGTCCTTGTCTTGCTTGCAGAGTAGATTTCCTGTAGATTTCCTGTCTCATCCCATGCTCGCAGATCCCTTCCTTTAGTAACAGATAACAACACTTCACTTTTTTTTTTTTTTTTTGTACTAACAGTACAAATAAAAAAAGTCATCAGAATTACTTGGTATGTGGCAGAATTTGTAGCCTGACTTCATGAGGAACGCTAATGCATGTTATTTGTTTGAAAGGTGACTACGTATATAGTTTGAATGGCCTTCCATGGTTTTGTATGCATTTCTTTTGTTGTTTTTTCTTTTCCTTCTGGTTATATGTTAATATTTACACCAACACAGCAATGTTTCCACAGTACAATACAAAGCAGGAAGGATATACCTTGGAGACAGAACAGGATCCCCTGTTAAATGTGAGAGGAAATTATCTCTTTCTCAAAATAATTCACTTCCTTACTTTACATTGCCACACTAGTTTGCAATGTAACAGATCAGATTTATCAACCTGTATGAGATAAATGCATTTGATAACAATTCTTGTTTAATAATACTCTTGCAGCCCACTGGGTGAGTACTAAATCCACGCAAAGGCAACTACCCTTTGTTGGAGAAGCATATTCAGTAAAATCTCTCTGATTCTCCATGATACCATAATCCCTACAGCAATGTGTGAATGTCTTCAAAAGTGAGTATTCTACAGGTAGAAAAATCTGATTTTGTTCCATGGTTCAGAATGCCTTCTTATTGGTTTCATGCTTACCTATTCTCGGAATTAAAAGACAGGTCATACAGTGATTACGCAAAGCCACAAAATCCACCTTTTTCTCTTCCTGTTAAAGCTTTATATGGGTCATTTGCTATAGAAATATTGCCATAGTGTTAATATTTCCTGGGAGACAACCTACCAGTGGGAAATTATCTTAAATATTCCAGAAATCCCCATCTTAGCCTATGCTGCTTAGTCAGAATCTACTGATCCTTATGCATTTGTCATATAAAATTGCTCTTTCCCATTGCAATATGTTTAAGATTATTTTTGTAGATCTATACAAAATACACAATAACTATTTGCACCAAATACATTTTTTTCCAACAAACTTTGCATATGTCCTGGTTTCAGTTAGGACAGACTTTATGTCTGTTAGACTATACCTAGGGTCAACTCACACACCTTTAAAATACATTCCCTGGTAAACACATCTTGAAAATATGCAAAACATTTTAGGACAGTACGAGGAAATGGTTTTATTCAACTGAATAGTGCAAGATACAGATAAGAAGGTGGGAAATGGGATCTGTTTAGGATGTTGCTGTGGTCAAAAAGAAATGCTGGCACCTAATTTGACAGGAAGTCAAATATCAGAATATATTTTTATTTATAAAGCTGGTGGGGCTTACTTGAGTCCATTTGCTTGACTGAAACATGCTGTTACAATTGATGTTGAAATGAAGTGCATAATGATGAAATAAAGTACAGACTACATATATTTTATAATGAAAGTACAGGTCACTGACAAACAAACTGAAAGTCCTACTCAACTGTCCACTACACCAAGAAGACGTTACAGGTTATCGTATCACCTTTTTTGTAGCTCTCAAATGAAAACGGCTCCGGGGAGAAACTCAAATACTTTTTGAAGCTTTGAATGCGACAGGCATTTATCATAGTAAGAACGGAGTTGAATTTCTCATAAATACTTTTACTGGAAGCAGCAGTACCACATAGCTCATATATATGTACATCTACATACATACACACTGTATACACCCTACACACACACACACATATATGTTTACATGTTGAAAAAAAAACCATATTTTTCTGAAAATTGGCAATATTTTCTTGTCTCCCGTGAAACTTCACGCTAACAATAAGAAATGGTATTAATTTCAACCTCGTAGTCTATAATTGCAAACTCTTCAAACGGGTCCAGACAGACCAAGAGCTGTACGTAGACTCAAGTTTTGCTGGTTACCTAACATTCCTGTACAGATGCCACATCTACACTTCAGCAACAACCAGATGGACAACAAGAACCTGTAAGCAACAAGTACCAAAAGAGTGGGGTATGGGGAAGAAGTAATCTTAAAAGGAGGCATTTTAAACCATATCAGAAAATAAAAGACAATACAGAAGAGTCTGACAATAAGAAAGACTGCAACAGGTCACTCACCTCTCATCTATAAGATTAGCCTATATACCAAAAAAAAAATTGTTACATATCTTGGGTGCTGTGATCTCATGGTTTCTCCAACTTGCACAGTTTGATAACACCTTCTACTGTAGGTGATGTACCACCCTCTTCCATTAAGCCTACTATGACATTTTGTTCCATATAATGAAACTCTTATTGCCTGGGTTCTTTCACTAGCTATACTATTAATACAGATCTCCCCTCAAATCACGAATATACCAAGTATGGTTCATGGATTATGCCTACAGTGCTTCATAAAACCAGTCCCTAGGTGGGACATCAAAACATTATTTCCAGGACTCGCATATTAAAGGAATGTTAACAAGAAGCTGTACCAAGAAAGGCTACTAGGAGGAGACCCAGAGAACTTAAACTATGAGAACAGTCATGTTATACATAGACACCGTAGTGAGAAGTGGTAAAAAGATATTTATTTGTCTCTAAGAAGCCTGCACAGCTTCTGGAAACAAAACCTACCTACATACATACATGTTTATCATACAAATAGTTCATCCATATGTTTCTGGCAAGAGAGACCAACTTCCCCGAGTGGAAACTCGTCCTGTTGGTGTTATTTCTCCGGTCCAGCGTGCAGCTGGTGCCATCTAGCGACAGGGGCCCACGTCCACCAGCGAAGCCCGAGGACGAGCCGATGGCCCCACCAGGCCCCGAGCCCTGCAGGGCCGAGGGACAGCGGTGAAGGAGTGCTGCTGTAGGGGTTACTTTTGCTAGGCAGGGAGCAGTACCCTCACCGGGAGCTACTGCAGTCCCTCTGCTATCAAGAATGATCAAAACATGGATGTCGGGAGGACAAAATTGCCAAATAGCAATGATCCGCAAAGAGCATCCATCAGAGCTGTGGGTGCATCCATCCAGCTGTGGGTGCGGGAGGCTCAGTGGAAAAGACAGGATGATTTGACAGCTTAAAGATAAAGCTGAGTGAGAAATAATACCAGTCTTCAAGCATGTAAAAAGCTGCCTGGGGAAAGAAAAAAGAAAAGAAAAGGGAATAATCTGTCCCCTGAGACTAAAGTCAATGAGTCAGGAAGCAGTAAGCTTATGTCTCTGCAAGCAAGATTAGATTAGAAATGATAAGAAAGTTTCTAATTTTAAGGGTATTGACGCACTGGGAAAACTGCCTAGGGGGTTTTATGATCTTCATTAAGTGCAGGTCTTTATAAAGAGGCTGGACAATTTACCTGTTAGAAGGTGAATTCTGAACCCATCCCATTGGTAGCGGTGAGGCAAACATAAGCTATCTTCTGTAGTTTCTTCAATATTTCTTAAAAAAATTCTTACATATTACACGTGAATCTGCACCCCCATGTCCACCCATTGCTTTAATGAACGGTGTGAGTGTTCATATTTATCCACCTCACCTACAGATAATGATGCCTATGATTATGTGAGAAACAAAATTTGTTTGTATGCTGTAAGGAGAATGAACTTAACAAGGAGCAGCAATACAGCTTTTGACTTCTTGCTATTAATACCACAGTTTTCACCGAACAAACAATATACAAGCTAGGGGTCCACACTGGTGAATTTATCAAAACAAAAGAGAGACACAAACTGCCAACTTCAGGCTACTTCCATTGCAGACCATCCCTCTCCCATTTGTACCAGCTATCCTGCCACAGGAGGAGAGAAGAACAGTGAAGTTCAAATGCCCTTCTTTTGAGCACAAATCCTGTTTATTCTTGTAGTGTTATCTGACTGAGAGAAGAGAGAGAAGAAAAAAAAAACTTGCTTTCTAGAAATTCAACAAGAGGTACAGTCTCATAAAATACGTTAAAAAAATTGCAAAACCAAATTAACTAATTGGGATGCAAAGTTCATCCCATAAATTTGTGTTGAGTCCATCTTAAAGATGATGGAAAAGAAGAAATTTTTAAAATTATACCTAAAGCACTGTTGAAAAGGTCCTTGCTGGTCAGCCCGTCTACAAACATTTTGGATGTTAGAGCCCAGGGAAATCTGTATTTAAAAATTATGAAGAAAAATCTTCCACATGCTCTATTTGTGATCCTGTATTCTTTTCTCTCCTGGCTTGAATCTTCATCTGTATTAACATTATCCAAACAAGGGCCAACAGATGAAAAGTAAACTTGTAAATATCACTTAATGTAAAATAGATCCCAAGTGAATGGTGGCTAGCCCAAATTAATTCCAGGAGTGAGCATGAGGAAGAGAAGAGTTTCTGTAAACAGAATTGTTCAAGAAACTATTGTTTTTAGCTCCTGAGTTTCTCTAGCATTCCAGATTTTTCCCCATTCCACATCAGGATGATACAGAAGCCCTTAAAAAAAGAAAAAGAAGTAAGGTGGAAACACATTTGCACGCAGACTAGCAGTCACTTACTGCGCACAAGCCCGTTTTGCAAGCCAGGCAGAAGCACTGTCTCTGCCTTGCTGGAACATGGTTCCAGTCCGCTGAATCCTGGTGCTGACATGATTTTGTTTTTGTGCTTTAATCTCAGTTATCTGACCCTCTCCACTTCATATAGCAACAGGGACACAAACTTTACAATACCTCTCTGCTTATGGGTGTCCTAATTATCAAACCTAAAATTAGTGTCTGGCTCTGTATTTCAAGCTCACCCATTGGAAAACTCAGTCCAAAATTACAACCTAAATCTGGCAGAAAAAGTAATGACATGAACATGTCATTACTCTCATGTGCCACATCAGTGTATGAATAAAGACACCTGCTACGTTTAACCTCTTCTTTTTTCTTATTCTGATCGGAAATTGTTAATGCAAAATTGTGCACTCTCACAGCCAGTTACACTGCCATTTTCTTGTAAGAAATACCTCAACTTTTATTCAAATTTTGTTTTTATGAAAGAGTTGTAGGGATGCTAGCATGGGTAATTCATCTTGATAGCAATCCAGCATGCAAGCATGAAGAAACTCACAAATTAATGCAGCTACATTTGCAATTAGGCAGTGAAATGCAAACTTTTTGGAAGACACATTTGGATATATGTCCAAGGGTGCTCTGGTTTTAAAAGTGATCTCTTGCACCAGTGGATGGTAATATACACTGGTTAGATTGTACATATCTGGACAGACCTCTTTGCCATTTCATGTCATTTGAGGTCTACAGGCTCTGCCAAGTGAGAACTCTTGGATTTCTGAGGCTGTTTTTGTATGGATGTTTGCAGCCAGTAGCAGGAAATTCTGGAAATTTAAAGCAATTTATATTCTTGATAAAAATATTTAAGTTGCTACAGAATATCTCTTACAGTACTGTTTAAATGCTGTCGATGTTTCTGTTAATGCAGACTTCACAGGGATCAATCTTTCAGGTCTCTTGAAGTCATACATACATCTTTTTTATGGAACATAATACGTGAAAAAACATGTCTTTACTCATTTTGGTAACTAATCTGCTTGTGGTTCATCCACTATGACAGCATACTGTACATCTGTTTTATTGTTGGACATGATTCTTTTTTTGCAAGCCAACGATCCCAGACTGCTTACATTTGAAAACCCCAGTCACAAAAGATGAGGACTAACGTACTTGTTTTGAAAATACTTATATTAATATCAGAGCTATAGTAGTGCTGAGAAATGCACGGTGCCCCCTGAGCAGCAAACAACAGCTTGCTGATCTCAGGATGGTCTTATTTGCACAGGGACAATGCTCTATAGCTCAGGGCTCCTTTCTGCATTTCCTCATGTTGACGAGAAGGAGCCTTTTCCTTGCTCACATCCTCGGGCAGCAGCCAGGAATAACGCTGATACCTCAGTGCCCCATGCAGCAGGGGTAACAGAAGAGGCCAGAGGATGTGGCTCATACCCTGTCGCATCGTAGAGAGGGTGGCTGGGAACCCATACCAGTTGTTACAGCAGTGGCCCCTCCTGGGCAACCTCCTGCTGTGCTCCTGGGTAGTGGGGTGCAGAGCAGGACCCCCCCCCCCCCCCCCCCCCAGTCAGTGGGCTTCCACCAACAGCCCTGCTCCACTTTGCTTCTCCTCCTGCTACACCCTCAGCAAAACACTTCCTTGATGAGAAAAAAAAAACAGAAGGCAGAAGTCTAGTTATCAATCCTATCCTCACTAGGCTGCAAGGAAGAAAGTTCTGCTGCTCACATGCCATGTACGTGGGGCTTAGCCAACAATACCAAGAATTTATGGAAGGGAAAGACTGTAGGAACAATTTGCATTTATACGTACAGTATGTTCAAACTGTTTGTAGATGCAGCTTCCATACAATAAAAAAACTCTTTCCTGAATATTTGTGAAAGAAACCAGATCCAACACAAGCAGCTCTTTTATTTTCCAAAGGGCAGGACTGATTATTAAGTCCCAGGAAAACAGACATGTGAAGAGTACTGTTTCAGCTTCCGGCTTTAAATTACCATTCACGCTGAAGGTGAAGTGACACGTGTGTCAGTGTGAAGTGACAGTGTGAAGACACACAGCACAGTTTGCAAACAGCTCTGCAAAAATACATTCTGCAATAATTAGACTTAACATTTTAATCCTTGTTCCCTTATTTTTTAGACTGACATCTGAACATTACTGTCACATTCCTGTGTTAATATCATGTGGTATATGGTCTTTCTTTATTACCCACTTTCTACCAGAAGATATGAACTAAGCATGGAAAAAAAATCTATGTTATAGTGACACAAGAAACAAAGAGCCCTCTATTTTTATCATTATAAAGCTCCTATCAGGACAAATCTTAAATTATATCAGCAATAGTGGCTATGTTGCAAATGCTTTTTAAAAGGATTTTTCCTGCTGCATAAAGACTCAGGACAAGCAAAAAGAAATAGAAGTAGAAATAAGATTTTTCTTTTGCCTTTATGAATGTGGAAATTGTCAGAAATCAGAAACCCTTAGAGCATCAAAGACATAACTCTGTCTAATAATACTACGCCAGCTATCCTTACATGAAGATCTTTCAGGAAATTGCCCCTATGTGTATTCACTGGTAAAGGCTGCTATATAACAAAATCCATATGTGCACATATTACATATGTGAGTATAAGATGTAGTTGCACATTTTCTAGGGAAAATGTCATTATATCATTATAACTACAAGTTTATGGGCTAGTGGATAGAATGAATCAGTAACTTAATGAAACTGGAAAATGTCAGGTTTGTGTATACATAACATCTTTAAGAATCTTCAGAGAAATGACTATCATATCTTATGTGCTCATATAGTTTCTATACATTGGTATCAAATTATGGCCTTTTCATATGTAAAAATTATTTAAAAAGTATTGTTGCCAGTAACAGAAAAAGGAATACAGAAAAAAGACAAAAATACGTTTAGTTGTAAATAGAGATAATTTTCATACATGAGTCTTGCTGCAGGGAATTCCAAGTCCCTATAGGCAGCAAAGAGTTACTGTAATAGAAGGTATTTAAGTATACCTGTATAAGAACATATGAAAGTCATTCAAGAACACCCTGCCATGAGATGGACAGCTCAGCAGAGACAGAGTCAGACTAGTAGATAGGATAAGCATTTTGGAAAGTCACAAATAAGTTAGAGATCTTCCTCATTAGGGATCTTCCAAAGCTGCCTGGCATGGTCCCGGGCAAACAGCTGTAGGTGTCCCTGCTTGAGCAGGGGGGTAGGCTTAGATGACCCCCAGAGCTCCCTTCCAACCTCAACCATTCTGTGATTCTGTGGTTCTGTAAAAATCATAGAGAGTAAGTTGTGTGGTTCTTCAGTTGCATGAAGTACTCAATTGCCAAAGCTGGGTGTGTAAATTGTGATTGTACAGTTTGCTCGTTAGCCTGTAATCTGTGCTTTTACCCCTTTTTTTTTTTTTTTTTTTTTTTTTTTTAAAAATATGGGCGTACATCTAACATACCAACAAAGATCTTAAACAGCACTGGTCCCAGTACTGCAGTACTGACTCCTGAGGAACACCACTCATTATTGATCTCCACTTGGACATTGAGCCGTTGACTGCAACTCTTTGAGTGCAACTATCCAGCCAATTCCTTGCCCACCAAGTGGTCCACCTGTCAAATCCATGTCTCTCCAATTATAGACAAGGATATCATGTGACTGACTAAGCAGACAATAAAAACTGTGCTAGGAAGTAAAACAGAGCAACATGTAAGACCGGTAGCAACGACAAGATAATCAAGTAGAAAAATACATGATAGTCTAGAGGAAAAAAAATGTATACTTATAAGTGAGAACAAATGATATCAATTCAAGAACAGACTGCTTTGGACAGATTTGATACAGGCAGGACTGGCACAACAGTCAATATTTAGGTTAATTGCAATATGACTGGAAAAATTAATCACCTTTGAGTTGCCTTGATGTCAGTAGTTATTTGGATGCCAAAGTTGCATCCTCAGTGACTATAGTGCTGTTCATTAAATCAGTAATGTGACTGCATTTATAGAATATAATCATTTATTTACAGAAATGCATTGTTAAAAATATGAGCAGAGCATCAGACACTGTTATGAATGGAAACATACAGAAAGGATATAATAAAAAATTTCTTGGAATTTTTACTCATTGAGAGCAGCTCTACAGAGAAAGACCCACGAGTTCTAGTGGACAAAAAGCTCAACATGAGCCAGCAGTGCGCACTTGCAGCCCAGAAGGCCAACTGCATCCTGGGCTGCATCAACAGAGGGGTGGCCAGCAGGTCGAGGGAGGGGATTATGTCCCTCTGTTCTGCCCTTGTGAGGCCCCTCTTGGAGTACCGAATCCAGTTCTGGGGTCCCCAGCACAAGAAAGATGTGGAAACGTTAGAGCAGGTCCAGAGGAGGACCACAAAGTTGATCAGAGGGCTGGAGTACCTCTCCCATGAAGAAAGGCTGAGAGAGCTGGAGATGTTCAGCCTGGAGAAGGCTCCAAGGGGACCTCACTGCGGCCTTTCAGTACTTAAAGGGGGCTTATAAAAAGGATGGAGAGGGACTCTGTGTTTGGGTAGATAGTGACAGGACAAGAGGGAATGGTTTTAACCTAAAAGAGGGGAGATTTAGATTAGAGGTTAGGAGGAAATTCTTCACTCAGAGTGTAGCGAGGCACTGGCATGGGTTGCCCAGAGAGGCTCTGCATGCCCCATCCCTGGAGGTGTTCAAGTCCAGGTTAGATTAGGCCCTGAGCAACCTGATCTAGTGGGGCATCCCTGCCTATGGCAGGGGGGTTGGAACTAAATGGTCTTTAAGGTTCCTTCCAACTTGAGCCATTCTGTGATTCTATCATTCTAAGTGCTATGTAGAAACAAAATCAGTATGCAGCAGGCTGTCTGAGTAACTTCTGGTTCTTTCTATACACTTTGAAATCTGTGTATCCACTGGTGCTTGAACATACCTGTGTACTATTAAAAGATATTTTATAGATTGGTAGAAGCATGCCTCTTAAGGATTTGTTCATATTTCCATGGCAAAATTAATACTGACTTTAATGGGATAAAGGTCTTCAATGATTTTATCCTCTTAGATATGATAAAGGAGATCCTGAGCATCAGTTACTGAAGTTTTATACACTCCAAAGACACAACCTGATTTTGTTCTTACTCCTGCCTTCATTTTAATTTCTAAGGGTGTATTGCAGATGATTGCAAGTGATCAAATGAGTAAATTTAAGCAGTCGCCATCTGGCAGCTGAAAACTTGTACCTGCACACCTGCTTTCTTTCCTCCCTCATTTAGGCTAACATTTTATTTCACAGTGGGGACAGGTTAACCAAGCACATATGCAATCAGTCACTCCATCTCACCTGACTGGCAGTGACTTTTAAAGCCATTTGCAAGGCCAGGAACATGCCCCGTGTAAAATGCTGATCTAAAAACACCTTTCACAGTGCTCATCTGGGAAGTTTAAACTCTTATTTCCAGCTTCTTTAAGTGCCCTTCAGTTAAGCCAAACAAAATGGATACAGATTCGATTGTGGGTCTCCCAGACTGGGAAAAGCACTCTAGCTTATGAAGAGAACTAAACCAAAGAGTTTACAGTATTTCCCCACAGCACAATAAGCAGCTTGTCTGAGTGACTTACAATCTTAGGCACACAAGAAACATTTCAATTGGTACATACAAAGTTTGTCTACACAATGTGTCTCATTTGTTCCGTAGTCAACCTTATTTGAGTTGTAAGCTCATATCTCAATTTTAATACTGCAAAACTTCATCACTACAGCTCATAACCAGAAATGAAAACTGGCTTATTCAAAGCCTTCTGCCATGACAGAGACTTTTTTATCCCCCAATAATGTTGTAGTATGAAATATCAAGTTCTTGTGTAGCAGGTGAGAACTGAAGGACCATAACATGTCTTATACTGATAAATGAAGCAGGAATTTGTTTTTACAGAAATTGTTAGTATTCTGGCAATCATGTTATGAATTACGGCAATAATACAAAGCTAAAGAGAAATTTCAACTTCATTATTCAACAATAATGTTTTCAGTAAGGATACCTTTCTGATCTCCATGAGACTGCATTTAAAGTATGTTATAATCTACTAAAACTGCTAATTTCAGACAGTTCTTTTGTTGTGAGAAAGCTTGTAACATGGATTGTAATATCTCTTCTATGCTAATCTCTGTCATTATATTCAGTCTGACTTTCCCAGGCATCTGTGAAGCTCCTGCTTTCTCAAGTATTCTGTATCACCTGCATTGCTATCCACACTACCTGTTCATGATGGCCTGTTCCTGATCCTTCTAAAAGGGATTTGTAATATCAGTTTCAGTGAGAGTAGGAATAAACCCTTGAAATACCCCAAGTCAGATGTATGCAGAAAGCTCACCCCTCTTCACAATCTGGTATACTAAAACATAAGTCCAGTCCAGAACCAAGGATAACATATTCCCAAAATAGGTACTCTAGAAATATTCTGGGAATAATTTCAGTTAGGAGAACATGTTTACATGCCTTTTTTTTCTTTTTTTTTTTTTTTTTAGCTTGACAGACACAAGTAACTTTCTATTACCTATAAAAAACAAACAAATAAAAAATGAATGACCACCTCCCCACAAGCTATGTTTCTAACACAAAGTTTCCAAAATGAGAATGACACCTTCTTTTTTCTTTTAATTCTGTAAGCAGAAGAGATGGAAATACAATACAATAATATTGGTATGGAAGGATTACTCATAGCGAAGATGGGATTGACTTCTAGGAGGATTCAGAACCATATAGGAAGGTATAAGCATTGCTCTTTGTATTTACTGCAATGACATAATGAGTGTTTCTGCGAAAATATTGATGGAACAAAATTATATTATATAATAAGATTTTATAATCATTTTACAAATCTTGTAAAGAGTGATGAAAAAGCCTTATTACTATGATTATAAGCCTGTATTCATTTTTTTCTCCGTGAGTTGTTTTTCACCAAGCACTGTCTCTGATGAACCACCAGAGGGAGCAAGTTTCTCAGAGGAGAGAATGACAGACTCTCCCCGACACTAACAGTATTTCAGAATTGAGTAGGATGCAGAAGAAATAGTCAGACTACCTGCAACAGCTAAGGATACTCCAGTAAAGCAAAGCCCTTCAGCTTGAGAGGAAATACGTAAAAGAAGACATGAAACAACACAAAAAGTTAACATGTACTGCAACTGGACAGCTGCAGATTTTTACACACAAAAAATCTTACTGACCATAGGATAAAAAATTAACAGCCTTGTAATCTTCATCTAGAATAGACTACTTCAATACTACAGTTTTTAAAAATCAACTCACACTCCTCCTTCACAGCACAAAGTCCTAGATTCATTTGTAAGTCACACCTCCGTCCTTAGAAGATGGTTAAAAAAAGCTGGAGAAATGATCAAAGTCAAACCCAGCTATGCAATGGTCTGAGTTACTTCAGAAAACAAACAAACAAACAAAAACCCCACAACTATACCACATACTTTAGTCTTCCATTAAGGACTAATCTTAGAAAAGGCCCAAAAGAAGCAGCTCTTCAAATCAGTTGTCTCTCTGATGATTCATGTCTACAGAACCTGGATCAGAAACAGAAATGACCTTGCTGCTGAGGAACCAGGAACCAAAACTGTTCAGCTATCTTTAAGGATTGACCAAGAGACTATGTATGACTGTATCTTTAATGCCATTTAAGATTTAGCAGTGATAAAAATCTCTATATGTCACTACATTGGGCCCAGATTCGTCCATAAGACATTGCCACCCAGTACACGCTCAGGTCCTATCCCAAGGGACAACCATCATGACTGTTGTCCTGTTGCTGGTGGTGCTCTGCTCCTGAGTGACCCACAGACCTCTAAAGTCATGTGTAGTCTTTCCATTATCATTAGTACAATTTCTCCTCATGGAAAATTTTTCAGCTTTCTGAACTTTTCAGACTACTTGTGGTCGTCAGTTTTTATTTACAATGCAGCATTTTCATTTTATTTCATTTTCCCTCCTAAAATTTATGACAGATTCTAAACCACAGTTCTCTTTCCCAAACAATAATTAAATTCCCTTCCACATTTACAAAAAAAAATGATATATCAGGGTATGTTCAATTTTCATCAAAATTAATTTATAGGCACAAAGAAACAGGTTTATATATAACACAAAAAGTAATCTTTGTTTGCTGGAATTAGATGGTCAAAAGCTCTTTCCTGGAGTCTCTAGTATCCACAGAAGACAGATGTAATTGTTGCTATATAGAAAAGACTATTCATCTGCTTAATTGACTATGTCATATATATGCCTAAAAAATAAAGCTTGCTAATATTTTATATAGCCTCTCACTGTCTCCTGCTGGCATTTCCCTTAGAGTTTCTCCTGACATATGATGAAAATCTTTTAGAGGTGTCCTCATAGTTCACATAGAGAAATATTCCTGTGGCAGCAGATCACAGGGAAACATTGCACATCCATCACAGTACTGATACTGCAGTTACAGTGAAAGATGAATGATATTCATCAGGAAACACTTTGCTCTTTAGAAAACAACCTCCATCTTTGAGGGTGATCCACTACTAGTATAATACCAAACTTCTGCCTCCATTTGGTACTGTACTCACAAGGATTTCAAGTAAAATGTACTTACATCATCATCATCAAATACCATTTATTTTCTTTACAGCCCAAGCATGTTTAATTAGGTACTTGAGATAAGAATCACTCCACCTAACTAAATAAGGTTAAACTTAAAACACACAGTTTTTAAATACCAAATCACATCGGGATTAATTAGGGCTTAGAGGCCTCAGAGAGAGAGGCCTTTGAGAGCCTGAAGAGTACATTATAAATTTTGTTGTTTCTATGTTGAAGAAATATCATGTACTCATTTCCCACCAATTTATCTACAGTTGATTAATTTAAGATGCCACACATGACAATTTCTACTTTGAGGACTCCAATTTGCTCGTGAGAATAAAAACAGGACAGCTCCCCCAGTGCTCCCCCAAACCTTCTATTTTGTACTTGTCATCATCTAGGAACATGCAGTACAGACCCCCGAAGACATAGCCCTGCACTTGTGAAACGTTTCACTACAGTTGCACCAAGTAATCAATTGTAACTATCTGTCTAAACTAACATGTTTATAGGATACAGGCCAAAAGTGTCTTTTTAGAAAAATGAATATATTTTTATAGATGCTTCATCATCAACACGTACCAAATCCAATACATGGCAAATTTTTAACCAAGGATAGACTCGAAGTAATACATACTTTCAAGCAATCAAATGGCATCTAATAACGTGGAGTACTGCAACTATATGATTCAGAATCTAAATAATCTATTACATGAAACCAAATGTTTCACAAAGTGTAGCAGACTGGGACATCTTTAATGATCACAAATATGTTAAAATCCCTATATTTGTATTATGAATCTTCATGTTTTGCTGTTGGGCTGACCTGATAAAACTACAGAAGAATTAGAATGAAAATAGTGAATAATTCTAATGTTTCATACTCAACAGATAAAACTATATGAGCAACATATTTAGTGGCTAAGTGTCAAAAACAACCCTTAATAACCTGGAGACTTTAAGGAAAAACAATGTAGTTCTGTTAAACTAATCATTCTGCTGTTGACCCCTGTTACATCCAAATTCTTAAATAATGATTATCTGAGTTCTGTCAATTTAGAAGTAAAGCTTTTATCTAATTTGACCTTTTTTTAAACAAACCAAAAGTACTTGAAGAAAATTTACTCTGGTGTGCTTACAGTCTTGTAGGACCAAGGGTCTGATGTGCACATCATCTTATTCCTCTGTGCTCTATAGGGTGAGTGGTGCCAGGTCCAACCTGTTAGCAACTCATTATACGCAGTACATACAGGAAGGGCTGTTTCAAACAGGGAAAAAAGTCTGTGGTGCTTTTGGAATCTGTTTTCAATGCAAGAACACCCTGTGTCAGAAATGAGGAAGAGAAGAAGAAGCTATAGGGCCAAGACTGGGAAAGAGAGGAAGAAGGGACAAAGAGCTACCTCTTGAGTATGGTTTCTGGTGACGGAGCACCAAAATGAGCAGAAAGCAGAATTGATGAAATATTTCTTAGAGCCTATCAAATCAGTATTGTAGTAAAGTGACTCATATTACATTGTCTTCAAGTACTTTATGATCACATGGGAGAAAGGCACTAATCATCCCAGATCATCATATTCATGGCAAGAAGCAAAGAACTGGGTACATGGACCACACAAAAAGAATGACTAAAAGACAGTACTTTGCAAGATACCCTGCAGCTGTATCTGTCAGTTAGAAGTCTATCAAATAATAATAATACCAAAAAAATAATTAGGAAATCCCTTATTGTCTCTAACTATCTCATGTAGCATTAGGAAGATTTCTAACATCTGAAACCATGGTATCTTCCTGTTTCCGAAGTATAGGCTGAAAAAGGAAAACTGTCCTGGTATCTGGCAATGTGAGGGTTGCTGGAGTGCAAGCACCCCTCACGACAGGAGTAGTACAGGAGACAAACACATGCATGGGAAAGGTCACACTTGCCAAGCAACTTGCCTGTATGATAGAAACCTTCAGGTGCTCATCCCCAGGTGTGTAGCATGACTTATAATCTGTTCTTCAAAATCATGCATACACACCTCATGGCTGCATTGTTTCTCTGCTCATAACTGCTCAGTTGCTACACTGTCCTTGCAGCTGCTTAGAAATTAGGGAGGTTCTGAAATGAGATTTTAAGTAATCCAGAGTGAACACAAGTCATGGTTTCTTTGATTCTGTCCACAAACGACAACACTCTGTCTCCTTCACATTATTTTGTGACTTGAAGGTCTGTTGTTGAGGTCATACTGTGCTGTGAAACGCTGCACTGATCTTTTTTCTTACAGAGCTGCTCTTATAACTATTTTGAAATGCTGAACTTTACTTTGCAGCACATAAAACATGACTCTTGTCGTCCCATGACTGCGATGTTTCAGCTACCATGACTAGCACGGTACTCCTTCATCCTGGCTGCGTCTTTCATCCTGGCTGCATCTTTTCACCTGAAGTACCAAGATCTGGAGTTCCCAGGTATTTAGGGAGGTTATGAGAGTTCAGCAGTTTCTATGGGAAGCCACTTACGTTTTCTTTTTCTTTGGATCATTGATATTTACCTTATCCAACTGGACCTTATGTTTACTCACAGATTTGATCCAGTGGCACTTTGGGGTGAGAAGGCTCACAGCCAGCTTCCTTTCAGCAACCCAAACCCAAGGAGAGGCCATGAATGCCACAACAACTTCCTCTGAGTGGACAGTCTGGCAATGAAGCTTTTTCTAATGCACCTTTTTCTCAGATAAATGATTTTGTGATTATAGTTTATAAATAGCACGACTCTGCCACAAAATTGGTTTGCAGGGTCTGTGGAGCTTTTAAAGACTGGAGAGGGTTTGAACGAAAGAAACATAACTAATTTCATAAACTCTACACAGCGTTATTCCCTCCTGGTGAGGGGTAGAGAGGTCACTGTAATTAGGGAGTTTGTACTTCACCTGACCTCAGTGGATAAACTTATTAGATGTCGGATCACTTCACTTGCCCTTTTTAAGCCCTACAGAAGAGACTGCCTGGCACCTACACATGCGACTGAGCTCCAGCAGTGCCGTCACCGGCTCCCTTCTTGAGACAACCCTTTCCAGCAGTCTCGCATACCACATAGGTCTCGCAGTTCAACTGTCAGCCTCCCAGAGACCACTAAATAGTTGGCAGTCCAACAGGTCTGAGATCTTTCCTGTTTGGTTTTGCTCTATAAGACGAATAGTTAGTGCAAAAACATAGGAGACTTAAAGGATTTCACCAGCGGTGTTCACCACCTGGGTTTTTGTTTCTCTTGCTTTCTACGCAGTCAGCTGGCCATTATCCTCCAGCCATTTGGGAGTTAGTTTCCTCTGAAATACACATTAATGTCATATACTGGCTTTCATGCTGGAAAGAGGATGCATGCTGTATCCCCAGTGACTGTGGCAAAACTTCACACTGTTTCCAAATTTACCAGCGAGACAGTTCGAGCCTCCTTCTAAAGACTGATGTAAGCTACCAGAGTGATATTTCTGCGTTAAAGGAGTTATCTAGCTTCCCGACAGACTTTTCTTTGACTCCTATAATTCCCCCCAAATAGCACATGATCATGTATCATTTTTTGCTTTTAGTCTTGTCAGAAAATTAATTATCACCTGTATCTATATTTTAGCAGCTACTTATCTGTTGTTAATGGAAAAAAGATGTAAAAATTGCTTATTTCAGCCTACTTAAACTGCACACAGGTTTTGGCTCCTTCTCTTGTCCTTTTCTAACTCTTCTGATCTACTTATTTATTTATTAAGAAGTTAATCTCTTTACCTTAAAATTTAATTACAGTTACAACATAGCTGGCACAGCACAGAGAGGGATATAAATATCCTTAGATTCAGATCCCATATCAGAATTAGATCCCAGATCTCATCAATATTCTTTCATTTTTAACCTTGTTAAAAGTTTGTATAACACCACCACTATACACCCAGTTTTGAAGAACTTTATACATTTGACCATAAACATTCAGTCCAGGTTTATATCAGGAAACAAGTTTATATTTAGCAAGCAAGTTTATATTTAGCAAATCTCTGCTTTGGGCTTGTAAAGCTGCTTTGCTAACTTCAAACTACGTAAATCCAAGGAGAAGTACCTTAAAGTACCTATTTAATATAAAAATGTTTGTAAATAACATTTATTATTTTAGGAAGGGGAGCATTTATACTATTCAACTTTTCCAAACCAGCTTCTCTGATTTATTTATAGAGAGACTGAGGCAGGTCCAGGTGGTGATTGGGAACAATAGCTTAACACAAGTGCTAACTCTGCAGAGGGAACATCACAGAAAGTTAACTGCTAACGTTTCACTGGCAACTAATTGCTTCTGCTCAGGTTAAATAATTAGCAAACTGAAGAGTTCTGAATGAATGAATAATAAGGATATTTAAAAACAGCAAACAAATCACCTTTTAAGTTTTCATTCATCCCAAGAAATCCTGAAACAATTCACTTACAAGACTTACCCAAGGAGAACACAATTTCTTTTTCCAGTTCATGAGGTCAGGAAAATGTTGTTGGCAATCAAACAGACCTTTCATTATTAGTCTGTGTGATCTAGTAAGAATTTTTTCTTGAACGGTTTTCTTTTCCAGAACTGGGAAGTATTGGTTTCCTTCTCTCCCTACTAATGACTAAGGCACAGTGACTCTGCTACGCTGGTCAGAGGCAAGAAGAATGTGCGATGTCTCCCACAGAGATTCTTTTCTCTGGACAATTTAAGTGTGGCATGAAAGCAAGTCCTGTCCAGGTCAGCTTTAATAGCAAGGATGATTCTAGCCAGGGATTGTGGTTTCCCTCAAGACTTCATTTAAATATCTTGGGAGCACAAATATAAATCTCCATTAGCAGCTTGCTATATTTTAGTTTTCAGAACCAAAGCCCTAGTGTGCTTTGTAATGCAGAGGAACAGCTAGGATATTGAGAAATATTGCTGGTTTTAATTAATAAATCTATAGAAACAAAAATTTGGAATATTGTTTGAACAACAAATACAGGCACAACTAATGGCTCAATACCCCTACTTCTTTATTTTTCTTTGCTGCTAGGAAATCTAGAACTAGAAATGAATAAATCGAACACCAACAGTGCTGTCTTCCTAAAATATATATATATATATATTATGTTTTTGATTGCTATAAAAATGTTCCCTTGATGTCACTCTTCCCAGGAACTAGAACAATATTCACTTTTCCCTCCAGTCAGAAGAACTACTGCAGTTGCAGTACAAGCACATCTATCTTCTTAACTTCACCAGGTGTTTTTCTTTTTTCCTGTACCAATCCTTTTTCTTCATCCTCCTTAGAACAGGCTGGTAAAGTCACAATAGAGTAACAGGATAAAACCTATGCTCCACAGACATTTGTATCAGGTATGTGGTCTAGCAGATCACACATTTTTGCACCAGGTCAGGTGTGGGAATGACCATATCATCTTCCCATTTCCCAATGCACACCACAGTAAGCTCTTTATGCCAATGTTATGACTTTGTGCTGTTTTTATGCTAAATGCAGATTGAATACCTGATCCTTTCTAAAGTTTGAATGGCAGAGACCTCAAAGAAAGCCTGCCAGGACGAAGTTAATCTGATGATATTTCAGGAAAGAAATCTTATCAGCAAGTGATTTACACTACACAAGTGCTTTATGTCATGTGGTGCTCTGGATGAGGCATTAGGAGCACTAAGCTGGCTTCAGTTCACCACTGAATCCAAAAGCACACGTACTCAAGTTCAATATTCAAATGAACGTGATTGAAGATGCTCAGACACTAAGCATGTTTCTAAATGTACCCTTTTACCATTGTATACAATTACACCAATTTTATAACAGCTACAATAGTTTCTACTTGCTGAAAACACTGACTCCACGAAAGCTCTGCTTTCTTTGGACTTCCATATTGATTAACATAGTCTGTTTTCCTCTGCTACAGGAATACCTGTGTGTGCAAGAAAAATTCTGGCAAAGTCCTTAAAACATATGAGATTGCAGAGGTAAGCAGCACTGGGAGCTTGTCTGCCCAACAGTTCTTCCACGGCAGCTTTCATTGCATTCATTACAGTGTTGTATAAAGAGTAAGAAGCTCTCAAAGCAGTTAGTGCCAACACTGATGAGTCCTACAACGTGATGGGTCCTACACAAGAGCTCTCCCATGAGAAGCACACACAATCCCAGCTAGGTGACACTGCAATTACGTGGCGAGCAGTGAGAATGAGAAGTTTCTCTCTGGGGCATGGAAATTTCCCTTCTCCATGAGAAGGGGAGAATACTACTTTTTTTGGCAAAAACCTAGCCTAGTACAAGAACGGTCATTAAGGATAGCAGTCACGCCACCTAACTTCAGAGGCTGACAGTCCCTAAATCTGTGCAGGATGGCAAGGCTCCTTTTATAGTTGGTGGAGACCAATGGGTGTTTCTAGTTCACCGTTCCTCCCATCCCAGTGTACACAGATGTCTAAAATAGATCATGTGAGTCACACGCTACAAATATCTGTGTCTTTCCTTTGCTTACAAAAGGAATCTAGACAACAGATGCCTAATTGTTGATGTCCAGTGTTCATCCACATGAAATTCAGTCAGTCTGGACAGATGAGATTTGTTAAGCTATGCCAATTAAACACGAACATCTCTAAAACAGGAGACAGTAAACAATGGTCAGGCAAGAATGAACTGGATTAATGAACACCAAATGACTAAGGGCGTAAGACTGTCTGAATATGATCTCTCCCTTCCATTCTCTTTTTCCTCTCTTTCGTTAAAGGTGTATTTTGACTATGTAGGTAGAAAAGACACCCTCAAACCTCAACTGTCTTCTGGAAATACCAAGAATTTGGGAAAATGAGAGGCCTTATTATGAATACAAGCTGTACTAGAGGACACAGAGACAAAATAAAGCCTTAAGCTAAACAATGATACGTAGTTTTATTCCTTTTAGTTGCATTCACTTTTCTCAAAAAACTCTGTAACTAAGCTGAATTGAAAAACAAACAAACAAACAGGGTCACTAGCTGATTCTAATCCCTAGCTGATTCTAATCCTAAATATCAGGGTATTGCATCAATATCCAAGGGGTAACAACACGAGTTTCTCCTTCATTCCATGATCAGGTTTAAGAAGCTGCCAACAGGGTTATTTTTGAAAAGGGTCTCCCAGTGACCTCAGATTGTCACTCAAACCCTTTTGCATTCAGCAAATAGTGCAGAGTATTCCTGATGGGACACATAACACCATCCTTTCATATTTGCAAAGAATATTGGCCTTTACTTTATTAGCAACTTTCCAAAACCTCATTGGCTAAACATTTGAATAAACTAGCTAAATAATTCTCTTTCTTCCCACTTTATACAAGAAATATATACATAGGAGGTCACTGGGAGACCCTTTTCAAAAATATATATATATGCATCCAGGTGTGATTGATGGAGAGGTGTTTTGATTTCAAATGAAAATATTCAATTGTGGTATTCTTTGTAACTGTACTGCCTTGTTTATTGAACTAGGTTGCTAGGACCATGGTCCAAATAATTCAGAGGAAAAAAAATGAAGGAGCAAACAAAGCAACCGTGGTCCAAAATGACAATAATTAGTTGTATTTCTCCTTTCCTCTAAAGCAAGAGGGTCAACATGTTGGACTCCAAAAAGCACTTCTAAATCTAGACAGCAAAAAGGCCCATACAGTCATGGGACAGCAACAACCACTGTATGAGGCATATGTCTACAGATAATTGATCTTTTTTCCTTTCCACATCCTTCTGGAAAACTTATATAACAATAATTCTGTAATTTTCACTGAGTGATGTAATGCCACTGCAATATTTTCTTACATTTCATTTGTAAAATGTCTCTTAGTATTACCTTTTAATGACTCAAAACGGTATGTTCATATATTAGTTAAAATGTTTTGAGGAAGTTGTTCGGTCACTAATATCACAGCCTTTTTCTTTTTACTTAAGTAATAATGCAGTTACTGAAAATAAGCTTTGATTTAACGTGCATAGCTATTTATTTTACCTCTAAAATGAGCTACTCAGCAGAGAGGGAAGACTTTCAAACACCTTTTCAAGAGCTCCCTTGAGATGCATGTCAAAATAACAGTCCTCTCCAGCAAAAAATTGCTAAGAAGACCAACATGTCCACAGGGGACACCTGAATTTCTCTATATCCAATGCTCACATATTAATTGGAACTTGAATCTCAAGGAAAGAGAAATCCTATTTCATAATGTCTCCACATCCAAGCAGACAAATAACTACATCTGAAAAGCTGAGGGCCTAAAATAATTCGGAAAAGGAATAATTGTCAAGATGAAAAAACAAATCACTCCTTGAAAAAATGGTAACTCAGGCAAACACCAACAACTTTTTCATCTAGTGGAAAAAAATGCTCTAGGGAAGAAGTAGTAATACCATAGTAGAAATCATCGTGATCCCCAAATTAAATGAACACCTTCAGGGAAGTCAGAGTTGCTGAGATAAGAACATACCTATAATCATAGTCAATGCACAAGCAAAGCTTAAACAGCTTGATTCTACTTACACGTCTATTTTCATCTCAGAACTCTGAAAAACAGCCATCTAATAACAGATCCAATAAAAAGGATTTTCAATGAAGATGTTACTTTGGTAAGGCTACAAAATAAGCTCAAATCATAACAGGATTTGTACCCACACCAGAGAATAAAAAATGACTTCAAACTCTTCCTTTTCTCACACCTAAGGCTTTGTGCTAAGCTTAAGATAAAATTTGAGGGAAAGAGTAAGTAACAGCTTGGAGGTAAACAGACAATAGAATAAAATGGAACATGGCTTTAGTAAAGGTAGGTCATGTCAGACTAGCCTGATTTTTCTCCTTTGATAGGATAGCTGATTTTCCAGACAAAAGAACTGCACAGGGAGATTAGATTTTATCTGAACTTCAGCAGAACATTTGATAAGGTGTCACGATGGAGATTATTAGGTAAACTAGAGAGAAGGAAGATTAGAAAAAGAGCCCAAAGGTGCTGACTAAAGTTACTGTTTCAGATGAAATGCCAATGAACTGTGTTAAAAGGGGAAACTCTGGGCTGAACACAGGTTACTCCAATAGTTTTCCTCATGGATAGGTCTTGGCATTCATCTTGTTGATTATTTAACTTTGTGATTTCACCCCTAAGGTAGGGGTTGATAAGGATTGATCGAGAGCAGCCCTGCAGAGGAGGACTTGGGGATACTGGTGGATTAATAATTGGGTATGGACTGGCAATGTGCACTTGCAGCACTGAAAGCCAATTGCATCCTGGGCTGAATAAAAAGAAGCATGGACAGCAGGTCAAAGGATCACCTAGCCAGCAGGTGATTCTCCCCATCTACTCTGCTTTAGAGAGACCCCATCTGGGATACTGCATCCCGGTCTGGGATGCCCAACACAAGAGATATGGATCTGTTAGAGTAGGTCCAGAGGAGGGTTGTGAGAATCATCAGAGGGCTTGAACACCTCTCCTACGAAGAAAGGTTAGGAGAGTTAAGGTTGTTTAGCCCAAAGAAGAGAAGGCCCTGGGGACACCTTATAGAGGCCTTCCAATATACAGAAGGTAATTAGAAAAAAGATGGAGAAAGATATTTTACCACGGCCTACAGTGACAGTTTTAAACTGAAAGAAGGTAGATTTAGATTGTACATAAAGATAAAAGTTTTTATGATGAGAGTGGTGAGACAGTGGAACACAGGATGCCCATAGAAGTTGTGGATGTCTCGTCTTTGGAAGTGTTCAAAGTCTGGCTGGATGGGGATTTGAGTGACCTGATCTAGTGGGAGGTGTCCCTGCCCATGCCAGGGTGTTTGGAACTAGATGATTTTTAAAGATCCCTTCCAACCCCAAACATTCTATGATTCTATGAAAACAGATAGCTTTGCAACAGAAAACAAACCCCCAAACACTGTAAGAGCAAGAATCATGTGAATAGTTAAATACATCATGTCACTAGGCTCCCCTGCAAGGGAGAAGGCCTGTTTAATCTTAAAAACATGTAAGAACAACAGGCTATAAGATTGCCATGAACAGATTTAGGCTGGAAATTTTCTTAACCATCAGAATAGTGAGGTGATGGAAGTACCTTCTAGAAGAGTTAATGGAGGCTAGAAACCTGGCTAGTTTTAAAAGCAATCTAGACAGTTTTATGAAATAGATTTTATGATGCAGGGCCTAAAAAGAAGAGGCTATACTCATTGTGCTAGTTTTCTGTTTGCCCGAAAGACTTAAAAAGCTAAATTCCTAACTGTAGTTGGGCTGAAATGCCTTGGGGAAAAAAATAAAAATAAAAAAAATCTCCTAAGCTCTTCATATATTTTTCCAGTGTATCTTAGTATATTTACACAGGTTTTCAGACGGAAATAACACATTTGTCAATTCTGATGACAGTAACAGAAGTGTCTGAATCAAAAGCTAATGCTTTTCTTTATGGAGCATGTTAATCTAATCATATAAAACATTTATGCTTTTTTATTTTTTATTTTTTCAAGAAAGAATCAAAAAAGAGTGATTTGAGCAATGGTCTGGTTTAATACAGATGAGCCTCCTCTTGAAATCTGATCAAATGCATTTTTTTATTTTTTTTTTATTTGGAGAAATTAAGCACATTGACTTTTACTGAAGACCCTTTGTTTTTTCTTTGAGCTTTTTGCATATACATGCTACTAAACAAATTTAATAATTAGTAAATTAACATATAATTAAAATAAATATTGGAACTTGAATTTGTTAGAGTAGTTACATTTTTAAAATTTCATATCAAATACAATATTTTAAATTTATCATTCAATAAATCTACTTCATTAATGATGCCTTTATCTAAATCTGAACTTGGAAACCTGGAAAATTTCATCCAAAAATCAAATTTATAAACCCCAGCACATAGCCACCAGATGGTTATATAGTATGTCCAGTTTAAATCAGCTCACTATGATGCAACAACTGTGAATAATCAGATGTTATTTCCTCCCCTAGGACTTCAAAATCTCACTTTGCTGTTTTTCCATATGCCAATCATAATTATAGTGATACTAGGTAGCTATGGACTGACTCTACATTTATAAATGCATCTTCTTGTAGTATCGTATGGGTATCATACATTGAAACAAGCATTTAATGACAAACATATTAGAACCGTAAAATAAATGGACATGACAAATTAAAATTGTTAAATGAAAACTCTTCATTCTCAACCTTACGTTACCTCACCCAAGAAACAGGAGGCAGTCAACTAAAAAGAAAAAATGAATATTTCACACTTGATAAATCGCCTTTTCTTTCATTCATCTTTGAAAAGTCCTCTGAAACAAACACACATTATCTAAATTTTGTAGGGGAAATGAAAAAATGAAAGGTGGTTATTTCGAAGTCACAGAACAAGCTTTCTGCAAAACTAAAAATACAGCTATACCCTTTGATTTTTCTGTGCTGTCTTAAAACAGTCCAGTCAATTCAGAGATACCAATTACACTGTTTACAGATAGTCTTCTTAAATGAGAAATCATTGAGTTAAGCCTACTGATGTAACAATTACTAGATGCAATTAGAAGATATTAAATTTTCCAAGGTCAGCAAGTAGAGTTTGTTACCTAATTTTCACAAAAATAAGCACGAAATGGGTTTCCAGTCCCTTAAACAGCTCTACAAACTTCAGCCTTAAGACACATATAGTTTTCAAGATATGATTAATTTCTGATAGATTACCAACAAACTGGAAGTTTGTTTCAAAGATCATATATATATATATATATATATATATATGATTTCAAAGATCATGTATATATACATCTTAAAATTATTTTAGCTGTACTATTGCACAATTTCCATTTGGTCATTAAAAAATTAGGTCCATAAATTTAATTTCTCCCTTTATCAGACATATGGCTGGCATTGTGCTGAGATGCACTAATTCTGTATAGTCAGAGCTATATTGCAGCTATAGGCACATGGCCTATCAGCTCTAACTATGGCCTGAAGTATCAGTTTCATGCAAGAAACCTTTTTTTTCTCCATACTCAGGCAATTGTCATTACGTACCCCTTATGTTCTCTTTCCCACCCTGCTCCATACATATGGTAGAATTTTGCTCGTATAATCAAAATAAAGGCGTTTGATTACCCTAATGATTCATGTATTGGACAGGCTGACTGAATTTTAGCTGAAGCTCAAATGGTCTCTCTCAGAATTCTTTCTAGAATTTGTTAAACATAAACGCCTACATAAAAGGTAGTAAAACAGATCTCTTACTTTCATCCAGTTACTGATTCTAATGAAGCTTTTTAGGAATTTAATTATATCTGAGCTTGTAAAACTCCTTTGCAATTTCCCAAAAGTCTTCAATTTATCTTGTGACACACACAAGCTTTCTTTTTGTGTTTACATAAACTCAGAATGTGTTTTGTTAGAAAGTCAAGATGAATATTTAAAGATAGGAGAATTAAATAACGTCATACAGGATTGCTTTGCCAACCTGAAAATATGTCAAGACAAGGACAAGTATAATAGTAGAATTGTGATCAAATGCCAAAATTGTATAGAAACATGGCATCTGCATACAACTAAAAGCACTGCGAAGTAGGGCATAAGATCATCTCAAAAAATGAAATAAAATCAGTATACAGGAAGACTGAATTTCCACAGACTAATTTGAAAAAATGGTTAAAGATATCAAATGTGAAATGTGGTAATGACTGAATTCAGTGAAAATTTGATTTGTTCCTTTACATGAAGTTTTAGTGTCATTCTCTTGTGTACAAAACACAAGGGTCTTGCATTAGGGGCCATCTTATCCAACAGTGATATATAAAGCTATTTAGACAGTCTGGTCTCTCTTTGTTAATTACCTGTGAGGAAATATATATTGCATAAAGAAACTGCATCAGAACTAATGGTATACATTGAAGACTAATTGTAACGTGCTAAGTGAACATGGTTTTAAGGTTAACTTGAAGCAAAGCTAGAGATTAGGAGAGCAGAAAAATCACTCCAAGTGTTGATGTCTTCATTTTTTCTATACATTCAGAACAAGATAGCTTCAATATTTTTAACACAAATATATAGAAAAATATGCAGCAGTTTGACCATATATGAACCATATGTCATTACTACCTTCCATCTGTCTTTTCTAATTAGTTTTACAATACTTTGATACCATGTGAGAACTTAACTAAGGGAACAAGAAAGAAGTCTTAACTCTAAATCTCTTTACCTTCGACAAATTCATTTTCAAAGCTCCAAGCACTTCTCTTTCTTCCTGTTAACCTCGGTGTATTTCTGTGAGCTTTTTCACTGAAATTCCTAGTTTTCTTATGAATGTTAATGGAGTTACTTTCTGAATGTGCCAAGTATTCTGTGGAAGCCTGCCTGGTAACAGGCACTGGGCCACTCAGGCTGGAAGTATTTGTTGCCATAGTTAGTAGATGCTCAGCAGACTCAACAGATGCCCAGATCTTTCTCCTGAGATGACAAGCTTGCTCTTCTAGCTTTTGTCCATCTGCCTGTTAAAGGTTTATCATACTTACAAGTGCCAGCTCAGTATTTTCATTAATCAATAGTTAATAGGCTGCAGTAGGAGCCACTCTATATCCATGGGACTAAGGTCCAGAATGTTAAGAGTAGTATTCGTTACAAAGATTTTCCTAATGAGCTTTAAATATATGCTTTTACTCCCGCACCCCCCAAGAGCGTCATCAGCAGCTGTAATAATGAAACAACAACATAAATATCAGTGCAAGTTCCCAAAGTACATTTGGCAGGTATTTTTTAATGACTGGAAAGATTTCCACTAAGTATTAAACTTTTTAAGAAGGATTTTTTATTTAAGCAAATATGACAGTAGGAAACATTTTGCCTTATCACTCTCTCAAACTTTTAACTTCCATCATTTCATTGCTGAAAATGCTGAAATGTAATTCAATGCTGACGCAAAGCTGAGTGCATTTCTTTTATTTTGCTCATTTTGGATATCCATTATCTCACTGTACATTCTTTCATTCCTAAATGCAACACTGTCCTCCCACAGCTCTATTTACCTTTTCAGAATTAGTCTGCATGTTTAGATAGTAGAAAGCTTTAATAAGCACCTTTAGCCTGCTCCCAGGCTTTAGCCTGGTTTAATCGTTTTAAGAAGATCTAGGAGTCTCTAAGGACATCAAATATTTTTCTAAGTTATAATTGATCTTGGCATTTATACCTTGGTTCTTGTCTGAAGACAGATGACTGTGAAGGAAATCAGAACACAGATAATGGAGAACTATATCTGATGGGTGAATGGTGAATGGGATTGTAGTCTTCAAGTGTATGGATGAAACAAGTCTCAGTTATATGTAAGAAAGTGAAGATGAAGACAAAATTGCAGCCAGATCTTCTAAGAGGCCACAAATTCTTCCACCGTTGAAAAACACCCGTTTCTCTTTTCCACAGAACAGCACATTAAAGCATCTTTTTTTTTTTTTTAAAAGACATTTTAAATTTCATGTAAAAGAAAAGATTCTCTCTCCACTGAAACAAAGAGAATGCAAAACCAAAAATATATATCACAATTCAAAAGTTTAACAAAACAATATGGTAATTGTTTCATGGCTTTCCAAGATGTTAGAAATAAATGTCAACTTGGGATAAAGTTACTGTAAAACATCAAGAAGTAATATTTTTCTTCAGGAAAAAAAAAAGCAGCTATAAATGTTATTAATTTTTGCAAACCATAAAAGCTTGCCTGAAATGAATTACTGAATAAAGCATAGGACAAAGACATCCCTATTTTAATAATTTTCCATAAAGCATTATTTTTCCTCTGTTTTCTAGAAGAACCTTCAGAAAAAGACAGTCTCAAAATTACATGCAGTGTAATACCTAAATTCTCTGTTGATGCTAGTCCGTTGGAAAACATTCAAGTATCAGAATGAAATATCATCTAGTCGAACTAGTTACCTAAAGTTGAATAAAGATTGTGGACCTAAGATTTTATTCCAATAACCTGTTTGGAAATAGAAAAATGATCATTCCTTTTGTATTAAAAAGAGATTTTTGTCCCATGTTGTGTTTTTACCAGTATCATAATTAAATGAGTGAAACAGTAACAGTGAGTTACAGAAGAACCACCATATGGACCTCCTGTGAAAATCTAGTAAGGCTTTGTACAATGGTTACCAGTTCCGCTTAGGTGAAGAGAAAGCCAAGGAAGTGGGAATCCTCAGCAAGTCTCTGAATTGTTACTTAGAGAATCTTGACTGTACAAGTCAAGGCTGAAGATACAACCCTATCTATTTTTCTGCTGTTGTGCAAGGCATGTCTTGCACCGACTTGCATACCGACTTAGGACAGACCATTTACAACTAATGGGGTATGAATTATGCATGGTTAAGTACTAGCAGAGGCAACACATAGAAAGCTGCATATATGCGCACAAAGAATAAATACAATTTATATATTAGTAGTATTCAAAGTTACTAATCAAAACTGATATACCATAGGATCAACACCAGTGTTCCTATTGAGAAGATTGGGCTTTTCAGCCTGGAGAAGAGAAGGCTCTGGGAAGACCTTATTTTTAGGCCTTCCAATGCCTAAATGGGGCCTACAGAAAAGCTGGGGAGGTACTCTTTGTCAGGGAACGTGGAGATAGGACAAAGAGTAACAGTTGTAAACTACAAAAGTGTAGATTTAGATTAGATGTAAGGAAGAAATTCTTTACTGAGAGTGTGGTGAGGCCCTGGCACAGGCCGCCCAGAGAAGCTGTGGATGCCCCATCCCTGGAGGTGTTCAAGACCAGGTTGGACGGGACTTTGGGCAACCTGGTCTGGTGGGAGGTGGCCCTGCCCATGGCAGGGGGGTTGGAACTGGTTGGGCTTTAAGGCCCCTTCCAACCCAAACCATTCTATAACTCTGTGATATCTTTGTTGAGTGGAATAGATACCCAAGTAGCCCACATTTATATGATTGATATCACGGGGCTTCTGTGCCCCATCTGGATTCTACCTGCCTTCTGCCGGGGGGATGAGGGGGAACTCAAGCAAGAGCAGTGTCTCGGAGAAAGGAGAAGAATGAAGGATTCTGGCATCCGCAGAACACATGACCAGTTGGACTGTTTTGCTTCGTTCTAGTTTCCTTGGGAATCACTTACACTCTAGGCAGCAGCCATTATAGAAATATGGCTAGTTTTAAGGTAGATATGGGTCTGTAAAACAAGATATGAGGAAGAACCTATAAACAAAGGGTTAACCAACATCAAAACTACAAGCATCAACTGAGAAAGCAATGAGATATTTAAAATGTGGGTTTATGAATTACAGAAAGGCTTTCTACCCACTTGGATGTCAGGAAGAATTCTTACAGCACTACGCTGTACATAGGATGGCAATTAATTCATAAATTGTCTCATAAGTAGCTGTGACCAAATGAAACCCTTAAACTGCAGTTAACATGGAAATATGTCCTTATTGTGCTATTTACAGACTCAAAGCATTGTTGCTGACTTTCATATCAGAAACTCTAAATATGCATTGTCAGTGGGAAAATTCAAGATTTTGCACAATATAAAAAGTAAAACAAACAAACCTAAATGAAAACTTCTATAGGACCAAAACTCCACCACTTGCATTATTTAGATGACTCTCAAGGAGAGTGATGTAACATGATTTGGATCTCAAAACAATGATGATTTCTGCATATATGTATATTTACTGTTTACAAGAAAAAATATTTTTCTAGAATTATAAGACAGACAACTCTTAAGTTTTGTAATATCAACACCTAGTAAAACTCAGTGACCTTTTAAAAAACATAAAAATCAGAAACTTAAGTTTTTTTTTTTTATTTTTAACCTGCAACTTAGAAAATACCTAACGCTAGGCAATGCAGGATCCAGTATAATCCACAAGAAGGAAATTCCAAATTTGATCTTGAAAAATCAATCCCCAAATGAAGCACAATGTACAAGATATGTGGTGTGTGCAATATTCCTTTGCAGCAATTTCAGGGAAGACAAGTGAGAACAGATACTATTTCAAATTTAATTCTGAGCATCATTGTACTTTTGTGTTAAAGTTATATCCTTACATTTTAAAACTAAGCTGCTATGTGAACAAGATTTTCTGGAAGATGTTTTCCCATTCTAATAAGAACAAGGTTATTAAGTGCACTATTGCCTAACTATATATGTAGTTTGTCCTAACCTACAGCAACTTACATAGTCATCAGGTCTGCTAGGACTGTTACAATAATCCCATATGGATTCCTATACAGTTACGCAATTCCACAGAGCAACTGCTGACTTCACTAACTGCACTGAGTTCCAGCAGCAAAACGCAAGTTCAAAATTAAACAATCCCTCCTCCCCCTTGATTCTACTGATTGTCCCTAAGGTTTTTTTTGTTCAGTGAAAAGAAATTCTTGCAATCTACAATCCCAAATCACCACACACCCATGTCATTCTAAAACTATTACTTCATATGGAAATGTTAGATACTTGCACAACTGTCTGTTGAAAAGAAAATCCAAGTATCAGTTTTTGTATTAAATGGAAGAAGAGTAATTTGTTAAAAAACAAACAAAAAACACCAACCAGTATTGAAAGTTATAAAAACTAACTACTGGAAATTTATTCCACTCACTTGCAATCTAGTGCTGCCAAGGACCTGGATTTTAGAACATCACCTCATACACAACCAGAAATAAATCTAATTCACCACTAAAAATAATTGAACTATTTTAAATTAAAAATACACGGTGTTTAAATTTCTTATCACATTCAATGCCACCATGAGAAAAACCCTTAAAGTCACCTACATACCAGATAAGTTTTTTTCTTAATTTTAAACCACCTTGAAACAAAACCGTAGAAAAAGCATGCAACAGTGAAAACACTATTTGCTAACATAAGGCACAACACACGTCAGGATTAAATATACACATTACATGTGTTATTTTAATTATCTGGATTCAGAAAGTTCAGAAAGTCACATTTTCCTTAGCAAATAAAGAAAAATCGCTTTCAGAATAAATTAGTATTTTCATTTTGGAGTTCTTTACTTTCAGGCAGTTATTAAGGGGCAAAAAAAACCAAAAACAAATAAACAAAACAAAAAACAATAACCAGAAAAGATACTAGCAGGTTAGACACATTTTCACCTCTATGTTTCGTTAGCAATTATTTGTATTCTTGCCTATTTTATAATCCAAACTGAAGACTGCATCAAAGCCTGAAGGTCAAGGAAATCTGTCTTAGAAAGACTAAAACCTTTACAGATATATCCCTGGAGCAGAAAAAGACAACTCTGATATCAAACCAGTTAAGGAATGACTGATGCAAAGAACCCTAAATCCTTATCCCTCAAGGAAGCAAAACTACTACAACTGATAATAGAAGATAACCCAGGACCCTTATAAAGTGACTGAAGAATTGCAGTTGTCCCAGCTGTGAACTTTCCCAGCTGTTCCCCATCATCTGTAGATTAGAGGAGCAGAAAAGTAGGCCACCCTTTAGGTATTTATTTTATTTTATTTTATTTTATTTTTTAAAGGGAGGGAGGTGAGAGAGTGGTTGCCTGCCTGCCTGCCTGCCTGCCTAACCAACCAACCAACCATGAAGAAACTGTGAGACCTTACTTTTATTTTAACTTGCTTAGCTTCTTGCTTAAGGTATGCACTTGATTTTTGTAGGATAGGCTAAATATTTGTCAACTTACTTTCTTCTTCACTGTGTAATTTGCTTCTGGTATTAGCTCTGTACTACCAGCAATACAACCACGGAGAAATGGAAACTTTCCCATTAAGATGCTTTTAGGGAAAAGGACTTTTTTTCCCATAGCGAAAGAAAAATGATTCTGTCTGTTAGGCTGTACCTATTGTAAGGCTAAAGCTTCTAATAAGAACCTGAAATAAGACTCATGTCACATGTATTAACAGCTAGTTACTCTTACTAGATCGTAAGTGTTTTCAGTGGCTACCTAAAAGATGAATTCAAATTAGGAACAACAATCATAAGATTTTTGTTCATAATCTGTCTCCTAAATCATCCAGTTTGACCCAGATTATGGTATATCACTTTAATCCTTTGCTTGCGTAATGCTTACAGAAAACTCTGTTTCCTGTAACAATTACATACTCAATAGCTAAAGGAAGCGACACCTCTACGACACCTCTACAACACCTCAATTTCAGTTAAGCATTTGGCCTCAGGTTCTTCTTCCTTAGCAACTAAAATCCTACACATTGTTTTTGTTTGTTTCACTAGAGCAGAACTGGATAATGTGCACTCACATTTCATTTGGGGAAAAAAAAACACAAGCTGCACTAAATATGTTCATGTAATTGAAAGCTGAATACAGTTTTATGATTTAATGTCATTAACAAAGAGAAAAGCAAGGTATCTAGTAACAAAGTACCTCAGAAGTCAATTGCAATATTTTATACTGCCCTGTAATTTATTTGCAGAAATTTGTATTATGCATTCTTGAGGAAAAACAAGAAATGTGACTACACATCAACATGATTTAATTATCTTTAATTTATTCTAAATTAGAAAAGTAATATAATTGTGATTGCTAAAATACACTTGTCGTATATTGGATTTACTGCAACAAAGTCAGTTTGTATCAATGTTTTGATTTTGGAGCTTTTATCTAGTATTACAGGTATTACAATGATGAGTAATTCAAGTCAACAATCCAAATGTTGGCTTACAATCAGAACAAGATTACAAGATTTTAAAACAAGATTTTTTTTTAAAAAATCTGCCCTTCAGGGGCTTTATTTGCTGTGAAAAAGGCATGAAAAGGATGAATATTTAGCTAACGCATCATACCTACAGGTAGGGTGGGTTGGCATTTCCACTCCAGAATCCTAAACTTACCAGGTAATCAGGACTTTCCAGGCCAGATGGTCATGTCATGATCAATTTCTTTACCTTTTTAAAACATTTTTAAGTATTTCAGCAAAATGGTGTAATCACTGCCATGAATGCAAAGAACATAACAATGTTCTAATCTCACACAAACAGTCAGAAGAATTAACCTAAAAATCATATTAATAAGAAACTCTTACTTTTTCTTTTTTAGTATAGGTCCTTAAAATTATGTAACAGAACAGGTTGTCTCCTGGTGTTGAAGTGCTCCGTCTTTGTTTCAGTGACAATCTGAAACACACACTTCTGAAAACTGCATTATGGATTTATGCAGCTAAATTCTCCAAAGATTCCATCTTTCCTGTGCCTTTTCCATTCCCACACGGCAGTTCTGTGCCAGCTGGATTAATTCATTATTCCTGTGTAGAAACTCAGCACATCCTGGTCTAAGCCTCCTCAGCATGAGCAGAACCTCGCCTGTCATTCCTTCCTGCAGCAGAGAAGCAGCATCATGCCACAAGCATAGCTGAGAGCAGTGAGCTGCTCAGTTACCTTGGTAATCTGGAGAGGAAGAAAACACCAGAAATGACCAAATCCTGAAGAGAACTGGGGTGGAAATCTGCAAGGAAACAGACATGGGAAAGTAGGACGGGGGAAATAAGACGGGTGAGGGAAAGAAGGAATGATCTGTTGCAGAAGAACTATGGTTCATCTCGTCCTCATGCCAGCCAAGTTAACTACCCAGCAGTGACATGTGAAAGGCAAAGGGAATTTCATTTAACTAAAAAAAAAAAAAGTCAGAACTGACTAAGACTTGAATTCCAGCTCACAGATGCAGCAAGTCTTCTAAGGACATTGACAGCTGACAGACAGTCAATTCCTGTCTTTCTCAACAGTCCTGCAGCACTTAACACTCTTGACTGCAGATACTGTGGTCCTAAACTGTGAATTTAAAGGGATATTTAAAGGAGATTCATGTTAAAGGGCCAAGCCAGTAAGTACTGGTTAGGAAATGTTATATTCATTGTCAGATCTATCATAACAAGAGAGTCATGCATCCATTAAGTGAAACAAACAACTAAGACTGAAGTGCCAAAAATACAGCGTTGTATTCCTTCTACTTTATAACCACGCAGCTTCATTTTCACCTTTTCAGATGCCAGGCTCAACACCCTATTTCTATATGTCTTTTATATACTTGCATAAATACTTTACACACAACTCTATTAATGTTGGCTTTCTTATGACTGCCAGTATTACCACCCACCTTCTCACCATCTGAGAGTTTTACAAATATTTATGAACATTTATCAGATTCCTATGAAATACTGGTATTTTATTATCCACCTACTACAAGGATCCCCAGTTCCCTGAAGTAGGGAGATGCTGTGGCAGATATATCCACTGATTCTGGATGCACCTTTTCTTGGAGCCTTTGTGTTTCTTCTAAATTTATGTACAAACAGAAAACCTATTGACTTATATTACATCACTCTGTTCTGACCTTTTGCATTTCAAGCCCTTTGTGCCTGAAGGGTGGTAAAAAGTACAGCACAAAATGAACGATCACCTGTGAAGAGATGGGTGGAGGAAGTCTGGAATCTGATCCTGCACAGGAAAGCCTTTAGGAGCTTTGCCATTGACTTCAGTGATGTTGTAAGCTTTTCTACCATTTTCATATGAACTATGTGTCTGAAACCAACACCAGCACTCCCGTATTGCTTGACCAGGTTCATGAGTGCTCTTTCCCTCCTTCACTTCCCTGCTTTATCCCACATATTCCACATCTGCAGTACTTATGTAGCAACAACCATCAGCCAATGCATGCCTAGATCCTGTAGGGACTTCTGGCAAATAAGCATGTATTTCCATCATGTCTATGCATGGTGGAAGTGAAAAAGGTTGTGCAGGAGCAGAAGTCTAGCATTCCTCACTTCCATGTGTCACATTTGAAACCTTAGCATTTTTAACATTTTTTTTTCTTCTACACTGCACATTTATTTACATTTCTGTCCTGATAGGCAGATTGTTTTCTACCTGGCAGAGATGGTGACAGCCTTGAAATTGGGAGAAGTTCTGCAATTCAGTCTCTCCCAAAGTCATTGCCAAAAATGCCACAGAAATGAATGCAGTCGCTGCCTCCAGAGCAGCAATTCTGCAGAGCTGGCATTCCCACTTAGTCCTCTTTATCGCATTAAACCACATTTTCAACCAAGCGATTTTCACTTCAGGTTTAGCAACTGACTTGCAATTCGAATGAAATTATTGTCACCTTGGAAACCTGCTCCTCCTGACTGTGGATGGACTTACATTAAATAGAAATCAGGCAGACAAGCAGCTCTCAAAGAATATATTCCTTGTAGCAGGATCAAAAACATCTAGACAATTTAGTCTTGCAAGATTTTGGCTGCATGCAGAGAAGAATGAGAATAAAAAGTATTTCCCACATCATTTTACGTAAAAGTCAAGGCCATGGAGCAGGTTATAATGTTGATATATAAATTCTGAGGTATTTTGCACTAGATTTTGAAAATGTTTTAAAATGTCTTTCAAAGTAAGGTGCAGGGAACATGATAATTAGGGTTATCTGTATAAACTGACAGAAGCATATAACTTCTGATATATCATTTTGAAATAACATGATACTGTAACTATAATGGTGTGTAAGAACCACTCTAGAGTGTAGATACAAGTCTGACCTCAGAGAAATGTCATAACGAAAAAGTGACTGTAAAAAAGACTTACATGCCAACCAAGGGATACACACCCATCACTCTCATCTTCAAGATTTATACTTAATTTTCTAATCTTTGTTTCTTTCTTCCAGGGTGATGGCAGAGACTGAAAATAATCCAAGAGCAAATTTTCCTTCCTTCTGTAACAGAACTGTTTATGCTGAATATAAGTATCAGCATATGAGATATCAACAAGATAAATCCAACAAGATAAAACAAGAAAACAAGCTAAAATAGGGATTCAATGAAGCACAACATAGTCATCTTTGAAAGTGTGGTATAGGACTACAATAGGCATGCAAGAAGTGTTTAAAAGATGGAATACTCAAATCACCCAAATCAAATATTTGAATAGATTCAGGAGTGGAAATGGAAAGGTGGAAAGAAGAAAATATTTGATTTGAGATTGTACCTCTGGATTCCAGCCAAGACACTAATAGTTTGGATTTACCTATCATTCCTTAACAGGAAAAAATAAAAAGAAAAAAAAATAGATGTTATAACTGACTGGTGTACGTGTAGGACATTCACAGAAGTAGAAAAATGAAAGAATTTGTAAGCTCCTCTAGGAGGCTTATTGCCCCTTTCTGAAATCTGAGTTTTGCTTCAAGGATATGAATAGAATAACACACATAGGAAAATGCCATAACTTTTTGTCCATTTTTTATTAATTACAGAACATAAAAGAATTTGTTTTTCTATTCTCTAAGAAGCCTGTGACATTAAAGGGACGTGTCAAATAAATTTCACGCTCCTCTTTAGTAGAGATAAACAATAACCCGGAGGTTAAATGAGTAAGAATCCCCAGTCCCCTTCCACCTCTCATACAGAGCCATTTTCTGCTGGAAAACAAAAAATTACTTTCTCCTGGAACTGAATCAGAAGGCAGACCCGTCATTCAGTAGCCAACATATGATTCAGCTCAGCTTTTCAATAAGTTATAAAGTCCAAAAGCCACCAAAAAAGGGTTTTTGAATTAGAGGGCTGCCTCGTTTTAACTCTTCTGAAATGCTTGCTGAGCACTCCTGTGAATCATGCCTGCTGCAAGAGGAGCACCTCTGAGTTAAGAAAGCAGTGACTGTCGGTGACAGCGGGCAAGCAGACACTCCCTCTATCGAGGGACAGCCTTTATTCAACTGAAAGGTAGGACAAACATGAATTCCTGTAGCTGGACACTGTAAAGGTACTAGATCCATAATTAAAATACATAGCAGTGACAACCCTCCCCCAGCAATATTATTTTTAAAGAAGGAAATCCAACACAGTCTTTTCTAAAGAGAAAAATAACTAAGTTTATTACATCAAACAAGATGCTTCATAAAATATGTTGGTTTTTGCTTAGATTTTATGATTATGCTAGTATGCATTGAAAAATTGAGTAATACACATTACTGCAAGTTGGAAAAAGACATTCCATTCAAGTCTCGGGAAATGATACAAACGTTAAAATAGCAATAAGTATTCCACTCGTGCTACATTCAGTGCTGGAATTGCAGAACGATTTAGTGATGTTCAATGTTTTTTCATTTCTTCAAATGTTTTTCATATTCTTTCACATAATGTACAAATCAGAAAACTACTTCTGCTGTTAATTAGCTCGTTTCCAAAGGGATGCATTTTAAACGGGAGATTTTGTTCTACTTGTTAAGCCAATTCAAAAAAGTACTACTACTTGTCTTCCAGATAAATCATGTTATATTTTTACTAGCCTGATCATTTAACAGATTACTAACAATGAATATTTACTATGTGTTTAAAAGTCCTGTTTAAAATAATCCAGAGCAGCCTTGTAACACTTACAGTAGCAGCTTGCAAAACTGCTTGAGCTTAACAAAAAAGTGTATTGCACAAATGTAATGAAAAATTAGGCTTAAAACAAATACCTTTTTATATTTATTTCTTTTGTCTGTTTTGGTGGTTGCTTTTATTGTTTAAATGCTTTGGAAATGCTGCTACATGAAAAAAGTGGAATAGCTTACAAAAATGACTTTTTTTGGAAGCCGCTTATCACAGCATTAAAATTGAGGCTGCATTGAAAACTGTCTTTATTTTTTACTTTAAACATGATTTGAACTGATAACTGGCATACCAGTTCTTTTTGTTGTTGTTGTTGTTTTTCCCTTTTTGTTACATTCCAGGATTTCCTCTAAATTGATTTGGCTGGGTTTTGGCCAAAAAGGGGAGAAAAGGTTTTGTGCTTCAGATTTTCTTTTTATTATTATTTTTTTTACAGTCTATGAAAACCCAGTAACTTTTAATGAATAAATTGCACCTGAAAATCCTACTTTGAACTTTGTGTTCCTCATCAACAAACTGTCTTATGGACTTTATCTAACCTAAAAACTTGTGGAGTTTAATATTTGAATACTGGCCGAATATTTGAACAGACAAAAATAAACTTTCAATGCAGATTCCAGATGACCCTCACCATGCCAACTGCTATAGCTCCACTCTACAGACATGGACAAATTTTTAACATTTTCAAAGTCAATCTAAAAAAATAATAATAAAAAATCTTTATTAGAGAGTTTCCATGTTATACATTTCTACAGGAGGGCCCAAATTTGGCTTAGGAAGCTACCAACACAACTTTTTCTGTCACCTTATCTTCATGCCTTATGTTACAGCTCATATTGTGAAGTGCAGGTATGGGTTTATCTTTCCCACTCACTTCCTGCATACCCAAAATTAAATAATACATGGTGATGACTTCAAAGAACTACAGTTTGCTCAATATTTTCAAAAGTACTTCACACCTACTCAACTTGTGGACTATAATACTGTTATATTTATTATATTATTTTACATTATGATCTTTTATACCATGTTATATCTCTAGCATATTTACTTAAAAGCGTTTGAACCAGTTCTACTACCACTTTGGCCATAAGGTTTTCTAATATGTACCCTTGGTCTTGCATGGAAACACCAGGACACTTGCACGTGAATGTGCTCCAAAATGAGTGCGTAAAACAAAAGCATAAAGGCTGTCACAACTGCAGCTTTTGCTGATTTTCCACAGCCTTTCTACACAAGAAGAGCGTGGAAGTAGAGAATCCAGGAGAGAACAAGAGTGCTACTTTCATTTGTTACCTTTGCTTAAGGAAAATGAGATTCTTAAAGCTTTCCCTCATCCACAATGCTCCCCCAAAACATCTTGTTTTTCCCCTCTACTTCTAATTTCTTTCCAATCCTTTTACCATCAAATTCTCCTACTTAAGCTTCTGTCACCCAAGTACTCCCCCATAATTATTCTTTCCCTGATCCACTCCTTCTGATCCCCTGCTGCACCTAAAATCTGCTCATATCAAAATTCACCTTCTCTCAGTCCAGCCTTGTAGCTCCTAAAACTGGACTTACTGTGCTCAATATTTTTTTTGGTGTTTCCACTCCTATGTAACAAAATAAAACCAGTGAAGACACTTGGAGAAAATGATCAGCACTTCTAAAGTTAGACACATGCATCTAACCTGATTCAGGGCTCAAGACTGAATCTTAATGTTTGGGACCACATGCAGTTGGATTGATACTACAAACTCTGAAATGGCTCACCACCTCTCTAGGGAGGGTCTATTCAAATGGTTCATCCTGTACCCCAACATGGTCTTAGGGACCATCTATGACACGGATGGTCCAGGCGGTCTGCTGCAACTAGTTGTCACCTGCAGAGATCTGCATACTGACCATGAGACTACCCCTTGCTCTCCCACTTGTGTCACACACCGGCAGTTGGCAGCAGAATTGCTCTGCTCTTCCTTTGAAGCTTTTCAGCATGATGTATGGCCCCTTGGCCAGCTGTGCTTGGTTGCTGTTATCAAGAACTCAGAGATGCACTGCTATTGTATGAGAGACAGGCAATGATACCCTAAAGTCCCTTCCTAGAAACACATAAACGCCACCCCATCACAATTTTTGCCATAACTCAAGTGGTCCCATCCACCAGTCCAGGGGGATTTGTGAGAGAGCTTAGCCACACACCCCTTACCAACAGAAGCAGTATTAAAATCAGGGAGAGCTGGAAAGCACAACAAAGAAAATATCCTTCCTTTATGCCTAAATTGTATTGTCTCCCCAAATTATTAAGAATTAAAAACCTCTTACTTTTAAACACATTTTTTTTCATGTAAGGAAGCCAATAATACTTTCAAATGTAACAGCAAAATTTGTATTTGTGCAGAAGATCCAAGCAGCCTGTTAGAAAGTGCAGAAGCCCCTTCCTTCATTTTAAAATGGATGTGCCAGAAAATTTTCTCTGATAGATCATGTAGCCTTCCTAAAATTAAAGACTTAAGACTTTGTGGTTGGTAGAAGTTCAGCATGGCTTGCCATGCAAATTGATAATTTTGCCTTTTAAAAGCAGCTTGCAGAAAGAAAAGTATGCAATTTAATAATCTTGGGCTAAATTATTTTGTGGTATACATCAAAGGAGAATATCTTTAATAATGTAAGATGGAGGGAGAGAGAAATGTACCAAACAATATTGTTTTCCCTATACACAGCTGTTGCTGATTTGGTTTTAATTTCCCCTAATAATCAGTTACTGAATGCAATTTTTAAAGATTCAGCATATCTTCCATTCACAGCCTTAAAGATCTCCAAAGTGTTTAAGTGCACATGTAAGTTAAATCTTAAGATTTTTATTTATCTTTCTATTCCACCAGGGCTTATTTGCTATGCACTACTACTTACTTCAAGCTGTTACCTCAGTTTAGTTAAAGCTATTATTTACAGATATAATTAACAATGTTGTTTAAGACATTTATGGGGTGGATTGACATAATAAATGTACCTTATATGGATCTTCATTTAAGAATCAGCAAATTAACTTAATTGTATCAAATATTGTTTTGCTATGAACACCTTTTTTTAGAAAACATTTTTTGTTAAAGCACTTGCTGTTTGGTGTCCATGTATTTTTCACAGCTTCCAGAACATCCTGTTGTGTTTTGGTACTTCCCCCTCTATTTCTATGGTTAGTAAACTGCAGAGCACCATTGCCTTCTGACCTTGAGGCCAATTGGCACAGTCTGGTCATAGCCACAGTAGTCAGTACTAAAAAAGAAAAAAGGTTAAAAGCCTCTATTCAAACGCCTGCTGGGAAATTTGCTATCCTGCCAAATTCTGTAACTCTAAAAGTGTGCTTACGGATTACCTGGGAGCATGACAACTTGTTTAGGCCCAAAGGATGACAAGGAGAGTTTAACAACTTACCAGTGTAGACAACAGACTTCCAGGTGTCTGGCACAGGTCAATTTACTAATACAGGCATAGCCTACAATTACCATATTGGTGACACTTCAAAAGCCTGTCAAGTAATTTGCAGATCACTTACAGCATAAAGGAATTAGCAATATCAAACTACCATAGCTGCTTTACCGAATTACCTTTATATCTCATGTATGTGATCTGCTCTGGATTGTCTAATGTGGTAAGCAAATCTTGCACTGGAGACAGCCTGAACTTTCACTGAGTTTAACTCTGACAGCAAAGAACCTTATTCTTGGCTCCTCCAGCACCAGAATTGCTTTTCAGCTTCTTTTCAAGCTCAGTGGTTTTCTGCAAACATATGGGAGATTACAGATCACCAGCCTCTTCCTCTTTATGACTATTTTCCAGTGGACTCAGCCTGATCTTTCAGTTATGAATCAGTTATCAATGCCTCATGTGCAATTTTCACAGGGCAGTACGTTATTAGTTACCAATCACATCAGTGGCTCCAAGTGCTTAATTTTCATTTTGAATGCTTTTCAAGAAATAGCATTAGAGCTATTTATTTTTGCATTAAGTCATTTTCTGAGTCAAGTTCAAAGCATAAATATATTTCATAATTAAAGATTTGATACATTTGACTTCCCCAAATTTAATTAAGATTAAGGATGGAAATGGTTGTTAATTATTTGGGGGATGAGAAAAGGGATGTTTACCAAACCAATTCAGAAAATTCGTTCAGATTCACTGCTGTCATCACTGACTTAATGGTGATTTTTCTTCAACATTTTATGCTCTGAAAGGACTCATTCCATTATCCTCGCCATCGCTAGCAACAGTTTAATTATTCATCTCCAAAATTTTATTGTAATTTGGAAAGCCCACTCTCATATTCATTCACTACACAATTCAGGGAAAGGTTACTTATGAACCTTTTATAAGTACCAGCCGTCTTGAAAGACAAAGAATCACTTTAAACATTCCTTCTACTAGAGTACTTTTTGAGTGCCTTGACAATAGGGGTATGAGAAATTATGCTACTGAAAAACTGGAAAATTTTTATTGAAAGCAAAAATAATTAAACTTGAAAATACTGCAGTAGTACCTCTCAGTTATGCCGTCTGTGTTGCATGGCTGGCCCGCATCAGCTATGATACAGTCCTCCACTCACACTGGAGAGAGGAAGCACTTTCAGAAATGATGCCTCTGGGCAGAAGTACCGCGGGTACTGCACACATGTAGCCAGCTACTCTGAGACCGTCAGCTTTCACATTGAAGAAAGAAGTGATCAGTTTCATCAAGAATAATCAGGAAATCACACATTTAAGTTCTTTCATTAAAAATATCGGCTATGTAGATTGTGCTTTTGGTGTAAAACAACTCAACTTCAGCAACAATTCTAAGATACTCACTGAATATTGTTTGTGAAACATGGGAAAAGACAAATAACACAACTTGAATAAAAGCTAAATCAGTTGAAAATAGTTTCTGAACATGAAATAGAGGAACAAAAATTTGGCTAAATCATTCGAAGGTTATCTTTTAGCTCAGTGTTTATCTGTCTGTAAGACTTAATGCTTTACAAGTGGAAAACACAGAATAAATAAAACACCAGTGCCTACTGGTTCGGAGGAAATAGTAGTGAAAAAAATATCTATTCAGCAATTTACACAAAGAAATAACATAAAATAATGTTGGGAGAAATGTCTTGATATTTAACTAAATTTAACTAAGAATGTCTGCCTTTTGCAGAAAGACAAACCTTGGGCCTGTACCAGTGATCTGTTAAGACAGAATCTGTTTAAGTCTCAGGAAGTAATTTTGGGGAGTAATGTTTCAGAAGTGCCACTCCTCACAGCTCCCTACCCAGCAACAAATAATGCATGGATTCTTTGAATAACAGAGGTTGTCTTTCCCAGTAATGATGTAAATGTGAAGGTAATAAATGAAGAAAGATAGGCTGTACACACTGGATGCCTTAAAAATCAGAATTGGCCATGGAGAGCAAAATTGCATGCAATGATCAACTCTAAAGCAGACAGAATCAAAATGAGAATAATGTGACTCATCTGTACGTTAGACGATGGCTTAGTGTTTCCAAGGAAGCATCACATGCAGTGGTTGTAGTCTGTGTTTGGGGCATTATCTTGAGCAGCACCTTTCCTTTCCTTTTTTTTTTTTTCTTCTTTTGTTCACATTCAATTAAATCAATTTCATTCACATTTTAACTGGGACATTTAATAACACCTTTATACTATTAGGCACTCATTTAGATATTTAGAATCTAACAGTATCTAAATCGCATTGAGATAAAGCATCTATATTTAAATATCCATTACCTAATGATTATCTTATCTATCTTATAACCAATCTGGTAACCAAGAGTTAGCAGGAAAACGAGTTTTTATCAGGATCTAAAAAGAAGACAGCATGATAGGTGCACTTAGCACACAAGTATCGTCAACTCCAAATATTCAAATGCTGTGACTGAAATCCCAAGAAACATGAAATTAAAACTAAATTGAAAAGGCTTTTGATCTTTTCATCTTTTAGAACTATTCTCTATGCCTTGCTGTTCCTCCTCTTCCTCAAGCATTTGCTTAGGACTATTGTAAGTCTGCTGGGACATCTGTTCGACAAAGTACGTCATGACATTCTTATGACAGTTTCTTTATGGAATCATCTACAGCCAGAAGTTTTAAATAGATTTGATCACGTTGCCTGTGTTTCAGTGAATACACAGATATTGATCTTCTGTTTGGCATATGCAAAGTTGTGCTGTTTTTTTGAACAATGGGAACACACTTCCAACATTCCACTCTGCCTCCTTTTGTATTGCTCTCTCTTTTTCTTCTTGCACACTTTCCTGCTCCCTCATGCTTCTTTCTACTTCACTTAGCTGTTGCCAATACGTGACAATTTTCTTTCTGTCACCTTTATGCTCCATTTTTCACTTCTTCCTATGATGTTTATTATATGACAAACATTTCTGTATGGTGGTCTCATTCCATTTCCCTTGAAACAGCATTTTTGTTGAGGACAGGAAAATGGTAACAAGTTTGCAATAAAACACATATAATGGGTTTACAGGCAGAAATTAAAAATTAATTAAAATACTTCATGAAAAGTGAGGGGATTCAGAATTATTTTAACTTCAGGCACTTTCATACTTGAATTATGTAAGATATAAACATGACAAATGATTCCTGGATCTGTTCTCGCTCCTTCCATCCAATGCTGATGAAACCCTCTGTGACATTCTTTAATTGTCTAAAATGGAAGAAAACTAAACCAGCGAACAAATTTGGTCAGTTTTAGCTATCTCAGTTAAAGCTATCTCAATTTTAACTATCTAAGAAGAACCTGACAGTTACCACACAAGGCACAGGGGAAGGAGAAGAGCACAGGATGGGGAGAAGAGGACAGAGCCAGGGCAAAGAAGACCTTTTGGTGGCAGCAGCACATCTGATGGGCTCAGCTGTGAAACACTGACTTAGACCATAAAGATAAACGCTATAGTTACTCATATAATTTCACATTTGCCACAGGCTACTAAGCACATATTCACACACTACTGTTTTGCTGCAAAGTAATTCATTATCTCGTGTGTCACAAAATTAAAGCACAGAAACAGCTACATGAGAATACAATTGTGCTTTGGATGCTATACCCATGCTAGTGGCTTATCCTTCTGTCCCTGGGTTGCTGTGAATTAGCAGATCATAATAGCACACATTACTTACAAAATTAAGTAGTTTTCCCTGGGAATATACATAAACAATGTCGATGGCTATGACATTTTTGGGGAAAAAAGATTAACGAATAAGCACCTGTCTTGCAGAAATGTTGGGGATCCAATTTAGGAGGTACAAAAACATGCAGTTGATAAAGATGTTGTGTAACACGTGTGAAATCATTTAAAGTCATAGCTTAAAAATAAGAGACAGATGTTAAATTTGGAATAAAGTTCTTCTCTTGGCATTTTAGATGTTAACTTCTGTAAAAATGTCTCGTACTGTTACAATTTTCTTAGGTTTATTCCAATAACTTGTTAGGCCAAAGACTATCTTGAAAGTAACTAAACTAGGAAGTAGCATTATATTACAAAGAAAAATAAGAATAAGAAAAATAACATCTAAATTGAACTAGAATTACTCATAAAAGTAGGCACTATTGGGAAATAAAAGAGCAAGACTCTGGTACTCCAACAAACAAGGGCTAAATTCTCCAACTGGTCTCTCCTGTCCCATGCAGATGACATTTTCTGTGCTAAACTACACACTTAAATTCTTGTAGTAAAACACATGTGAAATTGTAGGCCAAGTTTTTAAAGCTTAAAAGGTAACCATAATGTTTACATCTGTGGGAATTACTCAGAGACACCTTTAGTTTTAAATAGAAATGTAAGAGCATTTCTAGCACTCTGTTATGTATCCTTTTTTGTTATTTAAAAACACTTTTTCCTTCTGAGCGATTTCTAGTCTGAATGCAGGAAGAAAACAGTCACCTGTTTGTCACTTAGTAAGACCAGGTCTTCTCTATTCATTTCTCTTACTACTATGATAAAGCATAATACAAAGGAACAGAATGAATCAGTTTTATGTGAAATATAAACATACAAATGCTACTGGAGGGTGCTGAAGCTGCTCCAACAGAATGCCTGTTATGTGCTGTGATGAGCAAAAGAGCTATTTTCAGTGATGGAGTTCTCACTCCATCAAGTGCCTTTGTACAGCTCCGCTGTCCTACCGAAATAAGGAATTGAATATAAAATTGTTCAGAAAGTTACACAGAGAAATGTTATTGTTACAATCACACAGCTTAATGCAAAATTTCACACGGGTTATCATCTCTCACAACCACATTGCTCTTGCTGTTCTGGAAAACCATCCAAGACTGGGTTAATCCTTCTGTTTTCAATAAAATATTACGTCTCTTGTCCATTACATACAAATATTAGACAATTAAATGAATGCAAGATAGTAGACTTCTCAAATTTATAATAATAAAATAAAAGGACTCAACAAACAACTGCAGCAAGGTGCTATTTTCATTTACTTCTAGGTAGTCAACCAGATTATGAGAGCTCATTTCCATTTTATCCTTAAACACAAATGTACAATGAACTGTACAGACAATGTAACAACTACATATGTAATTATGTTCTACCATATAGAAATATTATTGCATACAGGAAAATAAACGCATATTTAAAAAAATAGCTATAATAAAATATGTTGTGAATAACGAAAAATTACATTTGGAACCAAATTAGGCAAACAATTGTCTCCATCCTCACTGTTAATATGATTTTTCCTGTTTTTTTTTTTTCCCCAGCAACTGCTAAGTAAACAAAATAGGTTTGTAGATGAGGGCAAGTTCAAATAGTTCTACTTATAACAGAAAATAATATATTTCTTGTAAGGCTACAAATAATCAACAGCCATCTCCCAGTGGCATCTTACATTCTCACCGAGGAAAAACACTCTTTCTATACTACCACAGAAAGCAGTTACATATTTTAATACTTTGAGTTGAAATAAATAAGTAGCACTGTTTTTACTCACTCACTTTAAAATATTTTAATGTACTTTTCAACTAACTTGGCACTGTCCACCTCTCCTACCATGTCTCTGCAAAGCTTCTGTAGCCAAAGTAAACATGCTGGGTTTCATGGGAAAAGGCCAGTTTGGAAAGACAGATTTACAAGTTGACCATATATAACAAAGTTGGAATGGCTAAACTAGTGATGGGAAAATATTTGTTAATCTTCTGTCATCTTTTCCAGGTTGAAGGTTGCCCTCTTTTCTCAAAATACCTTTATGTCACATACACGCACATGCATATATTCAATTTTCTTTCAATAAGAGCAAATAACATACGAAACATAATGAAACTGAGCCACAAACTTCCTGGCATTTCACAATAATATTTTGATGAATATTTTGATGAAACAGGGTTTCAGAGACAAAGACCTCAAAAAGCTTTCCCAACAAAACATTTTTTTGAATAAAAAATGCTTTTTTAAAAAAACAAACAGATTTTAGAATGTTAAGATTTCTTTCCATTTGTGGAGGACATAAGAAATGTAGTTACTGAGGAATTTAATGCCATTTTCTAAGAGCTCACTTCATCAGGCTTTTTTATCTTCCTTGAACTATCATATTGTGCATATAACTGCTTCCGCTGCTCTTTCAAGGCATAAAACTTAATTACTAACTTTGTATTACTAGCAATGTAAATTATGCTCTTCTGGAATACATGAGAAGGTGAAAATTATGCATAGCTGAACTGGAAATTATTTTCAGAAAAAAAAATAGCACAGTGACTGAACTAGGTATTAGCACTGAACAACTTGGACACCTCCTTTTTTTAAAAACAAATTAATGCCTACTTTGGGCAAATCCATACTCCACTGAATTAAGTCTGGCTAGTATAAAAATCCTATTTAGCCAACATTGCAAGTATGAAAGCTGTGGTTCATCCTCAAAGAAGGCATATTTTTCTGTTCAATCATTTTTTAAATGTGTATCTATACCTATTTATCTTACTGAAACAGTTAGAAGAAGTAAAAATAAAACCTTCAGGACTGATTGGCTTGATTTTTTTTCCTCATCAAATTCTTATTTGAGTACCAAAATTTGTACTTTATAATAATGTTGACTGATGTAGCAGTAGATACTACTCCTCCTAGCACGTTGGGAGGCTCCTCCTGCCTTAAATCAGCCCCATAATGTTGCTTCTATCAGCACAGCATCAAATGTTTTTAAAAGAAATTAAGCTGTCTTCTGTAACTCAACCTGCTTCACGGAGGGAAAAAAAAACATGATCATACTAACCAAAAAGATAATTGTTCTCTGAATCACGTGAGTGGTCTGTGTATGTATATGGGGCTGCTCGTGTGCTGTAAACAGAACTCATTCAGCTGACTCAGTAAATAAAAGCATGAGTCAACTTTTGAGCTAAAGAAAGTAGCTCTTATACTATTATCTGAACTAGCCTTTTTGGGAGACAAAGACTAATGCTACCTAATGTCACTTACACAAATATTTAGCTATTCACATTGTCTAGTGTGTAGAGCAGGGCTTTTGATATACCTACATTTCCAGAACAAAAACAACATCTATTTAAAATGAGGAAAGACAAAAGCTCTCGCATTTTTCTTGGGGTGAAGCTGTGTTATTTATTTATTTATTTATTTTTAATTCTATGGAGGTTATGGTAAAATCACTGCTGATACAAAGAAAGTGTTCATTTTCCATATAGATGAGGAGCTTTTATTCATAAGGACTCTCAGACTTTTCAGCCCTGTTTGTAAAAACTGTAGTAACTTCAATTTCTCAGAAACAGTATTTCACATATAAGTTTAACTACAACAGATGTTCTTTGCTAAAAGGAAAATATCTGCTTTTCCAATGGGTGTGGAAATATTTATCTTCTACTTTCTTTAAAATCACTCAATCACCAAGTGAAGTTCTAGGAACGCAGTGTAACAGATACCAAGGCTTATTCTCTCCAGATTCAATACTTTGTACTTAATAGTTTCTGCCGCTTCCTACTACTTAATAGATAACTCATATTTACTGCAAACATTAGCATCTGTCATATACAAACTACCATATTTCTCAGCTCAGTATTAAGAAGGTCTTCAGTCCAAAATCCTAAGTACACACAATAGTATTTCCAGCCTCCTCACTCATCCAGATCCAAAGCTGCTTTCCACTAAGCATCCAACTGAGAACTGCAGCGTGGAGGAGGTTCCTGCCAATTTTCAGTTTTGTATGCTCTGGCATGCAGATGGAAATATTTTGGTGCAAAAGTTCTTTCCCCTCTCCAGCAGCATTCTTTTTCCACTCTTCACAGATTATGTAACAGTACCGCTATTTCTTTTTGCTGTAATTTGATAATTTATTTTTACACGACCAGAACTGGCAGTTCTATACGAGCTCTTGAACACAGCAGAAATATCTACACAGGCAGGTGCAAGCAGACTCTGTGTACAGCCTGAGCTGGCTGCATACACAGCAGTGACAATCTGCAAGCAGTTTAGCTGCACTAGCATGGATGTCCCCTGGCTAAGGCATCTCTCCATGCCCAGGCATTGCACCACTCACGTAGCTTCTAGTCAAGACCTGTTTAACTTCTGCAGAAGTTTGTCAGGTGCCAGCTGTATAAATATGTCCCCATGTGCTCTGAGGCCCAAGTATCAAAAGGCAGGATATGCTTCGTGCAGCTGGCCAGAGGCACGATATGTGCTGAGGAGCATCCTATCATAAAGCTGCAACTGCCGGAGAAGAGGCAACCTCCCAGTAACTCAAATGGAAGCCCAACAAACCTACTGGGGTCAACTGAAAATTAGCACCAGATAATCTGATATAGCACTCATGAAGAGTTAATAACGTCAAAGGAAAAGTACAACCTGCTACCACAGTCTCAAACAGAAATCAGTGTCCCAAATTTATTTGTGTGTGTTTGGCAAGTCACAGAAAGGGTTTTATACTCACTCCTCTAGCAAGAAATACATGAATAAATAAATAGATAAATAAATAAAAGCTGTTTTGGTGACTCAGAACTTGCCAGATGCGAGTTCAGTCAAGCATCTGTCTTGAAAATACTGAAATACCTCAGGTGGGTCATGCAGGCTTTGGGCCTGCCAGTCTTGACAGCATTCCTTTGTTGACTCATATTTGCTACCACAGCTTTATTTCTACCTTAGCCTTTCCTGTTTAAATCCATTTTCCACCTTGAATGACACACTTCAGACTATTTTAGCAGACTATTCTAATAGAAAACCTTTGACTAGGGCAGGACTTTTGTCAACACGGACAAAGTCAAGATCCAACAAACTCTACTTACAAATGCATGGGGTCAGTCTAGACATCTTCGCTGGTGAACAGTAAAGTCTGTCATTTTGCTTCCTATCATTTGTACATGAGACAAGTTTTAGTGTATAGAGCCTGAAATAATTTTGAAACTACTTCTAATTTTGCTTTTGGGAACAACTCTCTTTAGAGGCATAAGAAATAAGTTAAATTAAGATTTATACTTAAAAGCATTAATTGAGATTTCTCAAAAGATGATTACATTGCTTAAAACTGTTTTACTCTGTTTTCTAATATTGGACCAAATATATAATTAAGCAAGATGTCCTGCAAGGGAAAAAAATATTTTTGAGAACAGTTTTGGCTTCTTCTGCAGCTGTGGTTATCCATGGGAGATTATTTGCCTTTTTTGTTTGGTGAAAAAGAAAAAAAAAAAAACACTTGAAAAAGCAAAGACTTTAACACAACTAAGAGTAAAGTCTCAAGAACAGTTCAAAGAATATTACTCCTTCGATAATAAAAGAATGATGCTTCTCTTTCTTTTCAGTTTGCAGATGAATATTCTAAATAGCATATTTACTATATTTTGCTATAGCTTGCCTGGCATTGGCAGACCTCTCTTAGATGTCACTTAATAGAGAAGATGAATGTCTTTGTAAGGAGCTAGTTGAAATCAAATATTAGAAATACGTGGTTATATACTTTCTATATAATTTTATAAGTTTGTCTGGATTCATTTTTTTACATCACTCCTTCAAAACTTATGGATTTTTTGTAATAAAAACTTCATTTATGATTTTCATATGTGGTCTGAAAATGGTGCTGGGAACAAACGCTGAAGAGAAGATGATGCTAGAAAATTTTCTATCTCCATATACACAAAAGACACCTTTCATAACTAAGATTATTTTTTAAGTTTATTTGTGCAATTCTATTATCCAATTTGTACACTTATATAAAGTATATGCAGATATATACATGTAAATATTAGTAGCACAACATATGTTGTATCTAAAAGACAGAATATCCAGATCATGTCCAAACAAGCAGGAAGAATTAAAAAACTGATCAACAGAAAGGTATGAAAATGGAACCACTCAACTAATTTTTAAAGCAGTATATGAGAGAGAGAAAAAAACATATTGAAACTAATAAACTAAGAAAAATCAGGTTCCTTCAGAAAGGTAAAACAGATTGTGTGAAATAGGTCAAATAGCAGACTGCGAGAGGAAGGCTCTTCCCAATAGCAGGGGGTCTCTCCTGATCCTGCCAGTGACACAAGGTGGTCAATCAGACAGCTACTTTCATCCTGTGTGGGACATGCAGACATTGGGACACATGATGACCAAAACTAAGTATTTATAGAACGTTTATTTAGAAGCTTTATGAGATATATAATGAAAGATATGTCATGCATAAGCAAGTTCTTATTTGGCTTATAAAAAAGAAAATGTGGGAATTTTCAATTGAACAGCAGCACAAGAGAGAGGAAGGACTTCTAAATAGGAGAAATCAAGAGGCACAATTTGCTGGAAAAAAAAAAAGGATCTGAGACTAAGAAAGAAGCAGGCTTCAGATGAGAAACAGGAGGGAAGAATGTAGCAGTAGCAAAGGGAAGGGAAGGAAAGGAACAAGGTAAGAAAAGATGGGCATGAGAAAAGACATCAAAGGACAGTCAGACTAGAAAAGTATATATTCGTTACTCCACCTCACATAATGAATGAACCATCTGATGCTTCACTTGGGAATTAACACAAAATTTAAGAGTTTAGGCCTCAGACTTTAAAAAGGCCTTCAATCCAGCAGTGAAATGCAAGCATTTCTGAAGTTAAAAGTGAAAATATAGAAATGAAACCATAAACGACACTATGCAACAACACAGCTTACAATACTTACTTAACTGATTAGTTTCTGTCTTCTCCTAACTGAACGTGGTGGGAGAAGTGAGATGAAATGATTGTGTAAACGCAAACCTTCAAGTCTGGTTCAGTAAGGTCAACCTTATCTGTGTCCATCAGTAATCAACAGAAGGGTTAAATGAAGTTTTATATTTTACCTCAACAGCTTGCTTCAGTCTGCACATAACATTTCCAGGTTTGTGTGCTTTCCTGAAATATATCTGGTCTTGATGTCGGAGACAGGACAGTGGGCTAAGAGGAGCACAGCTCAGCCCCACTGGGCATTTCTTCTGTTTTTACTGACTCGGATGCTTCAGTAAGTCAGTCGTGCAAAATACAAGTTACTTGCAAAAGGACAGGAAAATCATCCAACAAACATCATCAACCAACAGACAAGGACCAAAAAACATCATCGGGTAAAGTTCAAACTGACTCATCAGCATTTAGAAAACTCAACAATGGAGGTAGGGAATTAAAGAAACTGGGACTGAAACAATATTTAATCGCATTGAAGTCTATATAACCAAATTGTGTACGTATTTAAAATACTCCCCTGTCCACAGAAAGGGAGATAAAAGCTCCAATTTTACCAGCATAGTACCTTTTCAGGGAGAGCACACGATAGCTGTTTTTGTAAGATTCTTCTGAAACCTGACAATTGCTCATTCTGACTGGCAAGTACAGAACTGATGTTCATGCCTAACTGAATTGTATCATAATTAACAAAGGATAAAAATGATTTTACGTGTAACATATATCAACAAGCCTACAATCCAAGCATGTGCTAGAAGACATTATAAAATTTCTGCTGCCCAAAATTAATAACACAGCTCCTAATGAAATGAGATAAAATTCTGGGCAGGTGTTTGTGAAATCTGCCTCAGGCTAAAACATATCTTCAAGCAGCCTACGAATGAAGAAAAACATCCTTAAAGGTATTCAGGCACTGCCAGCCTGCTGAAATCAATTCTAAGTTGCAGTCCTTACAAATGCAGGCCTCTACCTTTAACAACATGGTATATAATAATCCACTTAACCATTCTGCACATTTGTTCATAAAAACAGCTAGAGATTATTGACCATAGGATAACATTCTAAATGACAAGAAACTAAGCAAAAAAGATGAAGCCATCTGACAAAAAAGCAATTATCTAAAAATGTATAGACCATGAAGTCATCCGTTAACTAGATGAACTGGAAACCTGACAACCTACTATAGTTCAATAAATATAGGAAAAGCAGAAATGTCAAGGAAAAGCACCAGACAGCTACTCGCATGCTTTTAGGTTATATCAAAGCCTTCTTACTTCTATGAAGGCCTTAGTGTTTTGAGTTTGACCCCAAGCAGCTAAGAGAGATACACATGGAATACAGCAGATGAAAAATAAAAGCTTTCATAATAATTTTTGTTGTTGTTGTTCATTTTTTTATTAAGCAATAGAGAAATAAAAGTGCTTTATAAATCCCCGAACATAGCTTTAGAAAATCATGCGTTATAAGACATGAATTCCTAAACAAATTATATAGTAAAAATTTACATACTTTAATATGTAAAACCTGAAGTATGATCTGTTAAATCTCATTAAAGAGAAGGAACACTTTTCTGTGACTTGGTATTTTGCCATATGGCTCCTTGTCAAGATTTAAAAAAAAAAAGGAAGAAGGAAATACTTGGAATAGTAATTTCCTGTGAAGAAAGTATCCTAAGAGTTATGTAAAAGTTGGCTATGTAAATTCTTTTAATTAACTCATACCATTTTTTCTGGTTTATGCATTTTTTGATGTAATCTAACTAGTAAAACACAGAGCATTGCAATCTTTTGCACCATTTGGTGTACAATTCAAATGTTCACATCTAGACCATGAGTGGCCAATTCTCCTGACACAAACAGCCATGGACCTAAATCCTCCTATGGCCTGGGGCCACCAGAAAGAAACCACACATGGAAGTTAAATCCTGAGGAAGTTCTAGAAGCAGATCTGAGGTAGAAGATTGCACCTTCCTTACAGAAACCAATTCCTGGAATACGCATACGGAGGAAAGCGGTTTGTTAACTGTGGAGAGGCAAATTCTCCTTTCCAATTGAGGTTGTGGTGTGCCATACTATTGTGGGACAGGGGTGTACAGCTGACCTCGTACCGGCCCACAGTGGAACAGCAAACTCAGGTAAAAGCATTACAAAGGCTACAGGTAGGTGGGGGTCTTGGCAGCACGGCTGCTAAAGAATGAAGAAGCTGCAGTTCTTGTAGTATGTACACTGCGAGGAGCAGACTGGCATAGAATCATTGAATCATTCAGGTTGGAGAAGACCTCTAAGATCATCTAGTCCAACCTTTAACCTAGTACTAAAGCACACCACTAAACCACGCTACTAAGTTCTACATCCACACGTTTCTTGAAAATCTACATGGATGGTGCCTCAACCATTTCCCTGGGCAGCCTATTCCAATGCTGCACAACCCTTTCAGTGAAGAAATTTCTTTTAATATCCAACCTAAACCTCCCCTGGCACAATTTGAGGCCACTCCCCCTCATCACTTTGTGTTTGGGAGGAGAGCCTAAACTCCACCTCACTATAGCCTCCTCTAAGGCAATTATAGAGTGTGATAAGTGTCTCCACTGAGCCTCCTCTAAGCTAAACAACCCCAGCTTCCTCAGAAGTCTTGTTTTATAGACCCCTCACCGGCTTCACAACTCTTCTCTGGACATGCTCCAGCATCTCAATGTCCTTCTGGTCGTGAGGGCCCCAAAACCGAACACAGTATTCGAAGTGCAGCCTCACCAGAGTGAAGTACACTTCAATCACTTCCCTAGTTCTGTTTTTTCTGATACAAGCCAGGATGCTGTTGGCCTTCTTGGCCACCTGAGTACACTGCTGGCTTGTATTCAGCCAGCTATAGACCAATATCCACCCCCAAGTCACTTTATGCTGGGCAGCTTTCCAGCCACTCTTCCCTCAGCCTGTACGATTTCATGGGATTGTTGTGCCCCAAGTGCAGGGCCCAGCATGTCCACCCAGGGTAGTATGGGGAAGAAGAGCTCCAACCTCGCTGCCTTCTCTGAAGATGGTGTAACCTTCTAAACTAAGCTCTGAGGTAGTCAGCCACAACAGTTCCTGAGTCTCCCAAATCAAAACAAGGCGGTATAGTTTTGCAAAGTTCATTTTTACATGCATACTACAATGGCATTGCACAATACTCTAATATCAAATTCACATTAAAAGCAAAAAAAGAAAACTCCTGCCAAGCATCTGAAAGATATGATGACAACTAATCTAAAGAGAGCTCCCTGAAGTGATAAGTAGGAATTCTCCTCCTGAGAATCAACAGAAGTATGTGAAGCAACCAGAGCAATGCATAGCTCAATTAGAGCTGGGATGTTATGTCTTTAAAGATATGCTCTAATTTAAAATACAAAAACACAAGCTTCAGGCAGAAAAAGAAGCCACTGGACAAGCTTTTTGGCTTGTGTTATGACAGTCGGAATGGATTATTACAATTTCCCAGTCTCTCTTTATCCGCTGAAGATATTTAAAATTATGTTTTGCACAACAGAGATTAAGCTGGAGACACATGCCAAGACTCTAGAGAATTACTGTGAAACCTGGTAGTGATTTCTCAGACAGCAAGAAGGCTCTTCACTCTCGCCAAGTTTAAACCTGGTTGAAGAAAACAAGTGACAGAGCACCAGCAAGAAGAAACCTGAAACGAGTGGCATACAACAAAAACATCCTTTTTTTTTCTCCCCCCCCCCCCCCCCCCCCCGCTGGAAGAAGCTCTTGTCAAGTTCATGGACATAAACAAAAGAAAAATGCCCTCAATTCCAAAGCTGACCTGATTGAGCAGATAGCATTCTTGGGCTGCCATCACAACAGAAACATTTCATCACAAGCCTGAGTCACTCTGCAGGTTCTCAGAGCTCAGAGCCAAGAAGAAGGCTTTTTTTTTTTTTTTTTTTTTTTTTTTTTGTATGCCTACAAGTAAAAAGAGTGAGAAACATAAAACTTGACTTCTATCCAATACATCCAGCCTAGCACTCAAACTGAAATGACCTTCTGCTCTGCTGAATGGAAAGGTGCTATTTAAGACCAAACAGACTGAAAATTCTGGTCTCAGTGAGCACGAGGGGAAATTATAGTAATAAAACTAGAAAATACAAAGCTTTCACCAGAAGTAGGTAGTGATTCCTTCTGAAGTTTTATATTTGTTGGCTTTTGTCTCCGGTTGTATTTTTATAGGAACACATTCTAAAGTAAGTCAACAGGCAAACCAGCATCTTCTGTGGTCTAATGCTAAATATTGACTTTTGGATATAGTATTTTTGAATGGATGTTTAAGTAGACTGAAATAAGACCAAAATCAGATGCTTGTTAATTTTTTCTATTTAAAAGTAGCAATTCCATGTCAACAGAGTCAGACAATTTACAGCAAGAATATAGTATATTATATTGCAGTTTCTTGTTATCTGAAGTCTCTATTTCAGACAGCTTAAAAAAACTTATTTCCTTCTCTGTCTGGGCCTTGTTTTTCAGAAAAAGACACTCACCCTACTCATGCTGTTTGGCTTAAAGGAACTCCTGATAACGCAGGAGTTTGAAGAGCAGATATAAGGAGCAATTTTTTTTCACTCATGCTATGTTAAATGGCATAGATAGAACACAGTAAATAGTATGATGAAGCATAGAGAAGCAGACAGAAAAAAATTAGAAAGAGTTACTAAAATGCAGAGACAAGAAAGATTTACTGAAATACAGAGACAAGCCTTCATTTGTAAAAAAGTATTTGTAAAATACTTCACTTATAAAAACTATTGAGTACATGTTTTATGTGAAATGTGTAGCATTCACATTTCTAGCTAAAATATAAGAGTCTAGTCCATCTACATGTACATATACCAGCCCAAAGAATCTTCAGGGAAGAAATCCTGCAGCGCTAAAGGGAGTAAAACCACATTCTGACATACTGCTGGAAAGAGGATAGACTGAAAGCTGTTTCTTTACAGTTTGCCATTTTGCTTTTTGTCAGCTTTGGAGAGCACCATTCAGTAAGTGACAGGCTTTCAAAAAATCAGCAGTAAAGTAGAGGAACAGCAAAGAAGGGTATTCTTAAAATGCTTATACACATTGTTTATACTAATTATATTCTACTTAAAAAACCCACAAAGCAAAACAAATGAACAAATCCCTTTGTTGCTGTAGGGTATATCAGAATCTTCTATCATTGCAGTGTGTCCCTTCATGCTTCCAAAGAAAATAGGTGAAGAATTAACATGGATCACAGAATGATGGCACACATTTATATACCTGTTAAATGTCATTTAAATTACTTTGTATAACAGAACACTTCTGAAATATGGTCTTACACATTGTGGCAAGACCATATTTCCCCCTCGCAGGGATGCTCCCCAAGAGATATTGATAACTCTAACCATATTTACAGTCCTCTACAGATTGTTCTGAAATATATATAGTACACAGAATTAATAGTCCAATCAGCTCCAAGAATACAGACAATACAGAAAGAAATATAGAATATATAGAATATAGAAAGCATCTTAAATCCTAACATTGAAAGACAACAACTAAAATCCAGAGCAGACATTTTGTACCAGACTAAAGAAAATAAATGCCAGATCTTGGGAAAACACAATTAAAAAAAACAACAACAAACAAACAAACAAAAAAAACCCACAACCACACCACAGTTCTGAGTTCTGAAGTTCTGAACAACTTTGTCATTGTTTTTGTACTTCAAAGGTGAAAAACTTTTTTTTTTCCAAAAGTGCCGGGAACATTCAAATACTCATCTTCAAAAAGTTCTCCAGATGCAAAATTCATAAATGATTGGGATGAAAAAGAGAAGAAAGCCTCACAGGAAGCCTGAAGCTGATGTACTTGTGAAAAACTTTTCCAGAGCACTAGTTTAGATTCTCAGAGGAAAATAAATATCAGTAAAGAGAGAGAAAGCAGAAATGACAAATGATCAAGCTTTGACTTATGGAATTAAAGAGGGTACATACAAAACATTTGCATTCTTTCTCTTGTGAAGATTTAATTCATAGCAATTTATAATCTTTATACAAAGCACTTTCAAAAACACTTTTTTTTTAGATTAAACAGATCTTTATAATAATATTAAATATTATGTCTTTAATAAAAAGTAGATAAAGGTAGCTTGCTTCAAAAACAAACAAGAAACAACAAAAAACAGGTGCCCTTAATTGTAGAAGTATAAGGGAAAGTAGCATAACCATTAAAATAGCTACCAGATGTTATAACACCATTTGCTTCATTTCTAATGGGAAGTGTGAAGTTTCCTCAAGATTTTGTTTACAGACAATTAGAACATTGGCAAATTTTCACCATTCCAACCACAAGCTTATACTTTTTTTCAGAAAGGTTCATTTAAAATGGTTTGTCCATTCCTTAATGAAAATATTAGGAGTAAAATTTCTGCCCTAGTTCTGTACACCCATTTTGCAAAGCAGCTCCAAGTCCCCCCTTTTTTTTGCTTTGATTTGGAATTTGTTACACGTTGCTCTAATGTGCAAAATATCACTTCTGCCATTGTGATGAAATTCTATACAACTATTACAAATTTCAGATTGTATAGGCATAGTACAGACTAACTAGAGTTTGGCAGCCACATGTCTTGTAAGGCAGACCCTGAGACCTCACAGCTACTCAGACATTTAATGGATCACTCCCCAAAAGAGAGAGAGACTGTTTCTTTTGGAAGAGGCAGTAGCAGAGTATAAACTTGTTTGCTTTGTTCTCCAAGCACAAGAACAGAAACTTAAGAGATGCTTTTTACGTGCCTTCCATGCACAACAGAAGAGGACTGCCACATGACATAAATGCATTAGCAGAGGAAAGTGCTGTGCTAAAGGGGTACAAGGAGCTGGTAAAGTCTGGATGGGCCAGATCATTTATTCCTCAGTGGCTGACTCATAGGTAACATCATTGCAACAGCTTCTAATCAAATTCTGTAGAAACCAAGGATTGTTTTCTTAGACAAAATGAGTCTTTACAAGGAGATCTTTCTCTCTGCACCTAAAAGATGATCCAGAATAAGCTTAAATATTCCAAAGCAGTTCTAGAAAGAACATGACAGAACCACGTCCACTACATTTGTGAAATTGACATTCATTTGCAAATGCAAAAGTTTGTCTGATCTTTATTTAGCACTTTTGATTCCCAGCAACTGGAAAAGGTATTAAAGCTATTGTATACTATTAGTAAATAGTTTTTAATGTTGTTCAGAGATTATTTCGCATGTCAAAGAAATTCTGCCCGTGCTCCTGCCAGCCTGCTAGCTCCCAGTTTTTCAGTAGTGTTGGAACTCACTGCATGACTACCTTAAATACATTTTCCCTTAAAGTACCTGTAAACTCTTGGTGCACAAACAAACAAAAACCAGTTCTAAATTACATGAGTGTCTCAGGAATAAAGTACTGCCTGAAGGCCTGTAAGAAAGAAGTCTGCCAGAAGCAGTACAGTTCACATAAACATCCTGCGGTCATCAGCAGCCCAAGGTAGAATCCAGCTCTGAAACCCACTACAATTTATGCACACAGGACATACCAGAAATGCTCTAGATTTAGACGTGTATAAAAAGGAACCAGGAAAAAAAATGCTACTAATTTTAATTTTACTTTTATTTACTAATACTTAGGTAAGCAAATACATCCCACCATAGGTTACACAGGAGGTTTATTTTCTGAAACAATAAGTTCTCTCAATGACCTAACGTGCGTTCTTGGTGACCTAATATTTCAACTGACAAACAGTGTTATTTTAGGTTATGAAAAAACGGAGAGAGTTTAAAGGTACTTAGCTTTGTATATAAGTATTTCGACCTGGTAAATGAAAGGGTTTCAATCCAAAAAGCAAATTTGAAATCTCATTCCTGTAACTTAACTCTATTTCTCAATTATGCAAAAAATGTGAAGTACCTTTAAAAGAAGTTAACATGCACAATGAGATTGCAAATATAAAGACAAAGCTTTGCTTTGCTGCTAGTGCAGAACTGCATAACCTAATAGGCCACATAATGGCAAGAAGGCAATGCTGAATTGAAGCTACCAGATTTAATGATAAATGACATGATGAACCTAGCATGAATAAAATGTATCAAGCAAGATATACATAACACCTCATGTAACAGCATTCATTTTAGCCCTAGCTTCGCAGATCCCACATTTTCCTTGTTTTTTCTTCGCTGCTATTATTTCTGCTGAAAAATAACATAGAGTAACACAGCAAGATGTCACAGAGCTCTCAGGGTTTATATACATCCTCCCTCGTTTTCTATACAGCTTAAAAATCTTTCCTGATCATCATGACATTTCTTCCTCTGCAGACAGGCAGCAATACTAGCCTTCCAACTGGAATCGACAGCTTGTGGGTGGCCATATCTTTGCACCATTTGGATAGTTTAGAATATGTGCTAGGGAAGACAGCCACTTGTTTAAGTCACACCCCTCTTCATTTCTGGCTGAGGTCAATCTGTAAAAAATGCCATGAAATTTGGAGTTGGCTACAATAAGAGGGATTCCCGGAGCATCCTCAGATATTTACATAATCTTCAGGATAATCTTGATCAATTCTCACTCTCCTACGTTTCAGTGCTATAGCTATGATAGTTGGTTTTTTTTTAAGTTCTAACCAGAAACGTAGAACTCCTGCAATTTGCACAACATACTTCCGAAGTTTACTTTCAAGAGCTGCAAAGACCTACTAAATCCATTCAGCAACAAGAATAAAATGAAATCAAACTATATGAGTTTCACACTCAAAATATAGTGAGTTTGAGATATCAGTCACAACAGTATAATATATAGCAAAAGGAGTATTCCTAACCGCAAATTGCACAGGATACAATCTCAAACTATTGTTTGTAATCTCTGTAGCCAGAGATTGCCCATTCCCACACCAGCTTGGAGCAGAGCACAAGCTGACCATAAAGCATTTGCCACGCCTTTCCCCCCGATTTTGTAGCAGCTCAACACAGGTTGTGGCCAGACTGCTAAACAGAGTAAAACTACTACAGCTTTTCAGCACTAAGGCCCAACAGCCTGCAAATAGCCAGAAAGGATGGGATTCAGGCCCAGATTAAGGCACCTACACTTAATGTAGTTTAATCTCCAAATCAATTGTATGCAAACACCATTTGTATCTCCCGATCGTATATACTACATAGGTTCATCTACGTATTCACCTAGTATGGTGAAATGCTCAGAAGTCTTCTGCAGTGGCACATGACACTGGCAGCAGCTGCTGACAGCAGAGCAGCCTCCTCCTTGCTTATGGACCATGAGCTGCTCAACAAAGACAGTCCCAAAAACTTTACCTTCACCTACATCCCTAGCCAAGCTACTGCCAGAGAAGCTGTTTCAAGAACAAAAACTGTCACAGACAACACAGAATAAAATGGTTCATTGGTTAACAAATCAGATGGTGACCTGGGATTTGTGGATTCAGTTCCTTGCTTTGCAACTTCACCAATCTTCGGTAAATCCATTAATGCTTAAACATATTCACATTAGAACACTTTAACAACATATAATTCAAGCACTCATTACTTGCTTACATCTCACCATCAGTGGGTACAGAAGTCAGACACAGACACAGACAGACACAGATTTCTAGGTTGGAAGAGACCTCAAGATCATCGAGTCCAACCTCCGACCTAACACTAACTACTCCACTAAACCATATCGCTAAGCTCTACATCTAAACGTCTTTTAAAGACCTCCAGGGATGGTGACTCCACCACCTCCCTGGGCAGCCCGTTCCAATGCTTAATAACCCTTTCGGTAAAGAAGTACTTCCTAACATCCAACCTAAAACTCCCCTGTCGCAACTTTCGCCCATTCCCCCTCGTCCTGTCACCAGGCACGTGGGAGAACAGACCAACCCCCACCTCGCTACAGCCTCCTTTAAGGTAACTGTAGAGAGCGATAAGGTCGCCCCTGAGCCTCCTCTTCTCCAGGCTGAACAAGCCCAGCTCCCTCAGCCGCTCCTCATAAGACTTGTTCTCCAGACCCCTCACCAGCTTGGTCGCCCTTCTCTGGACTCGCTCGAGCACCTCCATGTCCTTCCTGTAGCGAGGGGCCCAAAACTGAACACAGTACTCGAGGTGCGGCCTCACCAGAGCCGAGTACAGGGGCACAATCACTTCCCTAGCCCTGCTGGCCACACTGCTTCTTATACAGGCCAGGATGCTGTTGGCGTTCTTGGCCACCTGAGCACACTGCTGGCTCATATTCAGCCGAAATGTCTTCTAACTTCACCTCCAGCAAGAATTCAGTTTTTGGTTTTGTTTTTCCACCACTTACCGCAGCAACAGCAGCATCAGAAACTATCATCTTCGGAAACCAGCTTTGGTCAGGCTGCCTATCCTGAGTTCAGGAGTCCCTGTCTGTCTGTCCCTGGTATCTGGACTGATTTCACTAGTTGGGGAAGCACTTACCTGCTCCTTATCTCCACATAAGAACCACTATCATCCAGTCCTCAAACCTTTGAATGTGAGAGCCTACTGGTTAAAGTACTTTAAAAAGTTGAGCTTTTCAATTCCATCTTTCTCCTATAAAATGCAAGGGACATTAAAGCCTGGAGACTTTACTCAGGTAATGTGGTAAGTGTCACCTATAAAACTTTGCAGCCCTGATGTATTTTCCCTAACATTAAAAGCAACCACTTTATCAACTCTTTATTACAAGCAGATAATTATGACTCTCCTTGATGGCAACATAATGCTTGTAAAAATCCAGTCTAAGCTTACTGAAACTACACACAGACCTATTATTAATCACAAAGAACAATTAGGTCCATGCACCTGAGCTTATTTTGCATAAGCAATATACTCTTTAAAGCTTGTGTGCACCCACAAACAGAGCTTTCCTATGTTTCCATTTAAATAAATGAAAAGGAAACAGCAATATTTAAAATGCTTAACATTGTTAAAAAAATAAATAAATAAATAAATCTCTTATTTTTATATTGAAGTCAAACAACTTTTATTTGTCTTAGCTGTAAAAGTCTGCATTTTTTTCCACCTTTGGCACATGTTTTTAAACATGAAAGTTTAAAAACAACTCTGTGCCAACTGTCCAAACCACAGCAGGTAGTAAGGTCAATGAATGGGATTATTCAGCAGGCTGACTACCTACTCTCGTGGGTATGCTTGAAAAAGTAGTTCTTATACCTATTTTTCACCAACTGTTTGGAAGATTCCCACTAATTATGGGATACCTGAGGAAGCTGCTTGAACTTGTTCACCTTTGGGAAAATAGGAGTAGTTCCTACCTTTATTTTATTTTATTTTATTTTATTATTTTTTTTTTTTACCAGTGTTTCTACTTTATTCACTTTGGTCTAGGGGACTCTGAAAGAAACCTCAGGTCCAGCAGACACAGAGGTAGGACAAGATACTAAACACTCTAATAAAAATCAGAGAAAAACCGAGTATAAATTAAATAAAACAAATGCTTCTTCCCCCCCCCCCCCCCAAAAAAAAAACAACAAGAAAACAAACAAAATACACCATGACTATTTAGCAATTTTGTGCTTTTATGTGAATACAGTTTCTGCTGTTGTGTATCAGATTTGGCAACAGTGGGCTGAAAAATTAAACTAAAACAACAGAATCATTAAGAACTTACAAAAAAAAAGAATACGCTGTAATATTTCAAGAGTAAGTACACGTTTTAGGTGTTTTAAATTATTTAACACATCCTGTAAAATGACTTGGACTTATGGAAAACAAGCCTCCCTCCTTCCAGCACTCCTAGGAAAGTTTGACTACATTTTACCCCAAATCAAATTCCTACTAATTCAGCTTGCAAAAAAACTTCATATTAATACAACTGAGAGTCAGCATCAGAGAATACTGAAAATGAGCATCTGCAGGTAAAAGCAGCTGGAAGCCTCTTCACTTGTCCATATTTAAACAGCTTCAGAAATAGTTTTGTAGAATCCTCTCCTCAAAATTCAAAGCCAAATTCTCACATTTGCTTAGATTATCTAGTGCTCAGGCCCTCTGACTCATCATTTTTCTAAAAACGTGCACGAAGTTAACTGGATTTTTCATCTGTTCTTCCCCTCTTGTCAGGAAGATGCAAGTCTTGGTATTTCCAATTTAAAATGATTACATTTTTAAACAAATCTACTGAAAATCCAAAATTTTAAAATCTCCGTATAAACATTTACTGCATTTCATCAGAAATACAACCGTGGAAGAAAATATTAGTATTAACATAGATAAACAGCATTTTTTTTTTTTAATCTTGAAAACTAATCAGTTTTTATTTAAAGCAAGACCTCTGGTATGAGTTTCAAATTAATGCATTAATTTGATCAATACTTCTTGATTTTACTTTCAAAGGAAGGGGAGTAAAGAATAAAAAAAGGCCAGGCCAGCAGCATAGCCAAGGTACTGGAAATATCTTTCCTAACACCAGTACTGCTATTTTTTTTTAAAATGCTGGTACATTTTACTCTTGTATTATTAATTCTCAAAGATAGTGGAGATTTTCTTAGTTATGTAGAAGCACAATGCAACAGAAACATTACAGTGTGGTTAAAAAGCATTCATCAATATTATCTGAATTTCAGGAATATATAAACCGCAATACATGTCAGACTATGTGGAACTTCCTGATGTTTCAGCTTGGCTACTCAGTGCCTCTGCAGGTTAACTCATCAGAATGCAACTCCAAATATTTAACTGGGTGTCATCTATTTAAATATACCGCTATACTAAATATGGCTCTTGTGATCAACAGTTACCTGGACTGAACATAAATGTCAGTAGACAGTCTTGCAGTGCCAGAATAATTACAGACCATCTTTCCATTACTACTTAAAAGCAGGACATTTTTTCAACCACAATTATAAGTGTTAAAAGTATAAGAGCTTTATGTATATAAAAAGATTAATACTGAACCGTAGGGGTAACACAGTTTGTTTTGTTTGATTTGACGAGAATTATTTATTATATCTCAAAGTATGAATACAGATAGGACTACCCAGTCCTGCAGATTCCCTCAATCAAGCATCTATTAACTACAAAAGACATACATTTTGATACTCAGAAGAAATCCAACTTACTTTGCAACTAGCAAGGTAAACAAATTCTTCACCAAGATGTTGTCTAATCCTATGCAGTCCAAGTGGCTAGTGTTGGAACAGAAAGTAGCCTCCATGCACATAAAAAGTAGCAATGATTACAAACAAAACAAAAAGCCACACATGAAAAAACAGAAGTAAAAAACAGCCTTCCCACAGCTATCGAATTCACAAATTATCCTGCTGCCTACTTCTTTGGGTGTGTTTGACTGTGCTCAGTGAGGAGCTGAAAAACTTCTGTATTCGTTTTCCCCATTAAAAAAGGTGCAACGGAACATTTTGTTCCTCTGCACATCCATTTACAGCTCACCTGGCTGTTACCACAGGAACGTGTGGATTGTTCTGCACTGCGTGACAGAAAAAAAGAGAGTTGGACAGTCTTAATGCATGGAGCTGAGATGATTTAGTAGTATCCAGAGCGTCATAAAGTGCACCACAAACTGGGAAACCCAATTACTCTTAATTTCATGGCAGGCTTCCGAATTCCCCTTAGAAATCCCTGACCGCCTGTTGTAACAGAACTTACAATTGGAGAATTTCTTCCTCGGAGGTGGTGTTACAACTTACTAGAGGCCAGTGCAAAACCATAGCTTCCACAAGTTTTGGGAATGTGCACTTTTATACAGGAAAATTTACCACAGACTATGGTAGACTCTTCCAAGTTTATTTCAGGCAGATAACAAAACTGGAACTGACTTACAACAGAGAGCATTAGTTATAGATACTGAGCCATAAGAACCAAAATAATGCTCTTAACAGTGTTAAGATTTTACATCATCAATAAAAAGTTACTCCAAAGTTTTCAGATTAGTCTTTAAACTACAGGTAAAATCTTCCACTGACACATTCTTGCCTCTTTCTTCAGAGCAGAGATTATTTGGCCAAACAAAAGGAGTTAAGCACCCCTGGTTCCTTGGGTACCATATTTTAACATAAAAAGTAATTATAAACTACAAAATAATTAGGATTAAGGCTGACAATGAATTATTAAAAATAAGACAAATTCAGAGTTAAAGCTGTGAATTATTGCTTTCAAGAAGTCACAGTTCACTGAAACTATGTAAGCACATGCTTTGTACTTAGATGATGCAAAATCAAGATCATATAGTCGAAGTCAAAACAATAAATCTAAGCATATTCACACTGAAAATCCTCAGCATCAGGAACACACTTAGCCAATTCCCACTTATTGCAAAAACCTAGCCAGCCTTTCTCTGAGTTTTGCTCTCTCCATTTTTTTTTTAATTTTATTTTTTTAAGGCTGTGTATAGATGTGTGTGAAAGGGAGTGGTTGGTAGTTTTACTGCAGTTTATGCTTAATTAAGATGTTCCACACTCCTTCCCTGTAAGCACTTGCTTACTGTGGACTCATTCAAGTCACCATTTGAGTAACTTGCAGGATAGTGGTAAAAGTCAGTTCCCATTTCCCAAAGCCGGGTGTCACTTCTGTACCACTTATGCCTGTGTTTCCATTGGCTCTGTAGAAGTAAGAAACAGGTCTTTTTGGAAAGCATACGCACTTACTGATGAGTAAACAACATTCAGCCAGGAAACACACTGAAATAGAGCAGACTGCTGCAAACAGCATTAAGGACTGCAATTCCAGTATCTACTTCACGTAGTCCACAGTAATTCTATCTGGAGGCTTTTTACTGCAGTTAAGTTTAGTAATGAAATAGGTGAAGTCCAATCTTGAAGGAATACTACAATAGCTACTTCTACATGGACTGAGGATGCCAGTACAAAACTAAAAGCAAGTCCTGGAATGGCGCGATGGATAAACATGTCCCACTGTTATTCCTGACTGTTAGGACAGTGGGACAAGGGGAAGAAGAGGGAGTGAAGACGCCTACGTGGGAAAGGCAACTTTCCAAGTGCATAGCTACAAAACAAAAGCAACTGAATTTTAATACCTTACAAACAGGTATGAAAATAACCTTTCCAAAATATGTGCTGTTACTGTAAATAGGTATACACAAGTATGCCTACTGCACATATTTTTGCACGTGCAAACATACACCAAAGCCAACCTTCACACGCATGCCTGAGAGCTAAAGGCATGTTAGCGCTCTGCTAATAGGCAACAGCCTATCATCAGGGAAAACATACAACAGGAGCAAACTCCAATTCTACCTCAACTTCCCACAACCACAAAAAAACAAAACCTCAAACCAAAGTAGCAGCATAAGATAGCACAATAGGGTGGAGCTCAGGCTAAACATAAGGACAACAGTTTTGCCTGTATATACCTTTTGACCCCGTAACCATCCCTATGTACATACAGACACAGAGATTATTCACCTCCCTGCCCCTAAGGAGCCAAGGCAGGAAGTGAGGCTGCTGGACAAATAGGAGTGGACATTATTGGCGCTTTTGTCCCATAAGTGTGTCTGCTTTGGGGGTATTTATGAATTAGGCTAGAAATTAGCATGAAATTGTGTGTGCACAGAACTGTTGCCTGCTGTTCCTAACTTAGCCAAACATTGTCAAATTAGCAACAACCACACTTCCCACTAAGGGCTATATATTTAAATGCTTTAAAATCAGAAGTTATTTTTGGATTTATGTGAACCAAAAAATGGGGTTTGGAGTTGTTTTCCTTCACAGAGGAAATAAACTCTACGCCCATACATTTGCTCTTTCTATCAAAAGTGGATGGTTGGATTCTCATTTGAATGTATAGAGACAAACCTTTAAACGAAGCAGCTTGAGATGTCACACAAACAACTTGAAGATAGAGCTTCCTTCTTGAAAAGATTAAAAGGAACTGAATGCACATACAGGGAGTAGAAATGTCATCTCAGACATGCAAATATTCTCAGAAAACCACTGACCAGATTGGGCACACAATTTTAATGGGGAAAGCAGTCTGAAGGCTTCTTCAGAGGAAAGCGTTTATTTACAGAAATTGAATTTGATGTTATTTAAAGGATAGCTAGGAAGAAGAAGGCTAGAAGAAAAGAACTGTTAGACAATACATTAAATAAATTATTGCAGTAGTCTTTAAATCCCAACTTTAATACAGCCCTCTAGTAAGCAAATGTATTAGCACAATCGTAAGCAGAATAGACTTGATGGTCCATTGGTCTCTTTCAGTACAGTAACTTGTGTTCTAGGATATTTGCCACAATACATAAAAGCCAAAAAAGTTGTCATTGGTAGCATGTGGAATTAAACAAAGACACAAAGCAGGTAGAATTCAGCCCATGTTAACCTGTCATTCCACAAGATAGCTGCACAGTTCAGGGCCACTAGCTCAGTCTACTGGCTGGAAAGGTAACAGATCTCCCTGGTGCACCTACCATGCATGAGAACTCACAGTAACACAGATTATTTATTAGTATTCCTGTAGTACAGTATGCGAATCCCCTTACTTAGTTACAGTATCTCTACCGTGTCTATTAGGACATGGGTGCATATACATTCTTCTGTACAGATATGACTTGTACCTCACCAGAGGGCTCTCCAGACAGCTTCTACAAATGACAAATTAACTTGAATAATAAACACAACTTTACATACTCACTTCATCAAGACAGTAATTTATAGCACATGCCCAGCTTCCTTTAGTAAAAGCACAGATAGCCTTTATCTTTTTTTTTTTTTCCACCAATCTTTAGTGAAAGAGAAACTAAGAATTTTAAACATGTCCAAAAATCTAACTCCCACAAGACTGAACTCAATGTAACAATGTTAAGTGAAGTCTGCAACTGGCAAAGAAATATTAACACACAGGTAACTTAGACGTAGGTATTTTTCCTGAGAATGTTTGATAAAGGCAAAAAGTGCACTATATATTTAGTTGTACAATTTCATGCCAAACAAGAAAGGTTTATTTCTTGTCTCTCATTTCTGCTCTTAAATGATGTTTCACAAACAATTCAAGAACTAAAAATTACTGACTGTCCAGTACTGAGCACTAATAAAAGTGATGCTGAAACACTGTACTATTCCATTATTTATTCAGAAAGAAATCACAATGTGTGGATACAGTCTGTTAAGCAAGATCAGTTTAACAAAATGTCTTAAAAGGCTAGAACTAATCTATAACCTGAAGGGAAAAAAAAAAAAAAGTTGTAATCGATTTTGAGCCACCAACACTAAAACAGTGATCACTTAAATTTACTGGTGTAATCATTTAATAGGAACAACATACATCTAGTAAAAATAAAGCAATAAACACATTTGATTGAACAAATAAATAAAAAATAAAAAAAAACTGCTGAGTACAGAACAGATCAAAAAAGTCCCACCAGCCCCAAACATCAGCCTTGATAACACTTGCATATTTTAGCAGTATGGATTGCAATATGTTTGTCACAAATGAATATGACAAACTTCTCATTGTAGGCTTACATTTCAAGAATCCATAACACAAACATTACTTGCAGCATACACTGAATAGGTGATATTGTACCTCCAGCATCAAAACAGCTGTAAGTCTAGATATACGATCTGAAGATAATAATCTCCAAAACCAATAACTGGTTAAAAGTAATCTTAAGGTTCACACACAACTCCCAACTTAACATTTTAACTGACTGTAAGCTCTCCATTTGTATGTCAGTGAACAGCTACTCACATAAGTAGTCTCTAAGCTTCAGTGGAGTTACTCCTGAAGGTAACAGCTCATCAAAGTTCAAAATATATAATTCTTTCTTTAAAACATTCACACAAAAACACAAATGAAGCACCTAGAATCATCAACCTTACTTACAAGTTCATGATTTTTTCCAGTGCTACCTTTCTCACTTCTAAAGACAGAAGGGACCCAAAATTTTAGAAAATACAAACTATAAGCAATAAAATTTCATTAACAATAAGAAATCCAAGAGAAGGTGAAGGAAAAAAAAAAAAAGGCTTAACAGGATCTAAAATGTCTACCCAAAATAGCTTCCCCCACCCCTAAAAAACACACATATACACACAGATAATTACTGCTTACTGATTTTGGGGGAGGAGCTTATGTCCAGCAGTCACCCAACTAGGGGGAAAATCGTATAAATACTCAAGGGTGACACCTGAAATCATCAGCTTCTGCTCACTCACCAGTGGCAGAAGAACTCCTCACTAGAGGAGGATTTGCAACTCTACTGCCCTGCGTTGGAGCTCCACAACATTTTGGTATGCTATCATTTCATTTCATTTCATTCTGTTTGGTTTTGATGCTAACTTCTACAGGATACTTGCTTTCTGGCTGGTGAGGGAAGCGGGTGGATATTTAAGGGACAGTGACAGCATCCTTACTGCCACTGGAGGTATTTGAAAGGTGAAAGATAAAAACTTGCTTTCAAGCAAAGCAATATGAGATTTTAGCCATTGATGCTGAAAGGAGCCAGGACTTCATATTTCATTTGCTGTAGCATTAGAGAGAAGCAATAAGGTTATGGTGTGATGTCTGTGATAGCCACTGAAAACTCTTCTTCATTCCAGGAGTTGTGATATATGCAACTCCTGAACTTAGTTTTGGGGTCCTGGTGTAATTAGGAAAATAATCACTGTTTCTGAAGACAGTGGTTTTAAATAAGATGACACCTATTTAAAATTATTCTCTTCATAAAAGTGAGACCACTGCCTCTAAGCTCTCTCTTGTATATCTCATACAGACACAAAAGAACTCAAAATCTTTAGTTAGCAATACTGATTCCCTTTTCCTTAGAGAACTTTTCACAGACAGTGAAAGCAGGAGAAAGTAATCACAAAATAATGATACTTTTAACACCAACAGCTTAAGAAAATTCCTTTTTTTTTTAATTCAGAAGACACTGATCAACTTCTATTTAAAACAACTCTTTCTCCCCTTTCTAACACAGAACTGACCTGGAAACATGCATTTACAAATATCCTTACTGCTGCTGTTTTGCCTAAACATAGTCCATGGTAGTGATGGATATTTTTCTGAGCGATATCAGAAACAATCCAGCATCAAGGGGCCACATTTTCTACCATTCAATGTAAAGAGTCAAGGTAAGCCTACTATTTTTTGATGATCAACTAAAAGAAAATTATTTCTAGTGGGTCAATACACGAACAAAAGTTCTCTGTTTATACTATTGGTATTCAACTTTCACTAACAGTTTAGGTTTAATTTAATAAGATCATCACTGCAGAAAACTGACAGTGGCACTGGCAGCTGCCTCCTGCTGATAAAGATGTACAGTTGTCTGATTTTTTTTTTTTTGTTACACAATAATTGCTGAAAGGATACTAAGCAGAAACAAAACTGCAGCTACAGATCTGATTTTCAGTTGTAACACAACTGTTTGCATAATTATGCATACAAGCTAATAATCCTTAAGTCTTTTGGTTCAATGCCAAGCTTCCTAACAATGATCTGACATCTACAATATTTAGAACTTTTATACTACTGTCATGGTACCTCTATGCAAAATGCAAAATTTAAACATACATTTGATGCATATTACCAAATGCAGACCTGTTTAAGGCCTGGAAAGGCAAAATAAATCTGTTTATATATTTGTAAAAAAAAAAAAAAAAAAAAAAAAAAAAAAAACAGAATATAAACCTCTCTGTTTTTCATATGTGATTTAAGCTTGTATTTGGTCAGACTTATCTCTTCTAACAACAAAACAATTCTAGCTTTACTATAAAAAGTTCTCTTCATAAACCAGTCTTAGAGCAGACTGAATATGCAATATATAATTGCAATGTTATACATATACTTGGTGATAACTTATTTCTTGTTACCTTTTCTGTCCACTGAAACCAAATGGGTGGTGACATTTAAGGTTTTAAAACTACCAGAGTTCTGTTTTTATTTTTTCCATCCTTATGCCAAAGCCTTTTTAAATCTTGAAAAAACTACATACCAAAACTTCTGACTTTCTAGGTGCTGGTTATATTTGATGAACAGCCACCCAGAATACAATCAGTACTCTCTATTCAAAGTTACTATCATTAAATTTGAGAGCACTGAACCCTCCCTGTAAATATCCCTCTCTCCCCAGAAGAGCAATACTTTTTTTCTTTTGGACATCAACAGGCTATTTAGAACAGCTTTCACTTTTGCTGTCTTTCACCTACTTTTAGCTGTAATAATCACACTTGGGCAGAAATGAGGAATCTGAATGAGGGACTCAAAAAAACAGATTTGCAAATAAGCTTCTCCTCACCAGAAAAAGAACATTTTAGGCTATGGAATTGGAAAACAGCATAGCAGAAGCAGACCTGGAGAACAGAAAAATTGTTGCTCAGGACGTAGTATTTGCATTATCCTCATGAGCAAGATTCACTTCAGAGTAGCTCTAGTCCTGTCCTATGGACTGGACACTCATGAGCAGCACACAGCAAGTCCAAAGATGCAGTCCTGCTCTCATCCAAACTGGCTCCAGCTCATGTGCTCCAAGAATGCTCTACAGTGAGAACCGAGTGAAAGCAGCATGACTGGGAAACTTACCCTCCAAAACGTTCTTCTGGGCTGTACCAAAATAATATTACAGTTTCATCCCTTGCCTTCACCACAAGGACCTTCTGGAATTCTACTGGTACTCTTAGATTGAACTTAGGTACATGAACAGATACTGAAGGCTTGCTAGCTGGCGTTCCCAGGTTACAGTTTCATTTCCTCCTTCTCCCCTCAGTAATTCTTCAGTGTTTTTCCATGATTTTATTGAGTATCATATTATTCTTAAATGAAGTACACTATTTACTTGGTTATCTTCTACAGTACTTCAGGGAAAAAAAAAAAAAGAGCAAATTAAGGAAAAAAAGGAAGGAGCAGCATAGACAAAAAATGTGATGAAAGGGAGGAGAAAAATGAATTGTCCTGCACAAACTTTTCACTTTTATGTACTTATTCACAGAGAATCTAATGTGTGTGAAACTTCTTATTTAGAACAAGAATGTTTATATAGACCTGTGAAAAGTGTAAAATGCTGTCTATTTAGGAAAGAAAGCAAATATTATATACTAGACCTCAAAAGCAGGAATAGCCTACAATTTTACAGACTTGGGATTCCAGTTGTTTGACATATCTTCATTTTTTTGGGAACAAGTATAAAAATGGAGGACTGGACAACTCTTGCTACTCTTCAGGCTGGAAAACAAGCATCCCACAGAGAATTTTTAGAAGAGATTTAAGAGGGCTGTGTTACAGAATCATTGTTTCCTAATCTGAGATGAAAATGGAAGAATTAAATAGGAGAGACTACAGAACCAAATTGATCTCTCTGACTGTATTATCTAGTGAGTTTTTCCTTATGCAAGTAGCACATAGCAAGAGATTTAGATACCAGTAAATTTGTTTTGTATAGCTTTGCCAGAAAGCACACTGGAACTAAAATTTCAGTCTCGGTCTAAACAGGTGACCCATGACAACACCTGTTAGGTGCTATCATGCAGTAGCATCTAACAGAAAACATGGGATGGAATTCCTACATTCATTTCCATAGGTGGCAGGTTCCACATCCTAGCCACTCTGTCCCAACATCAGAGTAGCACTGCGTTTGTAATTCTCAGAGGCGTTTTCCTGCTGGGCACAAGCAACTTCAGTATACAAATTCAGTCTAGAATCTGGTTCAGTGTGAGTGAGGGCCTGCTATGCAACAAGTGTAGCTACAGAGAAAGCCCACTACGTGCACAGCAAGATAAAACCATGTAGTGTGAGGGAGTAATTTACAGAACTTGAAATTGTGTCAATATTAATTATTTTAATATTAATATTGCTTCAATATTATTATTTAATATTAATTCAACATGATTCCACTTCTTTATTAGAATTTAGTGTTTAAAAGAACATAGTTTCAATGCAGAATGAGTACCTGATACTTTCAGTCTATACTCTCTACTCTTACTTTAAACAAATTAATAAATAAAAATTCCAAAAGAAGATTTTCTGTCACGTGATTAAAAATGCCAGATCTGTAAAAGACATTTTGTCTAGGCACCTACCAGACCCCAAAAGCCAAATAACATTTTCTTTAATTTTAGCTTAGCAGACAAAATGCAATATTGAATAAAATTCCAGAAAGCAATTCTGTTGGCAGTTAAAACCTATAAAAGCTTTACCAAATTTGATGAAATTGTACAACAGTTTTAGAAATCTTTCTTGACAGCTTACCAGTCAGAACATACTTTCCTTTTGTGTGTGTGTTTAATGTTATCGTTTTCTAAATATACTAGGACTTAGTATTAGGACTAGGACTATTATCTTTAATCCATTACATCATTCCTTTGAAATCTTTGTGAGAAGTTCCAGTTGAGAATAATCTTAGAATTAAGTCTGACTATTCAGCAGTGCCTAAATTAATAAGCCTTTACTGCAGGTTATCCTAAAGTGTTCAAACTTATTTTTATATGTATATATACATACATATAAATCTATATATATATAACATTCATCATAACTATGGTATTTTGTTCTGCAATGCTACCAGTTGCTGCAAAATAGCGAAGTAGTCTTACAATATCCATGTTAATCTTCTCAGTAATATCCCACAAACCAGAATCCTAATTCCAATGGGAAGCTAGGAGTTTCCCCGAAGTACACAGAAAACTGAGTATTGAGCTTGTTTATTCCTCTATTTGTGACATTTGGTTAAGTGGCTCCACCTGCTGTCATGATAACTAAGAAAAAAAGATCATTTAAAAAAAAGAGCAAACAATGCTGGAATTCTGACTTCAGTAAGACAAAGTATCAGTTGTTATCTTGTCACTGTGTGAAATTACTACTGCAAACAAAACTCTGTAAAATGATAGTATTTGAAAACATAACATTCATATGTTTACAAAAAAAAAAAAAAAGGCAAACAGTGATGGCTCACTTTCAGAGATAAGGAGGAACAGCCAGAAATCTGACTACTTAAACGTAGCACCAGCTAGTTTTAGAAAAACTACACTTGTACAGGAAGCATCCTCCATTTTCAGTCATCATCAAAATGCAAGTCTTAACTTGCTAAATCAGCTACCTGCTTTCTTTATTCCTTAATACTCTGCATCCACTTGAGCAGCATCTTTTAAGCAATTTGAGCCTAAATGTATTCAAGAAAAAATTTCTAGAGGCTTTATAGCTCACATTACTACTCCAACACATTTGCACTTGTTACATAGCCATATGAGAGCCTCGAGTCACTTTCACTGTGAAAGTTGGCTGGAGTTCTGAGTGACCAACTGCGATGTCAGAAACTTGATTTCTGTGAGGCCCAAACAAAGTTAATCTTTCACAGATTTCATCACCATCTCCAAGTCTGCAAATTTGTAAGGTCTTTTCCATGCTAAGTAATTCCATGAAATGTTGTAGGTTCCCTAGTTGACCTGTTTTCCCCTCTCATGCAGGTGTACAGATAAGAGGTGAACAAGGACCCCCCGGTCCCCCAGGCCCTATTGGACCAAGAGGACAACCAGGTCCTGCAGGAAAACCAGGGTTTGGAAGTCCTGGACCCCAAGGTCCCCCTGGTCCCCCAGGACCACCTGGATTCTCTGCTGTTGGAAAGCCAGGAATGCCAGGTCTACCAGGGAAGCCAGGAGAGAAAGGATTAAATGGTGAAAAAGGAGAAGCTGGACCTGTTGGGCTCCCAGGAGCAAGAGGGCCACAAGGACCCCCTGGCATTCCTGGCCCTGCAGGACTGTCTGTCCCTGGCAAGCCAGGACCACAAGGCCCTCCAGGAGCTCAAGGTCCACGGGGCCTCCCTGGTGAGAAGGGAGAGCCAGGTATTCCTGGTATAAATGGACAAAAGGGAGAAAGTGGGTTTGGTGTTCCAGGCCGCCCAGGTAACAGGGGTCTTCCAGGCCCGCAGGGACCTCAAGGCCTCCCAGGTCCTGCTGGGATAGGGAAGCCTGGAGAAAATGGTCTTCCAGGTCAACCAGGTATGAAAGGTGACAGAGGTCTGCCTGGTGCACGTGGAGCAACTGGTATCCCAGGTCCGCAGGGTCCACCAGGAGAACCTGGAGAAGCTGGCATCGGCAAGCCTGGCCCAATGGGACCACCAGGAGCAGCAGGCATCCCTGGAGCCAAAGGACACCCTGGACCTGCAGGCTTGCCTGGATCCCCAGGTCTTCCAGGATTTGGAAAGCCAGGATTGCCAGGGATGAAGGGACACAGAGGGCCTGAAGGACCTCCTGGCCTTCCAGGACCTAAAGGAGATCAAGGCCCAGCTGGTGTGCCGGGAGAACCAGGTCCTGCTGGGTCACCAGGGAACATGGGCCCCCAAGGACTCAAAGGCTTGCCCGGTGAGAACGGCCTGCCCGGACCCAAAGGTGACATGGGCCCTGCAGGCCCTGCAGGATTCCCAGGAGCCAAGGGTGAAAAAGGTTTACCAGGATTAGATGGAAAACCAGGATACCCAGGTGAGCCGGGTCTCGCTGGTCCTAAGGGACACCCGGGTCTCCCAGGTCCAAAAGGCGACACTGGCCATGCTGGGCTACCTGGCCTGCCCGGTCCAATGGGCCCACAAGGAGTTAAGGGACTGCCAGGCATCAATGGTGAACCAGGACCCAGAGGACCTTCAGGAATTCCTGGGATCAGAGGCCCCATCGGTCCCCCTGGCATGCCAGGAGCCCCTGGTGCTAAAGGTGAGCCAGGAGCACCAGGACTGCCAGGCCCAGCAGGTATTGCTACAAAAGGCTTAAGTGGACCCATGGGACCACCTGGACCCCCTGGGCCTAAAGGCAACAATGGAGAGCCTGGCTTGCCAGGTCCCCCAGGTCCTCCTGGTCCCCCTGGCCAAGCCGTAATCCCACAGATGCCAGAAGGCTATGTTAAAGCAGGAGAGTCTCGAGAACTATCAGGAATGTCTTTCATGAAAGCAGGAGTAAACCAAGCTCTCACAGGAATGCCAGTGTCTGCTTTCAGTGTCATTCTCTCAAAAGCTTACCCTGGGGCAACAGTCCCTATCAAATTTGACAAAATCTTGTACAATAGGCAGCAACACTATGACCCCAGAACAGGAATCTTCACCTGCAGGACCCCTGGACTGTACTATTTCTCCTACCACGTACATGCAAAAGGAACAAATGTTTGGGTTGCACTCTACAAAAATGGTTCCCCCATCATGTACACTTATGATGAATACCAGAAAGGATACCTTGACCAGGCCTCTGGCAGTGCTGTCATCGATCTCATGGAGAATGATCAAGTATGGCTCCAGCTGCCAAATTCAGAATCCAATGGCCTCTATTCCTCTGACTATGTTCACTCTTCTTTCTCAGGTTTCCTATTTGCTCAGATCTAACACCATCCCACTTACACTGTCCTGACACTCTCTCTTTCAGTCCATTTTAACCGGGTACTGATCTGATGTCCTTAGCAGGTCATGCAGCTTCAATTTTGCAACAAAAACTGAAGAGGGAGTGAGAAGGTGGAAAAGATTGGTTCAAACCTAGTAGAATAATATTGTTTGTTTCTAGAGAATTGTCATAGGAAATTTGTTTCAAAACAATGATTATTTGTCCAACCAAATGCAACATTAAAACTTTATGAATTAATATAATGGACCTGTCTGTCCTTCCTCCTTAAAAAAGGGGGGGGGGGGGGAGGGGGTGGGGAAGAAGGGCAGGGAGAGAAAGGGGAGAGGGAAGAGGTCAGAATTTCTAACTATCATTTCTCGTAAAGGTAAAGTAGCCATTCCAGGACACTAGATCACACTTGGCTATACTTTAATTAACTGAAGGTATTATTCAAAGTAAACAGTCTCAGATACAATATAATCATTTTAGCTAGATAATATACTTCATCATTAGTCTGCTATCTATCATCTTCAAGCTATCAAAAAGGAGTAAAGAAAACATAACCCTAATACAGTGCATAATATGTCACAATTTAATAGGAAAAGCTGAACTAAATTAAGGAAACCTACCTCGGAGAAAGATAGATTGACAAATTATAACCTGTTATGGAAAATATAGTGTCTTTCATAACAGGAAAAAGCGACCAGATTTAAAATCTAGAAATAACAGGATGACAGAATTGTTAAGGTTGGAAGGGACCTCTGGAGGTCATCTGGTCCACCCGCCCCCCGCTCAAGCAGGGACACCTAGAGCTGCTTGCCCAGGACCGTGTCCAGGTGGCTTCTGAAGATCTCCCAAGGAAAGAGAATCCACAACCTCTATGGGCAATCTGTTCCAGTGCTGCGTCATTTGCACAGTGTCATAGTAAAGAAGTGCTTCCTGATGCTCAGACAGAACCTCTTGTGATCCTGTTTGTGCCCACTGCCTCTGGTCCTGGCACTGAGCACCACCAGAAAGAGCCTGGCTCCATATTCTTTGCTCCCTCCCTTCAGGTGGGAACTCAGGTTTTTTTGACATATATGTTGTGATTTGCAGCAAACAACTAGTTCAATATTTTTTAAGCTCCTAATTAACATTCTGTAAAACTACAACAATCAAGAGTACAGTAAAACAATTATCACCAAATCCAGAAGATAAAGGGCATATCTTCACATGCACACAGACCAACAAAAGCAGAACAGTTTACCACACCTAAACTGGAAACAATCTTTGCATTTTTTTTTTTTAAAACACAATAGTCTTGGAAATTTATTTTACTTACATGGTAAATGTATCAGATAATCCCTGTAATTTTTCAAGGGACATAATCATATTTACCATACATACACTCACGTCTCTCAAATGTTAGTTATTATATTACTCTGTTATGGCTCTATGAAAATTTAATGGCATAATGTAAGCTAGCTCAATATCATCAGTGCTTATAAATTATCAAGTTATAATAGTTTGATTACACATTTCTTCAAGTAACAGTTCCCATTTGAATGTTTTATGTGTCATATACATCCAAAGCTTATCAACTCTTGAACTATTATTTTTAGCATTTTGTTAAACATGTTTTTAATCACTTGAGCTAAAAGTACATAGGCGTATTTTTAAAGTTTTGTGATATTGTTTCTTCATGAAAGCAAAACCAATGCTTGTTATATACATTTGAAAACAGCAATTTCTAAGTACTTGAAAATATCTTGGGATTAATAAAAGCAGCAAGGGCACCTTTGGCTGATACATCATTAGCAAAACTAATGGAGACTGTAAAGAACTTCTAAGAAAGTAACTTTGCAGAATTGTTTTTGCTCCCTTTATTATGTGTTGCTGGATAAGGAAGACTGGCTTAGGCTACACTTTGGTAAAATAGTAAGCATGTAAGGGGGTTGGGCGGAGTAACTTGAGATCTGCTTATTTTAGCAGCCAACTAGACTTAGGCAAGTAAATGGGTGTTATTATTATAAACATTACATACACTTGTCTGTATAGGAATAATACAGTGGAGAGTACCACAGCTTGCCTACCTGGGCAACCTGCTCTATGGAACCTGCTTTGGCAGGGGGGTTGGACCCGATGACTTCTTGTGGTCCCTTCCAACCCCTACAATTCTGTGATTCTTTCAAACCAAACTAAAACTCAATACAGTTGAGTGAATTGTCTATCCTTATCTTTCCACCGTCCTGTTTTAGATCAACTACTAATTACAGGTCTCCTCAGAAATACCTCTTTTTTTCTGCATTCAACCAACTGGGCAACTTCTGTTTTGGAAACAAATAGAAGAACTAGGTACTGGAACTTTGGACAGTTTCTGGCCAAAGCACATGTTTAAAATTGAAGATGCTTGGTGCTCAGCAACTGTCCTGTGATTCCAATTAGCCAGACTTTGCACAAGAAACTGGGCCTAAATAGTATTCTTAAAAGTATTGTTCACTAAACTTTATCGTCAATCCATTTTAAATCAGTTTTTTTTTTGCTTTAAACTCTTCGTTTCAAATGAGCACAAAGAACTTCATGCAAGTCTACAACTGCATACTTCAGGCGTGTTTTTTGAAGGCTTTTTGCAATTGTCCAGACATTAAGCCATTAACAAAACAACTCAGCAACAAAGAGTTGGAGATAACTCATCAAATTGTGATACAATCACAGTTTATAGATTTAGCTCTGGACTCACAGTTTAGAGTGAACTTTGAGAAAGTATTTAAGATTCCTAATCATTATGAGGAAAGATAAACTAATTGTAACTAGTATTTATCATAAGATGCGTGTTTCAAATAAGTTAAATCTGTTTAATTGCACTTTATGGGAGAAAGGAAGTCTATTGCAAAATAATTACATCTTCTGTAAATATTGGGCTTTGGAAGAGGTAGAAACAATCAGACAGAAACGTGGTTGATGGCCATGCAGCTCGAACAGAACAGTCAAATCACAGCACCCTGAAGTCTGGGCAAAGAGGTAGCTCTTTACTACAGAGTTCTTTGCATTTGTCTTGTAGCACTGCTTTAATACCTTTTCCATATGAACATTTGCTGCCTACCAAAGCTCTTTCTAAAAACATATCTTTCTAAGATAAAAAGACAAAAAAAATAAAGGTAAAGCTCTTTCTAAAATATATCTTTTTCCAGAGCAGGTGCATTAGAGGAAAGAAAATGTAACATGAGGTTAAAATGAAAATGGGAGAGCCTGTAGTAGTACAAAACTGTCTTCCAAAGGCCTCAAAAAATATTCTGGATACAAGTTTCAGTAGCTCCTATCGTGTGAGTATTTTGTGTCTAACCATGTCTTTTCTGTATTTACCTGCAAAGCCCAGCACAAACACATAACCAGTTTATTTGCTTATATCTTTGTTACCATTTTCACAATCGTGACTAATTATGATCTCTCTTTATTGGACTACAACACCATTAGGAATCCTAACATTTCAGAATTTTGGAGGACTCTTTCCTTTTTTTTTTTTTTTCCCTCTCAGAAAAGCATCTTTTTTGTTCATTGTTTCTGAAGGATATAATGCAGATATCACAGACACCTAGACCAATTATTTTCCACAAAGACAAAAGGGTTATATCATAAACTTGTGATCAAAAACCTCCATGTGTACATGTGTGCGTGTGTTTGTGTGTTTGGGGAGAGGACAGTATTTTGTAAAGATCCAGAGCTTCCCGCCTCAAAGTTACATTTCCCATACACAAGCATGCCACTTCAGAATACTGATCATTTACATTAAGAAAAATGCAAATTGTTAAAAAGCAGGTTTTAAGTGTAGGACTCTCTCTGATTTTTTTTATTTTTTAAGCAATGACAAATTTCTCAGCTGCACCCTTGAAACCTGAGAGCATATCCCATCAAGCCTTTTTACGGGCAATTTATGAGGGCTTGGATGCTATATTCGGCATCATATTTTTTACTTCTAAAATGAAATATAGTCTTATGAATTGATTGAAATCATCACAAATGTATCATTCTCACTAGATTACCTTAGATGTTATAGTTACCAGTAGTGTCAGGGAAATGATGGGGAAAGACAATCACGCAAGAAAGAAATAAGCCTTTACTGGAACACATTTAAAAAATTTCTGCTTTAAGAAGTTATAGCAGGCAGTTTCCTTCCGCAAAAAAACATTTTTTCTGTCAAAATAACAAAATCTGAAATTTTACATATTTATACAATGGAAAATATATCATCACATTAATTTTCCTTTAAAATTGCTCTACTTCATAAAGGAAGGTCCAAATAATACACGGATATTTTGGAACTCTCTTAGGTTCCTTCTGCCTCAGTTCTTCAAATCTTTATGAATAAGTAAAAGAGTGGGTTAACACCTTTCATAAGTCAGGACATTCATGGCTATCCAGAAGAGCTATCAAAACAAAATATAGTCGGACAATTATCTAAGGCAATTACCATGGCTAAGACAATGAAAAGCGAAATCCACCGGACACCTGACTAATGATCAAAGAAATCATGTGATAAAGAGAAGGGACATAGATAAACAAGGGCATAGTGACAACAAACCAGAGGCAAAGTGACTTGCAAACACAAATTTCAAAAAAATAAAATGGTCAGTCGTTCTGCTCCGTCACTGACAATGGCACTACTAAGATGGCATTTCAGCTTGGGAACTTTACGTCTCCCAGCTGACCACTTATTAAGTTTGCTTTAGAAAATTTACCTTGACTAACTGTAAATGAGCACTCTCTCTCTAAAGGGTTAAAACCTTTGCAAGGCACCGAGGGCATGGAGTTCAGTCAAGAGACTGTGGTTTTTGGGCCAGGTCCTGGGTTGAGAAAGAGCATGGGGCTTCCTGGTATGCAGAAGCTGGGCTAGAGCCAGCTTTAAGAGTTTCCTCAGGAAGTTATGTTAAGCTTGCACTCAAGGAAAAAAAATCTCTTTGGCATGAACTTGCGACAGAAAATTAGTACTATTATTCCCATTTCACAGAAGCGGGACCTGAAGCAAAGAGATCCTCCATGGAAATATCACAGTTAAGTTGTGCAGGAAGAAATAACATCTAATTCTTCTAATTCCCAGTTCAGTGCTTCATCCACTGGACCATGTTAGTAAATGGAAAATAAGACCACTATAAGGCCTTTCAAAATGATGCATGACAGACCTTAGCACTACCATATATTGAAATGTTTAACTACAGTGTACAATCTGCATTGTTTTACTTATGACTTTACAAAGCCCTATTCTGCTCCCCTGTCACCCCCAAAATTATGCTTATCATTTACTACCTTGTCTTCTGTTTTATCGCTGTTGTGCACGTGCCTCATGACTTTTATAACAGTGAATTGGGTTTATTAAATTAAGTACCTATTCTGATGTGAGTTAGAAAGCATCAAGTCATGTCACATCTGCTTGGATGCAGATTTCATACTTACATATACAAATAGGTACATTAGGTAGGTACATACGTACACACAAGCAGACACTTGCATAAAAATATCAATTCTTTATATGATTTTAAATATCAGGCTTTAAATTGTTTTATCTAATTAATTCCCAAAGAACTTGTAATTTTTTTTCTTTTTAAACCAAACTGCATTGTTCACATCTTTTAAAATGACCAACTTTCAGGATTTGAAAAAAATAAAAATAAAAATGCCACAAGTTAGTTACAGTTTATTAGAATTGGTTTAATATCAGCAGAAAACACAAAAATACATTTATTTCATATGAGTGATATCTTAAAGGAATTTTTAACTACCAAAACCACTAAGCTTCAAAGAAAGCGTAGCAGTAGCAAAAAAAAACCACAAAAGTATTTTAGGATTACCTAGCTGTCTTTTACAACATATATTCTGACATCACTTCTGTTTTTGTTTGGAACCTCTGAGGAGATTTTTTTCAACTATGTTTGAAAGAAAGTGATAAAACTGACTGCTTCAGCAAGTAGTACAAAGTACTGGTGAACAAAAGCTAAATTTTAAGAATGTCGAAACCTGTGCCTAATGGATGTTGTGTCAGAGGTAATTCTATCAGTAATATTGTCAGCAAAATTATAGAGTTCTGAACTGCGCTTTTTTTTTTTTAAACAAAAAAGTTAAAAATAATTTTCATTAGTTGTATGCACACAGAGGATGCTTAACCTTTAGTCTCAGATTATTAATTACTCCTAAGTTATGTCTGTGAAAGGAAGAAAAATATTTCTAGTTGAAGGGTAGCCAAGATGTTTCCCAATTCTAATTTATATTACAGTGGAATAAGGTTGGCTTTGGGTGAAGGAAGGCTATTACTTAAATAAGTAATTTTTATTATTAAAAAATTATCCTCTGCAATTTCTAGTAAATTTGTAACAGAATAACACAATTCCAAGAAGGTTTAAAACTAGGATGACAATCTCCCCACTTTTGTCTCAACTTACTACATAAGGAGTTCTAATAAAAACTAATGGCCTAAAGAAAATGTATCAAAAAATTAATCAAATAGTAGTTACTTTTTTCTCCAGTGCATTTTTTATTTTATTCATAAATACAAGAACACCACAACTAGAATCAAAATACAGTCCAAGGATGCCCACATTGCTATACCAGCTGCTTTTCCTCTAAATTCAGTGAGGTAGTACATCACAAGTGTTATTTAAAAAAAAATAAATTGAATCAGCTCCAGCTAAACTAAATAGTAATAGCAATGATAGCAGGATAAGCATACAACCATTTTTAAGCCTGAAAAGTAAAAACTATGTTGAATAACCTACAGTGTACTTGCAAACGTTATTTGCTCTGTCAAGCACATATAATATTTTCAGCTATTACTGTAAGCTTTCAGTGAACCTACTTACCTTTAAAAGCTGTTATTTTATAATTATGCTGGATAGCAGCAACCATGTCCTTCCAGAAGTCATATTTTTTCTGACCATTGTGCTGTAAGTATCAAAGGAATCTAGTCACTATATCAAGTATCAGCCATTTAAAGCTTTCATATTGAAAAAAATAACAGGAACGCCACTAATAAATAAAAGTATTTTGAAAATGAAGTATAGCAGTCCTAGACAGTAGGGTTCAGGACTCAGAACTCAGCTTGACTGTTAACTCTGGGTAATGGCAGGCAGGTCATCTCCCTACTTCCAAAGGATATGCATGTGTGTGGGGATGTCAAAGGTGAAAAGATTTTTATTTGTAAGGACGTCTAAAACCTTACAGCAAAGAGAAACCTTAGATAGAACAGTAACTTAATGAATGACCCATCTCCTGCTGACTTGTTGGGAAAATAAATGCCTAGAGCTGCAGGTACTGTACTTATTTAGCAGGTTGACATTATCTACAGTCTGGCACTCACATCACCTTCCACCATTACAATTGGCAACAGCCTTCACTATAACTTAGTGGCAATGGTCTTCTGCCAATAACTCCACCCCAAACATCATATAAAATACTTACGCAGAAGCCAGGCTCAGCAGCACTAAGCTACATTGTGCCAAACCCTTGCTCTGGCAGAGGGAGAGCGAAAAGCGATTTGCAGTGTGAGCAGTCTCTCGTCATTCCTAGAAAGCTGCCTGGGCACAGAAGTCTTCCTGCTGACCTCAGCTGCCCTTCCAGTGCCTCACCAAGGGAGAGAAACAGCTTCTCAACCAGCTCAGACTGCTCTAGGACTTGAAGACTACACACCTTAGGAGTGCTGAGTTAAACACAGGTGTAATTACGCAGTCAGGCACACTACAGGGCAGAGGATTACTTACTGAGCCTGTAAGAGGTGCTCAGTTACAAGGTACAGGGCAGCAGTAAAGGAGGTGGCATAGTTTCTTTGAGTTTGTACACCGTGGAAAGTATTTCTGTAGTGTTGTTAAAGGCTTTCCACACATAGTTTAGCATAAGTCTTGATGCAACCGTTGACAGATTTTATGGCATCACCCTCTGTGTCCTAAACCTGTCAGCCCAGCTCCGCACCAATACCTGAATAATGACCCAAACACAGAAGGCATTTTCTAGAGATGGAAACATTTAGAAACTGAAAATAAACATTTCCATCCAAAGACATGTAGTCTGCTTGTAGTGAACTGCTATTTCAGGCCTAATCTTCCACGGAGGCTTCAAGAGGAACAGTCTTGCCCTTAATTTCACAAGCTGCACAAGCAAGGGCTTTTGTATGTGACTGACAAGCACTACAGTAGTCTGCTTGTGATCCTTCAGCTTTAGGGGTTAAGAACAGGAAAGATAGTTTTGTTGCTTTTAGCTTTTCTTTTTTATAAAAAAATCATTCTTCTAGTAAACTACTGGAGAAATACGTAAAAATGACTGATATAGAGAAATGGTTCTGTGTGTGTCAACTTTCAGCTAGCTGCTAACCAAGGTCATTACTCCAAGCTGTGTACCCTTCTGGTACTCCATCCACCAGCCCATACTAGCACCAGCCTTCAGACAGATTCAACTGTCGGGACCCCTCATACTCCATATGGATGACTTATGCCTTGTTTTTTGTGTTGTTTTTGTTGCTGCATTTGTTTCTTTTAAAAATCAATGTAACGAGCTAACAGTTCCTCAGAGTGTTGCTCTGAGGACAAACGGATACCAGTTTAAAAGCGGGTATGCTTCCTTCAAAACAGCTAGCATTAGAGAAGACTGAAATGACTGACAAACTAGCCCCTTGCAAATCCACAGCTACTGCACATAAGACATGCATGAAAACAGACCAATTCCCAGAAAGCAAAGAGAAAAGCATGAACATCCCCATGCAGTCCACCATACTTGGGAAGTGATCATCATATGTAATTTCATCAGCTGAAGTATCAGTCAAGGTAGTACTTCCTGAAGAGCTTCCATGCAAAGACCTAAAACACCAAGAAGCTTCTCTCGTTTGCCTGAAAATGCACAGTAGTTCTGGCTGTGGACCAATCAAAAGCAGATTCAACCAGAACAGCGTAGCGCAGCACACCAAAATGGGTTTAGACGTGAGTTGGGTGAATTGAAACCAAAAAGTGAAATACTCAAGAAACTGAAAAAGAGGATGCTTAACTTAATTTTGGCAGCTCTGTGAAGAAACAGGGCATGGGTTTAATTCTCTGGGGCTGAAGATGCCAGTGATCCAGGGTCAATGTCCCAGCTTCTAAACTAGTGATGCTTGCATGTCCAGTTACACGTGCTGTGATATGCTTTAGCACCACCCTCCCTCTCTCAATAAACAGCTTGTGCCAAGTCTAAACTAACTGTAATGTAAAGGAATATAATGCAAGATGTCACATCTGAGAGAGGATTCTAAAACTGAACAGTAAGGGAAGGAGATCAATCAAGCACAAAATTAAAAGTCTTATGACACACTTGTCCTCGGTGTTTGCCAATAAGTTAGTTTTCAGTAACTCTTCATGCAGCACTTGGACTTAAGCAGCAACCTGCTCAGCATGTAATTTTGGAGTGCAGCCTAAAACATCAAGTCAGGTGATACCTAAAGGGATTGCAAATACCCATCTCGCAGCTCTGATTTCCAGTCTGCAGACAATTTTCAGTGTCTGCAACTTTTAGTGCTGCAACACTTTGGTATGTTCAGACAGAAAATTTTGTCAGTACTTCATCAATGCTAAGATATTTACTCTACAAGAAGAGCCTTCTCCTACACTCAGCTGTCCCCAAGTTAAAATTTCAATCTTTCTTTAACACATCTGAATTAACTGACATCAAACATCAAAGACAGGATTTAGGATGTACTGCATATCTGAAAAGCACTGAAAAAGGTCAAAGCAATTGCACTTTCTACCTTGCAAATTTAACTTATCACTTAGAGGATGATTTAAAAAACTAAAAAAAACCAACATAGTATTCCATAGGTTTATTTACATCTATGTACACAGGTCGATATATTTAGGATACAAAAACAAGTTTAAGAAGGATAGAATTAAACTTTCAACTTTGGCATTTCTTGCAAGTTAGCAAACCACATTATACATTAGATTTCATTCAAGTATCATCAAGTACAACTAAATGAGATGTTAAGAACAATATTCTGATTATCACAATAAACTTAAGAGAAAAGTACTCATTTATTCTTATCCTAGTTGTTTGTGCCCTCTGGTGGAAGTACATTTATTAGGACCACACCAAGGAGGTCACAAGTAACTTGGGAAACAATGGGAAACAACTTTAATACAGTGCAAGTCTGGCATGAAAAATTCCATATAAGGAAAAAGCTAAAGACCTTAAATTTGTTGAGTATATTACTTGCATGCATTATTGAATGCACACAACAAGTTAGGCAGAGAAAGAGACATAATGGAATACTTAATTTCAAACAGTCCAGTTCTTACCTGATCTAAACTGTCCACAACCCTTGCACACAGGAGGGCTCCTGGTAGGTCAAAGTAATTATCATACAAATAGTATTTACCTGAAAAACAAACAAAAACACAAAATCATCTGTACTTTTTAAATCCATATTGTATAGTTTAATTGCAAATAAAAACACATTTAAATAACATTTACTTGGCTTTCGCTAGTAATAAGCATCACCTATGTCCCAACTTAAGGGCACACGTTAGCTTTTATTCACAGGATCAGAAGTAAGAACCATATTTCTACTTCTGATTCTCACAATTGGCTGCTGACAGGTATTAACTTACACCAAGGCAGTGAGATTTTTTAAAATAAATTTTAAGGTCCTAAAAGTTATTGTGGAAGAGATGGGGAAGAACCACGAGTCTTAAAAGTCAAGGCAGTAACACTCAACTCTTCCAAAATACCAATTTCCCCAGCATTAGAAACACAAAATTTAAGATGTTGTTTCAGAATCATTTGGACAGGTCTTACAGTCTTGTCCTTCGTGCACACATGCTAAAGACAGCACCTTAACCCAATGGGAAGCATGCCCACATTATTCTGTGACAGCCCAAAACAGAACTAAAAGTCAGGTGTGTGCGAATGTTCCTTCCAGACTGAGGTCATGTTCAGCAACTCCTTTCCTGGAGTAAAATAACTTAACAGGCAGTATTTATTTATTTATTTTTGTATTCATGACCTTGTCTGGGCTGTCTCTTACATACACAAGAACACGGATTGACAGTCACAAGAGAGATGAAATGCACTTCTCAATGAAGAAGAAAGGCTTCCTTTGGTCATAAAACAGATGTACCTCTCTTCTACCTCATTGCAAAAAGATTACTTGTAGTTTAGAATAAGGAAGACAAACAAATTTATGACAGCAAAGCGCCTCCATTAAACAGGATAATGCAAATCAATTGAACATTTTGTCTTTAGGTGCATTATTTGCAATTGCTAAGATCAAAGTAAGTTGGAGAGGAAGCACAGCGTGGCTAGCAAAAATGAAAGCCTAATCACAATGCCTTCACAATGTGGCTCCACCTTAAAACCAAGAAACCTTCACCACAGGAGGAGTGGTTGTGCTTCCATATCTGCTCTGTTCATTGCACTTTCACCTAGGCCTCCAGTAATTGCCATCATATTACTGGATATGAGTCAACAATCAAGAAAAACTTAAGATTTACCAAATATATCCTAAATAAGGTTGAGACTACCAACCTAACTACTTCATCAAGAAACAATGTGCCCAACTCTGCAATCAAAACATGCCCGTATTGTCAACTCATTTGTTATTTGTCTTATCGCTGGCAACCTAAATCTAAGTTCAACTACATTTAAGTATTAGAAGTTAAAAATATAAAAACAACCCTTGTGCAAAACACTCACCTATTCCAGGAATTCTCAGCTCAAGTATTTTTAAATACTTGTAGTACAAACTAACACTACGAAACATTGAAAGGGCCAGAGCAATTTCAAAGACCAGGACATTCTAAGGTATAGCTAGCTACCTGAGCGGGAAAGCATTCCACTGACTGCACTAAAATGCTTCCATTCCCTTCTTCCATAAATCTCCAGGATCTCCTCAGATGTCATGCTCCTAGTGCCATGGCTTGCCCTATTTGATGCATTAGTGTGGAAAAAAAAGAAAAAAGAAAAGGTTAAAAACATTCAGAGTACTTCTAGAGCATAGAAATGAATCACAGTTGAATACTGAGGTGCATGTGACTTGATCTTCACTTAGAAACAACTTGATTTACCAATTAGAAGTTTCCTAGGACCTAAGCTTTTATCATATACATTACAATCCTCAATAAAAGCCCTACTTCACAAAGGTCTGGCTGGCTGAGGGCATGGCTGCTGTGCCTCACCTCCTAACACAATCACTCTGTGTTGCTCGAATGTTCTCAATTGTGTGAGGACATTATTCTTGAACTATCAATATACACTGCACAATAAAACACAGAGCAGAAAGCCTATACACTATTCTGAAGCCTGGTAACATTCACAGAATGCAGGGCAGGACTATGAAAAATGCTAGTTTGAGCCCTGAAAGCAGCTATGTTATACAGATGTACGCATGAGCCTTTTCAGGAATTAAAGATCAACAAGCTTGATCATGAAACTGTGGCCCAAAAGAATGTACAGATCCCAGTTTCAAAGGAAATGCTCACAATGATAGGATAAGTAATCTTGTACCACTTCACCCTTTACTACCATATATCCTCTGCTCTTGAATTCTACATGTAGTCCCTTGAAATTCATGGTTCTACTACATGAATTTTTGAATACAAAGCACAGACTCAAGGTTATTTTTTCTCCTATTTCATAGAACCATACAATGGTTTGGGTCAGAAAGGACCTTTAAAGATCACCTAATTCCCACCCCCTGCTATGGGCAAGGACACCTTCAACCACTTCAGTGAAGTCTGGTTTTCCCTAGCATCTTCAAGCTTCTTCTACTAAATGCTACCAAAAAAAGTATAGTCTAGTCTAGTATAGTCTGGAAAAAAAATAAGGGAGAAAGAAGACTGGGTTTGACATACTCCAGATATATTTACTTTTCAAATTTATGATTTAAAATAGCAGTCTTATGTTCAAAAAGAAAAAAAAAAAAGGAGAGAAGAACTAAGGATGTACTGAAGTGATGACTGAAGGGAGAAATTAGCTTTTAGAGGAAAAAAAAGACAATTTTGAAAGCGAATGTGTCAGTTTGTGTTTAATTTACCTAAGGCTATTTAAGTCATATGTTACAAACTTGCAAGAATTTTGAATGTGTATGGTACAAAGATAATAGTGCTGTCATTAACATTAGTCATTTCCACCAACTGAGTCAGGTTACTCAGAATTCAAGAAACACCTTACCCTGGATCTTAGCAGAATTGGACAGAGTATATTGGTAGCCACTGAAAAAGCGAATTTAGTTTCAAAAATCAGAATGCACTCAGTCTTAGATGTTTATTAAAAGTGACATATTATTCCTAGCAGCTAACATGGATATATTAGGAAAATGCTAAGTATATAACATTAAGAGAAACTGAGCATCAAATTACCCGAGAGTATTTAAATTTTTACACAAGTGAATGTATGCTGAAATCAGTATTTTAAATGTTTAACAAAACTGAGAGATGGCTTTCAAGAAGAGGATAAAATGTTAGTGTTTGTTTATCAGTAAGAATGTATAGTCAGTACTACCTCAAAACCGTTCCATCTTCTGCAAGTTTCAGGAAGTTTCCATCTTCAAGGTCCAAAACCAAGCCTTTACAACTACAAATAATTGTATTTTAAGGAAGAAACAAGCAATTAATGTTTTCAGAGGAATGTCTCTCTATATCAGAATAGTGAAATGCAATTACAGAAGCTATACAATAATGGTACTTAAAAGCAGCAAAAATCACAACCCTTCAAATACTTACATGTTTAAACAATGATCTATATATGCTAACCCATATCATTACAGTGAGGGATGGATTTCACTTACATAGCAAATTCCTACTAAAATCCAGTTCCATTGTTCCATGACTTTAGCGTGACTATTCATATAGATACAGCTGGATGGTTAAAGTCCAAACATATACAACTAAGAAATGTGACATTTAAGTCACTTCTCCTATTGAAGATATATGTCTATATCTCTGTGTGTGTATACATATATATAATACACACACATTCTTTTTGGTTGCAGTTCCTCTGCTTACTATTACCAGGTGGGTAACACTAATATTAAGGGAGAGAGGGGTAGATCATTCTCAATGAGGCAACTGAATATCTAAGGAGCATGTGAAGCAGAGGCATTGCCATGCTAGCCAGCACTCACTACAGGGTAAAGGGTACACACTGTAGGAGAGCTGTACCACAAGAATTCCTAACTCTCCTAGTACCTTACAGAAAAAAATGAATTTATGTTAGCTTAGATTGTTTGGAAGATGAGATCAGAGTTCATTACCTAGTGTAATAATGAATAAAAAAAAAAAGAGAAAAAAGAATGGAAAAGTAATTCTGTCTTCATTCTGTGTTACAAGGCACACAAAAGAGATGCCATGAACAGAGCAAGCAGTCTGCAGCCTTTCACAGATTACACCTGTGTGAGTAGCACCAACATGCTGCTACCAACACCATGGGCTTGCAGGTCCACACTAACAAATCCCCAGCTCCAATAAGGGATTAAGGCTGAGATACCTATATCTTCATGCTTCAGAGCCCTCAAAATATGAGAAATACAGATACCCTCCTTATCACTTGAAAGTTGAAATCAGACCTGTTTGGAAACTGTCCAATAACATACTGAAATGTAAGAACAATTAAAAAACACCTGTGCTTCTCCTAAGGGGAAAAATAAACAAACAAAAAAACACGAGATAACCTGGCCTTCAAATCCCCACACCCTTGCTGTGGATAACAACCTGTAAGAGGTGAAATACTGGAGACAAGTGTTCCTACTCAGAGGTCACTGAAGTCAGACCAGGAAATTTTAATTATTAACCATTATAATATTATATAACAATTAAAAATATAATAATAATTAACCATTTTAATCTTTAACATTACAGCTTCGGGCCTACAGTGCCACTCCTACAGTGTTTCTTCCCAGCATGTCACTTTCCCTCATTTTCTCAAAGACTGTTGGGACTATTCTGCCTTACACAAACAAAAACAGCATCCATCAAGAGAAAAAGAAGATATGAATAAATTCTGATGGTTACTGGATTTACCCGTTGAATTGCAGGTAGAAAACAAAGGGGGTATACAAAATCAGTCAGTCTGACCACAAAGCTTGCGTGGAGACAGCTAGAAGAACAAAGCAAGCTTAGATACTCAGTTGTCTCTTCAAACTACGTTAGAAGTATCTCATGGGAAACAGTTGCTCCAACAAGCATTTAAAACTGTAATTTTGGAATTACCTATTGGGCTTGATAATTATAACAACTGTCTAATAAGAGAAGCTGTTTCCAAGCTTTGTAAAAGTTATAGCATAAAGGAAGTTACGAACACAGATTCTGTTATGTTCAACATACTTACCAGAAGTCTAAGCTTTCTGGAGTTAGAGTGAGCAAGCCTTTATCGTAACCCTTCTCCGTTACCAGATACTGGGCAAAACTATCATATATTAGCTAAAGATGAAAAAAAAGGCATTAATTATTTTTATTGAGACCAAAGATACTGTTCCCTAGAAAGCAGAAAGACCTGAGTTTCAGTGCCTCCTAAGCAAAGGCAAATCAGGGCCTTAGGGGCCCTGCCCCACTGCCATAGCAGTGCCCAAGGTTATTTCTGGCTGGCAGGCAAACAACTCAAGATGCTCATGCAGTAGTTTTGGTGCAATTTTTTTTTTTTTTTTAGCATAGCCAAGCGTGAGGTATTCCTACCTTACTTCCCCAGTGCTTCAAGACTGTTGGGAAATCAAGAGAGTAAGCACCTAAGGCTAGTCACTACTTCCCCCTCCCCAACCTTTTTTATTTTTTAAATGTCACCATTCATGACTCAACAAGTGGCTTCTGAACCTATAAACAACTACAGAGAGTGGGCATTTTAAACATGCCTGATGGAACATATCTTGAAGGAAACTGTAAATACAAAGTAAATTATTCATAAGTTTGGAAAGAACACTGTTAAAGCCTAACACAACATTCAGCCATTTAATACAACTCAATTACAAAAGCTGCTCTTGGAATGAGTATGAATAATGCCAGAGAAAGACCGATACAAAGACTGGCACAGAAAGACTAAGAACTAACTGCATCTTCAGCTGTGCCTGCCAGAATTTTTAAGTTTTTGTTTCTCTTCGATAAGGAAGCATGCAGCGTGCATGCGTCAGGCAGCGTCTCTGTGTTGTGAGAAGATGAAGAGTGAACTAAAATGAATGGGTGCTTTTTGTCAGGAAAGATGCCTCTCCATGGGAGGTCAAACCGCCTTAGGAAGCGAAGCGGTTTTTCAAATCAAGATGCACCAAACCTCAGCTATTTAGAAAATGCGACACCTCATCAGCATTTGCTTCTCTATCATGCTCTGATGGATCTTGCCACTAATGTGCAAGTTTAGTCCTGTGCGGGGCAAACCGTACAGCAGGTGAAGGGAGGCAAATGAAAGGGGCTTGAGCAGAAGGACACCCACGAGTACCCATGAACCGGGACAGCTGGGTGGCAAAGTCAACAAAGACGTCAACGGAGGAGGAGGCCTCAGTGGAGGAACCCTCCACGACCAGATGGGGCCCGCTCTGTGCGGGTTAACGGCGCTCAGGCAGGGATGCTGAGCGTTCCCAGGCTCGCCCTTTTGTTGTAAGTAGGAGAAAGTTTGCCAAGGTCGCCTGCCCGAAGTGCCGAGCGCCGCTGACTCTGTCTGCAGCATCTCTGGACTCAGCCGGGGGGCTCTAGCCTCAAGTCAGCACCGCGGCGGGTAGGAAGGCTCTCAAGAGGCACCGCTTCCATGGCACAAGACATGGCTGTGTCCTCGCTCGGGCACAGGCCTGCGGAGGAGGCGGCCAGCCAGCCAGCCCGGCGCTTCCCTGTCTGTTCTCCCTCCAGCTCTCCCCGGGAACACCTCCACCAGCACTGCGGGGCTCCCCCTGCCCACAGCGGGGCTGCCCCGGCCCCGCACCCCGCCGCTCGCCCTTTTGCTCGGGCTCCCAGACGGGGCCGAGCCGCACCGAGCCGAGCCGCACTCACCCGCTCGCTCTGCGGGAGGTGGTAGCGGCAGAGCGTGTGGTCCAGGTCGAAGCCCACCACCTCGCAGTCGGCCAGGGAGAAGTGCTGCTGCATCGCCAAGCCGCCGCCACCACCGCGGGGGGGGGGGTGGAGGAGCAGGAGGAGGAGGAGGAGGAGGAAGAGGAGGAAGAAGAAGGGGCACGGGCGGTGCTTCCTGCGGCGCGGGGCGGTGCGGCCGCAGCACCCCGCCCCTTCCCCGCCCCATCCCCAACCCGGCTCGGTTCAGCCCAGCCCGGCTCGGTGCGGCTCGGCCCGGCCACCTTCACCTGGATGGGGCTTGGCCTCGGGGCGGTCGCGCCCCCCTGGCAGCCCCCGGCAGCAGGGACGGGTGCGGAAAGGCGGAGGCGGGGCCCTTGTGCCGGAGGCGTGTTTGGGCGGCCGGGTTTTAAAAATGCGTTTCCCGCCGATCCTCCGAGGGTTGGAAATAAACATAGGAGCTCTTGCTGGGGCCGGTGGTAGCTACAGCTGGTCAGGACTGCCAGCACAAGTCTGTTAGAGGGGGCTCGGCTGAGAGCTGATGAGCAGCAGGGTGCTACAGCAGGAGTTAGGGCACATTGGTCTGCGGCCAGGCAGCGCCGTGCCCTAAGGGCACTGCTAGAAGGCAAACGGGCAAACTGCTTCTTCACCGGCATCCCGGCAGGGTATAAGCAACACTAGCCAGTAAACACTCAGCTCTGAGGAGAAAAACAACAACAACAACAACAAAAAAACACTTGTGAATTGTGACCATCGTATTTCTTGGCAACTTTGGCAGTCAAAAAGAAACAAACAAAAACACTATAACAATGTAGTCCAGGTAACATAGTCAAAAGGTGTTATGACCTTCCCAACAAATATGACTATTGCAATTTTGTATAGAAGGTTCTCTCTGTAAGGAAATCCCACGTTTGGAGAAAATAAACAGATGAAAGTGGCATAAACTTAATTCTGTTCTCTGTGGCTGAACTTGGATATACCGCCTACATGAGGCCAAGGCTCCGGATGCTTAAATAGCTGGGCTTGAATTTTGTTCACAGATCCTCATTCCTGTCTATAATTCTTTTCACTGTTTAGACCAACAATGTCATCAAAATGCTGTTTTGAGTCACAAAAGAGGAAAAATTCTAGTTCAGTCTACTGCAAGAAAATCTCAATTTTTATTTTTTTATTTTTTATTTTCTGTATGGCTACAAATAGAATTTAAGACCTATTTGAAGTGAGAGAAATTTTAATGAAATATTTCCTTTGCAGGTTGGGTAGGCTGGGGTGCATAACCATAGCAAGAGTGCAGAGATTTGAAAATAGAAGTCCAATATTATGTTTTGATTATATCAAATTATGATACATGTATATATTTGGCAGGACAGCTCAATGATATTATTATTATTATTATTATTATTATTATTATTATTATTATTATTATTCCAAAGCAAAATGCTTTTGAAAATACATTCAAATAGTTGAGTGAGATACAATGTATCTATATATCAAAATTCAGTTTCCTATGCTCAGGTAGGAAATAGACTAGACAGGAAAATGGAAATTAGAAATAAAATTCACTAATGATAATAGTAGGGCAAGATGAACATTTTGAGTGTCAGAGAAGAAAGACAAAGATTGCATAATTTTACCTCAGACCTCAGTATAACAGCCTCTTTCAAAGGAACTCGGAGTCTTTCATAAACATTAATATACTTTCTAATGCTGACGTGTATGTGTATATATGTACTTCATATATTACAAATACTCCATATATTATATATATATAATTCAGTATATATACATAATGATACATACATATTTTATTTATGTTAAATATATATACATATATACTCTAATACATACATGCATATGCATTTACATGTATGTATTAATTCCCTAAATTAACAGGTATGAAGGTGTGAAACCTGAGCATATGGAAAGAGAGGTTCATCCAGTATTTTGCACACAACAGTGATCACAGCCATCAAGATGAAGCAGCACCTTGAGAACTCTGAGTACAAGGTAATTTTTCTTCAAAAAGCTGCTCACTTTAGGAAATACAGAGCAAATTCCTGCTCCACTGAAGTCAATGGTGATAAATTTCTATTGACTTCAGTATGTTCAAGTGTTCATCCACAAGCGTGTCACACTACCCTCACATTAACTCAAAGTTTGCCTGACTTGAAAATTATAACAATACAATCCACTATGGGAATTCTCCTATTCCAGAAGGATTAAAAAAAAAAAAAAGCCTCATGCAGCTTACAAAATTTTGTTTAGATCATAGCTTTCTAAATTTATAATGTAGCTTGCCAAGCCTATAAAATGTTTTATACGAAAATTCACCTCCAAACACTCTTAACACACAGTAGTATTGAAACAATTGGATAGGTAATGAAAATCATATATTCATTGATCGCTGTACTCATTATCAACTAAAAGCAATCACAAACATCCAGATTTTGTGAGTACTGCACAATTATATTAGTAATGAGAAAGTATATGGTAATTTACAACACAAAAGCACTAATCAAATTTAGTCTTAAGTGTCTTACTGTGAGGAACAGAACTCACAAATGGAACAATTCGGCATGTTAAATTTCAGATACTTGAAGCTGAAGATTAAATTAGAATGATGACAACAGAAAATATAGAAGATGTTGGTGAAGAGAATTGGTTTTCATTTCTGGGAAAAGAAAAGGACAAATGAAAAAATATCACTTTCGTCTTCAGCATTCACAGCACCAACCTGATAACAGGAATCTCCCAGCACAGTTTACTTTTAGCTCACAACCCCCAAGGTTTATTTCTTTTTCTGTTTCCTGAAAAGCTTTGCTTTGTCTCACAATTTCTTCCTTTCAGATGAGTCTATTAAATGTCTTGACAGAGCACACCAGCACCTTTCTCAGAACCAGAATGTAGTTGCCTTTAATTGAAATCCCCCCAAATAATTGAACTATCTTTATCTGTTAACAGTATCTTTTCAGGTTACTTTTTCATCTCTGAAGTTTGATGGTACCATGGGATGTCCATATAAGCAAGGCTGAGCTTTGGGGCTACCAGGTCCTAACCCATACTTTAGGTTTCTCCATGGTTAATTTATTTTATTACAGTAATTACTTTTATATTCTAAATATGTGGTAATGATCCATTGGGAAAAGACACAGATCCAAGCCAAACAGTGGAACATCCCATCCTGTCCCACCCAAGGAGACGTAGCTGGTTGGCCTGCAGCTGAGTGCAGCCCAGGCTGGGGCTGGTTGGCCCTCACCAGCGGTGACGGGCAGGGACATGTGTGAGATGTAACCTGATGTGCCTGGTTCTTTTGAACGTGCAGAGGGCATTTTGGCTTTCATCGTGCCTCTTCCTGCTTTCAGCGCAGACGGGGCTCCCACCATTTTGTAGTTTCAGAGGGCAGGGGAATAACATGCTCCAGAGCGTGAAACGAACCAGGCCGACTCCAGTGGCATACATAAAGGCATGAGAACCATGCCAAAATTCCTAAAATTAAAGCTCACCTCACACAATTTTAGGCCTGTGAGCAGACTCCGACATTTCTTTTTTTTTTTTTTGTCCGTAAGGGGGCAGCAGTACAATGCAATGGGACGTCCCTGCCATCAACTTTTAATGATCGTCACATGGGTCTCCTTTATTTTCCTCAAACTTAGGTTTTACTTTCCCAGAGCTATGTAAGCTGAGTTTGTCAGTTGTTTGTTTCTTTTTCTCCCTAAGTATTTGCAGCCAATTGCCTGTTTATGTAAGGGTTATAAAAGTTTAATTAAAAAAGCAAAGGACCTCTCATACTGTGGAAGGGTTCACAACAGTGATACGCAAAAGTAAACAACAATTTGAACAAATGAGGCACTTTTATTTTAGACAAGTAACATATTCTTACACAAAAGTGAAAAACATTCCATAATTGTGTCTGCAGGATAATACTTTCGGAGTAGAATAAGTCAAAACAAAGAGGATTCCATTGGAGGAACAGTCTAGAAGCAGGCCTCTGACTGTTTTTTAGAGTGATGTGTTAATAGACATAGATCTAACAACACTAATTCATTTCAAGGATGTCCTGGTTGTCTAAGAAAAAGAAAACTGTCAAGAATTCATTTGTTTTGAAAAGCAGTCATTAATTATTAGTATTTCTTTAGCAGACCTTTAAATGCTTAGCAAAAGGCTACCTTATTTCCAAGGCCTTTGTGACACATGGGGTGCCAGACAGAGAAGCCTGGGGAATATACTTTACTACTGATCTGGGCTTGAGATTTGATTGAATTCTAGTGTTTTCAGAAGCTTTACTATTTATTGGATTGCTTAGTAGCCTTTTTATATTCCAAAAATATGGGCACTTTAACTTTTTCAGTGGAATCGAGTACATACAGTCTCTAGCATCCTGCTTCAGGTGGGACATCTGACTACCTCCGGCATCTCAGTACTACACTGGTTATATTCTTTGTCTTACTGGAAGTGAGACTGATGCTTCTAAAGAAACAAGATTCCTAAAACTAAAACCATGGGTTTATTAAAAGGTTAAACAGACAGTAATCCACCAGGTGCTCAGAATCTTTCTGTGTACATTGGGGACCTTCAAAAGCCTGCTTATTGTCCTTATGCCCCCTCTCAGATCTTGTAATCTAAGTTAGACTGTTCCCACGCAACATGAAAGAAGGAAATGAAAATCAATAATTTTGTCAGGGTGATTAATAGCCAAGACTGATTGCAATACTCTTAGTGACTATATTCTTGAAAATTCTGAGTAGTTTTCCAGAGATACTTAGAAAGATTTTTCTTTTTGAGCTGGATGGATGCTACATCTAGTCAAAAGAAATTGTACTGAAAATATACAGTTTTTAGCAACTGTGCTTCCAAAGTATGTACTTCACAGCAAGATGACTATGCAGCTGCTATGATATGTGGGACATTGTCCTATTTCTTCTATGTTTTGTTGCAACATACCATTATTTTATTTTTTTGTAGTTTTAAGCATAAAATTCGGAGTAGGACTTCTAAGTTCTCTGTGCTCATTTCCCTTTCATTCATGGTGTAGTCATGTGCAGATAGCTTAATCTCTTATGGCTTCATTTTCTTCATGAGTGAAATTGGACGAAGTCTAGTTCAGACATCCTGAGGATTTTTAAATTGTTCAAGTACATTGCAGACGTGGTTCAAGCCTGATACTTTTGCTAATGATTGCATAAAAGAAAAATCTGATGCATTTCACAGCCTGCATCAAAGGACAGAGCTATTGAACAGCCAGTGGTAAATGCCACAACTGTAAATTACAGATTTAAAGATAATAGAACTAGGAAAGACCTAAAAACAGTCGATTTAAAGATAATAAAACTAGGAAAGACCTAAAAACAGTCATCTTCTTGTCTTGGGGCAGGATCAATCAGACTACAAACATCCCTAATAGTCAATTGTCTAACTTCTTAAAAAGGAGCAAAGAGTCACTGAGGCAATTTCTTCCAGCCTTTAACAATCTTTACACACAGAATGCTATGTTTTCTTCCCCATTCCATCTGTGTAAAAATTAAGTCTCTCTTGCTCTATTGCACCTTTTTTGTTACATCTTGTCCTATTCCTAACAGATATGAGAACCATATAATTGTGCACCAACCTTTCCTCTACCTAAAGACTGTAAGTATATGTTTTCCTACAATCTCTATTTGTCTAGTTCTTTGAGGCCTTTAAAGGCTGAGGAGTTTTGTATCTTTCATTCTCAAAGTGGATGATATTTATTCATTGTCAAATTGGTCCCTTTTTTTTTTTTTCTCCTCTGGAACACAAAATCAAAAACTAAACACATTGCTCCAGTTTAGTACTTACTAGAGCTGTAGTAATGAACCCACATTAATTTAACAGAGCAGTCTGTGTAAAATAATACATAAGTTAGTTAATTCATTACAACCATCATCACATTAAGCTTTTCAAGATTAAACTCTAACCTATCACTGTGATGAGTAGGAAGGTCTTTTTTTCTTCTTTTTTATTTTTATTTTTTTCATTTTTATTAATAAGTCATCTTTATTAAGGAGTGATTGATCTTCTATTTAAGAAAGATTTTCTTCTGCATGTGTTCATTACTGGACACTGAGAGTGATGTTCATACTGGACACTGAGAGTGATGTTCCTTGGAGCTGTAATAACAAAATGCTAATAGTAATGCTTAAAAATCTCAAATGTAAGAGCTTTTTTTAAATATAAATTGAATTTGATATTTACTGTTCTGCTTCTGCCTCTAGAGGGTGTCTAGTAATGATCTGATAAAAGGATAAAAAGGTATGTTGGATGTTGATAAGAAGGCTAAGTAAAGGATCTAGAAGAGTATATTTTAAAACTAAATATACACTAAGTCTCAAAAAGATTCCATTATATTGATGTGACTTTTAAATTATTTTTAGTCTGATTTTATGTAAGTCTGTGTCATCTCACGGGAAATGAGGAAAAAATTATGTTCAGATTTACCTACATTGTGTTGAGCCTCATGCTATTCTCAGAGAGAGGGGGAATTCTGATAATGTTTAAAGCTCTGCAAACAAAGAGAGACAAATACGAATTCGGGAAGTTTTGTCCCAGAAGGTAAATTGTTTTGTCTACAGCAACAAACACCTGTAACGCAAGTGCTAAAATTGACCATCACTAGGGATGCTTACTTCCTATTCCCTTTCCTTGAGCTTACAGAAACAATGTCTTCCATGCTGGGTAATGTCTTTTGTACAGCATCTTACTACACACCTGTCAAAGACGGAATACTGCAGAGAGAGAAAAGGTAGGAAAATATATAAAGAAGATATAAGGAGAGAGGGAGAGAAGAATGCAGAAACAAAAGGAAAGAAGTAAGATTTTTTTTTCAAATTGTATCATTATATTTGCAAAACTTTATATTTTGAGCAAACAGAAAACTGAGACCAGACTGAGGCCTTGAGGCCCAAACATAGTAGAGAAATAACTTCACATACTATATCTTTACTTTTACTAAAAGACTATTCTAAACATAAGTCAAAACCTGTTACAAAAAAAGATGGCAAATGAAGTAAGGGTGAAAGATGAACTTTAACCAATGAGAATATTGTCACTGACTTCAGAATATGAAAAAACAACAACAAAACACACCAAGAAAATGAAATAAATTTTAAGGTTTCTTATACTGGATCAAATGCAGAAATGCAGCTCCTAAATGCTGTCATTTGTGGACCTTCAGTTTGTACCTCTGCTTCTTAAGGTGGATAGTTAAGATAACCATTTTCAAATCAATTGTGCCTTTGGCCAATGACTATGGTGTTTAGGATTGTTTTCTGAGTCTAACAAATGCCCTGGCTGCTGCCTCCCAACATCGATTTGAAGTAAAAAAAAAAACAAAAACCAACAGGATTATAAACTTCTTTTCTGCTTGCCCTTTACTTTTTATATAAAAAGATATAGGTGCACATCCTGAGGTTTCTGAGGTACTCTGATCTAGTGTGGAAGATGGATGGATGGTGCACAGGGTTCATTTTGGAAAACCATAGGAACTTCTTATAGATTCAGCCCTTTTCCTGGAGAGAGATTTTAGCTGTATAAAATCCCAGTGTATGCACGATCTACAGTAGTGTGGAAGGATAAGTGCAGTTTATCTAGCAGGAATAATAAAAGAAAAATTAATAGCTAGTATTTTTCTTTTGTGTTTACATTTAATATTTCAGTCATTTAAAGTAATGTAGAAGTTGTGTTCCTTTATGTGGTATAAGAATATATTCTAATGGTAATTTTTAGCTGTTTGTAAGGCACTGCCTTTCTCACTTGCAGAGGTCAGGAGAGGCTGCTGATTTTATTTTTGGAAAAAAAAAAACACTTTCTCATTCACAGGTGAAATGATGTGTGCAGTACTTTAATACATTATTCCTTTCCATCCATCCCTCTTTGGACTTCTCTGTTTCTCTTGATGCAGTTCCAATATCTAAAGATGAAGATGGTAAGTCATGCTCATAAGTCATCTGTGGCATAGCATACAGACATTGATAGAGTTATGTCAGAAATGATCTAAACTCATGATAAAATCACCATAAATATATACACTTCTTTATTTAAAAACTGTCCATAACAGGATCAGTTTTGGAATACATTTACTTTAAAGAATGGTAGAGAAATATTCACTGATAGTTCTTTGTCATTCACTTACCATATTTTTTCCCACCCAGAGACAGATTTGGAAAGTATTGTATTTTTCATGCCTTCGAAAACTACTATGTGGATTTATTCAGAAAGGCTGCTTCAAAGAAACCAAATTAACTTAATTTTTTAACACTGTAGACTGTATATCATTTAAAATAATGTAGAATAAAATGAAAAATAATGGCTCAGGTCTGGTCCCATTTAAGATAATGGCAACACTCGCATTACGTTTAAGCAGAGTGAAATCTGATTGAACAAATAGAGAAAGTCTCTATTTTGTCACTCTTTGACAGAGTCTTATTCCTCTGTGTTCATTTGTTGTCAGATGTAGGCTGTTTTAGGCCGCAATTCAACTAATAAATAAGCAACCCTCATCACCAAAGCACTTGAAAATGTACTTTTAATGGTTTCTGGAGTAGAGATGGATTACCGGATCAGTCTTATGAAAACAAATAGCCAGAGTTTTCTCATTAGAAATGCGAAAGATTTAAGGTTCAAAAATACAGACTCAAATATAACTCTATATCTTTGTAGATCTATGGTTTGAGATAATATACAAAACCAGGAACATGATTAATCAATAAAAGTAAACAATTTTGTCAAGAGTAAGATTACACACGTGATTTATTTTCATTGAAAAGAATGGCAATTTGCAAATTACAGAAACAAAATGGACGTGCCGATTAAAAGGATTATGAAAAAGCTACCAAGTAGTGGTAAATGGAAAGGAATGTTGCTAAAAAGACAGCTGTAATAAAAAATCACTGTGCTTCATTTCTATTTGTTGCTTTAAAAAAAAAAAAAAAACACACAAAGCAACACTACTTTAAAATATTTAATAATTTAAATTCTTTACCAAGCATAGATTCAGAGCAGTATGCATTAGCTATTCATCTGATTTCTTTAAAGTTCATGTTATTTTAATATTTTACTTTGCTGGAAAATTCAACTTGCTTTATCATCATGCATTAGAAAGTTTTTCTAAGAGACATACATTATGGCATTATGACAAATATTGAGATTAATACATATTAATGTAACAGCATAATTAATGACTAGAAAAAGATTATACCATGTAGAAAGTGATGCTATGAACAGTTTCATACATTATTTAATTATGACTTTATGAATTTATGACATTTTATATCTTAATTCTTTGGTTTTCCATGTGGAGTTTTTTCTGTTTACAGAATTTGAAACAATTGCAGAAAGAAATATGTGTTTCTGTTATGATCTTGTATTATTAATAAGTCAAAACACTCTCTTTTTCAATTTCTTATTTGAACCTATTCATATTTCTTAACAAAACTGTTGGTTGATATTGCCTTGGAATATTCATTTTCCACAGGAGAGAGTACAATTCTGACTGTAATTCTTCTCTGCATGGCATAGGGGAATTGTGTTAAACATCATGTATCATCGGTACCAAAGCCTGGTACTCAGTGATATTCACTGCCTGTCTCTAAAATATGGAGCTGCATATTTATGAGTTTCAGGAGGGTTCTTTTTTTCTAAATCTGCAAGGTAAGATGTATTCTACCAATAGTTCCTTACAGAGCACATACAATTCAATAAACATAGAAATATCTGTAATGAAAACTTATAAAAAATAGTTTTTGAAACCATGGAATACAAATAAAAATTCTATCAAAACGAGACTTTTGAAATGTCATGGATTCGAGTGTGATCTGTACTTATTTAATACGACTGTCTGATACCTTAATTCTTGCAGAGCAGTACCTTGTTCCAAGAGCACTTCCATTAATGTGGTTCAGGTTAGGTTTGCACTAGGCTTACTAAAACTTATCATATTAGCACATTATTTTTCTGGCCATTCAGGCGACTAAGAGAAATATGTTTCACTACAGTGTTTAATCATGACTGTTATGCAGAATAAACAAGGCCTAAAGAGTATTGACTTAAGTTAATTAGAATTTGATTTAATGGATTTGGAGGACTGCAAATGAATCTTTTATTCAAGGGTGAGATTCCTTGCAAGAGTCTCACTTACATGGGGCTTTGTGAGCAACTTACAGAATATAAAAAAGTAACTCCAGATATCTGTCATCCTCAAACTTACAGCATTAGTGTGGACTTTTTTCTTTAGAGAACAAGGAAATCTTCTTTAACATTAATAGGGAGTTATATAGTTTGATGGGGAAATGTACTGCTTGATTGAAGTTTATGTGATCCTGTCATACACAGATTGTAAACGATCCATCTTTGTTTTAAGGTGTTGCATATTTCAAGAAACTACTTGTAATATTATTTTTTATATTAATATGGGGACCAAAATTCTAAATTTTGGTATCCAAACTGTAAATGTTCCATCTCTGGTCATAATATATTCATCTTTCTCTGTAGTTATTGTTGGTTATAAGAATGAGGTGAGACTCTTGTGTCCTTCTCAAAGCATTTCTGCTAATAAAATTCATCAACATATCTCATTAAGTCTTTCACAGTCACTTTACAGCCAGTAGCTTATTTATTTAGACAATTTTTGTCTTGACAGTCAGCTTCCAAAATAAATTAAGTAAATATACAGAGAACCAGTAAGCAATACAGATCTGTTTGGCCTTCTTTTGCAAAAAAGAAAATATAGTGGTATGCAAAGCAAAAGAAATAAATTATACCCAGAAATAGGTGCTGCAAAGATTATTCTGTTAAACTATATGTAATACCAGTGCGAAGGACTTAGGCAATAGTTTATATTGAAAAGCTGCTGAATATACATGATTATCCTCCTGTTCCAAACTGTGACCATGAAAATTAGGATTATGGGATTTTTCAGATTTTACTTTTTTCAGTAAAACCAGCAAGAACATTTTTATTATATATACATTTTTTTCTCACCTGTGATATATAGTCTCTAAAGCATGAAAAGTATTGCTTTATTTTCAGAAATGCAGAGAATCCTCAATAAAGTCGTGAGGGTGCGAACAAAGGCATTTGCACAGCCAGCGCTCCAGTGTGGCCACCAAAGCTCAGCCCATATGTAGGTAGTGAAGCACAGCCCTGCCCCACGCAGCTCTGAGGCTGGGTCAGCAGTTCTCAGAAGCCCCATTATTCTCTCTCTCACTCTCTCTTTCTGGGGGTTTGATTCTGATTAATGAATCCCGTGGCGATTTATAAGAGACTACCCATTTCATAAATAGAACCTGAAGAGTTGGTTGGGAAGAAAGTAATCTGATTTACAGTTAGTGATCTCTTTCAGCAAAAGTCTTCTTGGTCTTGTAAAGGGCCATAAATTGGGAGAGAAGATTAATTTAATGCCAGTGATTATTTGAGATAAGATATATACATATATATACACACAAACGTTTGTAGGTTTAAGCCCCATTCTTCCATGGTTATATATATTTATATAAGTGATCTTGGTGAACACAATGAGATTTCTAATGTGTGTGTATCCAGTACTTGACTGTATTGATCGTGAAAAGAGCAGTGCATGAGATTGTTTCTGTACATGTAGGTATATCCATCGTAATGATGAAACTGTTCTGCCCAGTAAATGTGTGTGCAAATCTTTGCCAGATTAATGCCCATGTTGTCAGAACCATGAAACATTACAGGAAAATCTGTCAAAGATGCTAACTGAAGAAACAGATGATTTAATACATCTTTTCTGTTATTCCCTGGCCTCTCTAAATTTAGATAATTCTTGAAACAAGACTAATGAAGATAGTTTTTTTTTTCAACACACGCCTTTCCTATCTTTGGTTATTGTCCATCAGACTTAAGGAAAGTAAATATCTCTCGGATATCTGTGTTCTTATTGATCTGGGTAGTGATTAATACTTGCTGTGGGGAAAAATCGTATCCTGTCATACTTCATAACTAAATACAATTTTCATAATTTGCAAAACTAATATGCCTTTTTTTTTTTTTTTTTTTTTTTTTTTTTTATCAGGCCCAAAGAGTTCACTACAGATTACTAGGTTTAGTGATCACTTAATATGTATGGTCCTTTCTTCTTTATTCAGTTTCCTTTGCACCATTATGGAAGAGGAGTGAGAAAGCAGTTCCCCATCCCTCTTCAATGCAGATGCACCTGATAAGCTTTCAGTGGAGACTTCTTTCAGTCATCCAGCAGTCCCCACTGCATCGCTCAACTTCTGCCTGTGCCACTGGTCTCATCATTAAAAGGACAGGCTGAGAGACATAGTGAAAAAATTGGTTTTGGTTTGTGTGTTGTTATTATTATTATTATTATTATTATTATTATTATTATTATTTTAAAGCAACAGAAATCAGGAACTCTAAATGGAGCTGATACACATGTGTGAATGGTTTAGGAAGATATCATTTATTCCTGACACCCCTACTCACACGCTCCCCCCCCAGAAAAAATTAAAATTAATGGGAGCCAGTTTCTTTATCACCCGGAAGTTTTGCATCCATGAGTGGGTTTTGTTTGACCTCTTATCTGTAACAGCTGCCTGTTACTGAAATGCCACCGTGTGGTACAGCCAGGCTATCTCCTGTGCTTCCTGCTCATGCTTAGCATTACGTGTCCCTGAGGCTGGTGATTTCCAGCTGTTATAAAGCTAGGGCTGCAGTGCTGGGATGTGGCAGACGGCTCCCCATGCTGCTTTGCCTCAGCAGTATCCAGACTCCTATGCTCTGTCTGCATACCAGTTTATGGGTGCTTTGGAAAAGGGAACATAGTGGCTAGATTAGTTTCCATTGGATTGCTCTCTGGCTGGAAAAAAAATAATAATTTTATACTTTGTTGGTATAATTAACCAACCACCTAGAGCAATTCCTTGGCAAGAGACTTTATTTCCTTAAAATGCAGAATAAGGACTGAAGTATTTTCTTTCTTTCTTGTAAGAAGTGCTAAATGCAGCTTAAAAAAAAAAAAAAAACACAAACAAAAAAAACAAAAACACAGTGGGTGTGTAAGAGTGCAGAAGCAGCAGGTGTGCTCCAGGTGAGGGCGTCTGCTGGCTCTGGGCAGACAGAGGCTTCCCCTGTGAACAGAAGCCCATGCAGACCAGGAAACAAAAAGAAATAATCAGGCTGTTCACGTCGGAGGCTGAGGAAACAGGCAGGTCAGCTCAGTTAATCATTGCCAAGATAAATTTTACCAAGGTTCACTGCTAATCATATGACAGTTTGAGATGAGAAAACCCCACCCTGAGCAGTAAGAACTGAGAATACTCCCCCTGCTCCGGATTAGGTTTCCTGAATTTTTTTTTTTTTTTTTTTTTGCTACTGGAGAGGAGGACTCACTCTCTCCTGCTATCCCAAGAGTTCAGCCCAGAGGCAGTTTCTGTGCTGCTTTCCTGTTCCGAGGAGGAAGTGAAAAATTCCCTCCACATCTGCTCTCGCACTTGGATACTCAGGTTTCACTCCTGAATCAGGAGCCGCCTGGAATGAACTCTCAGTGGGGCTCAGAGAGGAGCTTCCAGCTGTGCCAAGAGCTGTTTGATTTTGTGCCAAAGGAGGAAGAAGGAAAGAAATCCTGCAAAGCTCTGAAATACTGATGGGGCAAAAGTTGGTCTAAGGGTATTGCAACTGGGAAAAGCGAAAGAAGAGACGAAGCAGAGCAAGGCACAAGGAAACAGGATGGGAAACATTTGTCGGAAGTACTTCACCTGTTTGAAACCCTGTATCCCTTGCTTATTCTCAGTGAAGGAAGATGAAAAGGAAGACAAAATCGGCCAAACTTTTCCCAACCTTGCTGTGATATACACTGACAACCAGACAAGGGAGGAAGCCAAAGAGAGTGAGAAAAAAAGCAAGCCCTTACCTCCGCTGCCTGGCCAGGATCTGGTGAACATTTGTAACTTTGTGGCACTCTTCAGCTATGAGGCTCGCACAGAGGAAGACTTGAGCTTTCAAGCCGGGGAAAAGCTTGCAGTGCTGGATGCATCCCACGAGGGCTGGTGGTACGCTAGGCTCCTCCTGCCACCAGGGTCAGTCTCTCCTGGCCGCAAGCTCCAGGGCTACATCCCTGCCAACTACATAGCTGCTGACCAGAGCATCGAAGCTGAGCCGTGAGTAGCCCCATAACGTGCGCAACCGTCCCTTTTCTGTTGGGCTAAGTAGGTTTGGAGCAGGCAGTTATGTCAGTGCTTCTCACTGGGTAGTAACCTCAACAGTGAACCTCCAGCGGTCCTACCAGCGATACTGCTAGTCAGTGTGCATGAGGAAAAGGTGAAAGAAAATCAGTTATGAAAGGCAGAGTGTTGAGAGTTCTGTAGTGGTTTAAATAATTTCCCTCTCTGATATACCCTCATGATCTGCTGAAGAAGCATCTGGCAATATCAGGCTGGTTATCACTGTGGTGGTTCGTTATTGTTATTCATATAACAATTATCGTGGGTCAGATGCTTTCCAGATTGTAAGAAGGTATCACTCCAACCCCAAATAGCCTTCAGCCTAACCAGTTGCAGAGTTGTCAATTAGAGTCCAGGAAGCTACCTTTACACTTTCAAATTTTGTTACAGATGATGGGCTAGTCTCTATCAGATAAGATTTATTGTGGTTTTCTCTATTTTTTTTTCTCCTCTGTAAGCAAATCACTACTCAGTACAAATTTAACTAAAGTAGTGCAAAAGGCATAGGTGTGGATATAGCAAAGGAACAGACTGAATTTCTTAGTTTCACAGAGTTTAACTATGCAGGTCATGTTCTTCTGCCCCTTCAAAACATGTCTGATCTTGTTTACCATTCAGAATTGGAGCAGACATCACATAAAATCAGTTACTCGGATCCCTAGTGAGGATGATTAGGGTCTGTGTCAGGCCAGGATGCAGAGTTACTTTTTTGTGCTTCAATCATAGGCAGCATATTCTGCTGAAATAACACTGACTGCTGTTCCTGAAGTGTGTCTTGGCAAAAATTATCAGTGTGGAAAGAGACAGCATAAATGGTGGTAGTCTGTGAATTCATTTTGATTTTAGAGGAATGATATTGCAGCTTTTCAGTTAAATCTCATCTGGATCTGAAACATCTCCAATATGATCTGCCCACTGTACTGCCCAGGGCTAAGAACACCGGCTCAGATATGGTTATACCAGTCTTTTATCAGCTGTAAGATATCTAACATAGGGCAACTATGAGATTCCTCTTTAACCTGAAGACCTTAATTTCCAGAATCTGACCACCTGTTGCTATTTCTGTATTCAGGCAAACAACATTTTCAATGGTTGTGTTCAAAAGAATTCTTCCAGTTGCAGAAATTAATCTGCAGGAAAAACATTTTCTGAACGCAAGAGAAACGGTGATAGATTCTAATTCAAATCATCTTGGCCTTTGCTCTCTTTCAAGAAGTAGTCTTATTACAAGTCCTCTAAGATTGCTGCTTGCTATTAATACTTTGTAAGTAATTTTTCTCAGTTACAAAATCAAGTCTCAGCTCTTAAGCTTCCTCTTATCTTTCTATATATTCAGCATCAGTTGTGTAGTTAACTTTGATAAAGTGCATTTCAGCATGTTTTTTTTTTTCTTGTAATAGAATGAAATGTATTTCCTTATACTCTTTTTTTTTTAAATAACTTTCTCCCTTTATTAATCATGACTAATTTTTTATTTTTGGCAAAATTTTTGTTTGTTTGTTTTAAATTGTTATTTCCCCCAGATTTGTAGAACAGTGGACATGGAGAGCTCTTACAGCTCTCAGATGAAGTCATTCCTCCAAAATGTTTGACAAGTTTTTAATTTCATAATTTTCTGGATAAATATGCCATCTTTTCTCAAATTTCCTTCCTAGTCCGTTGGCCTTAGTGACCTTCAATGAAAAGAGTACAAATCTGCTCCTTGTCAGGTCACACAGACACCCTTTTCTATAGTCATAAAAAAACTCATGTTGGAAAAGGCCTCAGAAGGACATTTGAACCAGTTGCCCCAACTCAAGGCAAAAACAAATTTTGACCAGTCTGCTTAGGGCTATTTACAGTCAAGCTTTTCAATCTGACGGTGATGATTTTTCCTCTTGTATCTGGTTGGAATATTTCTTGCTACAGTTTCCTCCAAGACTTCCATTTCACCCACCCTATACATTTCACACCTCTATTATCCTACTGAAACAATGAGAGCAGCAGTAGTGATGGTGTTTTAAAGAGATAACACTTGCTTTCCCTAAAGTAAAAGAAGGAAGATGAAAAAATTATTATATCGTCTCTTTAATTAAAATTCAATTTTTTAATCACATTCTCCGCCTGAAATTTAAATTTAACTTCTTTCATCTTTCCATTTTGATTTTAATTAACTCTCTCCTTTGGTGTTGGCCAATTGCTTATGGCCATAACGTACATATTTGTGGAAATTCGAAAAGTTTTTATTGTATCTTTCCATCTATTTTACCAGTACTTCATGTTTCCTGCACAGAACTGATAAAGAATGGAAGACTTGCAATCTGTGTCGCATATAAATGTACATTCTCTAGCACCATCTAGCTCCTGTATGTCTGCAGAGAGAATAGATGTTTTAGTTTATTTCTAGAAAGTATTTCCAACTTATTAGATCAAGACAAACTGGCAAACCTGTTCCAGGAAACAGATTTCATGATTATGCAAATGCGTGGGTCACTGTCTCATGCACGTATAGAAATTTGTGAAATTAGTGATTTTTTTTTGCTGTTTTTGAGTCTCGAATTTGTCAACTAATATCCGTAAGAAAGCTAGGCAAAGACACCCATTGTCAGACAATAACAAGCATTCATTTAGTGGTGTGTCTTCATCACACCTAGAGCTCAAGAAGGGGAAGTCCTTAAAAGGCCTTTAGCATCTGAAACTAGCTTATAAAACAAAGGTTCTTTAAAAAGCTACTATTATAATTTTTCCAATCTTCAATTCATCACACGAGTCTTAGTAAGACTTGGAAATAAAACAAACTGGCCATATTCTTTAACAGCTGATTTCAGCATGCTTGTAAATAAACTTTCAAAAAAACATTGATTCTCAATGCATGCATGGATACCCCATAAATTCACTTAAATAAAGGGATATAAGGACATGAAATATTCTATAAATTATGTAATATCTTAGAGAAGACAGGGTCACTATGGAAGTTTAGCCAATATATGTTTGAAAGCTACATGCAGAACTGTTGAATTTTGCTTGCTAATCATTTTAGTTTTGCCTGTAGCCATCAAGATTATTAACAACAAAATATATATAATCCTTTCTAATCAACATTTTGACATGGTCTGTATAGTAGAGCCAGTTAGGGATTGGTAAGTCCGTCCGGTTCTGTATTGTCCATCCTGGCACGAGATAATGCTGAGTGATTATTTATTCCCTGCAAGTGCCACAGCAGACTGTTTTGTCTCTTTGCTGAAGTATCTGTGTTTTTTTTTCAGGGAGAAAGGCTTTTTTTTTGAAATTTTCCTTGGTAAGAAGGAAAATGAAATAAAATAAGACAGAAAAGTGAGGAACTTTGCTTTCTTGTCCTCGTTTAAATAAGCTTTTCTTCCTGGAGGTTTCTTGAACTCCATATAGTATAACTGAGGTAGTGCTGGTAAGATGGATTAATAACTGAAAGAAAGAAAATACAGTATCTCCAGCCTTGTAAAAAAAAAAAAAAACAAAAAAAAAAAAAAAAAAATTGATACTGCTTATAACAAAGAGAATTTTCATGTATTCTTGGCTATCAGAATATTCAAGCAGAAGTGATAAAAATGAGATTTCCTTACTGTGTTGCTTTCCTCTCATTACTGATTTTTTTCTAGCACCTGCAGTGCTCCGTATATGGTCTGAAAAAAAGGCAGATTCAGGCTATGCTGATGATAAATTAGCATTTATAAGAATGCTTAGTTCTTTTCTTCTCTCTGTATCATAGATAGCAGGCAAAATAACAATCCAAACCATTTTTTCTTTTTTAAGCAAATTTGAGTGAGGTCACATCTGGTGCATCCAATGATTTGGAAATGCTTTTTCTTTTTTCCTGGGTCTAGGCACATAATATTTAGCACAAGGGAAGTGAAAAATGCAGCCGGAGGTACAGTCATATGATTTGCCTTGCATTTTTAGCAGAGCATGATCAGAAAGAACAATTTGACCAACACCAAAATAGGAATAAATATATAAATTTCCTTGGCAAGGAGTGTGACCTTACATTCTCTGTGCTCGCTCTGTGCCTGCTATTCTGTGCTATAAACAGGAACCATAGTAACACATTCACCTGCCCTTATTATTGCCACTTGTTTTAACTAAACAAGAAAGCAACATAGTGCAAATTGTTATGGACAACAAATATGGCCAGCTGGACAGTAAATTTTAATGAAGCAAAAATAATGATTAAAAAAGAAAACAAAACTGTTGGAGCGACATGAATTCTTTTCTAGAGGAAGGGTAGAGCGTACTTAGAGGGGGCTCTCGTCTGCCATCCTGGTGGACCTGTTGGCTCTTTATCGAAAGTCAAGTTCATTTCATATGTTCCTCCCAACATTATTGACACAGTACTGCTGTGCTGAGGGAAGTAAATCCACACAAACTCCTAGCTGATTAGGACAAACAAGAGCACTGCAATTACTTGTAACTTTTACTAGTTTCAGAAACGTTCTTTATTTCAGAGAGGTTTCTGGGGTAGGTGTTTCCCAGCTGCTGGAAACCAAGTCCCAGACCTAATCAACAAAATCTCACCAGTCAATTCCATAATGAGCTTTCTGTACAACTCTTTGAAAGCAGAAATGACTTGCAGATTGTTTTGTCAGTCTCCATAGTTCCTTCCTTTCTGTGGCCTGACTCAGCTTTAACTATTTCATGCATTGACTGAGTCTGAGTTACTATACATGAGTAAGAAATTGTTCACTGTGTCAACCTGTTTCAGACTGTCTGAACATTCAGGCTTATGGGGTTCCTTTTGTTCATGTGGGTCATTTTGCAAAGTGGTATTTAGAGCCACAATGGCTAGCAGCTCTTTCAAAAGTGAAACCTTAAATTCTGCTGAATACCTCAGAAATCTGAATTTGATCCACTGTGGTTTCAGTGCTCTCCCACTCTGGTAATTTCTTTCTGTATTACAGCACAAACTCTTGAGGACACCACCAGAACCAACAGTAACCCTTGTACTGAAATGGGCTTGTAATAACCGTTCATTAGCTAGCATGGATGGTTTATATTTCTCATGTTCCTGGAACCTGTCGCATTACATATGAAAGCTATTTTTAACCAATTTTGGTAGAAAAGGATTCTTTATTGCCAATATATATATTTACTGTAAATCACTGAAAAGGCTGTATATGAACTCATAACTGAAAGAGATGGAGGATTTTTTTATTTACTTTATATATGTGCTTGAATATACTTACAGCACGAACTTTTGTGTGTGCACACATACGGACAGTTTATAAGCCTGATACTTTTAAGACCATGTAAAATAGCTGGGTGATACAGGGAGGGTGTGTGGTGCAAAGCCAGGTCATGCGTTTGATCACATTCTTTCACCTTCTGTTCATGGCATCTGAAGTACCTAGCCAGACTTTTGAACTGCCATGAGTGTTTTTGAATGCCTTTCTTGAATTTAAATTATTGAATGCTAAAACAAGACCCTAAATTTACTTAATTAACTTCATTAGTCTTGTCTCAACATTGCCATATTATCTTCAAGCACATCCCAAACATTTTCTTCAGCTCTGCTCATTTCTTAAATATGCAGTGATAAAGTGAAGGAGATGGTTTACAGAACTATGCAAAATGTCAGACTTTGTTAAGTGCCAGCAGTATTTACATGTCCATGTATAATCTAGAAAATGTGTATTGCTGCTCAGAAAGGTGGAAGGAATTCTGGCATCACAGATGAGCACTTTATGCAAACTTGTCTAATTTAGGTCACCTGGCAATGTGGTTTTCTAGATATATAACATTATTTATTCAAACTCTGAGAAATGAAGAAATTCTTTCCTTTCTCAACTTTATATGGAATCAGTATGTAAGTTATATATGATAATTTCTATGCAGTAGTTTCCATTACCATGTAGTGAAAGATTTGACAATGAATGATGTCACAACCAGAAACAATATCCTTAGAGACTTCAGACATGGGCAGTTAGATTTTTTTTTATGACACCATGAAACTGAAATGGCCTTTATGGCACATCTTTGAAAAACGAAGACAACATTCTGGTCAGAATAACTTAACGGTCCTGTCTGAAGTTTTTTCTTCAGATTCAGTAGAAATATGGGTTGTGTGTGCTAACCTAGATTAGTTGTTTGGGAGCGATGTTGGCAGAAACATTGGCCAGGTATTGTACAATAGTTACTATTTCTGCAATAGCTGTCTTTGATGGCTCTCTGCATAGCACAATACAGACCCATGCAGAGCTCAGTCATCTCTGAACAGGTTTAGAAGAGAAGAATAGTAACCAGCAGCTCAGCCAGGCTAAGAAGTCCTAAAGCTGTGCTGGATTTAAACAAACTAGGTCAGGTATCTCTGTGAAGAATTATTTTGTAGCAAGTGAAAAGCACTGTTGGTTATAGAAGACTTTGAGGATTTTTCTTGTGTGTGTAGGAACATAACTGTAATGAAAAGATTAAGTCACAAAACATACAAAATACCCTACGAGGTCAAACCAATGGCCCTTCTAGCCCAGTTACTCTGTTTCAGAAAGGATTTTATGAAAAGTGCACAGGCCTGTCCACTTTCTGTGATATGTTTCCTTTGTACTTCACCAGAGACTGGAACTGTTGTATAAGCAATGTTAGAGGGTACATCACTGCCATGTCTAATTACAGAACTATTGTCAAGTCTGTTTAGCAAAAGCATAGGTGTTGACACTGCACAATTCTTTATTTCTGTTTGGAGACAAAGACTAAGCTATAGAAAAAAAAAAAAAAAAAAAAAAAGCAAAACTCCAAAACCAATCAACCAAACAAAAAACCCTTCTCATCTCTGCAGAAAGTTTTACGTTCCTAAACAATGGTTTAGCTCTTTTTTTTTTTTTCCCAACTGTTGATTGTTCAGTCAGGAGTGACTGAAAAAACCAACAACAAAAAACACCAAGCCACACTCAAAATTAATTAGGCACAAAAAGAAATAGCAGTGCTGTCACAGTCCCTGCGAGATTCACCTGCCTATTCCTTTCCAGGCCACGCTTGCCTGTTCCCATCTATCATAACACCCAAGTCAACCTGGGCTGCAGATGTGAGTTATTTAACTGTGAGCAATTTACTGCTAAATTCATTTCAGATCCTACTGAAGGTGCAGAAGTAAGACCAGAATGTATCCTGTTATTATCTTATAGATGGTATCTTCTAACAAAATCCTTTAGCAGTGGTGTTTTTTGCAAATGTTACAATAAAGATGCAGCCTTCCCATAGCCTAAGTTAGACAATACACAATTTACCTCTCAATTTTCTTTAAAACGGATTAATAAAAAAAAATATGATTGCTTATGTTTCATATGTTTTCCCATAATAAAATATTTTGTTCCTTTTCAAGTCTCACGGGTGGCATTCCTGTCCATGGCAGGGGGGGCGGAACTAGATGATCTTCAAGGTCCCTTCCAACCCAAACCATTCTGTGTTTCATTATACAACTTATTCTATGATTCCAAGTCATGCAAGCAAAATACAAATAGCAAAGAAGTAACATAGTATATTAGGTCATATTTTAAAAAGACAAAATATTATCACATATTTACTGCTACATGTAAGAGATAAAATAATATTCGGTGTTTTCCAAATAGCATTATATGGAGCATATTTGAGGACACTTCTTGTATTAGAACTCAGAAAAAAAAGTGATTAAAATCCTTAGTTAAGAAGCTAACGATTACATTCAGGTTTGCACCTCAAAACTGCATTAGGAAAGCCATAAAAGTAACAGGAAATTAGAATGGAAATTGACATCTTTGCAATTTTCAGTTCTCCAAACATGCTTTGAATTTATCTGGAAATAGTTTCTTCAGAAGATCATATGAAATATTGATGATGAACCCATAGCTTTTATTTATCACTTAAACTAGATAAAAATACATTCCATTTATCCATGCTGGTATGCTAATCTTAATAAAAACTGGAAAAACGGAGCAGCGAATTAATTAAGGGATGGTTTCAGATGGGATTGCACTAATTGACGTTTTCATTATTTCTTTGCAGCTTACTCTATAATCTCTTACGTTATAGGTTTATCTGCAATAACGTTGGTAAGCATTTTCCCTTAGCTTTCTCTCATTAAAGCAGATATATTGCTAGTATCCTGAAAAATAAATAATATTTTTCTTTATTTGTAACACAAGAAATTTTGTGGCACACCTTTTCAAAATGGACCACAAAAGAAGAGGAAAAAAAAATCTGAATCTTACATTTGGTAATTAATATATACCAAGTTTCAGAACTGATGAGAACTCACAAAACTCATTCTTCCTTTTGAAACTACTTATCATTTGAGTTAGTGGAAGCCTCTCTGAAGGTGTGCAGGAGTGTCTCTGCTCCTCTAAGGGTATCTGATCAAAGGAGCCATAAAGAACACACAGATACAAGTCTGACTCACACCTGATAAGGGAGGTGGTGATGACAAATCTCGTCAGCAGCAATGATTGATAAAGATATATAGTGTGCGGGAATGTTTATTTTTTTTCTGTAAGATTATTTGACTGAGCACCTTGCCAAATTGGGATGACAAGGAAATGGAGGGAGACAACAACAACATAAAAAACGACCAATTCGTATTAACAACGACTCAGCCAGAAACAAACCTGGTCAGTCACACCAATTGATGGGCTATCAAGAAACTGAGGGCAAACTGAGACTTTGCAGTTGTTGAGGTGCAAACCTGGGGTCCGGGAGGCTATTGAAGGCAGCACCCTGTCTGTGGCCATCTGAGTGGCTGGCCATGTCTGTGTCCTCTGCATATGTCCATGCCCCCCGTGTGTATATGTGTCTGGGATGTGTGCTCAACTTTGCTACTGGTTGAACCTGCAAATAGGAAAGCAGCAGGTGCATCCATGGACTAGTGCTGAGGGCGGAGGCAGCTATCCCTAACTTCCCTAACAGCCTCCTTTACCCTTACTCCAAAAAAAAGAGCCTTGACTATGTTCCTTTTATTTTATGCTTTTCCCAAACTCCAACAGATTTCCAAAAGTTTAGAAGTGTGTATGTATTCTCAGTCTCTAACACAGATGAATCAGTTAGATTTTCTACCTTTCTGACATGGTGCTGTGATCTCTTACAAAATAAGCTGTATGTGTGGGTCTTGTGATGATAGTGCACACATTTTCACAGATGTGCTAGCCTTACTTCTGGAAGTCAAAGGTGTCTTTAGTGTGTCACCCTACCCATCTGTCATCCTGAAAAGGTTACCCTAAAATCTGGGAGACTGCTTTGTTAAGAAATTTGTGACGATGTGAAAGAGACACTATGTTAGGGTAATGTTTTTAAAGTAAAAGAGAATAGATTTAAGTTAGATATAAGGAAGAAATTCTTTACTGTGAAGTTAGATACTGGAACAGGTTGCTCAGAGGAGTTGTGGATGCCCCCTCCCTCAATGTAATCAAGGTCAAGTTGGATGGGACTTTGAGCAATTTGGTCTAATGGAAGGTGACCAGGATGACCATTGAAACCAGATGATCTTTAAGGTCCCTTCTAACCCAAACCATTCTGTGATTTTATATCCCTTGGCTTGTGGTCATTTTAGGGTTCCTGGCAGCACAATCCTTTTCTGATTACCCCTGGAGACAGAGTGAGACAGTGGAGGTCATTCTCCAGTGAAAGGTGACCTGAGAGAGGGCACAAGTCTGCTCAGACAAGTCTGCTTCTGGCAATAGGCTGAGGAAGTATGTGCCTGTGCCAAGAGAGCTCTTCACAAAAAGCAGTGGAAAGATCTTAAACACTAGCATCCTGTACAGCCATGTGGGGCTTTTTGTTCCTGAGGGCTTCTATATTACTTCTGAGCCAAAGTGAATTTCCTTGTAAAAGAAGAAAATAATTTTTCAGGAATGATTTTCTCAAGAAAATCAATTCAGTGCTTTTGGAAGCTGTAATGGTTTAAGTGAACACATGATTGAAAAATTTCTTGTACTTTTGAGCTTCCCTTAATGTTAAATCAATTGATGTTAGTAGTGCACTTTGCACCATGTTAACATTAAGGCTACCTCAAGGTTTCAATTTTGTTCACCAGATGTTATGAATAGTAGAGCTCTTGCTACTTTTAAAGTACATTTTAACAGTAGATCAGTACTTTTGTTCAGGTATATGTTAACAAATGTGTAGAGATACTAGCATTGATGCAAGATTTTACAATACTCTTTTGAAAACTCTATGCAGCCGAAATAGGGCCTAAGGAACACATTTTATTTTTTATTTTTATTTTTATTTTTTTTTATTAAGGTGATTGAATGGCTATATTTCACACAAAAAGGCCCAAAGCGCTTCCCATTAAAGCTGATGGTAGCCTTTCATTTACTACAAAGACAAGTGTTTTCAAACAAGTTTTAAATGCAATGAAGTCCTTACCCAGGTACAAAACCACCATTGGGAACAAACTGTGATACACTAATTGACTTTAGACACTTAAATTGAAGAAATACCAATGATTTACATAATTAAAACACAGCAAAAAAGTAATATATCACTTTCATCTTCAATTTATTTTCACATATAGAAGCACTTCAGAGCAGATTAGATGCAGATGAACAATATTCCGAACAATGTGTGGAACTGTTGAAATGAATTACTCAATAGTGAATAATCTCTGGATGAGATTTATTTATGGAGATTAACTCAAATTAATTCTATCAGGCTGTGATTTGATTGCTATTTTATTATCTTTTGCTCCTATTGTACAATGAAGCTAGAATTGGGTGAGCTATGCTGATTTGCAGAGCCCATGGACTTGGCCTTGCAATACTATCCCTACAGGAGAAATAGTTGCTTCCCAGCCATCATTGACCCAACGATGTGATGGTTTGTTGTCTTGAAGGCTCTGTTTCAGAGCCACCACGTTTTTTTTTGATACATCTGCACCTTTCCCCAAGTGGCACCCTTCCCAGTGGGAACCTTGGGGAAAAAGGGGCAGTGCTATCAGCATGGAGGGTGTGAGTGTGGTGGTGTTCACTTCGGAAATTTGAATGGACTCAGATGTGGGGCAGAGAGGGGGCACGGCCTCTCCCCTCTCTGGTCAGCCTGCATTTGGGGGATGTCACCTGAGTGTGCCATTCACCTGAGCACGCTGGCCCTGGTGAGGCATGCCAAGGACTGGGGAGAGAAGCTGCTGTGCAAAGCTGCAGGCCCCAACCAGAAGGACGCTTGTAGGTATATAACTAACGAACAGACAGGGTTCACCACAGAGCCTTTGGCAGGGTTGCTGGGGTCCATCAACTATGAAAACACGGGGAAACCTGGAGCACATGCCTGATCCACAGACTTTGAAATATATTCTGGATCCCTCCATTTTCTGCTGCCCCGAGAAAGAACCTGCCTTTCCTGTGGGCTCTCCCATGTGAGGCATGAGCACCATGCTCCAGTCTCTGTTTTGGTTTGCTCCCTACGTCAGTCTCAGGGCAAATTCAACAATGTGTTGTTGAACACAATCAACTGTTATTATCAAGAAATGAAAAATCAACATAATACTATGCGTAATCTCTTTTAACAGAATCACGCGGCAATGCAGTTATGCCCTATTGCAGTACTTACTGAAAAGGTGTAAACCCAATGTGTCATGGACTCTTGTAGACTAATGCCTGACTAATCTTTTTATTTATGTTTACAAGACAATAAATTTGTTCTGTACTGTAAGAGGAAATGCCAATCTCTGTGGTGGATTTTACCACACTCGCTCACTGTTGAACATTACCTTATCCAAACAATCCCACGCAGTGTCTTACTGTAAAAGTCCCTAAAGCTCTGACAGGCCTTTTCTTTAGGGCATAGCTTATTATAACCAATAAAAACAGTGGAGTAACGCAAAACAAAGCTATTTCTTAGACACAACAGACTTCAGGGGCCCAGGGTCCTTCTTTAAGACACATCTGCTGCCCTTCTCTCACATGAACAAATAATATTCTCCTGCAGCTTCTTCAGCTGGGCTCCCCAGTCATTTGTTAGTGCAACCTGGGGACCCTTTCAGCTCTCAGGCATACATGAGGTCAATCTGTCTGGGTAGGTGGATGTTTCACACGTTTAATAGGGTTGTGTTGTGGTCAATGGGCTCATATAAGGTAAGCTATTGTTCAATGTTACAGTCAGGTTTTCAGCAGGTAATGAAATTGATATTTTATTTATTTATTTATTTATTTATTTATTTATTTGGAGAGGTACTACATAACGTAAATGTGGTGAATCTGGCCCTTGAATCTTGAAGTATAAAATTTTTTTCTGTTCATAACCTGCAATTTCCTATCTCACTAAAAATAAATAGTAGCAAAGTTTCTGCCCGCTTTTGATGGTAGTTCATGTACTTTCAGTTCCAAAAGGATTGCCTGTGTTGTAACCATGTTACACTATTCAAATTATGTTAAGTAAGCATCTATGCATGGTGTATGTTCCAGCAAAATAGTGATTATAGTATGTTACAGAATGAGGTTCAAATTGCATCGTTTTAACTAAAGATGCTCTGGATCATGGATGAGTGTATCACTTATGTCTTAGTGCTCACATCTATAACCAAACCAACATGGGAAGAGAAAAAGGGGAAATGGCTCCCTTCTCCTGAAGAAAGAAGCAGCAATGTTTCTCATTTTATTTGTTTACCTTTATTTTTGCCCCTAAGAAAAAAAAAAAAAAAGAATCTTTCATTTTAATTTTGTATCAAATTAAACTGAAGAAAATATAGGGTATTGTTTAGTTGTATCTTGTTTCAAGATAACTTAATACTTTCTCAACAAAATTAAAAATAAATGTTTATATACTTTGATAGAAACTCCATTTGAAAACAGAAGAAACAACTTTAAATATGAAAATTATTCAATTTGAGTGTATTTACCACATAAGAAAATAAGCTATAATATTTTGTTTTGAAAATATATACAGAAATAGAAGTAGAGAAGTATAACTTCATTTGATTTCCTTTTTTTTTTTTTTCCCTTCTATATCTCTTCAGTTATCACCTCTTTCATTCTGCCATCTCACCAGTGAAAATCTCTCAAGTCTACCATAAATTTAGTATTTATGGTAAAATGCCAACCTATCAGCTATAATCTGTTGACAAGAACATTAGCAAAATGTTATCCAAAAGCTCAGAGCAAAATGGGATATGTTACTTTCCAAAAGCATGTGTTTCTCATTGTGCTCATTAAAGAAAAATCACAACATTGATCTCAAAATGTGGAAAGCACAGTGGGACTTATACTGCATTGCTCCACAGACCATCACATACAGGCAGACTTCTACATACTTGTGTAATACAAAATAATTCTGCACTGTTGGTTTTAATAGAGCTCTGCCACTTGTATAACATGGAAATGAGCCTTTAGTTTTTCAGAACTATTCATATGTTCTGTGTTTTCCCACGTGGAAAGAAAAAACAACTTACTCCACCTGCTGTCATTGTGAAAAGACTCAGGAGAATCCGGTCCAATACAGTGCATGCAGATGGTCTTCATTTAACTTTTGATAAGTTATTCAGCAACAAGGACCTAAGCGATATACGTGACTCAGATCTTTACATATGAAGCAAGTGCATTGTGGTTGTGTAAGGTTAAACGTGCTGCCTTACGTAATCCACCCTGAAAACCAGAATTTCTAGTTTCACTTGGAGTTTCACTAGTTTATGATTATGGCAAATAAGTAATCAGAACGGAGCTGTGTCACTGTATAGGTACACTTTAAATGCATTTTTATTTCAATATTGTCTAAATTAGATACTTTCTGCAGCATGATAAGATTTTAATTGATTTCCTTATATAGATTGTAGAAGGCTGTTGTTACCAACACATTTTTTTTAAGTCTTATTCTGACTATCTTGTTTATGACAGTACTTTGGGAAGTAAGGATTAAACCAGTAAATTTAACAGTGACCTCTAGTCAATAAATATACGATGAAAATGCATGGTAAAGTATTCTCTTGGCAAGTACAAGTGCAAGTGGTATGATGAAGTTAAGAAAAGGAAAGGGGAAAAGATCTGTAGAGAACACTGCTTAGAGAGCACTGAAACTCTGCTTTCACAGAGTTTCTCTGTGAAACTGAATCCCCAAATAGGACTGAAATCATTGCCAAAAATGTGTGCCCTGCAAAAGCAGAAGCTGGAAACCAGCATTTCATTAGCAGGTACAGTAGCTCAGGCAGCAGCAGGCTATACTCCCTGGGCATGAAATGAAGTCCTTAGTTTTGTCATGTCTTTAACTTCTCTTCATCACTGTCTGTTAGCTCTGACTTTCTCCTTTCTCTTCTTCCATCTCCTTGATGATATTGTACGGTTCTTTCTGCTTTGAATTCTTAATATCCCGCTTCCCCTGTCCATCCTGCATTGTCTTATACTTTGTTTTATATCCTTCCTCTTAAATTTTGTCTTTGTACCATGCATCCTTCAGTATCTGAAAATAAATAACAGTGAGGAATACATGGTATTAAAAACAATCCCAGGCAAGCCTGTAGAAGGCAGAAAGGAAGAAGGGCTTTACATCCAAAGAAGCTGAAACAGCCTGAGGTTTTCCAGCCTCTGCACAGTCGGTCTGAAAGCCTTAGAATAATCCTGGATATTTCAGTGTGTAGATTCTTGTGCCATGTCTGTGAAAGCTTACGTTTTTGAACACACTTATGAAAGGAATCTTTTGCAAGTTTTAATCATCATGGCTTAGTTAGACTACATATTTTTCTGTTTTTTCCATCTCCATCATTGGGTTCACTGTAGACTCTAAAGGGAAGATTGAAGCAGCCAGTGCCCCTCTGCCATGCTCCACTTCATACATGCAGTTCATCACTTGTAAAGCACATCTGTTTCTTAGCTGTGTTATATCTTGGAAGGCTCTGATCTTTGCAGAAATGTCTGCTAATTTCTTAAAATATAAGCTCTTGGGGAAATGGTATTACTTCATTAGTCTTATAATTAAGACAGCATAATATTTTCTATCAGAAGGGCTTGTTTAGTTGCTTGCAAGTTTTCCAGGCTTTACATGATTGGATGTAAATTTTCCAGGGCTAATACCAGGCATGGGCTATCATTTTCCTCCCTGAAAGTAAAAAATATGGCTCAGAACAGTATGAGAAATCCTTCATTGATGTACTTTGGAAGAAGGGCTTGAGATTTCATAGGGGAGACAGGTATACTGCCAATGATACCAAACTGGGAAGTGCTGTTGACTCCCTGGAGGGACAAGAAGCCCTGCAGAGGGATCTACATAAGCTGAAGTATTGGGCAGTGAGCAATGGCATGAAGTTCAGCAAAGGAAAATGCTGGGTCAGTGCATGTTCTGCACCTGGGTTGGAGTAGTGCCAGACACAGGCACAGGCTGGGAGAGGAGTGCCTGGGGAGCAGCTCAGCAGAAAGGGACTGGGGGTGCTGGTGACAGCAGGCTCAGCGTGAGCCAGCAGCATGCCCTGGCAGCCAGAGGGCAAATGGCACTGAGAGGTGCATTAAGCACAGCACAGCCAGCCAGTCAAAAGAGGTGATGCTCCTGTTATATTTAGTGCTGGTGCAGCCTCACCTTGCACATTGTGAGTGGTTCCGGGCTCCACAATATAAAAAAGATGTTAAGGTCCTTGAAAGCATCCAGAGGAGGGCAACAAAGCCAGTAACAGGGCGTGAAGGCATGTCCTGTGAAGAGAGGCTGAGGGCATTTGGGTTGTCTGCTCTGGAGAAGAGGAGGCCGAGAGGCGACCTCGTTGCTCTCTGCAACTCCCTGAGCAGGGGAAGCTGGGGGGGGGGGAGGTGTTGGCCTCTGCTCCCTGGTCACTGATGACAGGACGTGAGGGAACAACACAAAGCTGCACCAGGGGAGGGTCAGGCTGGGCGTTAGGGAAAATTTCTGTACCATGAGGATGGACAAACACTGCAACAGGCACCTGCTAGGGAGGTGGTTGATGCCCCACTTTGGTTAGCCCTGAAGCGGTCAGGCAGTTAGACTCGATGATCTTTGAAGGTCCCTTCCAACTGAATTTACTCTACTCTACTCTACTCTACTCTACTCTACATTAAGGTCTTACATGCTGTCTAAGAAAACTATGGTGCAAACTGACCAAGCCTTTGAAAATAAAATTGCCCTTTATATGTTGTAACCAAGCAGAGTTATTAGAATTTGACACTCTCTAGATGTTTTTGATATCCTGGGAAAGCCCAGAAAGTGCTTGGAGCCTTCTCAGCACAGAGAGAACGCGCTGGGGGTACCCTTAGTAGACTTCTGTCCCAGCTTCTGCGCTGATGTTTATCCACAACAGACTGCAAACCTGGCATGGATTAAAAGCTGGCTCAGCTGCACTGTTTATCCTGCTCAGATAACAGGAGGGAACAGTGGCACATGCAAGCCTGTTCAGGTTTCCATGTGCTGAGTAAGGGCAGCGATCACAGGATGGTCATATGATGAAAGGAATTAAATAAGACCCCAGAGGATCTCTCTGTCTCTCTTTCTCTTTCGCTTTCCACATATCTCTCCTTGTCCTATGTGAAACAATTCCTGAAGTTAACAGACATTGTTCTCTGAATAAACTACTACATATAGTACAATGCCAAATGCCCTGAAAGGTAGGCCCTAGGCTTTTCAAGCTGGATGTCCAAAATTAGTAGAGAATATTTATGATGATCTCCTATTGCCTTAGTCCCTTTCTGTGTTGTTTCTCCACTGTAAAATAGTTTACAAACAAAAGTGCCACAAAAAGAACTTTACGAATATTTGTAAAGCATTCGGATATTATAATCATGAGCACTATAATAGAGGCTTCTAGGAAATTAGCCATTCATGTAATTTTATAACTTGTATTGAGAGCAGAGACTAAATGTACAGTAGATAAACTCTATCTATGCAATGACAAAACAAAAAGCAGGGTAACTATTCATTGAGCAGCACTCATATTCACACTGTAGGAAGCAGTAGATGTGGCCATGTAATTAAAGATGGTATCAGAGTGGGTCTTCCTGAAAGTGGCTGAATTGATGCCAGGAAAGCTATATTAATATTACCAACTCTTTACTTCAGAGTTCTTGACTTTGCGGCTACAGCTTTCTCTGAATGTAGATGTTGAGGCACTTAAAATATAAAATTTACAGACCACTGAAGCTTTTCTTTATTTGTTTTAGCTATTGTATGAACTTTCTGCATTACAGAAGAAACTGAGATATATTTGTTTTCACTGTATATAATAGCTGTTTTTCTTTATCTTCATCCAAGGCTTTTGCTCTAATTGCAGTAATTCTTTGCTCTTCTTAGTTCAAAAAATCTTTCATTCTCCTCATAGTTTAGCACTACAGATACAATTAACACAATACAGTTAACCTACTGGGGGGCCAGCTAACCTGTTTATCACCATCATTTCTTTTGTAATGGAGACTTCAGGACAAGAACCACAGGAACCACAACAAACCTTCCCAGTTCCTGGGATTTAGTGTTCTCATGGGATTTACTGTAACATGAGAGTGTAAATTCCAGTTGCAAGAATTTATGACAAATGAGAAGTGATAATCCAGGATAGGATCATGCTGTCCATTTTAATATCTTTAGTGTTTTTGAAAATCAGTTTCACATGACTGATTTCCTGCTATTTTTTCTGTTATGTCTTCACCCATTTTGAATGAGCTTGCCATGTAGTCCTCAATGATCTTTTCTCCCCTTTCCTCCTCCCCATTCCTCTTGTAGTAGTCACAATGTCTATATGTGGCTATACCTTACTTCTGACTCAGCCCTCTGGATTTTGTCCTTTAGCTGGGCATTCACAAAATTCAGAGTATGTCACATACCTCTGCCTTTAGCCTTATTTTACCTCCAGTCCTGTGATTTGAATGAAAAACTGAAATAATCCCACCTTATCCCAGCCACAGCTAGTTATTAAAGCACATTCAACTACGTCAGATATGAGATGTGGAGATGATTCTGACTTTGGTCCTGTGCATGTTCAATCTAGGTGAAGTAGAGAGAAAAGTGGGAAGTTTTACTCTGATGAGCCTAAATGATAATGGGTGCCGTAGTCTGAACTTTCACATCATTTTCTGTTCTGGTCTTCAGTACAGCTAACCAAAGAACATTGAAGGTTCTGGTGAAATTTCCACGAAGGCTAAGGAAGATGGCTTGGTGTTTGGCTTGGTGATGAAGATCTTAGCAACATCTCAAATAGGGATGGCACACTGAGTCCTTAATTATGAGCTTAGAATTGCTATTGAATGGGTTTGCAAAGGGGCTGCCCAGGGGGAGGTTATGCTGCCAAAAAATTTCTCCAGTAACAAATTTTTCGCCTCAGATGTGGTTGGGAATCTTTGGCTATGGTTCCTCCAATGCAAAAGCAAGCAGTAGAATTAGGGGAAAGACAAGTGCTAGAGTTGGAGGGAGGTGGCACAGGGGCCATTCAAAGAAGGTGAAGGCTGCAGAAAGATTTGTCTCCTTAGGACATTTTCATCTGACCCATGCCAAGGAGTCCCTCTCCAGAGGGACTTGGCCCATGCCTAATGTGAGAGGTAGGAGAGACAAAGCCCAGAGGTCCAGTATGAGTGGGGCTGCTATGGGACTGCTCAAGGCAGGGATAGCCTCTAGAAAGACACGTTCCCTAATAAATAAGATATGTTCTCTGAGAAGTATTTTGAAGCTTATTCCTGGGGTTCATTGTCTAATACTCAAATAAGACCTAGGGCTATCCCATGCCTAAGGCTGTGCTTGAGGGCCAGGTTAGGGTTAGGGGGGATGCGTTACCCCCAGTGTTAGTGGGGCTGCAAGGGGCTGCTGAAGGAGGGGTAGACTGCCAAATGAATTCTCCCTTGAGAGTTTTCTCACCTAGTCCATGGATGAGGGAGTCTGAGGGTTTCAGCCCATGTCTAAAACTGGGTTAAAAGTGCAGCAAATCTCAGAGCTGTAGTGTGGGTGGGACAGTGGAAAGGGGCTACCAAAGGATGGTTGAATATGCCAAATCTTTGTTTCCAGACTGCTTATTCATTTGATGTGACTGAGGCTCTTTGACAGAGGCCAGTCCATGCCTAGGGTTGGGATTAGGAGTGAGATTAATCCTATAACTCCAGTGTGACTGTGACTGCTAAGGGAGATTGAAGCTGCAGAAAGACTTGTCCCCTGAGAGATTTTTCAGGGTGGTGGCCCATGACTGGGGGTCTTTGGGCTAAGCCTCAGACCATGTCTAGGGTGAGCATTAAAATTGAATTAGTTTTAAGGTTAGCAGAGTGACAAACTCTAGAGCTCCAGTTTGAATAAAGCTGAACAGGTCTGTTTGAGAAAAGTCGAGTCTGCAGAAGGACTTGTCTCCTAAGAAGTGTTTTGTCTGGCCCATGACTGTTTATCTTTGGCTAAGGCTCAGCCCACATCTTGCATTAGAGTCAGGTGAGACAGATCCTAGAGCATTAGTTGTAATGGGACAGTAAAGGGGCTTTGAAAAGGCTCAGCTAGATGTGGTTGAGGCTGCAAAAAAAATTGCTTCATGTCTTCTTCATACAGGCTATGACAGGAGGTCTTGGATAAAGCTGGTACCATGCATATGGTTAGCGTATGTGTTAGGGTTAGGGATTTAAGAGAGACCAAGCATAGAGCACCAGTGTAAGGGAAGCAAAGGAGCTGGTCAAGGAGTGGTAGGCTGCCAAAAAACATTTCCACAGAGAGCTTTTTCACCTGGGCTGGTAATTCTTTTTTTTTGGGCTTAGTTTTGGGGGTTGGATAGAGTTAATTTCAGGAGACAGAAGGAGTCTGTAGTTCCCAGTTGGGATCCTCTGTCAAATCTGCTCTCTCTACCTCAAATGAATGCATTGCACCGAAGGCAGAGACATGATCAGAATGAGATATTGCTTTAATGGTAAGGAACTGAAATGTGGTGGGACCACTCTCATGACTGGAGTGCTGCAATGACTGGCTATAGGCTCTTCAGAAGGGACAGGCAGCACAGAAGGAGTGGTGGCGTGGCTCTCTATATTAGAGAGTGTTTTGTTGTGGAACTTGAGGCTGGGAATAATAAGGTTGAGTCCCTATGGGTTAGGATCAGCGGGAAGGCCAACAAGGCAAGCGTCCTGGTGGGAGTCTGTTATAGACTGCCAAACCAGGATGAGGAGACAGATGAGGAATTCTACAGGCAGCTGGCAGAAGTTGTGAAATAGCCAGCACTTGTTCTCATGGGGGACTTCAGCTTCCCAGACATATCCTGGATATACAATACAGCCCAGAGAAAGCAGGCTGGGAGGCTTCTGGAGAGCATGGAAGATAGCGTCCTGACGCAGCTGGTTAGTGAGCCTACCAGGGGAGGTGCCCCACTGGACCTTCTGTTCACAAACAGAGAAGGACTGGTGGGAGATTTGGTGGTCAGGAGCTGTCTTGGGCAGAGTGACCACGAAATGGTAGAGTTCTCTATTCTTGGCGAAGTCAGGAGGGGGACCAGTAAAACTGCTGTCTTGGACTTCCAGAGAGCAGACTTTGAGCTGTTCAGGACACTGGTTGGCAGAGTCCCTTGGGAGGAGGTTCTCCCAGAACCAAAAGGGCAGAGGAGTCCAGGAAGGCTGGACACTCTTCAAGAAGGAAATCTTAATGGCTCAGGAGAGATCTGTCCCCACGTGCCCAAAGACAAGATAATGCAGAAGAAGACCAGCCTGGCTGAACAGAGAGTTGTGGCTAGAGCTTAGGAAAAAAAAAAAGGTTTGTGACCTTTGGAAAAGAGGTCGGGCCACTCAGGAGGACTACAAGGATGTTGTAAGGCTGTGCAGGGACAAAATTAGAAAGGCCAAAGCTCATCTGGAGCTCAATCTGGCTACTGCTGTTAAAGATAACAGAAAATGTGTTTATAAATACATAAACACGAAAAGGAGGTCTAAGGAGAATCTCCATCCTTTACTGGATGCGGTGGGAAACTTAGTGACAAGAGATGAGGAAAAGTCTGAGGTGCTTAATGCCTTCTTTGCCTCAGTCTTTAGCAGCAAGACCAGTTGTTCTCTGGATACTCGTACCTTGAGATGGTGGAAGGGGATGGGGAGCAGAATGTGGCCCTCATAATCTGCGAGGAAATGGTTGGCAACCTGCTACAGCACTTGGATGTACGCAAGTCGATGGGGCTGGATGGGATCCAGCTGAGGGTGCTAAGAGAACTGGTGGAAGAACTGGCCAATCCCCTTTCCATCATTTATCAGCAGTCCTGGCTATCAGGGGAGGTCCCAGTCGACGGGCAGCTAGCAAATGTGACGCCCATCTACAAGAAGGGCCGGAGGGTAGACCTGGGAAACTATGGGCCTGTTGGTTTAACCTCAGTCCCAGGGAAGCTCATGGAGCAGATTATCTTGAGTGTCATCATGCAGCACTTGCAGGGCAATCAGGCAATCAGGCCCAGTCAACATGGGTTTATGAAAGGCAGGTCCTGCTTGACGAACCTGATCTCCTTCTATGACAAAGTGATGCGCTTAGCGGATGAGGGAAAGGCTGTCGTGTGGTCTACCTTGACTTCAGTAAGGCTTTTGACACCATTTCCCACAGCATTCTCCTCAAGAAACTAGCTGCTCATGGCTTGGACTGGTGTATGCTTCATTGGGTTAAAAACTGGCTGGATGGCTGGGCCCAAAGAGTTGCGGTGAATGGAGTTAAATCCAGTTGGAGGCTGGTCACTAGTGGAGTCCCCCAGGGCTCAGTATTAGGGCCACTTCTCTTTAATACCTTTATCAATGATCTGGATGAGGAGATTGAGTGCACCCTCAGTAAGTTTGCAGACGACACCCAGTTAGGTGCGTGTGTCAATCTGCTCGAGGGTAGGAAGGCTCTGCAGGAGGATCTGGATAGGCTGGACCGATGGGCTGAGGCTAACTGTATGATGTTCAACAAGGCTAAGTGCCGGGTCCTGCACCTGGGACACAACAACCCCAAGCAGCACTACAGGCTGGGAGATGAGTGGTTAGAAAGCTGCCTGGAAGAGAAGAACCTGGGAGTATTGGTTGATAGTCGGCTGAATATGAGCCAGCAGTGTGTTCAGGTGGCCAAGAAGGCCAACAGCATCCTGGCTTGTATAAGAAACAGTGTGGCCAGCAGGGCTAGGGAAGTGATTGTGCCCCTGTACTCGGCTCTGGTGAGGCCGCACCTCGAGTACTGTGTTCAGTTTTGGGCCCCTTGCTACAAGGACATGGAGGTGCTTGAGCGTGACCAGAGAAGGGCAACGAAGCTGGTGAGGGGTCTGGAGAACAAGTCTTATGAGGAGCGGCTGAGGGAGCTGGGGTTGTTTAGCCTGGAGAAGAGGAGGCTCAGGGGCGACCTTATCGCTCTCTATAGGTACCTTAAAGGAGGCTGTAGCAAGGTGGGGATTGGTCTATTCTCCCATGCTCCCAGTGTTAGGACGAGAGGGAATGGGTTAAAGTTGTGCCAGGGGAGATTTAGGTTGGATATTAGGAAGAACTTCTTTACCAAAAGGGTTGTTAGGCATTGGAATGGACTGCCCAGGGAAGTGGTTGAGTCACCATCCCTGGGGGTCTTTAAAAGACGTTTAGATGTAGCCTTTAGTGATATGGTTTAGTGGAGGTCTTGTTAGTGTTAGGTCAGAGGTTGGACTAGATGGTCTTGGAGGTCTCTTCCAACCTAGATGATTCTGTGATTCTGTGAACAGAATGGAAGGTAAGAAAACCTGCTTTGCGTACTCTTTTTTTGGATGTGGATATTTGTGTTTTTTGTTTTCCCACTGGGGTTTTACCTTCTTCTAGGCATGTTGCCAGACACTGGAAACTCTGCCAGGGATATAGCATTGCAGGCATTTGCCTTCTTATCTTTCTCTGCTTTAGGGATTCTGCCTGTGGCTGTGCAGCATGCAATACCCTTGGACCATGTTACTTTTCCTCTCTTCCACCTTCCAGATTAAAAGTTCTTGTCATATCTTCCTGTTATACGAAAAAAAAAAGTGAAGAAGTAGAACTAACTTTTTTTTTTTTTTTTAACTGATTTGTATGTAGCGAAGCATATGGATACACCAAGCAGAGCCAGGTAGATGGGTGCTGTGGTAATTAGAGAGCAGCGGTTCATTGCACACTGGAAGACAGAGGGCATCTGAGCAAAGAAGGTGGTGGAGCCGAGTAACACCATCAACTTCAGCTAATCTTTTGACTCGGTTTCGATTCAAGCTGGACTGAATGGGTGAGCGTAGGTGACACGATCGTTATTTCTCAAGAACTTGCCCATCAGGAATAACCACCAGCATTCAGCTTGAAGAAGTTTTATAATTTATTTTCCTGGAAGAAAGGGGCTATAGAATAGGAGTGTAGGTATTCGTAGTGATACTGTTAGAGTCAGGAAATGTGCCATTATCTAGTCTGCTATGATCCATGTGTGATCCTGTGGGTTAAAAAACCTACCGGTGGAATCGATCACCAGTAGAGATGGGATCACTACACTCTGAATGACCACAACGTACCTCACTGGTATTCTCATATGGGGGCATCATCTGCACCAAGTAAAGACAGTGCTTGTTATGGGCCTACGTGAAGGTCATCTTTTCTGTCCCTAATGTCTTCCTATATGTTGTGGCCAGAAGTGACCTGGAAGTAGCCTGCAATTGTTAATGAAAGTATTCCTGTGAGTTGTGAATGATGGTGGAAACAACAATGATTTCTGAGGAAGCTGCTAGAAACAATCCCCCAAAAGTATGTTTGACATCCTATAGTGAAAATGGAGAAAGAATGGGATGTTGAACACAGTGCTGGCCAAGATATTAAATGGCGTGCTCCTGCGTCTCACTGACAGAAGTGCAACAACCAGACAGCTCCTGCTAGAAACAGAAATTTATGCCCAAGTCTGAATGCACTCATTTGTGCCATATGATGCACACATCTGGCATTGATAATAATGACCAAAAATGATCTGGCTGCAAGCCGAAGTTCAGAATAAAACTGTGTATGAATCATTGATTCAACAAGCTCCTGAACTGACTAGTGTCAGTGGAAGACACAGATGTCAGAGATACTGCTGGTTAGGTAACCTGGGTAGTGGATGGTGCTTGATGTTTTAGTTTTTCTAAGCAAAAAAAATAAACTGTTTTTCCAACTGTTCTATTTCAAAACCTTCATTTAACTTGGAGCTATAAAAACAAATAGATTTACTAAGGAGAGGGTGTTGTGGTCTGACCTTCCTATCCCACAGAACTATATCTGATGGTGAGCAATTACTTTGATTCATTATTACCCTTAGAGCACTTTTTCTTCTAAAATACATGCCTTTGGATGAAGTAAAATATTAAGCCTTTTGAAGCATAAGCTCAATCACTAGTAATTGAAATAAGCCCTTCACTCTTTATAAAAGGAGTTTAAACTTTCATTTATAATGAAAATAGTACTTTGAATTCAGATGTGCTTTTGTTAAAAAAAGTGAATAGCAAATTAATTTATTTGCTTTGAGGTTAAGGAGATTTTTTTTTTTCTATATTATTATTATTGCAAACCCATATTGGACTAGGAGGCTGTTAAAAGTAGTCTTCACGATATTGTTCTGAAACATACTAGTCACATCATATGAAGTCATGCAAATTAGGGAATACACAATATGTGTCTGCTTTTCTCCCTCTGTAATAATTGCCTCAGTTACACTTGTCTTGTCAAATACTGTTTGTTCTAATTATCTTATTTTGCCAGCAGCATCTTTTTAACTGCTGAATTTGCTTGGAATCAGATGCTCAGTCCTGATGACTGATGATCAGGAAGCACTTCTTTTCTCTGTGGGTGACTGAGGAGTGACACAGGTTGCCCAGACATCCCTGGAGATCTTCAAAAAACACTTGGACATGGTCCTAGGCAAACAGCTGTGGGTGACCCTGCTCTAGCAGGGGGCTGGGGACCAGATGCCTTCCAGAGGTGGCTTCCAACCTCAGCTGTTCTGTGATTCAGTGAATATCAGTTCAAATTCTTTAAAAGCATGTAGTTTACTAGTTTTCAGATGTTATTCTCAAGCATATGTATTTAGAAATTTCACAAAGGTTCTAATTAGCTTTTTACGGCAGATAAATTTTCTTTGGGATTTGAATAGTGTTTAACTATAGTGTACTCTGTCCTCTCATTCCTTTGATGAGAACATCAGTCAAGGATTTGAATGTTTATTGATTACTTTGTTTTCTATAGCATACTTAATGAATTAATTAAATAAATTAGTTGAATTAATAAGCTTACTAATTAAAATTATTACTAGAACATTCCAACTTTTTAATTAGATTTCTTTACTTGCCAAATATTTATCAAGGCCTATTTTATCCAAATCAATGTCAAGTCAGAAGACAGGAATGCAGTCTAGATTATCTGGGTTTCATTTTCTTTTGTTAACAAAGGATACTAGTGTAGGCTAGCACCATCTGTATTTACCTCTTTTTATTTCCTCTTTATTCATACAAAAACATTTATCATTCTGCATGCTTGCTCAGCCAAGGTTTCACCCAATGTTCTGATTTATTTTCTTCATTTCTCTTAATGATTGGAAGCATTATAGATACTAAAGCAATTTGTTGATGACTCCTCCTGTACTTTTCACTAGTAATTGACAAATCAAGTAGCTGAGTAGGCAACTTACATGTTGTGTGATACACTGATTTATCTTAAAAGTTTGCATAATGAGTTTATCTCTGATTAATTTAAAAAGAGTTTGCCTGCGAGTATATGGCACATCTTTGATAACCGTTTATCAACATTTACTTCAAATAAGAGGCAGAGCTAATCTTGGAAAGTACTTTGTATATTTGGTGGATAGAAGCTGAACACCATCCCAGTTGAAAATGCTGACTCATCTCACTCTTATTTCAATTTAATTTACATTCGGCACAAAGCAGCAAGAGAGATAACTAGTACCCTTAGAGAAGGAAACTAAAACTATTGTTTGAACAAGGCTTTGTAAACTACAAGTATTAGTGACAGAGGAAAAGTTTTGCAAATATTTTAATTTTAAGAGAAGTAGCCAGGAGTAGATTTTCACAGAATATCGATGTTCAGATGTTTGCTCTGACTTGAGAGACATATTGGTTCTGTTTTTTGAACAGCAGCAAAGCTGCAAAATTGCCAGTAACTCATTTGAGATACCAAAATGGAAGTGGGATGCGGAAGGCCTTAGCATGGATGGCCTCTTGGAACCCTACTGCATTTCTGTAGCTTTGGGGATTTTTGACTTTTAAGATGTCAGGATTTAGTGCATACCTGTACCTCTGCATTGTTCAAATGATGTCAACTGATTTAGCATCAGTTTCTGTTATGGTAGCATTGGCAAAATTTCCTGGTGAATTTTCCTTGAGACAAAGCCAATCTGCTGCTTTTGAATTTTCATTGCCTTGAAATCAGTAGGACTTTCCATCAGCAATAGAATCCAGATTTCATACAAATGTACAAGCAATATTTAATAACAATAATTTTGTCATGTAGTTTGTAGGGTTTTCTTTTATATTTTTTTCCATGTTATTGGAATTTTAATTAGCATATCACACATTATGTTTTAGTAAATATGCAGCAAGCTTGTAAAACTGAAATTGTCTTTCTAGCATGTTTCACTGACCGGTAAAATTAATAATTTTTATTTGTTTAGATGGTTTTTTGGCCCAATCAAGAGAGCAGATGCTGAGAAACAGCTGTTGTATCCTGGAAACCAGTCAGGAGCCTTCCTAATTCGAGAAAGCGAGAGTCTAAAAGGCGAATACTCCCTTTCAGGTATATTCTAGCTTTTCATCTTAAACTATGTTTAAAATGTTTGTCAGGGTCTGGACATTTACATTTTCATTAAACAGTGGACATGAAAATTAAATTAAAGTTTGTGATAATATGTATTACCCAGGAGATACATAAAGAAATCTTGGCAAGAGTAATTTAGGTTTTTACTAACTTTCATTTTATAGGCTTTGTTTATTACTATGATCAGAACACAAATTAACTTTCTTGTGCTTAGTACTTCTAGTGTTCCAGTTGTCTTGAAACTATTTTCATGTTAAAAATGTCAAAAATACCTTAACTGCTCTTCACTGTGGTGCTGACTTGTACACAAAATAGTAATTAAATGCATCTTAGCAGATGTCAGCAGTTTAAGAAAGTGAGGTGTCTGCTAGAATACAACCACAGGTTTATGCTTACTTGTTGTAAGGGAAAAGTGATGGGAAGATATTCAAAGCTGTTCTTCAGAATCAGCTGTATTTCATTGAAAAGTTACTTGTAAGTGTTGGTAAAAAGTTAGATTTATAATGATGATGATTTTTTGAAATATACTTTCAGTCCATTCTTTGAATCCAAAAGGCTATCAAATAAACACATCATTATTTTATTTATTTGCATACATTTATATGCCATCTTTTTGTGTCATAGACATTTGCCGTAATAGATGCACATGATTATTCATTGGTTATTTTCCATGGACATTTTTTTCAAACCTGTCATACCAGTGTGCATCAAGAATGTAATGTGTCTGAGACAACACCCAAACTTCCTAATGTTCTCTATGTATTTAATTCTATAAGCCAGTAAAGAATCTTGATGTTTGTGAATAAACTTGAAGCTGTCATGTGTGGATTTATGTCAGTAAAAGAAGAGGTGTCTTGTGCATAACCAAGTGCTTTCACATTGAATCCTCTTCTGCCTGGGTGTTCATGTCAGTCATCTTCTCAGTATAACTAAAAAATTCATCAAGCAACTTAATGAACTTCTGAGACATTCTTGGTTTCTCTTTCTGAATCAGAAAGAAAGGGTATGTATATACTTGCACTGTCTTGTAATACGGGAAGGTTACTTTTTATTGCCAAGACACAGAAATATATGTTGCCCATGGAGTGAAATACAGGGAAGTTTATGAAATAAGTATGATATTTACTGTTCTGGGAGAGTTCCTTCCACAGTTTTCAGCTAGCCCTCAAGGAAGTTTGCTTTTGCTAAGAAGCAATGATATGAAAACTAACATCAACAAGGAGTCAGACTGCTCCCAAACTGTGACAGAACTGACCCACTGTATGCACACCCTTTTATTCAAAGATCATACTGTAGCCACAGACTTTTAAAAATGTTTTCCCTTGATGTGCCAACTTATCCCTGTGTTACATGGTTTCAGCTTCCTTCAAGTGTTCTTCATCAGTGAACTGATTTCATCCAAGGACTGGGCTGGACTGATAACAGTAGGGTGTTATGCAGGAAAGGATAGCTATGCCTGTATTACCTGCTTAAAGCTGGCACTTGAATACAAGTTACCTTATTAAAAATCAGTGAAAAATCTTGTGTTTGTGCACCTAAGGGTGGAAATGCAATTTCTTTTTATTATTCCCCAAGAGTAACCGTCTAGAAAAGATTCAAAATCTTAATTCCTTACCCTGCCTCCTGACTAAATCTCTGAGATGAAGGCAGCAGTACCTTATTTACAGTATGAAGTACCACAGAAAAGTCAAAGAGAATGAAAATAGACATTAGTCCTGCATTCATGACAGGATGAGATCATCCTTGCTGCTGTTCATTGTTTTGCTTCCAGATCCTGGGTAGATACTATATGATTTCTTATTTAAAATATTTGAGTCAACTAAGTAAGCCTGTAGCACACTTTTTTTTTTTTTTTTTTTTTACCACAGATTTGTATATAAGCCTAATAGGGAACAGGAGATTTGATGATGGCTTATAACAACAAGATGCAGCCATCCATTTGGATTTCTTCCATGCTGGTTTGTTTGATGACAGAAGAACTGAAGAACATTATATATGTGGAGGCAAGGCTCCAGCTACAGCAGCCAGCCCTCCTTTGAGCACAAATGTGGGTTGACCTCTGAGCATATATGCATGTATGCAAGTGCCATCTCAGATTTATTAAATATTTGTGCTCTCTTAGGCAAAGAAGGAAAATAAACTCTCAAACAATCTTTAGACAGTGAGTATTAATGAAATGATTTACCGCTGCTGCTAGATTTTTTAGCAGCTTCCCAGGCTTGAATCTAATTTGGCCTCAACTTGCTACTTAATCTTGAATAAGCTAAATGTTATTATTGCTTACTGATCAGGCTTGACTGAATGGTGCCTGTTTTGTGTTGTGCAAGCTCTTTGTGTCCAATGTAAGAGTACACATAATGGTCGGGATATTGTATGTCCATAGTCTCATTACTTATGTCTACTTTTGAGAGATCTAGTGCATTCTAATGTAAATGCTGAAGTGGGTTGTAATGTGGGGAGAATTAATTGGAAGGAAGGTTGTTTAGTTCCCCAGATATTATGAAAAATGCGTTTTTTTTTCTGAATCTCTCCTGGAGAGAGAGAGTTCCATCAGGAGTAACGGAACACTCAAAGCAAAGCAATGTTTTCTTGAGGAACAGTGAATCAGGACTATTTCTTTTAGGATGTCTTGGAGAAGTAACCATCTCCCATTTAGAATATATTCTGATTTCTGTTTCCAGCTTTTTCAGTGTAGAAAAAATAGACCCCCAAAATCCCATCATCTGTAGGATTGATTGGATTTTCTCTACTTGCTATTGCTTCTCTGGTTTCACTCCAGAGACGATGATGATAATGGCTAAAAAGTGATAACCTACCTTTCAGAATTAAGGTCTTTCAGAAAGTTTTGTTACTCACTGTCCAGTCTAACATTTTTTTTTCCTTTTTAGTTTTATTTTGCTTAAGAAATAGAAGAGGAGAGAGATTTTTACCCAGGCACACATAAACTGTTAAATTTTATGACTTTCATGGTTGATATCCACACTCATATGGGCAATGTGAAAGAGACTTAATGTTAATGAGAGAGAGAAATGGATCTCTTCAGGATAATAAAAAAAAAAAAAAAGGAAAAGAAAAATGGGAGGTAGGGAGAGGGAAGCAGTAAGCCCTGCCATTCCTTAAAAGGACACTTTTCACTTCTATCTTGCCTTGATGGGAAAATTTGTATTCTGTAAAAAAAGACAAATGAATATTTAAATTAAAAACAAAAAGTGGTGTTCAGAAAGGTTTTTCTCAGCTGCAAATGGTTAAATGGAAAGCATATCAAACTACATAGGGCACTGAGATGTGTTGCTATCATTTTAAAGTGTTTGACATTTTAAAAATAGGTTTTCCCATTTTAAAAATGCACATGTTGTAGACAGATTTTTATGTTGATGACTCCAGCGTCTGGTGTGAAATATATTAAATTTTAAACATGTTGGTGCCATCTTAGACGTTGCCTCTTTCTAATTAAAAGCCATAATTTAGATGTGCTCAGCTTAATTGAGTGTCATTGCCAATGATGGCAGGAGGCTCTCTACTTCCCCCCTTACTGAATAATGGTATCTAAAAGACTTAAATGACAATGCAAATGGTTTGTGTTCTCTTCCTTTTTATTTTTTTTCTTTCTCCCCCCCCCAAAAAAAAAGATTGTGTGGTTCCCACTAGTCCAGATTGGCTTTAGGCCTAGGAAAAATAGGTAATCATTTAAGGCAGCAGACTGATAGGAGTGGCAAAATCATGGCTGTAGCAGAAGACTGATCTCGGGGCAGCCACTGCACACGTCTGTGCTGGTGAGAGTGATCCAAAAAGCCTCCTTCCTTCTGGCCCCACCTGGGACATGGTGACCGGGCACTGCTTTTGGCCTTGAGAAAGGCAGGCTGTGGCCCTGTTGTTAAAATGTCTCTTTTGTCTTCTGGTGAAGGACAGGGGGGAAGTAAGGGCTGGGAACTCCAGGGCTGTTTTAGCTCCTGCTTTCCTTTCCTGCCTACTGCTCTGCACTGTCAGTGCTGGGGGAGGACTGCTGGGAGGAGAGATGCTGCGATGCTGGCAGTGATGATGGCCTAGTGTCTCCATGACTCATTTGGTGAGGATGTTGACTCTGCTACTGTCACCATAAAATTTAGTTTTGCTGCCCTGGGCTGTAGATTACTTTATTCTCATCCTTGGGGTTGCAAAATTTATTTCTGCATGGCCCAGACTTACAAAGATGGGAAGCAGGGAGAGAAGAATGCTTCTCTTAAACTAAACCATGAAGAAATCTAATAGAGAGCTGAGATTCTTTTGGGGGCAAGGAAGTTGAGGAGAAAGCCACTGCAGTCTTCAAACCCAGTAGCTGTCAAGCTGTGTGAAGCTGAAGATGAAATCCTGTCCTGTTCAACAGGCTGATTGGACCTAGGGAAGACTGAAAGCACCAAAAGGTTATGGCTAGATCTTCCCAGAGCAACACGTGCTCTGTGTCGTGCATGGGCAGAGGAGTTGCACCACTCTGCAGCTTTTGTAATTGTGTGGTGCAGCACTCATGCAGCCAGGATCAGCCCCAGGTTACAACTGAACAGTCCCCAGTCAAGCATTGCACCAACCCTCCCCTCATTTGCTTATCACAGGCAAAGGTTCTGTCAAACCAGAAATTTTCTCCAAGTTATCCGCACAACATCCCAGACTCACCTAAAGGGAATAAAGAGCTATGAAATTACCATAAACCAGCAATGTTACCTTACAGGAATAAGAAGCCAATGAAAGTAGTATACAGTAGAATAAACCATCATTTTCCTCCACAGTCTTAAGAACTTTCCCTTTGGTCAGAGATAAGGCATGGTGGATAGACTGCTTTTTCTCATTTATTATTTCCTTGTTCAAGTCTCACTTTTTGGTTGAGGTAAGAAGGTTAGAACAACTGATTGGCAAACACTGTTTGGCGGGTCACAATTTGATGTGAAATTGAGGAATGCAGTCTAACTAACAGCAGAATGCCATGAACCGTGATAAAGTATTTGGTATCTACAAAATCCAGTATAAAATGGATCCTGTCCAGAACACTGACGTAACCATTACTCACAGATTTAGATAACGTAAGGTCAGAAGTTTGCACTAGTGTGGTCTGACGTATATACTGGCAACCATAAAGCTTCATACAAGGCTCCTTTAAGAAATCTGAGCACATCTTTCAAACCAACTCTTACTTTAAGATTAGCTGCAGCTGCATTGTAAGTAATAAATATAATACTGCTAATAATTAAAACAGGTAGTCAAACTACTATCACTTTTGATATAATACTGAGACTGGATTAACTCAGTCATCCTGCTGCCCTTTTATTCAGTGAATCATAAATAGCAATTCATTTGTCCATATGCATTTTACTTGAAACTTTGAAAAAGTCAATATATTTTCAGTCTGTTGTTACTGAATTACTCTTTGCTTCATTTTCCTTTAGCACCATTTTTGAAACATGTATCACAAAAATGTAAATACATTTTATAATTAAGAAAATACTAATTAAATGCGTTAAAATAAAAAGAATGGCATCTGAAAAGCCTGATGTAGTTATCTTTATACTCAGGAGTTATATATATGTATATGTATATATAACTCCTGTAACTCAGGAGTTACAAATATTCTCATTTCTGATCCTCATGCCGAATTGTAGACTGGTAATTCAGCTCTCTAAAAATATTACCTGTGGCAGAAATAAAATCCTTTAACATTTTCAACAGCTCCTAAATGCCCTCTGGTGGCCTAGCATGACAATCGCACAGTACAGCAGAAAAATATTTGATCATACATGATAGCGATTAAGAAGATTTTTATTTTTTATTTTTTATTAGCAAAATGGTGAGAGAAATATACTTTATACAATCTTTGTTATTTGCAAGCAACCAATAACTTGGAATATATTTTTTTCTATGTGCAATATGTAGCTGTCTGTGTATTCTTCTTTTACTCTAACTAATGTGATCAACAATTAAATGCCTAAATAGAGTAGAATAGTTCCACTGGAAGGGACCTACAAAGATCATGCAGTCCAACTGCCTGACCACTTCAGGGCTAACCAAAAGTTACAGCACGTTATTGAGGGCATTGTCCAAACCCCTCTTGAACGCTGATAGGCATGGGGCATCAACCACCTCTCCAGGAAGCCTGTTGCAGTGTTTGACCACCCTCACAGTACAGAAAATTTCCCTAACACCGAGTCTGACCCTCCCCTGGTGCAGCTTTTTGCCTTTCCCTCATGTCCTGCCATCAGTGACCAGGGAGCAGAGGCTGGCACCTCCCTCCCTGCTTCCCCTGCTCAGGAAGTTGCAGAGAGCAAAATTCACGTGAAGTGTTACAGTATCAAGGATCTATCCGCAACAGTAATTCCAGAGGGGAACAATAACAAGCTTGTCAGTAATTAGATATTCAAATACAAAAGGCTGAGGCTGCTTATAGGATGGAAAGATATTTCCATTGAATTAATTACTTAACTAAGAATTGCCACTAGTCAACACACCTAAATTAAATATGTTTAAATATGTTTGCTGGAATTTCAGTCTCTGATTTTTCTCTCTGTTTTCTGTTTTTACGTATTGCTATTTCTGTCTTTTTCCGAAAGGTGGTCCTTCACATTTAGTCCTGCTCCAGTGTGTCTCCCCCTGGCCATTCCTCAAACTCACTGGATGATTCCCGTTTTCTGTTTTGGTTTGATTCTTAATCTCAGTGGCCTCCACAATAATTGAGCAGCCTGTGTCCCATCACCTTGCTCCCACACCAGCTCTAAACGGCAGAAAAAAAGAAAAAGAAAAAGAAAAAGAAAAAGAAAAAGAAAAAGAAAAAGAAAAAGAAAAAGAGAAAAAGAAAAAACCTATCCACACTTTCAAATACTTGTTTCTCACTTAATTTCATTACAGCTTGGTACCATTCCTTGAGCTCTGAGCATTTTTCCACCTGAATCTCCCCATATCAGAAAACCTTCTTCCACTGATGCATGTATCTTCTGTTTGAGATGCAAAACATATATCCTAGTAGTTAAACATCTTCCTTTTTAAGTTGTGTTTTATATGGCCAGGCTTCCTCATTAGCAGCCAAGTTCATTTTATGGCACCGTTAATGTTAGAGCTAACAGCTGAGGCATTGATAGGAGTTAAAACAATTATACTATCCAATGCATTAGGTGAGTGCATTTTTCTCCATCTCTGGTCTGCTGCTGCTTCTCTGTCTAGATCCTGTTTGCAGGGGCCTAGCTTTCCTTCTGGCACTGTCAAGGAGTGCTCTGATGGTCACAGGGAAGGACACTTTGAGTGTCATGAGATGCACCTGAATAACCTACTGGAAGTGAGGAGGTGAAGGTCTTTTTGATTACAAAAGAACAGATAACAATAAAATACATTTCAATGCAAAGGGTAGTCATCAGCTATTCAAAACCAAGCATTATTGTCTTTACTTTTACATATTCCAAGCACACACAAAACTCAATAAAACCCATGGAAAATGTGAGTGCTTTCCAGAAAATCATAGTTTATGGACAATATATTTGCTCTAACATGCCTACCAGTTCAGAAGCTGTTGTTTGGAATGTTTATACTGACAAATGGAATATTAAAAATGGATCAATAGATTACTTTGAATTAAATGTTCCTGGCTGTTTTTGTTGTCCTACAAAAACACACACAGAAAACATTTCATGTTGTGGAAAACATGTACTGCCTCACAGATAATGTCCTTATGTATTGTTGTGTCGATCCATATGGTGGAGGCAAGAATCTCCAAACCTAAAAAGAAAAAAAAGTTAAAGACTGATAGACTGGATATGCTAAGCTACCTAAACAGTGGACTTTGGTTTGAAAGAGATTTTGGATAGTTGGCATTTTTGAAAATAATTTATTTTAAGGTCCTCACAAATACCTTTAGGAATCTAATATCTATTATGCTCATCAAAAGTTGTATTGTACTCTTGCTGTGATACCTGGAAACTTAATATATTTAAATCTTCTTAGTTTTAGATGGTGAGTCTGTGAAGCACTACAGGATCCGAAGTCTGGATAAAGAAGGCTTTTTCCTAAGCAGACAGAAAGTTTTTAAAACTCTGAATGAGTTTGTTTACTATTACAGTAAGAACAGTGATGGCCTTTGCGTGGTGCTTGGAAAACCATGTTTAAAGGTATGTGTGGATAGTACAGTGTGCAACATAGTTTTTGTAAGCTAATTTGTCAGGTGTCAGTCAGAAAGTACTAGCCCCGTAGCTGCTTCCACCATTTCAAAATGGTAATGATCTGCGTATTTTCAGGAATTTTTGGGTAGCAATACAGTTTCATTCTTGAGGCTGATATGTTAATAACAAAATACCATGCCATTTTGAACAAATCATATTGCAGTTGGAGGAGAAAATATGACAAATAGTGATTTCTTAATACCTTTTCGTAATTGTATATGATGATGAAACCTCCAGCTTCATAACTCCAGCTGTGCATAAGTAATTTCTGAGACAAAACCACAAGGTACAGGCAAGCAATACATCACTGTTCAAAAAAGCTTTCTAGGAGGATGACTTCTAAATTTAACTTTTAATGTCAGGATATTTTCTTTAGGATATTTCTTATTTCTAACAAAAAACAAACAAACAAAAACAACCAAGAACTGGGCTCTATTTTGTGTTCTCAGATTATTTAATCATGTTTGTGCTCTCAGGGAACATTTGTATCAGATTCAACTTAACATGATGTAGTTAACAATGACTTGGATATTCAGTTGAAAAAAAAAAAAAGAGAAATCTAAATTAACATAATATTTATTTTCTTTTATCAGGTACAAATTCCTAATACTTTTGATTTGACGTATAAAACTGTTGACCAGTGGGAGATAGACCGAAATTCTTTGATATTCGTTAAAAAATTAGGATCTGGTCAGTTTGGTGAGGTATGGGAAGGACGGTGGAACAATACTACCCCTGTGGCAATCAAAACATTAAAACCAGGTATGTGAATTGCTCTTAATTGCTAATAATGTGAAATGCTGCCAAAGCTGCTGCTTTATTTTTTCAATGGTATTAAAAAGAGACCCTATCAGTATATGCAACCATTCTTAAAATCATTGCACTTAGACATGAAGGCTGGGAAAACTCAAGGTCCAGACAGTCTTTAGTATTTTGAATGACAATTTTATATAGTTTTCTGTTTCTGTGTGAGCTGGACAAATTCTTTTTCAATATCTATATTACATAAAAGGCAACCCCAGCAAGGCCAACTCCTTTGTACAATGTTGCTGGTATGGAATTGAGTGTCTACATTTCATCTGTAGGTGAAGTAATCAATTTAATTCTGGTTTGTCATTGCTAGAATTGTTTCTGGTGACTACATGCTATATTATAAAGACTCTTTTGGAAGACATACTGTGTTAAGCTTGTTGTATTTAAGAAGTACTTTAATCTCAATAATGACTGAATCAATCTTCTTAGGTTTTAATACACAACATTAATATGTTTGCATATAATATAACCTTGTGACTAAAATAGCTTTTGATACTTCTTCTTGATTATTTTTCATTAACTAAATCTGTGCATTTTAAGTTGACAACATAAAACATCTGCCAGCAGATGGCAAGAATCTCATAGAGAAGAAAGGTAGCCTGGATGATATATAAATTTTTTAAAAAGCTAACATTACAGTTTGTTTTTATTAACTGAAAAAACTCAAGTTGGGCATTAATGATCCTGTTTCAGAAAACAAAACAGATTGATATCTTTGGTTCAGAAGAACAACTAAATATGCTTGAGTCCTAGCTGAATTGTCTCCTGAACAGGGAGGCATTTAAGCATGCATTTTAGGGCTATCTTCCATCACAGTATTATTTCTGTTTTGGGACTTGCAAACTGAAAGCAAATAAGAACCTTGTCTTTTTCTTTCTCTTACCCAAAGTAGGAAAACTGTTCAGACGAAAGTTCTTCTGTAAGTCGTGTGAAAGCATACATTTTCAGAGAACTGGCATTTCCATACTGCCTAGTAAACACAGAAACAATCTTGAATTTTCTGTCCATTTCTCTGTCCTAAGATAGAATCCAGCAATCCACCTTTTGTGACAGGGATCCATCAGCCTATTTTTAATGACTTCTGAAACCAGAAGTCTGAACCCTGGTTCTCCTTGTATCTGACCTGAATCTTTCAACCTGAAGTACAAGCAGAATTCTTTGTGTAGATAAGATGTTTTAGTTTTTTTTTTTTTAATTAATTAATTTTTTTTTCCAGATATGACTCTGAAAGGGAGAACAAGTTCAGTTGTGTAAAGACAGGGAGTTATTTCATATTTCTTACATGTTATACCTCTGTTTAAACAATCCAGTATAGTACTTGCCTTTCTTCTCCATAAGGCAAGGCTCTAATTTGTTCATCATAGTTTACTTTCTTTTAATGATTTAAAACAACATCTGGACAAATTTTTTTTATTGCAAAAGACTGAAGGATTCTTCCTAAAGCATGAAATATTTTCAACAATATTTAAAGAAGGAAATTAAAACTGGGATGAAGAACAAGACTCGTCTTAAATTCTTGTGACATTAGGTTTTCTTTTAGAGATTGCCTTATTCCTTCTTCAAGAAAATATGAGGCAATTAGCACTCTAGGAAAAGATTTGTTTCTCATCAAACAAAATAATTAGATTTTGCACAAATTGTAGTGCATGCATTTATACTTATTTCCTTTAGGAGGAAAGTGCAGCTGACATTTATCTGGTATTGCATATGCAAAATGGGAAGCTCTCCTAATCATTTCATCTCCTTTTAATAACTCATTTCAAAACTCTACTTCAGCTTCTCCTGCTGTATAATGGGAACAGTGAATATTGTCAGTTCTCTATGAAACAAACTTCTTTTTAATAATGGACTCAATCAGAACTGGCGATACTACCCAGAAATACATGAAACTTTCATGGGACACTGATGCCAAGTTACAGCTGCAATTTAATAGCTTTCCTTCCTCCCTTCCTTCCTTCCTCCCTTCCTTCCTTCCTTCCTTCCTTCCTTCCTTCCTTCCCTTCTTCCCTTCTTCCCTTCTTCCCTTCTTTCTTCCCTTCTTTCTTCCCTTTTCTTCCCTTCTTTCTTCCCTTCTTTTTTCCTTTCTTTCCCTTCCTTCCTTCCTTCCTTCCTTCCTTCCTTCCTTCCTTCCTTCCTTCCTTCCTTTTTCTTTTCTTTCTTTCTTTTCTTTCTTTCTTTCTTTCTTTCTTTCTTTCTTTCTTTCTTTCTTTCTTTCTTTCTTTCTTTCTTTCTCTTTCTTTCTTTCTTTCTCTTTCTTTCTTTCTTTCTTTCTTTCTTTCTTTCTTTCTTTCTTTCTTTCTTTTTCTTTCTTTCTTTCTTTCCCTTCTTTCTCTCTCTCTCTCTTTTTTTTTCTCTCTTTCTCTTTCTTTCTCCCTCTCTTTTTTTTTTTTTTTTCCCTTGTGTGGCTGCAACAATTGTTGTTGATAAGATGAATATACAAAGAGTTTTTCAAGGAAAGAAAGCAAAAGAAGGCACTGGCATGTGCAGATAGCGCTAAGGTGTTAGCAGTGAGGGACATTCATAAATAAGAATCACAGGGAAAGTGCAAGTATGCAAAGGATCACAGGAATAAATTATGCTTATGAGACAATTTCTCCTGCAGTCCTAGTACCTTGCTGTTTGGCCTGGAAAACCTATGGACATATAGTGGTGCAGTGGCCAATTTCCACTCCGGGCACTCTCTTTCCCAGTTGAAACCCCTTCCAGGTTTCTCTCTCAAGGGAATCAGGGCATAGACATAGGAAAGATATGTTAATAAGAGTAATCGTGACATGGAAACATGCCCTCATTTCCAGGAAAGAGCAGATTAATAAAGTAAAATAATCACATATCAAACAACTTTGAAGAGCATCATACAAATCAGCACATCATAGATTCATGGGCTTGATAGCCAGAAGGGATTTCTGCTAGTTTGAGTATTTTCCTGTTGAGCTTTAATTTGCAGTATAAATCTAGATCATGTATAATCTGAATACTTTGCTATTATATGCCATTACATTTCACCCACCTGATGGATTATTTACATCTAATTAAAATGCAGCTTGCTTTTGACTAGATAATAACTAGACATCTTCTAGTCCTGAGATGGAGGTACAGAGAGAAGTTGCTTCTGCTCTCTTTGACAGTTTGCATCAATTATATATCACAATGACTGTAAGAATGTGGGCATAATTTCTCATCAGGGTTTACCTGCTGTCTTCACTTTAATGTTTGTTATGTCTTTTTCTAATAAAATAAAAGCCTCCTTGTATGCTTTCTTTTCTTTCTTTCTTTCTTTTTTTTTTTTCTTTCTTTTCTGGAGGCACTTAAAAACTGAGTTAAATCAATTTTCAATCACAATTTGCAATCATCTTTAAAATTCCTCAAATAGATTTTCTGGATCTTCTCTAATTTCTATCTATTGCTGCTAAAAGGCTTAAAATGATTGTATTTAGGTAGATGGCCTTCCAACCTGTAAGAATAATTCAACTCCCAGAATTCTGGTGAGGTAGCAATGATGGACTTTTCCCTGAACCAATTCTCACTTGATGGAAATATGTGATTTCTGGCTTATGAGTAATTAGGATACTCATAAATCTGTTTCCATTCCAATCTGGAGCTAGAGCCAATTTTTCAGATATTGCACACAAACTAGAAAATTCACAAGTGTTCCTTTCAGAAGCATTGATGTCTAGCATACTAGCTACATTTTTTTTTCCCTATCTTTAGGCATCTAACATCTTAGATGTATCAGACTTTAATAATTAGTGGGAAGAAATAGGTATTTACATGTCATATGAGTCATACTATAGATTAGAAATCTACATTAGAACCAGGGAATAACATGCTATTAAAGCATGTTTATTTCAATTGATTGCAAAGTCTGGACAACTAACTCAGATCTATTGCCTGAAGTTGGAAGAGGTGAATCCAGCTACCAGCAGCATTTTGTAATTTCCACAGATTTTACAACAGTGACAAAACTAAGAAATATGTTAAGCTGTTGGAGCCTCTGAGGTCTCACAGTGGTGAACCTCTGAGTCCTCTGACCAAGAACTGGAGGGGGACTGGGGTTCCTGAGGAGGTCACAGGAAATGACTGTTCTCTGTTGAACCTGGTGGGATAAACTCCCACTGCCTTCCTGACTATGGAGTATCTGGTTTAATCAGCTTCAGGGGGCTGGGTTTGCAGTTCACTGGCTATGGATGATAAGGTTCCACATACAAACCTCCTGGACAATAAGGTAGATTTTGCAGGAAAAAGAACTCAACCTGAGATGTTTTCAGATTTAATGAACCATCCTTTTTCAACGAGTTCCTGTTTCTGCTAGCAGTTTTTTGTCCATCTCTAAACAGAATAATCAGAACTTCCTCACTAAAAACATCAGAAGATGAGATCTATTGATCCAATATCATTTTTTTTTCCCCTGACTTCTTAGAAACTTTTTTTCAGAGCCAATGGTGGACTGTGGAGCCATTCACAATGTCAAAAATATAGTCTGTGATCCTTAAATTTGTACAAGATTTCTGTTAACCTTGCAGGAAGAGTCACAAGTCTCATCGTTATGCTACAGTCTTTTGATTAAAGTAATAGCAAGTCATGTACAATATCTTCAATGTCTTTAATTAATACAACAATATTTAGAACTTTAGAACTTTTTTTTTTAATCTTAAACTTTTTTTTTTTTTTTTTTACCAGTGTGAGACAGGCTATCATTATGTTAAAATTCATAAATCTTGATCCTTTGGTACCAGCCTTCCATGTCACCTCAGCACTCGCTGGTGTTATATTTAGAGGTTTCAGCTACAGCATTTTTGTCCCCTGGGACAATACCCTCCTTTGTGGAGTATATGGGTGGTCATGTCCTTCCATCTCCTACTTCTATTTGTCTCTTTTCTCTTATCTCCTCTTCCCTTCTCCCTCTTCTTCCCTCATTGTTTCTGGCAATATTAAGTACACCCTTATTATTTTTTCCCCAAACATCCAGTGGAGAATGGCACAGGAAGAAGAGCCTCCAGCAGTTGTAAGGCAGCATATGAGCTATGATTGCTGCTAGATCCCTTCTGCAATAAACAGACAAGGGTTTAATGTCCCCCCTTCTTTGATCTTCTGTGCAATTGTTTATATTGGACTCTACCATATCTAAACTAGGACATGGTCCTGATAAAAAATGTCAGAGGAGCAGGAGGTTTTTTTTTTTTTTTTTTTTTTTTAGGAGTCTCCTGCCAAGGAGAGCTGAACACACTGTTCAGAATATATTCCCAGGTGTATGGTGGAGAGCAGCCAAAGAGCTCCTGCTTTCCTACTTTGTCTGGTGCTCCCTCAGGATACTCATGCTTTGTGATTGATTATGCAGTCACTCTTGATTTAATATTTTCCTATATGTTTTCACAAATTAGCATTCACATTGAAAATTATACTTCTTCAGAGGAGAATCCCCTAAGTACATTTTCAGATGTCTATAAACAAAGTTCTCTTATGCAGTAAACCTAATATAAAAGACAATATTAGCTAGTAACTTTGGAGGGGTGTGACTGAGAACACAATTACATTAGGCTTAGCTGAAAAAATTGAGCAGTGGAGGTTTGTCCACTGCACTATGAAGAACAAATTTTCCATATTGATTATGCAGGTGCATAATCATGAACCACCCTATGTTGAAGAACTGCATTGCATGAGCCGATGGCAGCCTCCTTCAAGCTTCTGGCAGTGAGTTGCTCAAGTGTCTCAGCAGCACATTGAAGACAGTTCAGCAGCGAATAAAAGTTGAAAACACATGAGTATTTCTAGGCCACAACTGACTAAAATATGTGGCATCTAGTCTAGAAGGCACAGAACTATACATCTGTTGATCACTATGGCTATAAGCAAAAACTGTAGTAATGTGATGCCTACATTCAGATAATTGTCTTATTTGTTCATTGGTGTTTGACTCACTCTGCTTTTGAGACATCTGTGACATTTTAGCAGGCAAAAACATAGTGATGGATGGGTGAATGAAAGAAACAAAACGCAAGAACATCTTTGCTTTAAGGAACATCTTCTCTGCCTTTCGAGTTATTGACCCACAATTACCAAAGATGTGTAGGAATCAGAGATAAGAAAATGGTCTAGAAGCCAGCAACTGCTATTTCTGTTCTTTACTCTGCACAACACTGGCTTGTTGTAGGTCCCTGAACCATGCCATTTCATATTTCTGTTTTTATTTTCTCACTGAGACATTGTTTTTTCTATTTAAGTGGAAATCATTACAGCAGGGATTTGCACTTTGTCCTATGCTGAGTGTGATAGATTCTCTAGAACCTGTTCCCTGGGCTAGTTTGCTTCTCCAACTGTCAGCACACATAGAAGACATCTATCATCACCGATTAATCATAGCTGAGAAAGTTCCTTATGCCTATTCAAGTTTACAGATGCACTTGTCATTATCATATTGTAAAGTATCTCCCAAGTTCATCTCTTTGCACTGAAGCTTCCTAAGCAAGATTTGTTTAGGAGGCATTCTCAAAATAGTCTCTGGGTCGGTAGTTATCAGAGGTTTTTGTAATATATTCAGTTCTTCAGTATGTCATGTCTTTAGGCATATGCAGTGTAAAAAGCTTTGCACGCAGGAAATTTTCCCTATTTCCCTGAACAAAGAAAATTTATTCCATTTAGTTTAGTACATAACTTTACAATACATAACTTACAATTCAGTACATAAACTTGCACTAACTTGTAAGTTCACTAGAATGTGATGAAAAACATGCTTGAGGGTTGTTGGATACCTATCATATTCTCCTGGTAGTGTGAATAGTTTACAGTTAGTCTCTTGTGTCACTAAGAACTTGTACTTTTTAATGTTATTTCTTTATTATGTATAAACTTATTCAGAATATCACAATAACACCCAGTGTACTCTCTACATAAGATCACTCTTTATAAACTTATACAGAAGACAAAGTTGCTCTGAAGTACAAGGTTACTTTGAAGTCATTTTTGAAGGTTTATCAGAAGTTGCAAACAAAGTCTATCCAGAGGGGCTTATCAAATATTTAAAGACCACTTACATTTAGGCCAGTGGAAATCAGATAGAAATAACTGACCAAGTGTCTGCCTTGTAATGTGGAGCTTCCTCAATTCTAGAACAACATATTTTCAGAAAGAAAGTAATAAGTGCCTGTTTTAATTAGCCTTAAATTAGAGGTGATTTCTGGCAAAGAAACACATCATAGATTGCACCAAATAAAAATATCCTAGCATTTGGTTCTTAAGGAGTTTGGTCTTACCAAAACATTTCTCGTTCAAAAAAGAAATTAACAAACCCATATTTTCTTCAGGTACTGATCAATCTACTCACAAACTGGTGTCTTGCAAAAGGATACATGTTGTTTGTGTAAAAGCTTATGTTATAGTTGATTTTTGATCAAGCTGTTTCTAACCTACATTGATCTGCTGTTCATATTGTGTTTACCATTTACAGATGAAAACGACTACTTCATTACAAACACATAATTCAATGACAAACTAAAAAAAAAAAAAGTTATTTGAAACTCCATTTGGCATATATTTTATTCATTTCATTTCCATAAGCTTCCCCAGAGAAATATGCTGCAACTTTCTTCCTGCTCCTTTGATTGGTAAAAAGCACATTGTCTTGTTTTGAGATGGCAAGTTTTATTTTGCTTATCGAATTGCTAAAACTTAATCTTAGACAAAAGATTGATAAAGACACTTTTTTTTTTTTTTTTTTTTTTTTTTTAGCAGCCATTTCATTCATTAACTACACTATAAGGGGGAGGGTTGGTCACTGTTTACTGCTTGTGCTATTTAGAGATATAAACTAAGAAAAATGAAGGTTATACAAACTCTTTATGCAGAAAATGCTTATTGATCTTGTCACTAGTTTGTTATTATTACTGTTATTATTATTAATATTTTTAATTAACAGGGTAAAGAAGAATTTGCTGTTATTCATAATAGAATACTTCTCTCTTGATCACTTTATTGGAAGTTGTCATATATGAAAAACGTGTTGCTTGGGTTCAATTTGTAGGAAGAAGTTTATAGCATGATTAAACTGAGAGATTCCTTATAGGCAAAATTTGATGTTGGAAACAAATCAGACTGTCATTTTCTATGGTGTGAAGAAATCCTGTATAATGATCCATAGAGGAAAGGTGGTTTGGTAGACCTCAAGTTAGCAAATACTTTATTCCTTTTAAGATCAACATGTCAAATGTTGGCGATGATGCTAAATCACTCGTCAGGCTTATGCATTTACCTTTAGATGAACAATACCTCACAACTTACAGTTTCTCTTTAGACTTTAGGGTGATTTCCACAACAAATGCATGTATCTTGAAAAGAGTAAGCGAATGGACCGCAGTATTAAATCAGTATCAAAGTAAGCCCAAACCCTAAAAAGATAACTGTAGTGGTTTTTTTTTTTTTGTTTGTTTGTTTTTTTGACTGTTAGAAAAGAAGAATTTGTGTAAAGTTCAGATAAAACTGTAAGGACTGTGCTGCTCTACATAGGAAAAGGACGTAAAGTTATCATTACAGATATATATATATATTTTTTTTCTCCCGAGTGTTATCATTTCTGCTCTATCAGGACCACCTATGAGTCATCTGCTTTTTGTCCAGTTCCTCACTTTCCTCTGACAGTGACAAAAAGGAATGGGTATAGACTGTACCAGCTGAGGAGATACATTATTGGCTGCTATCCATTTATTGATAGCATAGAAATCCATTGCCTTTCACCACCCCTCCTAATGGCATCCTATAAAATATTGTCAAATTGGACCCTGTGGAATTGCCAAGCAAAGTGTTAGAACAACAGTATGAGCACCTATCCCTTGCAATAGTCTTTGCTCTCAGAGGTTGCAGTGTCAAGTGGCTTTTTTCACAATGTCTATCAGCAACATTTTTCAGTCATTTCTATTACATTGATGCAAGGATGTAAAACCGCACATTATTTTTATGTTTTGGGAAATAGGTTGGAGCACTGCTTAGGTGGTAGCATTCATGGTAGGTGTTGAGTGAAGTGGTCCAGGCTGATTTACCAGTTCATTCTGTAGAACAGATTTTCTGGTGGAGTTTTATTGCTGAGGCATTTAGCATACTCACAGCATTTCACTCCATTTAAACATCCATGTTAGGAGCAGAGCCAAGCTCCTAAATGAACCTTGTCTGTTACCTAATGTTAAAGAAAATAAAATAAAGACTCTTACTCTTGCAGGCTTGGTTTCTCAAATGACTCATTCTGCTTACACTAAGAAAAGAGGCTGTTTTTAAACATGGCATAGAACAGATTAGACTTGAATAGTTTTTTTTTTTTTTCAAAAACCTCACTGTAATATTTTCTTAATGAAAATATTTTGATTTGGGAGGAAGCAAATATTTGAGTAGTTGGATAATTTCACATTTGTTTTTACAAGTATTGTTAAATCCATGTTATTTGCCATCATCCTCAAACCTCTGAGAATATCTGATCACTATTGGATCATCCACAGAGAAAACTTTTCATCATTTGTGCATGTTTTTTTTTCCTAATCAATGCCCTATTCAGAAAGTATGAGCTCTAATCCTAACTTTGCCACTGACTTTCACTCCCTGTGCTGTTTCTGCATTGTTTTTTTTTTTTTTTTGACTTAGTTTATATATTGACTCACTGTGTATATGAATAGAACTAGAGATGATAGTATAACCTTATGTAACGAGTAAAAATTTGGGATTATTAGCTGTTAAGATACTTACACATTTAAGGTGGTATAAAATTACTGTTGCATATTCACTCTGAGAATATATGTATTTATTTATATGTATATATTATGTAAACATTATAAATAGTTTTTTGCATTTATGTATATAAAATGCACATATCCATTCCTGACATACTAAAGTGTTTTCAATGCTTTCAAGGTTTGACTGCTGAAGCTGATAACGATAGCACAACATATTCTTATTGTAGCACTATTTTTGTAGGAAAGTCTATGTTCATTATCTAGATACTATTACCTCAGTTTCTGGGTATTTTGTTAACAAGTTGCAACATAATTATTTGCTTAAATTATATCAGTTTACATTCTAGCCTCACTTTTTTTCTGCCTAGGGGAGGCCTGTGGGAGGTTAATCTTAGCCTTTATATTCCTGGGGGCTGGAACACATATGTTCTCTATCCCTGTGCAACTGGCATATTTCACTCATTAACTGTTTATTTCAGCTGCTCTGCCTGTTTTCTCTGGGAACTGTGAAGATTTGAGATGCTAATGTGCTTTGAGAGACAGAAAACAATCTCAGTTATTGCCTTAAGACTGCCAGGCTGGTAGAAAGGTCTTTAATAACCTTAGCTTATGTTTTGTTATATGGTGTTGTTTCAGGTTCAATGGATCCAAAAGACTTTCTGAGGGAAGCACAAATAATGAAGAACTTGAGACATCCAAAGCTTATACAGCTTTATGCTGTTTGTACCTTGGAGGACCCAATTTATATTATTACAGAGCTTATGAAATATGGAAGTCTTCTAGAATACCTTCAAAGTAAGCATACAACTAGAAACTCTTTTCAAGGGGTGCCACAGCTTTCAGTTTAGTAAATATACTAACATAAAAGATAGAATTAAAACACTTGGTTTAATATGAAAGCTGCTTTATTTGTTGTATTTGGGGATGAGAAAAGAGGAAAGAAAGATGTTTATGAACAAATTTGACATGCCAAAGTATCTGAGAAGCAGGAAAGAATCACATTTACAGTTTTGTTCCTGCCTTATGATGACACATATTTTTCCACCAGTTCTATGACTAGATGGGAATGTACACCAACAGAATAAAAAGATAAGCATACCAAAGGACAAGTCATCATATTTGACACAAAATGGAGGCATTTCCACAACAAGTACTTAATAGCTTTAAAATCTATTATCAGGCAAGGATAGTCTTTCACTGTGAATTTGTCCCTTGCCTGTCGCATCAGGTCTTTTATCTCAGCAGCACTTCAAAGTGCTATTCTGAAGACAAATAATAATTAAAAATAAAGTTGTACAGCCTGGAAAAGATTAGCATAATGATTGCTCTGTAAGTTCACCTCAGCTATTGAGAAATGCCTGGTTCTAGTGCTGTTCCTCATTTTCAGTTTAGGAGATGACTGGTATACTAAATGTCTCTAAGGTTGTGATGTTCTCTTAGAATCATAGAATTGTTAAGGTTTGAAAAGACATCTAACCCATTCCAATGCCTAAACAGTCTTTCTGAGAAGAAATTTCTCCCAAAAATCTTCAGACAGATCTTCAAGATCTCAGTAAATGTCTTCTGCCTTCAGCCCGTAAGTCAAAGACCTGTGCAGTACTACGGAAAGTATTTAAGGTGATACACTTCTTCCCCCATCCTCTCTATGGAACAGTTTCTTAAGTGAGGCTCGGTCCAGGGACAATTGCAGCTGAAGAAGTCTCTAGTAGAGGGATGGCCCAGTTAGGAAGCCCCCAGAGAAGCTGCAAGGAAGTTGTGCCAGGTCATCTACAGGTTTGCATGCATTACTAAGTGCTAGTAGTCAGAAGCTGTGAGGCACAAATTTCCTTTAAATACTCATCTTTGGCACCTTTATGTGCAGATTGCTGCTTATCTGACTGAAAGAGCCTGGCATGTCAGAAAATGATTGCTGTGCATGAAAACATTTATTGAATGAGAGAAATAGCTCTGAGAAAGCCAGGATGAATCACAGCTATTGCACAGGTGAAAATTGTCCTCCCTTTGTACAAGGAGTACAATATGTCCAGGACATATCAGCGCTGCAGCCCATGTTTAGATCAGTTGCCAGCATATGCACAGCAGCTGCCCTTGTAGGCATTGCATGCATACAGCCTGATTTGTGCACTAATTCCTGCAGCCTTGCATAAGAGACTATGCAAAGTCCGTTGGTCTCCAGGCAGCTGTCAAAACAACTGTAAAAATGGCCAATGGGAACCTGCTGGTATCTCTCCTTTTCTGATGGCCTATGCACAGGGAGATAAGCAGAACTAAGAGGTGGAGGCAGAGATTCAACTGCTTTGATAGGTATTGGTCAGAGAAGTCACTGCCACCAGTGACAGTAATAAGAAAATAGATTTGAAGCTTGAGTAGAGCTCTCTGTTTGAAAGTGATCTTTATTGGTTGAAGGTCAGTGCATAGCTCCTGATAAGCATTCTTGACACTCAGCTACTTCAAGAAGCAGGAAAACATTTCCAAAAGGCTGCTGTTTCTGTGTATGTTATGAGTAAAAATGGCAAACTGGAAGAGAGGAAAAGTCTGGAGAACGTTCCTTGGTTAAATTCCAATTCTGGAAATGTTTGGTATGTGTTTTCAGTTTTAAGAAGCCCTAATATTTTATGCGTGGTGACTATCACATTTCACCATAATGACAGCAACTGAATTGTGATGGGCACATGAATTCCCTGTGTACCCTGTGAATGTACTTTGGGATACTTCTTGATAAACACTGCTATGCAGAGTTATTGAGCTGCCACCAGTATGACAAAAATGAAACTGAAAACTTTTCTTTGTTATTGGATGTGAATGAAATCATCATAAATGTATGAATGCCTTTATCATTTCTGATAGACCTGGGGCTTTTTCTGGCAGAGACGCAGTCTGGAAATTTGGTGAATTATTTCCAAGGAAATGTTCTCAGCTGGTGAAAGTGCTGTGTATTTACTTATTTATTGTCAAGATTCTGTTGATGTGAATATTTGCCCATATTTCCTAAATGAGATATTGTGATTGATTGCTTAGAACAAGGTGCAGACCTTGAGCTGTCTTTGATATTTCCTCTAATAAATTTTTCATATAAGGGGGATAGTCATGTCAAAAAATATTACTAGGAAAGGGCATAAAAATGCTACATTTTCTTTATAGCATAAAGAATAAGCCATGGGGAAGTTTTGTAAATTCACAAGTAGTGCCTGGTTTTGGATGTGGAAGTTATATTAACTTTGTTTTTTTGTTGTTGTAGTTTTTCCTCCTTTATAACACTTTCAGACAAACTAAAACATGTGCATGCCCAAATATAATGCAGCTGTAAACTCTTCCACCTTGCTCTGGTTTAGACAGATGGGAGCTGGCTCTGTTCTGGAAACCTCTGTAGCAGTACTTCAACAGTGAGGTCAGTTGTGGCCTCCTGCCGTCTGTCAGCCCACATGCTAAAGGCAGTAGGTCAGCCTCTGCTGCAACTCCACTTATAGAGGTGGATCTTGTCCCTGTCCTTTAACATGGTGCACCTGTATGTCCTAGAAGGAATAAAGCACAAGAAGGATTTAGCAGCTCTGACTCCTATTCTGCACTTATGCAGCTCATTACACATGAGGAGTCATCCTTTCTGCCGTGACATTATTGTGTTCTGTCAATTGGAGCAAGCTTGCATCAGGCCAGCCTGGAGCATTGACAGAGCAAGGACAAACCCATGCTCAAGTCGGTCTGTTTCTTTGCATTAACAAGGAGGTAGTTCGCAGTCTGCAGGTGAAGGTGCAGTGTGAAAGGGAACACAAAGAGAGGGTTTTTAAACTGAGTCACATAAGCTATTTTCCAAAACCCAGATACCTATGCAGGTACTTGTACATCTTTAGTTATTTTCTGGTTAAATACAGCATAAGCTTCATTTGTGGATTTATTTTTGCCCAGTAAGATGAATAGTAAATGTTGATGTCTGCCAGTTATCACAACTGCAAAACTTCTGAGTGCTATATTATTCTGTGGCCTGATGATAGATTTTCTTGACGGTTAAGCCATAGATTTTCACAGAGACTGATTTTCCTCTCTCTTTTCTAAAGGTCAAGGAAGCTATTAAACATATGTGTGAGAGAGGAAAAGAATTTCTGAGTCAACAATAAAAATAAATAATCTCAGCAGTAGATTATCATGCCAATGAGTTTAGCCTCAAAAAGGAAGTAGGACAATACATATACAGAGCAAATATAATCATTTAAAATTCATTTCTTTTACCTATTCATCTCAGAACATCCAGATGAGCAGAAAATTCAGGACAAGGAGAGTGCAGCATAGATTAGTAAACAATGGAATTTCACACTTATCGTAAGGGGTGACTGCAAGGGTAGGTCAGATAAAATGCCAGAAATGGAGGAAGCTATGCAAAACAATGCCAAGACACTTTCACTGTGTATCAATTCAAAATAAGTGACAGAAAACTGCCAGCCTAAAATGTTTTATTTAACTCAGAGGCAGTAAGAAAGACGAATCACCATCCTCAATGAGAAAGAACTGCCAATACATGAAGCAGCAAACGCTTAGCTTTTTGATATTGTTAAGATTCTGAAACAGAAAGTTGAAGTCATTCTGAGTATTAGATGCTACAGACATCTAAATATGTTTCAGTGCTGCAGACTTTGGGTGTCAATGCCTGAATATAACACTGATTTGGCGTACCTAGATTACCTTGGGGTATAAATTCTATGCTGAGTTTATCTGTCCTCAAAATGCCATAAAGCCCCTGGATTTGAATTCTAATGTGTCATATCCCAGTAACATCTTATTGGTACCTGTCTTACTATTTATGGCTGCAGGTTTTCATGGACCTGAGGCTTTTTCTTCATTTGTAGAGGCAAGCTGTTCTGTGCAAAGTTATTTTGCTACTTTATTTGAACAGTCAATCTTTGAGAGCAAATCTCTGTTTCTGGAACTAGCTGATCTTACCGTGGTGGGAGTGGCTTAAACATTGCTTCAGAAAGTTCTACAAGAGTAGCAGGCAGCTTGAAAGCAGCTCGAGGAGTCCTTGTGTTGAGTAGCAGCAACAGAGATACCAGCGTGAAGCAGTCAAGTGGACTGTAAAATGAAAATGAGAGTTACACTTGACAGCAGATGGTGTATTTGCTAGTAAGGATCACCAGAGAACAGGCAGCAGGGCTAATTTTGTCCTTTTCCCTCTTTAGTCATCTTTGGCTACATCCAGTGAGTACTGATGTTAACTCTTACTTGCATTTTGGGATGGATTATGCACTTTTCAGAAAGGCAAATATCTGCATTGCTAACAGTAGATAAATGTCTTTTTCTTTAGAATATATCACCGGATCCTTCTAGACCTAGAACAACTGCTGTATTTAGCATCTACTGTTTTCTACAAGATGGGGCAGTCATTATTACTTGGTTATCATGAAACAAGCTCTATGACTTAAAGTAGTGCCGTTCACTAACCTCTGACATTTGTTTGGTCTGTTACTTCATTGCATTGCATGGTTGCCTTGATTTGTGTTGGCTATATAATTAAGTCAACTGTTATTTATATCTGAATACCACAAATATTATATTACTTTTGTCTTTTTCTTTTTAAATAGAGGATGCAGGCTCCAAAATCTTCTTGAAACAACAAGTAGACATGGCTTCTCAGGTGGCTTCTGGGATGGCTTACCTTGAAACCCAGAACTATATCCATCGGGATTTGGCTGCCAGAAATGTTCTTGTTGGTGAACACAGTGTTTACAAAGTGGCGGATTTTGGACTTGCAAGAGTTTTTAAGGTGGGTTGTGAACGGGTAAATTGGCTCTACTTCAGCTCTAGGGGAAAAGGCAGAAGACATCAACTAAGGTATGTCCCGTAACCTCTAAATTAGTGTGTTCAGGCAAAAAAGCAAGTCCACAGATAAAAGAATCCTTAATGCATTTCCTTGTACCCACTACTTGTGTTATCACATGCAAGGTTAGAAGCTGGCCTGTGCCTTTGTGTTAGTCTGAAGATGGCAGCCTGGTGGGAAGATGGCTTCCCACTCAGCCACCAAGGAAGGAAACCTTTGCTTTGCAGCCTTTATTCACAAGACTAGTGTCTGGCACATGAAGAGAGATTGCAGGAATTACGCTCCTGAGCCTGTATGGAAAAGCAGATAAAAATGCATTCACAGCTATTTTCTCCTTTTTTACTTCTCCTTTGTCTCTGTGATGCTTGGGAATGTAGGTAGCAATCATAAAATAATCTTATTCCTCTGCACCAGTAACTGTGGAGTTCATAAAGAGAACTCTCAGATGTTTGAATCTGATGCAGATTTAAGTTCATTGCCATTGCACTCTCTTTTTTTTTTTCTTTTTTTTTTTTTTTTCATCTCTACCCTTGGGAGGTATGGAATGCCAAGTAATGCTGACCAAGATCACCCTAGAAAGAGCTGTGGATTAGAAATGAGATTTCTTACCTCTGAAAAGGATCTGAACAGACTTGGAAAGACTTGATTTAACATATTTTATGGATTCAAAATGTAGCCCATGATTTCTGAGGTCTTACTATTGCTTTTATTGATTTATGCTTTTATGAGAAAGAAAAACAGAGAAGAAAGTCCTCTGGTTCTCATTTACTTTTTCTTTTTAATTCAAGCAGCGTATTGAAGTTCATAGCAGCGTTGGATTTATTACATATACTGAACTGTAAAATAATGGTTTGACAATGGTATCAAGGGGCTTTGAAAGTGCTTTTTGCTTAATTTTAATTCTTCTAGTTATATATAAGATCAGATTGAACATCTTTAACATGAAAAATATATGTTTTTAAATGAAGATTGCTTATAATATGTATTTCTCCTTTTTTCTCACTAAAAAGGGTAATAATTTACAGCTGTTGACATTGCTTGTTAAAATTTAACTTCACTAAAATATTCTTTTATAGAGTCATTTTTGCAGACTTTCTTAGGAATATTCTGTCTCTTGAGTCAAAGTACTAGCATGGTCACATGCAAAGATCCCACATGAGTAGGTGAGAGAAGTGAAATACAGAATGTTAATTAGCATAATCAAATCATTTCTTGCTTCTAGAGATGAGTATTATGGTCAAAATGCCAATTATATCAATGTGTAGATACAAGACATTGTAGATATGTAGACACAAAACATTTGAACCAATAGTTCAAAGCTTTAGGACATCACAGATGAAAAAGATACATTCTAAATTAAACAAACAAACAAATAAAAAAACAACAGAAATTCTTGTATACATTTGCCTGAATTTGCAAGAGGAAAACCTGACCAAGGCTTGGGTGTGGGTGATGTACACTAAACCACATTTAGGAATTAAAGAGAGAATAAGTGTTCACAAAGTTTAGGTGTCCATGCTATAAAACTTTAAGGAAATGTTTCTATGGGTAAGGAAAATTAACTCAAATTTGCAAGCAAATAATTTTTCTTTTTCTATATGTATTTCGTCTTCACTTCACATGAATTAATTGCAGCCACTGTAAGCTAATGTTAATTTGAATCACTTGGAGTTTGTTCTTCAGTCCTGAAACCTTCTTAAGCAATTGTTATCAAAGTTAATGGCCCTTCAATGTTACAATGAATCACAGAACAAAGGTTCTGAATTCATTAGCTCTAGCTCTTCCCTTCTCTATTTACTGAAGACCAGACATGGAGACATTTGGTCTCTAGTGTCAGCAGGATGCTTACACTGCCACTTCTGACAGATTTTTGAGATCTTGCACACCAGATTCAGAGCTCACAGTAGCAGGTCATAATTAATCACAAGCCACTCCAACGCTGTGTGCTCACTTGAAATGATAAATGCTTTGGAAAGGCCTCCAATGAACAGTAGCACTTCTCAACTGTAATGCCCACTTCAACAAAAGACTTCAGTAAGTGCATGCTTTAATACCATGAAAGGCAAGCGTTTGATAAGTTTAAGCACAAGCTTAGCTTGGTCAGGTGCTTAAGTGCTTTGTTAAAGACAATCCTAAATCAGACTTACTTTGTTTTACTGATGACAGGTAGAAAATGGAAATATGTGTGAAACCAGGCCTGAAACAAAACTTCCAGTGAAGTGGACAGCCCCCGAGGCAATCTGCTACAACAAATTCAGCATTAAGTCAGATGTGTGGTCGTTTGGAATACTTCTCTATGAAATAATGACTTATGGAAAGATGCCATATGCAGGTAAGTATTTTTACCTAAGGAATGATTTCTAGTTGTTTTCTTGCTTTTAGAACGACATATTGTTGTGGTTTAACATGGCTGGCAACTAAGCACCATGAAGCCATTTGCTCACCCTACCCCCTCCATCTCTGGGATGGGGGAGAGAATCAGAAACAAATGAAAGCCCATGGGTTGAGATAGAGACAGTTTATTAGGACAGAAAAGAAAGCATAGTAATAATAATAATAATAATTATAATAATATGTACAAAACAAATGATGGACAATGCAATTGCTCACCACCCGCTGACCGATGCCCAGCCTACCCCTGAGCAGCTGGTCCCCCACCCCGGTCAGCCCCCCCGTATTTATTGTTCATCAAGACGCCAGATGGTATGGAATATCCTTTTGGCCAGTTTGGGTCAGCTGTCCTGAGTCTGTCCCCTCTCAGCTCCTGCTGCACCCCCAGCCTGCCCTCTGGCAGGTCAGAGCAAGAAGCTGAAAAGTCCTTGGCTTAGTGTAAGCACTGCTCTGCAACAATTAAAAATCGGAGTGTTATCAATATTATTCTCATCCTAAATCCCAAACACAGCACCACACCAGCTACTAGGAGGAAAATTAACTCTATCCTAGCTGAAACCAGGACATTAAAAAGCTTAATGCCCAAACTACAGGCATGTTAAAGGGTTAGAACTGTAAATACAGAAAGGTAGCTGTTCAGATGATGCCCATTTAGTGGGTCAGACCTTCTGGCTGCCCCAGGCTCCCTGGAAGCTTTCCAAAGGCTGTGATCAACAGCCATTCAAGCTTTCTCTTGCTGGAGTCAACCTGCATTTCACATACACAGAAGCCAACTGCCTATTTCCCTCCAGCACCAGATCAAAGATGCCAGCTGCTGGAATGTGGAAAAGGGGAAGGCTTTTTATAGAATCATAGAATCATTAAGGTTGGAAAAGGCCTCCAAGATCATCTGGTCCAACCATCCCTATACTACCAATATTACCCACTAAGCACCAGGTCCAACCTTTCCTTAAAGGCCCCCAGGACAGTGATGCCACCACTTCCCTGGGCAACCCGTCCCAATGCCTGACCGCTCTTTCTGAGAAGAAATTTCTCCTAATTTCCAACCCAAACCTCCCATGGCACAACTTGAGGCTACTCCCTCTTGTCCTATTGCAAGTTACCTGCAAGAAGAGGCCGACCCCCTGCTCCCCACAACTTCCTTTCAGGTAGTTCTAGAGAGCAATAAGGTCTCCCTTGAGTGTCCTCTTCTCCAGACTAAACAACCCGTTTGCTCAGCCACTCCTCATAGGAGTTGTGTTCGAGACCCTTCACCAGCATCATAGCCCTTCTCTGGACACTGCTCCAGGGCCTCAATGTCCTTCTTGCAGTGAGGGCCCCAAAACTGAACACAGCACTGAAGGTGAGGTCTCATTCTCTCACCTGCCTGCTGCCTTGTTTTTCCTTTCGTTTGTGTGGATATCACATAAAAGAATGCGCTATCGTTGATGAAATACTGCATAGGTACTTCAGGAAGAAGCCATCCAAAAAATGAATAAGGGTGATTTTCCCACATTCCCTCATATTTGACTACACAGTGGAAAGATTTCGTAAAGAGAAGGATCACGAGTATTAGGAATAAAATTTCACCAACCACAAAAGTACATTTAATGGTATGAGAACAGCCAATATACCTAGCACTCTGAGAAGTGCTCAAGAACTGTGGCTCCAGTAACAACAGATATCAATGAAATGCCTGACTGTGACTCATTTTGTGCTAGTGAGGAGAACACAAGGGCAACACTGAAGCAAAAAAAGTTATGCTGCATCCCAACAGGCCTGAGGGCTGGTGCATTTACCATAAATTACATTTCATGGGGTCCCAAACTGGTATTTACTGTAAAAGGAAAATTTGATTTTGCTTTTTAATTCCCATCTTCCCATCCTGGGAAAACACTTTAGGAAAACAAAACAAAACAAAAACAAAACTAAAAAACAAACAAAAAAAACACACAAAAAAACGCTCCAAATCCTCAACTTGTACTTACATGAACTGTGTATGTGTGCATATGTAAACACACACACATAAATAAATTATTCAAGTAGAAATGATACATAGCCCCACGATTTTTGGTATTGTCTGAATAAATACATAGCATTATACGTTGACAAAGGCATAGTTTGCCTTTAACTTTACAGAAGAAAATGTCCTTTTGCCGTGGTTATTTGCTTTTTTGATATTACTTTCAGGAGTTTGCCCTCTGTAATCAGTTAAGAGATAAGGTTATGTTGAACCATTGTGGCAACGGGTAATGTACAAAGGAAACATCATTCAGAGATCTAAGAAAAAGAAGTGAAGATTACACAACTGAGGATCGAGTTTAAAGAGTAGAAAATTGAAAGGGAATTGGACAATAGCCTTAATACATAAAAGGTACAACAAAGATAAGGGAATTGCTTCTTCTCCATGACCCACGGTGACAGAGCAGGATGCCACAAGATAACTGCACCAGAGGAAAATTAGGGTAGATGTTATCAAAAACTTTCCAAATGCAAGGAAAATTCAAAAGCAGGATAGATTTTCTTGGGAGGTTTTGGAGCCGCTGAGAGCAGAACGACGTAGATTTAGCTTAAGTGAAGTAGATGTCAAAATAATTTAAGCAAAGTATGGGTGGCAGAGGAGAAGCCTCCCACCGAGACAAACCCATTTGAAATGCCTTGCATCGGAACAGTCGGGATGAGGAGCCTGGGAGGTGCTGAAGGTGCTTTTCAGCTGCTGATCTGGGCACCTCCATTGGTTTCTGTGTCCTTTTACTGTGGAATGGGGTTTTCCCACTCCCATCTCTGCCCTTAGCATGGCTGCAGTTGGAGAAAGCACCCCGTTTTCTCATCTCGGTAGGAGACAGGGACATGCAGCATCACACATGCCTATACAGACCCTGGAAGTCTGATGAATTCCTTCTTCCTTGAACCATCAACAGGCCTGTCAGGACACCAGGTGATCCAGATGCTGGACACGGGGTACAGACTGCCTAAGCCCAGGTCCTGCCCACAGGCTGTCTATGAGATGATGATGCAGTGCTGGAGCCAGGAGGCCAGCGAGAGGCCCACCTTCCAGGGCTTGTGCTGGCAGCTGGAGAGCTTCATAGAGAATGACATCAGTGCCAACACCTATGGCATCGCCAAGTGAACCCCAAGGTGGGGGTTGATGTGGAAAAGTGGGTGAATGTGACTGAAGGGGTGGCTGTGAAATTAATTTAAGCCCAGATGTGGAGTGAGACGTTATGAAGTGAAGACAAGGAGGGCTGGTACATTGTCACGCCAATGTTGGCACTCAGAGACACTTCAAGTTTTTGCTGCTGGCAAGTGTTTTGCAAGACTAAGCATCAGGAAGCTGGAAGGGTGGGGGCTTCTCAAATACAAACTGTCTTCTATTTATTTTTTGAATATCTGATCACAAGAAAGAAAAAAAAAAGAAATTAAACTCAGTAACATGTTTCATAATTTCTTTATGGGAATAATTATTTGCTTTTCCTTAGATTTTTGGACTGTACCAGTTTGTGCTTGTAGAGGAGTTTGATCGCTCTGCACAGCAGGATCTGTGCTTTGAGAGTTCTCTTACGGAACAAAAAAATAATAAAAATCCCATTAACATGATGACAGCAGAATCCAGATTAATTGCCTTGCTTAGACCCGAAGTACACATGCTTTTGCTGTATTGGAAAAAAAAAAAAAAAGAAAAAAAAGTTCATGGGGGGAAAGGAATTATTTTGTTCTGTGGATGCAGGAGTGATCTTTTCTAGTTTGTATACTGTTCCTCTTTTACAAGAATAAACACAATTATTATTAGATTCCTGAAGCTGTTTGTTTTGAATGTTAAATAGTGTCTTGAAACCTATGATCTATCATTGTCTATTGAAGTGTAAGGACTTGTTTCATAGCTCTTAAAGTTTAGGAATTCTGGATATTTTAAAAAGAAATCAAAACTACATTAGCATGTCAGTGTGACCCCCTACCTCTTATCCTTCTGCACACATCAACAACCTTCTCCAACAGGACAAGGCTCAGGGCAGGTGTAGGTATTTCACAGAAGGACTAGAAATCCATGCTTCCATCTTCTCTAGATTTAACTTTAATGTAGGAGATTTAAATAATTGATGATCCCTTTTATTTTGTTCCACAGGGAAATGGTGCCCAGATGCTTCTGCTAGCAGTCTTCACAGCTACAGATTTTAGAAGTTTTTTCCAGATTTTCTAATTAACTTCAATATCAGTTTTGCTAAAATTTAATATAACTGTGACAGTTTTATGTTCTCAGTTGTGAGGTTTAGAGAACCAAGTTTCAATTATTTACTTATGATTCATCAGTTAATTATTTAACAACATAATCCAGGAATTAAGAGCTCTACTGTGTTAACATAGCATGAGCTCAGTGTAAGTTTTCAACCATTTTCCTCTAATATCAAAAAAGGTATAAATAAATTAAAAGATTCATTACTTTAAAGGCTGGGTGGCTTTTATTACCTCTTTTCTTTATCATCTTTTCTTCTCTTTGGATATCTCAGATCCATTCATCTCAGTGCCTTGCTTCTAATTTTTAATTTCCTTTTCCCCTCCTCTACTTTTGGAAGGCAGCATACCTTTTTATTATATATATATATATATATATATATTTCAAGCACATCTTTCATGCACTGTCTATTCAGAGTTCTATTCCTTATTTATTTTTCCTCTTTCTGTCTGACCACACCTATAGCCTCTTTAGTGATCTGTTTTTGTTCACCTTCATTTTTTTGTGCAGTGTTTCTCCCTTGTAGCTGTCTTTATACTAATTACATTTGTTAAGCGCAATACAGCAGTAATTAATTAGCTGTCATACCATCCATGTGATTTTGGAAAGTGATCACCACTCTGAAAGAAGAGGTTAAATGGCTTTGCCAAGCCCATACTGATAAGAATTGGCATGGAATGATCTGGGAGAGTCCCAGGCAAAGTCTCATGCTGTAATACCGCCCCTGTTTGTTTCTAGGCTAATGCTAACTACTGGCTCCTGGCCCCAGTGAGATATTATTTATGGTTATCAAACTTCCATCAATCCACGCACCTCTCTTCTGGCCAGGAGCTGTGTTTAGCACTGTTGCAATATGAGGTTAGCAAATCCCACAGAGATGTGTTATGTTGTCAGAACAGGAATGGTGTTATTCAAACTCATCATCAAACTTGCAATCTTGATGTTCAAGCAGTATTTCTAAGACGATTTTTCAGACTGGAAACATTAAGAATGTTGCAAATAAAAGCTGAGTATGCATGATTCAAAAAAAAAAAAAAGCTGATAAAAGAAATATAACCTTGAAAAGGACAGAAGTGTGTTTCAATGGAGACTTTTTTTTTTTTTTTTTTCCCAAAGATGAGTTGCCAGGAAAATAATACCAAACAAACAAACTACAACAGCAATAGGGAAATGGGAAAATTTTCTGACTTTCAAATTTTACCAACTTGTCTGCTGGCTCCTGCCCTCAGGTGAAAGTAAAAAGGATTTTGTAGCACTCCACTGAAGCAACACCAGTAATTTTGAGGAAAGTACACCTGCACAATGAACGTTAGCCTAAACCAGCATATAGGGAACAGAAAAGCTGTTCATCCAGTCAAGTTGGACAGATTGTCTCCCTAATTTCTCCTATAGTCAGAAGAGAGAGAAAGGCTCCTTGAGATGGTGCACCAAAACTACATTTCTCCTATAAAGCACCCCAGATGCTTGCTTGTTTGGTTGTTTTCTGTTTGTTGTTCTAAAGGTATCCAGGAGAGAGACAAACTTCTTTGTTGAGGGTGTGTATGTGTGATAACCTACTTGTTGTAAAATGAAATTAGTTGTTTCAAACTCACACTTCCAAGTGTGGCCTCAAGATTTGTCTTTGCTTAGCTGAAAGGAGCAGGCACCCCCGTGTGGTGGCCTCCAGGTGACAGAGGCTAGCATGCTGGGATGATGCTGGCAGGCGTTTTCCCCTGCTGCTACATCCTGCTCATTTTTCTCTCCTCCTGTCTCTCTGCATGCTTGCACAGCCCTAGCTTATTAATGGGGTTTGGGTCTGCCAGCTGCCTCTAGTATGTGCTGGCCCAGGATGGGAGATAAGCAGCAGCACTGGCTGACAGCAGGAGGTAGAGTCACTTTGGTGTGTCTCATTCTATACACCACATCAAATAAATTAGTTTATTTTGTCTTCAGCTTAGAGGCAATATGTGCATATTTGGCTCCCCCAAGGTGACATAGTGTAGGTGAAGGAGTGCAGCCAGCCTTTGTTTTCTAAGCCTAAACAAAATTTCCACCTCCCTGGCATGTGCCTGGTGACCAGCCAACCCTCTTTTCTTAGCAGAAGAAGAAATCATGGAAAGGCAGAAAAGGCAGGTAGGTGGTGGGGCCAGGATGATCATTTTTCCCCACTGCATTGCCCTGAGAAATTGTGGTGCCTTGTAGAGTCTTTTTTGCCACCAGACATAAATGAAGTGAGGCAAAGCTTAAAACCACATATGCTGCCATGAGATCCATTGGTTCATCTTTCTGGCTTAAATCCAGACATTTACATTTGTTTCCTTATTTTGTCTGATCCTAAAGCCAGGCCTGGTTGGACTAGTGAAAGGTTGCCGCTCTAATTCGAGCTGTAACACTGCCCCTGGGATGGCAGGGAAACAAATAAAAGAAAGAATCATCAATGCAGTGTAATCTGCAAAGCTCTGGAAATGAAGAGTAATGTGGAAAAAGAAGCTTTTTTTTTTCTTTTTTTTTTTTTTTTTTTTTCTCAGCTCTTTCTCTCCATATTTTTTCAGCCAGATGGATCCATTACCAGGAAAGACTGGAGGACGAAGGTAGCAAAGGGTGATAAACCATCACAAAGTTCAATGTGCTATTGCCAATGTAACACACAAAACTATACCTTTCCAAGTCCAATCCATTTTATAATCATGTATTTATTTATATGACCAATAGCAATTACAGTCAGATGTCTTTTCTATGACTTGATTTAAATTAAATGTCAAGGTTATCATATCTGGTTATAGTGCACGGTAAGATGGGTTTAACTTATTCTATTCTTGAGGCCTTTTATGTTCAAGGTTCTGCTAGAGCTATGTATTGCACTTGTTTTTACTTGATGGATCATGGAGATAAAATAATGGATTCAGTTATGAGAAAGAGTAATAGATTTTTCGAACTGACATAAATTCTTATGTTTAGATAGAATAAAAGGATCAAGAAGAGGTGAGTTGAATTTTCTACAATATACCAGATCTTGTGAAATTCACTTCACATAAATTGTACTCAGACATCTTTTATGTAATGTTTTATTTATGTAATTCAGTTATTCTTTGAGAACTAAATCATTTTATGTTATATTACAAAAGATAGCTTAAAAATGTTCAACCAGAAAGGAAGAACATCCACTTGTCTTAAATACTTCATTCTTCAAAAAGTTATAGAGCACTGCAACTGTATTTTGAACTGTAAGTATTAGGGACTCCCTAGTCTTTATGGAATAGAAAAGAAGCACGACTCATTCAAGTGATTTGCTCCTTAAGCTGTCCTATACGCTTTTATTTTACTATTTTAAAAAGTTTTGTAGTCTCCTGTCCACTTAGTGTTCCCATGGCCACTGCAACTCAGTGTTCAGTATGAGTCCTATTTGTAGTGCATGGACCTTGGAGCAGGTAAAAATGCTGCACACAGGAGTTGTGCAACCTTGTTCCAAGAGATACAGTTTGGCATTTCTCTGTGAAAGCTGCATGGCTTCCATTCAGTCTGTCAATATCTGGGCTGATGTGTTCTCCAGCCTGCAACAGACTCCTGCCTCAGTCACCTGCTTGAAAAGTTTGTTTGGAGGAACTGTGCTTGAACAAAATGCTGAGCTGGGGTCTGTGAAAATGACTTCCATTCTATTCACACTTACTGTCAGCAGACCAATGTAATTTATTTTCCAGTCTCCAGCTTTGCAGGAATGACAAATCCATAAATAAATAAATAAATAAATAATCCAATATGAGAAATGACAAGTGACAAGTATAAGAAAGCTGGGAAATCAGTGAAAAGTACTTTGGCATTTTAATTTTCACAGCTACATTTTACTGAAGAATTCAGTCCTTCCTTATTGAAGTACAGAAAACACTAAAATACACATTTGAAGCATTCAGTATTCTAGAAATGAATCAAAGACAATTTCTGGATTTGAATATCACTAGAACTGAAGAACTTGATAAAAATTGTACCTTGCTTGCCATTAATGAGATGGTGTTAATGAGAAATAGCTCAGTGTAAATCTTTGGGACCCCTGAAATTATGAATGATTAATATGACTAATATAATTAATATTAGTCTGATTAATATGCTACTGGAATTTCGAAGAAATGAGGTATGACAGCTGCTACATCACAAACTTCACAGCAGCCTTCTCTGAAAGAAGGGGAGGTGGGAAGAGAAATTCCTGGAGGGCCAAACATGAGACCAAAACTGAGATTAAACTTCATTACTGTTGGTGGCCTTTAAGATGACCTCTGCCTTAATTTATAGTCTTGTAAAACAAACACTGGTGGCAGCACAACCTTTAAATTTTGTATTTATACACTGTTGATATGTGTACAAGTACTCCAACCAGCTGGCCAGCTGGGGTAGCTGCAATCAAATGTCTATGGCCATTTGAAAACAGCAGTTTCTAATAGGGTTCTTTCTGCCTTTTGGTGTGGACAATACTTGTGATTCCTGAAATACCATTGATGTGCATTGGAGTGCATTCACAAACAAGACAATATTCTCCCTTTGGAAGTTCTGCAGTGAAAGGCTTTGTTTTGGCAAGCATTTACCTTTATATTTATAGCATATATACCTTTCTTTGCCCTTTTCCTATGATCTTTGAGAGGTTTTACAATACTTTAGGTTGCATTAACAATTTAGAAAACTTAAGTTTACATTGACAGAAGGCAAGACCCGTTCAGGTTGCCATCTCTATATTAGCAGAAGTAGATGAAGGAATTGGGTAAATTAACACAATTTGTCAGGAAACTATAAAAGAGATGAGGAAGGAAGCAGAAAATTCAGAGAAAAAAAATGCTTTTAGGATCTGTTATCCTTTTCAGGTCTGTATGGGCATTTCATTTTCGCTTTTCTATTTTGAAGTTTAATAAAAAGTTTCTGTCCTCCCAAGAAAAAAAATGTCCTAAAAAATAAAAAAGTCCTAACGAAAGTTAATATTAAAATCTAGAACATTCTAGCTCATTTTCATTTAGCTTGGCAAGGCTAAATTTCAGTGGCAAATTGACTGAATTAGCCAAAAACTGGAAGGCTTCTTATGCCAAGATCATTTCCCATCGCACTTGTAGCTATAGTTCTGTATAGCTCAGTAGCTTCACAGATTGCTGTATATGGTCAGTGCTAGGATAAAACAACTTCAGGATGACCTGACAGTATCCCCCAACCTGACACCACAGTGATACATGGTCATACCATTGCATGTCTGACTCCTGAATACACACACTCCGCTTCAGGAGCATGCAATGTTGCTATGAGTTTCCTCTAATCAGTTGTCATGCTAATAAAAGAAGTGTGTTTGCTAATCCCTGCCTCATACAGTGATAAGAGATTTCTCTATACTTGTGGTTTCTGAAGGTCTGATAAATACATATCACATCCTCTTACAAGTCCCAAAGCTCTAAAATCATTTTGTGAAGTTTTTCTTATTCATCCTTGAGATAAGATATGTGGTTCCAGCAATCAATTATGCCATGAAATGATTCTTAAGGGCAAAGATAAAACATCCAGTGTATTAGAGAATAACCATAATTTAATTCTTTAATTCTTCATATAGCTAAATTATGAGTTATAATGAGATATTATACAAGATTTATTTAGGATGGATTTTGGAACATTATTGCGGGAAACATACTTAAAGTTATAAATTGTTTATTACATTGGCCCTCTGTTAGCCTGATCTGTGGAATAACTGCATTCTCAACATTGAATTCTTAATGTACTTTAGAGGAATGTAATTTAAATATAGTGTGAGTGTCAAATATTGATTTGTAGTTAACTTATGACAGATATCTAAATCATAATGGTGCTGTTTCTTAGGTCTAAAAACATCTGACCCGTTACTTTATTATCTTTTATATTTTATGAGTAAAATTAAAATTCTGTCCTTCTAAAATTAAAATTTACTGCGCTCTCTTAACATGAATACCTTTCTGTGGCTATGAAGGCAGTTGAGAAATGTTCCAGTGCTTCAAATAGGATTTTTGAAATTAGGAAATTGCTGTTTTCTGTATGGTTGCTCATTGCTTCAGTCAAAGGTGTGATTTCAATCTGGGTGATATGACACAGCATGCTTTACTTTACAAGATAACTCAGGTGCCACTACCAGAGCTGTAGCAAACTAGAATCCATTACCAATCTCACAGAGAAAGCTGAAGAAATGTATCACAGAGGCAGCCTGTGCAGTTTTGTGATGTTTTGGCTACGCTGATACCAACCCCTGCACTAGCTGGTAGAGATATATCAGGTAGGCTAGTGTAAGTTTCAAGAGCTGCAATGAAGATATATTCTCTGCACATTTGAGTATAGAGAATTTTGAGAAATTGGTAACGACAAGGCTAAACCACCTAGTCATCCAAGTTCAGTATTTTGGTTTCCAAAGAGAAAGATGAAAGTTTAATAAATAGTCTCCTGAGCAGTGCTTTGGGCTAGCTTTCATTTGTCACTGTTTCTTACCCATCACAGGTAACTGAGAGTTCAGTACATTGCAAGCATTCAGCTGAGAATCTTTTACTGTGCTACTACAGACGTGTAGTTACTGTGTTCAGTTCATAGATTCAGAATTGTCTGTACAAGCTGCAGACTTACTTATGATTTGCAGTGTAAAACACTAAAAAGTTATTTCCCTTAAGTGAATGAAGGTAAGATAAAGAGACAGAAAAAAAAAGAGAGAATGCATATTGAGGTAAAGTGTTCCGGTCCAAAAACCAGTACTGGAGTCATGGACAGCTAAAACCTGGAGTTGTTCCCTAGATGTTTCCAAATCAATGGGGTGAAAGGCTGGGTCTCTTTATGACATTATGAGAGTCTAGTAGGATTTAAATGTCATTTGTTTATCTTCGCTAAGAAAAAAATAATTCAAAGTATCCCACCAAGCTCACTTTTAAAGGTATAAATTCCGTTGTCTGTTTGACTACTTTTTCTTCTGTAGTATGAGAGATAGCAGTACTGGTACAGACTTTACAAAAGGCTTTTTCAAAGCTTAGATGATGAAGGAGGTCAGCAAGCCCTAGGTACACTAGTCCCTGCAGCAAGTGCAGGGCAGAGCTGGGGAGCAGACCTAGCACCTAATGAGTTATGTTCACCACTTTGTTTCTAATGTAACAAATAAGAGGCTACTAAATGATATATATATATATATATTCATGGTTTTGCCTGGGACAGAATTACTTTTCTTCACAGAGGCTCACACAGTGCTGTGTTTTGGATTTTTGATGAAAATAGGGTGATACCAGAGGGATGTTTCAGTCGCTGCAGAGCAGTGCTCGCACAGAGCCAAGGCCTCTCCTGCTCCTGGTGCTGCCCGGCCAGCGAGGAGGCTGGGGGTGCTAGGAGGGGACACGGCCAGGACAGCTGGCCCAGGCTGCCCAAAGGGATGTCCTGCACCGTGTGGTGCTGTGCTCAGTGATAGCAGCTGGGGGAAAGGAGGAGGCAGGGGGGACGTTGGGGTGATGGCGTTTGTCTTTCCAAGGAGCCGTGCCACGGGGTGAGCCCTGCTCTCGGAGGTGGCTGAGCCCCTGCCTGCTGATGGGAAGCAGCGAATGGATTCCTTGTTCCACAACAGTATTAAACTTTTCATATCTATAATTAGAAAGTGTGACTGTGAAGCTCATTCCTTCAGAGCAGTTAGTCATAATCCCAAAGCTCCACGCTTGGATGGCTCATCTTCTGCGCAGGCAGATGGCAGCCTTGCTGAATGGAGGGCAGCAGCAGGACAGTTAGAATGAACTGGGGCACTTGCAGCGGGGTTTGCACATGGGGGGGCTAAGGCAAAAGGTGGGGGCAAACACAGCACTGGCCAACAGGTTGTCCTCAACGCCCGCTTTGCACCAAGGAGCAGGCTGGCAGCGTCAGGTCGCTGGGTAGTGGGACCTGGCTGCCACCAGCTGTCTGCTGCCGGGGGCTGGTAACTGCTGGGGGGCTGCTGCCAGGGGCCTCCCAGCCAGGCCCCCACCCCCAGCTCACCTTCTCTGCCCTGTTCTCATGCTCTGTGTTAGGAGGACTCCAGCAGCCCTGCAGCCCATATTTAAAATAAATGTATCCATGTGTGTGTGCTTGTATTTATTTTAATTTGCATCAGCAAAGGCTTAAATGATTTAAGTAAAGGAACAGCTTGCAAGGCGATGTCAGACCCTGGGCGTAGAGCCTGGCAAGGTCAAACTCTCTTTTTGCCCCATATTTCACCAAGACATTTTTCAGTTACCATGCTAAGCACAATATTGACAAGCAGATGTTTGCTCAACCTGATTTTACCTGCTGTGATCCTTGCAGCTGTTGATGGAAAGCCCCATTCCTCAATCTGAATTCAGCCTTCAGCATTTCTGAGAGGAGAATTTCCCTTCCTGTCTTTCCAGAGAAGGGGGCTGAACACTGTGTGCAGAGGCAGACACACACTAGCATTTGCTTATGTGATTCCTCCTCCCTCTCCTTCATGAAAGCTTACTGGAGGCCAGTAAAAAATAGAGCAGAAACACACTGGTATAAATTATTCAATGATGCTGCTGTTTCTAAGAAGAAGCCAGGAGGAGTCTGCCTATAAAACATTAACATGACATTTTTGAATTGTGACAGGTGGGTGGGGAGAAGAACGAGCAGAAAATTCTTCTAACAAAACAGAGAAAGAATCAAATATAAACAAGCCTGCTTTATCACTGAGATGCACAGGAGCATCCAGTGCCTATGAGTTTGTGAAAAAGGGAGATTGTGGTGGAGGAGGTGTTGTTACACTTTTAGAGAGTCTTTTCAATAGGCTACAACTATTCAATAGGCTACTACTAAGTTCAGTGCTGCTGTGAGAAATCAGAGGTGTAAGAGCTGGAGCTTGGCTGGGTTTCTTTGCTATTCCACTCCTTTGGTTAAAACTGGGAGTGATCCACTTGCCCTACTTAAAATGTCGAAACCCCCTTCTGCTTCTGATTGACAATTTGGAATCTTAACTCAGTTGTGATCCGCCTGATTTCCCTGCAGACTCCTAAGTAGAAAAGGTGCAAAGAAGGTATAATTTTTTATTTAACTTCAGTAGACAGTAACAATACAAGGGTGCCAAATTCCCTCATCTGAGAGAGCGTTTATTTTTTATTTTTTCAAATGGGAAGCCCTACGGCAATGTCAGATGCCCTCTATCTAATGACATCCCTGTATCTCAGAAGTAAAATATTATTTCGGACAGACTGAAGACAGGTTTTTGGGTGAATAAAACTTCTCCCAGGACTAGAGACAGCGAACAATGTCTTATGTTGAATGGAGCAACTATGTAGAATTTATGGATTTGTCACTGTATTTTTTGACTTTGTACCTTTAGTTCAATTTTTAAAATCTTTGACTCCTATGATTTAGCCCTACGGCCTTTCTCTTTTTCCCCATAGGTGATTCAAGTTCTCTTTTCCTAATACACGGTTTGCTGAAAAAGCAGGGTCTGCTACCTATATAGAAGCTGGGGATAAAAGTAATGTTCACAAAAAGCTAGCCTACAGAAGTAGATTTCCTTCTTCTCTTTTTCTTTCTATATATAATTTGTATATAGTACTATTTCATTTCCCTGCTGAATTTTTCTTTACAGCTTTTTCTCTGTCAGGCTGATTTTTTTTTCGCTTCTCTCTGTCCTGAAGTGTATGATTTTCTTTTAGCCGGTTCACTGTTCCTTTTCCCCTCTATATACAATGCCAGTAGTCTTTGAATCTAAATTTTAAAACATGAATACATTTGAAATGATGCAAAGTGATCATGTCTACTCTTGCCCAGGCAGCACAGAAAATAGTACCGCTGCATAGCTAGCCAAAGGTAACAATCAGAACTATACCTTTGATTGAGTTTTCATCAGAGGCCCCTAAAATAGAAATACCATGTGTGGTGTAGATCTTTTTCATCTCTCTCCTGTAATTGAATGTGTAGGAGAAATGCCTGGGTTAACCCTTTAAAAAAAAAATCCCCCCAAAGGAGATTTTTGACTTCCAGGTCTGATCACAGCACAAAGAGGCATATTTGGGGCACTGAATGTCATTCCCAAGAATGGCAGTCAGCATTCCCCTTCAGACCATGCCCCCATCCCCCCTGAGGCAGCCCCATGTATCCTTATTAGTGGATGGGGTCTCTGAATTCAAAGGTCTATATCTGCCAGTCCTCGTATTTCTGAGCAATGATTTTAGGTGTGTTCTTGGGTACTTACTGCTGGTGTTTGTAACTTATATAAAGACACTATTCAGGCTATGCATTTGTTTTCCACTCAGTTCTGTTTCTTTCGTATCCTCCAAGGTATAAGCTTCTGTAGCCATCCACACATGCAGGTGACGGCTGAGAGCACTGCTCAGCAGGTCACACTGGCATCATGTAGCATTTGCTGTGCAGCTTCATGCCAAAACTCTGCTGCCAGCATGCTCCAACTGTTCACTCTCAATTTTTGTCTTGGCTCAAGGAACAGCCACCTCCTGCCACGTCTGCTACTACAGAGCAGAAACTAGATTCTCACCATTATCACAGCTCACCAGCCAACTCCTATGACTGCTACCAACTGCAGAATGGGCATCAGCAATCACATTTATTCAGAGTGCTTGCTTCCCACGTTAACCCAGATGTGTCTTTGGCTTGCCAACCACTTGCTACAGTGCCGTTAGAATAATGCATGTAATGCTCCTCTGTCTTTTGGCTGGAGGAAAGACTGACTAGATTTCACCTGTTAACCACATGCTTGGATTGACAAGCCAGGAGGTTTCACTCTTCATACTAAAAATGCCAAGTCACAGTGCTAAGACAAAATCCTCTTGATACAGCAAGTATGGCTTGATGTTTGGAGGTAGTGGGCTGAATAACCATGTGGGAAATCTGTGAGAGGCTTTAGACTTTTCCTTCCCCAAGGACTGGATATGAAAGAAAATGCAGCTCTAATGTGCTGAGTCTTTGGCATGAGCAAGCCAGGCAAAGCAACGAATGATTCTTCACTCCCAGCTGCTGGTTGATTGATGGGAACTGAATTGGTGATAACTCTGGAGGGAGATGTTTGCCCGGTCTTCCATCTGGAGCTCCTGTGTTATGACTCACAGAGATGGCTATTGAACAGGCTGGGCTGGCAGACCTTTGCCAGCAAGTCAGACTGAAGGCTGGAGAAATAAGCAAGGGGTGTTTGGAGTGAATGGAGTTTGATGTATCTAATACCGATAGTTTTCATAAAAATAGAAAGTGCTGAGAAATTGTGGAGACCAAAGGGAAAACAGAACATCTCTCTGTCTTTAAGACATGGAAGCAATTGCAGATGGCATCTTCCATTTCTCAAAATTGTTGCTTCCTCAGGGCCATATCCTGCCTTTAGATCAGCTTGATGCATTACTGTAAAGTGCTTTAATTTAGCACGTAAGGGGTGCCAGCTGCTGCAATTTAAATTACAGCCAGAGACTATCTAGTCCTTCCTTGAGCCTAGTCATTCTCTGCCTGTGACTCACCATAAGGTTCCGAACCAAACAGGACATTGAAGCACAAAGTTTAAGACAAATGGATATGTGCTTCTATCTAAACATGACATTCTTCAAACAGCTTTCATTAATGGATATTAACGAGTGTTTCTTCATCTGTAACAGGTGTAAATTAATAATTTTTTTTTTTTTTGTAGCCCAGGAAAAACATAAAGCTCTCAGTAGGATTCAGGAGAAAAGAAACTGTAGACACATATTGTGCTACATGGTTCAATGAGAAGGGATATCACATATCAAGAGAGGTGATATAGACAAGAAGTGTTTCCTAATATGTAGTATTGAAGAACTATGAGAACTGTTTTTTTTGTTTGTTTGTTTGTTTTTTCCTAGTAGTTTTGAAAGGGTATGAATATTTACCTACACTTTGTTTTAGGGTTTTACTGTTAGATCTAGATTAAAATGCATACACGAAGTTGGCTAGAATCTATGGATGCAGACAGTGCTTTTTAATATACCAGATAATATGCTTTGAAAAATAGACAGAGATTGGATATAGAGACCAAGTAATGTCTTGAGAAAGGGCTTCTTTGCTTTGTCTATTTTTTTCTGACTACAGTAATACTAAGTACTCCATTAATAAACCTTTATTTTCCTGTCTAAACACTACTCATTCCAAAGTGCTCAAATACCAATATTGCTGGACTAGCACAAAACAACCCAAAATCTTTTGAGATGCAACATTATGGATGTATTTGCATTGTATGTCAAATACAGTCCTAAATCCTGGGCTTAAATACTAAATAGCATCCCATTTATTTGTTTTAAACCCACCCTAGGGTTTGGAGTTCAGATGCTGGCTGAACATGCAGAGTATGCATAGTATTGCCAGCCCAAGTTTTCTTACCAAGGGCAAAGAATGCAAAAGAAGGTGGTAAAGAGGCAAGAGATGAAAAGGTTTGTCTCCTCAATTCCCCTTCCAGAGGACCTGACTCAATGCCCAGGCTGAAGTCAGTGGCAATCTTTCTACTGTCTTTTGATATATATTGGAAATAGTTCAAACCTCCTTGAAGGCTGTAAGAAAAATGTCATTACCTACTTTGGGGACTGTCTCATCCCTTAATACATCTTTGACAATGAGGCATGAAACTGCTCTTTACGGAAGAAATGTCAACTCCTGTAGGCCATTCTACAGTCATTGCACAGCTATCATTACAAGGTGAACCAATTTGGCCTGGACTTTGTACTTAAAAGTCACAAAAATTCATAAGAGGCAGAAGAAAAAAATCCTGAGCTCCCAATGCATTTATTTAGACCATGCACCATATTTAATTTCTGTGATAAACAAGCTGTGATATTTGTGTTCTGCTGCTGCCTGCTTAGCTTCTTATTGTTCTTAATGCTTTAATGGCCTTTTATGTATGGATGTTGCGTTGCACATCCTTAGAAACATCTAGTGGAAACCAGAGTATGTACGCACAGACGTGATGAATGGCTCTCAGAGGAGTGCACCATGAAAATGAAGAGCAGGTTGCTGTTTGTATGCCTGTATAAAATGTGGCTGTTTTCCTGCTTCACTCTATTATATTTACTCTATTTTTTCCTTGGTGAGTGAGTTTTCTCATTTTATTTCTAGTGTGAGTGCAAATAAATATATTCAGCAAAAAATAATAATAAAAAATAGATTTGCATATGTTTCCATATTATTTTGCCAGTTCAAAACACATGTAAAATGTCAACTGTGAAAAAAAAGGAAACCTGTAGATGGACTCAGTATTTACTATAATGATGTCAGGTCGATACACCTTAAAAAAAGATTTTTCCATTATGACACATCAAGAAGAAAGGATGTTTTTCATCTGTTACCTTCCACCGAAAGTTTTTCCTCATGAAGTTTCATTAATGGCCAAATATGCAAAAAAGGAAGAATTTCACCTAATTACCAAAAGCAAGAAATAATTCACAGTGAGGTCTGCTCACAATCAAACGGTATGAAGAGTCTTGAACACGAGTTTTTTGTTTGTTTGCTTGTTTGTTTGTTTTTGTCAAGTTGTAAAGCAATGAAATTATTTACGATCCCTCCAAAGTTTTTTAATTACAAGATCGGAAGGTAAAAGTGTTCATATAAAAGCTGAAAACATGAGAGGTTGGGGGATCCCATACAGTGGTGAAAAGATTGTACTTCTTTAATAGTTCCTGACCTTTGGGGGAAGGTTGGAAATTGCCCTCAGAAGAGACATTGCTGTCAATGCTGTCAATGCAACGTTTTTATAAGGGAATGACTAAACAATCTATGACAGAAGATAATACTGTCGAGAGGATCTGGTTGTGAAAACAAGACAAACATTTCCCACTGCAATACAATGCCCTCCTGTCAAAGGACCTATCAGGATTAATAGTCTTTAATTCAGATCAGTGAATAAGAAATATGATTGGAAATTTCCTATACAACACAGTCTGGACTCTTCTGCAGTCTGGACTTTTCTACTTTGTGTAGCTTCCATCTGGATCAGTGTGATCTCTTTTCTTCCTTGCACATTAATCCATCTACCCAAGCCATTGCAACTTTCTTTTCTTTCTTTCTTTCTTTCTTTCTTTCTTTCTTTCTTTCTTTCTTTCTTTCTTTCTTTCTTTCTTTTTTTCTTTCTTTCTTTTTCTTTCTTTCTTTCTTTCTTTCTTTCTTTCTTTCCTTCTTTTTCTTTTTCTTTCTCTCTTTCTCTCTTTCTCTCTTTCTCTTTTCCCTCCTTCCTCCCTTCCTCCCTCCCTCTCTTTCTCTCTTTCTCTCTTTCTCTCTTTCTCTCTTTCTCTCTTTCTCTCTTTCTCTCTTTCTCTCTTTCTCTCTTTCTCTTTTCCCTCCTTCCTCCCTTCCTCCCTCCCCCCCTTTCTTTCTTTCTCTTTCTTTTTCTTTCTTTCTTTCTTTCTTTCTTTCTTTCTTTCTTTCTTTCTTTCTTTCTTTTTCTTCCTTTCTTCCTTTCTTCCTTTCTTTTTCTTTCTTTCTTTCTTTCTTTCTTTCTTTCTTTCTTTCTTTCTTTCTTTCTTTCTTTCTCTCTCTCTCTCTTTCTCTCTCTTTCTTTCTTTCTCTCTTTCTCTTTCCTTCTTTCTTTCTTTCTTTTGTTCTTTCTTTCTTTGTTTCTTTCTTTCTCTCTCTCTCTCTCTCTCTTCCTCCCTTCCTTCCTTCCTTCCTTCCCTCCTTCTGTCTTTCCATTTTTCTACCCAAATATTCTGGAGTCTCATACCTCTCAGACACAGACAGTTCTAGATTTTGGGTGGTAGCTTATACCATTTGAAATGAGTAATACTGTTTACTGTGAACCAGCCATAGAAACTATTGTCAGAAGCAGGAATACATATTACTGGAATTGTAATGGATTCTAATAGAGTTCTATAAACATTTTATAATGTAAGTTTCTATTAGACTTTTTCAAGTATCCTCTTGTACTTAAATTAAGCAATGAAAAACTAATTATCAGCATTCAAATCGCTTGGTGATCCAATTACTACATATTCTAAAGTGTATACTTTGCTTTCCGTGCTTAGATCACAGGACACCTGGCCTGGCTCAGGGAGAGGTAGGAGACTCTACCTCCCCATTCTTCAATTATTGTGTCATTGGGTTAGTATATAATTAGGAGTTTTTGTTGGAAGGGGATAAAAATGGTGCATCTCCACCATTTATAGATTGTCTTAAGATCCAGCCTTTTTTTTGTAATGCCTGTGGTATACTGAAAAGAAGCATGCTATGAAAAAGCAGTACTTACCCAGTAAGTATGGTGTGATTGGACTGGAAATGTTCAGCGAGGAAAGTTAACCTGATAAGAAATATAGTGAATATTTTGTCTTTGGCATCTCCCTGTCTGAAACTAAACCAGACATTTTCAAAAGAGAAATGAAAATGGCATTCCCTTTGGTGAGTAATCTACAACAATAATAATAACATTATTGCCTGAGATGAAATATTTTCCCTCACAAGAGTACTGTAAAGGTCTTCATAACGAATAAAACTCATGATCACCTTAGTGCAAATGAAGAAATGGGAGCATAACAGAGTGCATAAATTATTAAAATCAACCAATACTTTTCTGGTAGAACCATGAATCAAATTCCTGTGTGTGTATACTTTCAGTTTTGATGGTGATTTCAACCCACCTGTTCATAACCATAGCCTCAGTGTCTGCATTTCAACTAGTTATCACAGCTCCTTTTGTAGTTACCACAGATAAATGGGAAGGAATATTTAGAGTGTAGTTTTTATGATGTAGTTTGGTTGTTTGCCTCAGAATAGGACGGATTCTAAAGATTCTTTCTTTCCTATGACTACAAAAGAGCCTAGGGGAACTAACTTAGGGGAACTAACTTGTATGTATACATATGCATTTGTTGACATCTACATTTATTCAGGTGAGTCCCATACTTATTTAATTGCAGCTACACATTAATTAATAAATGTCCTGCCTGTAGGAGATTACATTAACCATGCTATACCAGGCAGAAAGGGCAGATAATGTACCTTCTGAAAAACATTTCCCAAGCACTATAATTGCCTCCTGTATTCCTTCTCTTGTCAAAGCACATAGTGAGGAAAGATGTCTCACAAAAAGAATCAGAGTTTCTACTTCTCTTGAATAAAAATATACAAGAAATATTCATTAACTAATGTTGTTTAATTAGTACATGGAATTTTAATAACACCATCTATTTGTTATTGACATTATTCAGATGATGTATTGGGAAGCATTGTGACAGTGCATGTAGTGATTTCCTTCCAGACTTTCCAAATCTCTGTCATGACCTGCATGAATATACCTTCAAACTGGATTCTTGTGTAACAAAGTGCTAACTGTAGACAAACTGAGGCAGAGCATTATGTGACTTGCACAAAAGCATAGCAAGCTAATGAAGGAGAAGAACTGGAATCAGGCTTGATGGTGAATCTAGCAGTCATGCCTCTATCTGTTAAGTGATAGAGGCATGACATCATTATTCTAAAATTCTGGCAAGTTAAAAAATTTTCTAGTTCAGCTTTGGCAGCATAACACAAAAAAATAGATATTCTGTTTACTATGTTTGATTTTCTTATCATAAAGAATAGGTGTGCCTTTTCATTTACATCCAGGCAGTGCAGGTATAGTCATCAGAGCTATTGCAAAGCCTTTTTTATATCAAAGTGTTTGTCTTAAAACAGACATCTTCATTTTTAAAATTAGAAACATGACAAATCTGTTTTGCCACTTGTAGTGTTGTCTAGAGGACACATGATGGAGCTAGCAAGTTCACAAATATTAGTTTCTGCAGAGGATCTATAGGAAAACCAGGTAAGGCATAGTGGCTTCTCTGAAATGTGTTCAGAAACAGAGATGTTGAAGTGCTTTGTCACTAGTGACCATTAGTGAATCTCCACAAGCTCACAGAGCAAATACAAGCAACTCACACTTGAAGAATATCAGACAGAATCTAATGTTTCAGTACATTTCTTTGGCAGAGATACATAAACCAGAGAAGGTGATTGAATTCTTAAGATATTCGTCCAGATGAACGATGGATCTTGCAAGATCCAATTCCTGGTTCTTCCATTCTTCTCACTGCGTGGAGACCCAGCATCAAGGAAGTTGGATTTAAGCCTGTCCTCAAAATACATACTTAGGTATATATTTTGAAGCTTTGAAATACCTTCTTCATGAGACGTTCATGGGGAGAATTTGAAAAGACATAATGATGCTGGCTTGTCAAGAGAAGAGACAAAACCTAGGATTGTTCCTCTAAGAGGCTGTAATAGTAACTGGAGATGTTAAGAAATTTGTCTCCTCTCTTTCTCTGGTGTGTGGGCTTGCTCAGATGCTTACAGCAACCTGAATGGCAGATGCAGAAGCAAACCAGCTGTGGACTGAAACAGAACTTTAACCCTCTATTCCCCTCAAACTTATGGGTAAGCTATTGGATACAGGATTAGTACAAGCAGTTAAGCACTGCTGCATTTGTCTGCATCAGTTCTTCTTACATTTTCACAACCTTGAGTGTAATGTTCCATTTCAGGTTTACACCGCAGTGAATTCATCATAGCATTTTGTATTTGCCATGAAAAGATGAAAGATTTTTTTTAAAATTATTTTTTGAAAAATAATTACACCAAAATGCTTCTTGTTGACCTATAGAATAAAACTATATAGAACAAAACTTCTAGTCTCCCTTTCTCCTTTATTTCAAAGCCCCACAGTGCTGGAAATACAAGCAACTGGATTGGAATGTAGATGGGACACTGTAGCCAGCAATGTTTTGTAGAGAACATTTCTGAGTTGATAGAAATAATAACAAGTTGTCTTAACACACCATTTCTCACCTACGTTTTTTGGAATTGTGTGATCCTTCTGAGGAGGTTTCAGTTTTTAACTTGAACCTTGATCTGACAGTTAAATATTGCTGCAGTCTTAAAAGTCTCTCCTGAAATAGCATTTAAGGTCTGTCTAGGTACAGTCAGAATCATTTCTGAATTTCTATGCCTTTTTTTTTTCCCCAGAATATCTTTGCAGTTGCAAGATGTTTCATAGAGAGTGAATTGTTTCGTTTTATTTCTGTTGTCCCATTAACCAAATATTATCGCACTGATGGATCTTACTGTAAACAGTAAGATAAATTCATTCCAGTCCTGCAATTCTTACCTACAGTGGAAGATCTGAAACACTCAGAATTGAAAGCTTCAAACTCTTTTAAATACATTATGAAGATAATGCCTCTCTCTCATTTGTTATCTTCAAGTTGAGAATATATCTTTGGAACAAAACATTAAAGCTTAAATAAAGATATGGTTTATACACCAAAGATACCCAACTAGTAGAACCTCTTCTGGACAACAGGTCAGACTATCCTATTGTTACAGTTCCTTTTGCCTCAAAAGTCATGAAAAGGTGGAAAAAAAATAAAAATAATAATAATAAAAAGCAAGAACCTAAGCTGTAGAAGTCTTTTTTCTTTCTTTTTTTCCATTTCTTTTATTTTTTTCCTTTGTGTGGCTGCAACAACTATCATTGATAAGATGAATATGCAAAGAGCGTTTCAAGGAAAGAAAACAAAAGAAGGCAGTGGCATGTGCAGATAGTGCTAAGGTGTTAGCAGTGAGGGACATTCTTAATTAACAATCCCATGGAAAGTGCAAGTATGAAAAGGAATATAGGAATATATTATGCTTATGAGACAATTTCTCCTACAGTCCTGTTACCTTACTGTTCTGCCTGGAAAACCTACAAGCATGTAGTGTTCAACTTCCACCCTGGGTACTTTCTTTCCCAGTTGAAATCCCCTCCAGGTTTCTTTCCAAGGGATTCAGGGCATAGACATAGGAAGGACTGTATTGGGACCCTAGTCGAACACAACCCAGCGATTTCAAGAACAGTTTGTATGCATAGTGGTACACTAACTGAATCTAGATGTGGGGAATACTCCTCTGGTTAAAGAGAAATAAACCAGAGCATATGTGCGTCTCTTAATGAGGCTCTACACAGAGCTGGTACTGCACAGGCTCACTCTGAATGGCACTGAACCTGAGTAAATGTTCGCTGTTTTCAGGATCTGAGCTAATGTCACTGAGAGCATGGTACTCTGCTGTGCTCTGGTGAATGATCAACACAGTCAGAGCTAGCTGAGGGACCAGGGGAAAGATATTGCTTTTGAAATATTCACCCTGGCTTTAACTGCTGGAGGTTAGGATATTGTAAGTTACTTGAGTCCATACAGGGAGACTGATGGGAGTTATTAAAGGCATCTTAAGATACATAAAGCCTTGTGATAACTGAGGTGAAATGTTAGCAATTAAATGAACAACAGCAAGAAGTTAGAACAAAGAGATCAGGCCTAACAAACTGCTTCAATAAATGGTATTTGTGAAGAAGAGATTTCCTGAGAGCCACTGCCAGGCAATTCAATCCCTCACCCCAGAAAACCTCCACAGTGTCCTAGTTATCAAAAGCAAAATATTACTATCAAGGTATATTTCTGAGATTAGTGATGTGAACAGGGTAGTCTTCTTGCTCCCTTTGTTTAAAGCATGAAGGAATTACTTCAAACCGTTGGAAGTACAAAAACAAACATAGAGAAAAAGTTGTTATGCCTAGCAACAGATTAGAATCAGATTAGAATCGCCTAGAATTCAGCTGATCAATTCTTAAATTCAGTTTTTGAGGGAAAAGAGTGTTTGAGGTTTGATGGTGATACTGCAAAGGCAAAGGTTTGGCACTGCACTGTTGAATAAGTATGTTTTATTTTATTTTATTTTATTTTATTTTACATTATTTATTTTATATTATATTTGGTTTTACAGTAAGACACAGACTCAGATTTTGAGAGATTATTGCATAGAAAGAGTTAGAATTTCTATGTCTGCCGTTCCAAGATGAAATTCATCACTAGGGTCAGCATGCAATGATGTGTTATCTGAAAGAATTTGGAAGTCTATAAGAAGGAAACTAACCCCTTCACAGGAAGCAGAGTGTCAAAGCAGATCAGAATATAGTATGGGCATAATAGTCCTTCTATCCTATTTGGGGCAAAACCAGAATGATGTCCCTATTTGCATGTTCATGTATTTAGACTCCCACTCATAGTGTGGGAGGATTAAACATTCTTGAATTTATTTCTCCCTTCAAACATAGCAAGATCAGATCCAATGATATTTTCTATTGGAGGATGCCAAAGCCCAGATACTCAGATTTATTTATCCACTTATTTCTGGTCAAAATGTATGAGAATCTGCTCAGTCAAATAACTCTATATAGCAAACCAAAGCCATATAATTTTACAGAGCTCAGAATTCACTATACAGAGGTATCTATGCATTCTGTGATCATTGTAATTCTTCACTGTGATTAACAATTTAGTGAGAGACATTGAAGGAGAGAGCAAAAGGAATAAAAACCATAGCAGATGCAGAAAGGCAGGAATACATGGGATGGTTTAGTCAAGAGAGGAAGACTGAGAAGGAGACAAAAGATAGCTATGACACAGATAGCAATAATCTCTTTTCCTTGACCCATGCTTGTAGGAAAGGAGGATTTTGTTACAGGAAGAAAGATTTAGATTAGACTTCTAGAAGTCTTAAATTAGTCTGCTAGAAGAAAAAAAAAAAAAAAGTCTCCTGATTAAGAATAGGAGCAGGTTGTTGGGGAGCTGACAAGTATGGGGACAATATACAATATTGACCTCAGGTGTCAGTACTGGGTCCAGTCCTGTTTAACATCTTCATTAATGATCTGGGGTAGAGTGCACCCTCAGTAAATTTGTGGATGACATGGAACAATCTTTGGACATTGCTTTCTAGTCTTACTGTCTGTAATTGCAATGATTTATGAGGCATAGAGCAGACCAGGTCCTACATTTGTGCTAGTTTGCATAGCTGAGAAGTTGGCTTATTATGTGCCTAATTCTTTACTGGTCATTAATTTGTAGTTAATTATCATAGTGTTATAACGTGTTAGATTGATTTGCTGTATAGCATGGTCTGCATATCCATTCTGAACAGCATTAGTGGTGTGCTTGCAATCTCTTTCCTACTTATTTTCATTATACTTAAACATGATATGGAATTTGTCAGTCTGGGCTTGACTTTAGTCTGTGTGCCTCCTGAAAAGAATTTGATTTATGTAAGTTCAGCACTTACACTGTTATACTATTTATGAAGGGAAGAATATATTTGCTGTTTTACATTTCTTTACCTTAATTAACTTGTCTAACAAAAGATAATGTTAAAAAGATTTATTTATTTATCAAGCTCTTAATAACCAGATTAACCTCTTTTGACATAGCATCAAAAACATTGTTGAAATAGCAGAATTTGTAATGTCTAAAACATGCCTTTTTGACACATATTATATCTCTGTCATATTCCATAATGCTTTTGAATATGGGCTGTGTTCCATATTTTACACTGCTGAGGAACCTTGAAATAGTAGTTTATTCCAGAGATTTACATTATAATTGGTTCTTTGAGGTTGTTACCACATCACTGTTCTGCAAGGGTATAAGAAGATTGCTATATAATTTGTGGTATCCTTAAACCATAAATCTCAGCAGATACAGTACTGTCAATGAGTAATAAAATCCCAGCAGAGTTTGGAGTAAATGGAAGAACTGGGACTATTCAGATCAGGCCCCAGAAGGAATGAAAGTTAATAGTTCAGCTCAAATTGAGATGGATTGGAAGGATCCCTTGTCCTTTTATTTGACTGCAGGTTTTATTCTTGTTTTGGTACTCCAATCCAATGCTCCAGAGAACCCTGTATAATATTAAAGTTGTACAATTCTCCAGACCCATGCTCAGCTAATAGGGTTTTTGTCAGGGAATTTGAAAAAGAGCACTGAGGACTTTCTTCACCTTCTTTAACATTTGGTACCTAAATTTGGAGAATTTTCTAAGTTAGGTGCTAGAGGTGTGTAACCAAGGGGAAATTTCTCTGAACACTGATTACTGAGGCATCCTGGATGCCCAATGGGTTTGATTTGCATCCTATAGTCACCTAAAAGTGGATGGGATGAATCTAGGAGCCAGGATTCTAACAGATAAACTCAGATGTCACTGTTCTCATTTCTCACAGTACAATGCCTAAGAGGGAATGTATAGCTATGCCTTAGCTTTACAAAATGATCTAGGCCTGGAAAAAAGAAAAATTTTCTTCCACATAATTATTGCTGTGGATATGATTTTGTTGTTCTCAAGACTTTTGCTTTATTATTTATTTATCTATTTTTCTTGACGTAGGCATATCTTGCATCTGTACGGCTGCACCAGAAAATCAGCAGGATTACCATCAGATCTGTAAGCAATGTTGAAAGAAGGTGAAAAAGACTGAACACATTCAGGTAGAAATGGCAGAAAGTTTTACTTGGAAAGTGTATAAATGGCAAATTGAATCCTCTTCATATCAGTAGGCCTTTCATTCACTGGATATCTCCAGTCCCCTGGACTTTATACCATTTATAAACAGGTTGCTAGTCTGGCCAGTATTAACAGAAAGGAGATCCCAGGCCATTAGTCTCCAAAAGCACCTACATTATGGTCAGCAATCACCTACATGTAAGCCTCTATCCCCATCCACATGTGATAGAGCAGTCTGGCTTTCTTCCTTTACAGCTGCTGCTGTCAGGCTGCCTTTGAGAACCAGAAGGCTGCCACAGAGAGAATTTCTGAAGTAGCTTGCATTGATTTACAGGCCCATCTCCTAAAAGAGTGGAACAGAAGGAATATTTGCCACCTCTTGACCTGAGAGACAACACCGTATATCATTGCTGGAGCCTGTCCGTGCAGGGAAACATACACCAGAACTCTGAAACCTGAGGGTATTGTGCCTTTGGCTTCTAAAACTGGTCTTACTCTGCATAAAATACTTCTAATGTGATTTTTTCACAGCTTGGGTACAACTGAAGTATACTCATTTATGACTTTTAAATCTCCCTAGCAGACACTGGATCAGAATACCTCAGCAGCACCCTCACATAGTTGACTTTCCTGCTTGAAGGCTGTGTTGATGTTTAGGATGTCACATATGACAAACAGAATTAGACTGAGCAGCAGATGAACTTGCTGATACAACTGTTGTTCCATAGGTTTGGTTCACATCTGGTATAGATGTCTTCCAAAAGCTGATGTTTGCTCATTTTTGGTCCAAGTTTAGATCTTGAAGTAGGACTGCTGCAGCTGTGAGTCTGGAGTTGTCAATATACAGTAGACCAGGATGTTGTGATCTCCTGCGACTCTGCCATTCAGTGGAAAAACAGATTGGTGTGCTTAGCACAAAGTGCAGTGCTAGTGTTTGCACTTAAGAGATGATCATATAATTACATGGTTATCTGCTCAGCTCCGTGTGGTTGTGTGGGAGCTAGATTCTTGTTTGTTTCTCTGCTGGGACTCTTAACTACATCTCTTATGTTTTCCCTGTGTTGCTAATATTGCTAGGCTAAGCCTAGTGATGAATCAACGGCAGGGTGGACAACGGGTTGCAGCAGGCTCCTTATGCAATGAAGGGTGTTGCAAAGTTCAGCATAATGTAGATGAGTCCAGATGTATTTAATTAAATGTTAGATAATGTCTGTCATGCACCTGGGCTTGGAGGACTAGTGTTATCCCCCAAAATCTTCATCTCTGCGTGTAAATCCTGTAACAGTGATGAATATCCTAAAGCTACCTTGTGAATGCAGACAGAACTGCTCCAGACTGAGTCTCCATCACACGGCTGTCTCTCAGGAGTGCTCTAACAGATCAACAGGAGTGCGTTCATACAGGCTCCAGCTTGTCAAAGCGCATATATGTGCCTGTTTTGCTTTAGAAAAGCATGTGTTCAATTCCCATTGGCTTCAAAGGATTTAGATGAATACTTAAACACTTAGTCTAATCAGGGCCTTAAGTTCTTCCCTACTACATACAAAATGTGAGTTCAAAAGTGATTTTACTAAGATCACCCTTAGCTCAGTGTTTGTTATACTTCCTGTAATTGTAATCTCTTCTCATTATGCCAATGGATTTTTTTAAGCATCAGTAAGGATATTTTAATTATGTTCCTATGTTTAATTGCATTTTGTTTAAGACATGAACACCTGCTTAAAAGGTCTTAATTAAAAAACATCAGCAAGTATTTTTTTGATGTGCTTTTACATATATGATATATATATAGGATTGATATAATTTATTGCGAATATTGCTTAACTATTCCCTTAAAAAATAAAGATCAGATAATAGTATAATTTTTTTTTTCCCCATGATTCTATTTTTGCATATATGGATCACTTAACATCCATTCTACCAATACTTTCATTTTCTATATTGAATGCATCACATCTTAATTTAATACTGTCATTGGCTAAAAGAAGGACAAAATACTTTTCGTCTAAACGACAGGTTTTATTTGAGAAGGTGAGTGTGTTGTTATTTACTTGAATCATATGTGGAAAATGTATTGCTGTAAAAACGTAAGCAATTTAAATGGTTAATATTCACATCCTAACATAAGATAATCAAACGGATTCCTTGCTTGTATGTAAGAGGTTATAATGGCATACGCTGCTGTCAATAAAACCAATGCAATATCACTGAACCTTTGCTGTTACTAAAAATTATACATTATTTTATCATCAACCAAAAAAATCAATAAAAATGATTGATTTTATTTCAATGATTTCCTTTATCTTCTGGAAAAAAATTGTTTTCTATTCTCTTAATTATAGACAAAATAAAGAAATCACTATTAGCATAATCCAGATTTAAACTTCATATTTTTAATTACTGTAACTGCGTATGTCTTTCTTATATGCAGTAAAAACTGCAGTTCATGAAACTGGGATAGTTCAATGTCTTAGCTCTGACAATGTTGGAAAGAAATGCCAACAATGAAAGTTTCATCAATACCATGCAATAAACATCAGTGTAAGAAAGAAGGAAACCCATTTGTGTTGTTGGCTTTTAAGCACCAGGCCAGCTAGCTTTGAAAAGTAGGTTAAGAAAAATGTATGTTGGACACAGTAGTTCAGGTATGGCCTCACTAGCGCTGAGTGGAGGGGAAGGACCACCTCCCTCAACCTGCTGGAAATACTTTGCCTAATGCTGCCCTGGGTATCATTAGCCTTCTTTGTGGTAAGGGCAGACTGCTGGCTCATGCCCATCTTGATGTCTACCAGGATCCCTACATCCTTTTCTGCAATGCCGCTTTTTAGCTGGATGGCCCCCAGCAGGTATGGGTGCCTGGGGTCATTCCTCCTCAGGTGTAGGACTTGGCACTTTCCGTTGTTGAACTGCATGAAATTCCTGTCAGCCTATTTCTCCGCCTTCTTGAGGTCCCTCTGGATTGCAGGACAACTCTCTTTTGTCAGCCACTCTTCCCAGTTTGTTATCATAGTCAAACTTGCTGAGGGTATGTCGTACCCCATCATGCAGATCATTAATGAAGATGTTGAATGGTATTGAACCAGTATTGAGCCCTGGGGTACACATCCTGTTACTGACCTCCAGCTGGACTTCGTGTCACAGATCAACATGCTCTGAGCCTGACCAGTTCATCCAGTTTTCAATCAACTTCACTGTCTGTTCATCCAAACCACATTCACTAGCTTTATAAGGATGTTATGGGAAATGGTTTCAAAAGCCTTGCTGAAGTCAAGTTAGTCAATATCCACTACTCTCCTCTCAACTACCAAGCCAGTCATCTCATCATATAAGGTTATCAGGTTAGTCAGTCATGACGTATGTTTTGTGAATCCATGCCATCTACTACCAATTCCCTTCAAATACTTCACGTGCATCTAGAGTTCTTAAAAAGATGATCTGTCTATCATCTCCTTTCAGTTTTAAAGACAAATGTAAAATTAACCACTTTATATCACTTTTTTATTTAAGCACTTTTTTTTTTTCCCCCCTCTATCCCATAACAGTAAAAGCTTCCTAGCACTTTACTGTATGGTTACATAGACAAAAGCTCACTGTGATATGAGAAACATGGTGATGGGATTGTAAACTACAAAGTTCTGCTGCTTTATCAGCATTAGAAGCTACTAGCATTTTCAAGTGCAACTTAAAAAAATACCCCCCCCCCAAAAAAAAAAAAACACAAAAAAACCCCAAACAACAACATATAAAGTAGTCTGCTTTGGTTTCCATGCTTTAAAATATCCTCTTTCAGCCCCCCTCACTCCCAAGCTGCGAAGTTTGGTATTTCATCTTAATGTCCCCTTTGCTTACCAGAAGTATGGATTAACGCATTTGACCTTACTAGAAGATTTCTTTAACATTGTGATTCATCAGTCTCTTTTAGTGATTAAATATATATTTTAATTACTACTACACAAAAATCTTTCATGTTAAAGTCCACTTTCCCTGTGGCTCTGAACTCTGCTTCTTTTAACATATTTCATATGTGGGCAAAAATTACAGAAATATAGATATTTTCCACTCTAAATTCACTAAACCATTATAAAAATGTCTGAGTTCATCCACAATCTCCTAATGTTATCATATAATTTACAGTTTTTATATCGCTGTGGCTTGATGTGCTATTCTTATTACCCAAGGCAGTAAATAGTGTGGTCTGGCAAGCACAAAAGCTGAAAGATCAGAAAGAAAAATATCAGTTATTAGAAAGACAGAATTTTCATCTCTAATAGGTGACTCTCTAGTGTTACATTAGGAGAGCAAAGCAGCTCAGATCTCTGTCTTCTAACTGTGAGATGGATGAATACTGCCTGTGAACTCAACAGCTTTCTCTTTCACAGAGATTTGGGTCCAACAGAGATAGAGCCATCAGCGACATGATCTCTTTGATAATCAATCCGGTGGCCATGTCTTCGGAAGAACTCCCCTCTTATGGACAGATATACGCCCAAATTATCTGAGGCACCCAGTGTTAGGGTTACAGCTCTACGGACCCAGGACTTGAACCAACTCTGAGCATATTACGCCTGAATGGGTGGGGCACTTCTGGAGACAGTCAGTACCCACACAAAGGCTCAGCTGTGAAAACAATGCTTGCAGTCAGAAGAGCAGGGTAACGACTCATTTGAGTCACCATACCAGCAAAGACAGCACTTCATAGGTACCTGGATATTTGCTAAACTAAATCAAGAACTAGAGGAGGCTATCCACTTTCAGCTATTATGTCTTGGCTATAGTATTTCTGCTCTGTCACCTAACTTGCTACATTATCCATAATATTGTTATATTAATAATCATAAATTAATTGAGCTAAGAGTAAGCATGCAATACTGATTGACTTATTACTAATAATGGACTGTCCATAGAGAAAATATTGCTTGTCTTTTGCCTCTCTCTTGTCTCTGGATTATACAGCTGATTGTCATTCACGGGCCTAATTTAGATTTTAATTTCCCTATAGCAAGTATCTTGCCTTTTTATTTACCTGGAAAGTGTTACACCCAGCAGTGATACTACACAGACACAGACACAGACACAGACACAGATTTCTAGGTTGGAAGAGACCTCAAGATCATCGAGTCCAACCTCCGACCTAACACTAAGTACTCCACTAAACCATATCGCTAAGCTCTACATCTAAACGTCTTTTAAAGACCTCCAGGGATGGTGACTCCACCACCTCCCTGGGCAGCCCGTTCCAATGCTTAATAACCCTTTCGGTAAAGAAGTACTTCCTAACATCCAACCTAAAACTCCCCTGTCGCAACTTTCGCCCATTCCCCCTCGTCCTGTCACCAGGCACGTGGGAGAACAGACCAACCCCCACCTCTCTACAGCCTCCTTTAAGGTAACTGTAGAGAGCGATAAGGTCGCCCCTGAGCCTCCTCTTCTCCAGGCTGAACAAGCCCAGCTCCCTCAGCCGCTCCTCATAAGACTTGTTCTCCAGACCCCTCACCAGCTTGGTCGCCCTTCTCTGGACTCGCTCGAGCACGTCCATGTCCTTCCTGTAGCGAGGGGCCCAAAACTGAACACAGTACTCGAGGTGCGGCCTCACCAGAGCCGAGTACAGGGGCACAATCACTTCCCTAGACCTGCTGGCCACACTGCTTCTTATACAGGCCAGGATGCTGTTGGCCTTCTTGGCCACCTGAGCACACTGCTGGCTCATATTCAGCCAACTATCAACCAATACTCCCAGGTCCTTCTCGGCCAGGCAGCTTTCCAACCACTCATCTCCCAACCTGTAGCTCTGCTTGGGGTTGTTGCGCCCCAGGTGCAGGACCCGGCACTTGGCCTTGTTGAACTTCATACAGTTGACCTCAGCCCATCGCTCCAGCCTATCCAGATCCTCCTGCAGAGCCTTCCTGCCCTCGAGCAGATCGACACACGCACTTAGCTTGGTGTCATCTGCAAACTTACTGAGGGTGCACTGGACGCCCTCATCCAGATCATCGATGAAGATATTAAAGAGGACCGCCCCCAGTACCGAGCCCTGGGGGACACCACTTGTGACCAGCCTCCAAACAGATTTGACTCCATTCACCAGAACTCTCTGGGCCCGGCTATCCAGCCAGTTTCTAACCCAGCGAAGCGTACGCCAGTCCAAGCGCCGAGCAGCCAGTTTCTTGAGGAGAATGTTGTGGGGAACGGTGTCAAAAGCCTTACTGAGGTCAAGGTAAACCACATCCACAGCCCTTCCCTCATCCACCAAGCGCGTCACTTTGTCATAGAAGGAGATCAGGTTCGTCAAGCAGGACCTGCCTTTCATAAACCCATGCTGACTGGGCCTGATTGCCTGCTTGCCCTGCAAGTGCCGCGTGATGACCCTCAAGATAATCTGCTCCATGAGCTTTCCTGGCACTGAGGTCAAACTGACAGGCCTATAGTTCCCCGGGTCTGCCCTCCGGCCCTTCTTATAGATGGGCGTCACATTGGCTAGCCGCCAGTCAACTGGGACCTCCCCCGATAGCCAGGACTGCCGATAAATGATGGAAAGCGGCTCGGCCAGCTCCTCCGCCAGTTCTTTCAGTACCCTCGGGTGCATCCCATCCGGCCCCATCGACTTGCGCACATCCAAGCTCCTTAGCAGGTCGCCAACCATTTCCTCATGAATAGCGAAGGCCACATCCTGCTCCCCATCCCCTTCCGCCAGCTCAGGGCACTGGGTATCCAGAGAACAACCGGTATTGCCGCTAAAGACTGAGGCAAAGGCGGCATTAAGCACCTCAGCCTTTTCCTCATCCTTAGTAACTAGGTTTCCCCTCGCATCCAGTAAAGGATGGAGATTCTCCTTAGTCCTCCGTTTCGCGTTGATATATTTGTAAAAGGATTTTTTGTTGTCTTTAACGGCAGTAGCCAGGTTGAGCTCCAGATGAGCTTTGGCCTTTCTAATTTTCTCCCTGCACAGCCTCGCTACATCCTTGTAGTCCTCCTCAGTGGCCCGCCCTTTTTTCCAAAGATTATAAACCCTCTTTTTTCTGCTAAGCACAAGCCGCAACTCTCTGTTGAGCCAGGCTGGTCTTCTTCCACGCCGGCTCGTCTTTGGGCACGTGGGGACGGACCGCTCCTGTGCCATTAAGATTTCCTTCTTGAGGAGCGCCCAGCCTTCCTGGACTCCTCTGCCCTTCAGAACCGCCTCCCAAGGGACTCGGCCAACCAGCGTCCTGAGCAGCTCAAAGTCAGCCCTCCGGAAGTCCAAGACAGCAGTTTTACTGGTCCCCTTCCTGGCCTCGCCAAGAATAGAGAACTCTACCATTTCGTGGTCACTCTGTCCAAGACAGTTTCCGACCACCACATCTCCCACCAGTCCTTCTCTGTTTGTGAAGAGAAGGTCTAGCGGGGCACCACCCCTGGTAGGTTCACTGACCAGCTGCATCAGGAAGCTATCTCCCACGCTCTCCAGAAACCTCCTAGACTGCTTTCTCTGTGCCGTGTTGTGTTTCCAGGATATATCCGGGAAGTTGAAGTCCCCCACGAGGACAAGCGCCGACAATTTTGCAACTTCTGTCAGTTGCCACGTGATCACATGTGATAAATCATGGTGTAGCATTAAGGATAAGATTATGCAGTTCCATTCACAGTAAGATAAAGGTGCTTCAGTTATGATCTTACATCGCTGTGCTCCTGCTAGTGTGCATTTTCATTTTCTTTGCATTGAATCCAATATGAACTGTGGATTACAAACACTACCATACCCTTTATGAGAGAAAGTCCTAGGAACTTCTCAGAGCTGACTACAGGCTAGATTTCAGACGTAAAATCATGAGTAGATACGACTTTAGTGTGTTTATACATATATATATATATATATATATATACATAAAATATATATGTATACTCAAGCATATCAGAAATTGATTTACGGCTTATCCTGAAAGCTTAGTGATGCAGTAACATCCTGCTCATTTCTGTAAATAATAAAAATCCAGAAGGAAAAAAAAAGTAGACTTCAAGAAAAAAGATTTTTTTTTTTAAAAGTATTACAAAAGTAATCCAGTTGTTGAGAAATAGCGAATAAGATAAAACTAAGGATAATCTTGACCTTTTTATGTTTATTCCCTGTAGCAGGAAATTGCTCAGGGAAGGAACTGGCTCTACCTCTACTATATGGATCTTAGCACAATGTAAGTTGTTGCAACAAAAGTTAATAAAATGCCAGCATTTGCTAATTTTTCTGGTTGATATCACATAATATTTGTATTGTAGCTTAATGGCCTATACTATTATATGTTACAAGTTAGGGCTCACAGAGAAGAAAAAGGAAAAAAAATATATCTTTGCATCTATGCATTTTTTGTTACTCCTGTTGAGAATTTTCAGTCTTTCTACTCTCCCAGTGGCTGGACTTGTGCTTTGTCTATGCTGACCTCCAGCTATAGGGACCTGCCAAATGCTGCCAGAACAGCAGCGAACATCCACCACCTCCCCTTTACTGAGAAAGTCCATACTTGTATGGGAGCACATCAGGCTCACCACTGCTTCTTTGTAAGAGAGCATATAACGGCTCTTTGTACCCGTGAAAAAGATGGTTAGGCACGATGAAAGTTTCTTTTTTTGTCAGTGTGCTCAAGAACAGGCACATCAAGGAAGGTGGGAGAACATGGTGGTTTGTCATGGAGGCAGGGAAATGCAATTCAAGGCTGGAGGTGGTCAGTTCTTATTGGCAAAGGGTGAGGGTGGCTCATATGATTGGGAGGATGGATGGCATCCTATGTGGTATTGGTGAGGAAACCACTGCACTACAACCCACTTAGCCTTTGGGGTAAATTCGCACACTGTGCAACCTGGCCTAGTGACACTAGGGCAAGTGCCCTGACTCTGTTATGGCAAAGGTTAACATATAACTTAGCTGCTCTGCACAAAAACATACTGTATGCTGTGCTGTTGCCACATGGGAAATACTTGCAGTATTTATAAGGTCACCTGTAAATATTTAATGTGATTTTGAGTCTTTTTATTTAAACAAATAAACAAACACCAACAAACAAACTACAGCAAGATGACAACAACAAAACAAAGAAACCCAACAAACAAACAACAACAACAAAAACACACCCGTGTTTCTTATAGTTAAAATTAGTTTATGGATTTCTGACTCTCAGGGGTAATATCTAACAGCTGTTCATCTAGGCAGACTGAAAAGAAAAAAGAAGAGAAGAACAAGAAAGGGTGAAACTAATGTTACTTGTAGATACTTTTCTTCAATAATTCATTGTTTTCTGTAGTTTCTGCTGATGTGTTGGTTATTTTATCAGCATGGTGTGTCTGTTGCCATAATAAACTAATTGAGCATTTAGGTAGTGATAGCCTGTGGCTGTGCGCAGCTTGGCAAGTTTTACCACCTGCCCTATCTGCAGTGCTCACAACACTCACATGGGAATTTTGAGTCTGCTCAAACTCCTTTCATCTGTGACCCTCTTTAAAGATTTTTAGCATGTGTGATACTTGCCCCAGGGGAGACAGTTCACTTCAGAAACTTGTCCTGTAGGTAAAAGCAATAGGCCATCCATTACCCTCTTCCTCCCACTCTCAGGTAAATGACTACATTAAATATTAAACGGGGTTCCATCTCCAGAGTGCCTGTATAAGTGATTTTACATTATCTCATTCAGCCCTTCTCTGATTTCTTATAAAGTGTGTTGCTTCTTTCTAGCATAACTCAGTGGAAAGCATGATTGATTTGACAATCGTTAACACAATGTTTAATATTAACCTTCCTCATCAGTAACTGAAGAAAATGGTGAAAATGAAAGGAAGAAAACAGTGATATGGTGTGATGCTGATTTCCCTTATTTAAAATGTTATTTCATATGCAGCTTCTTCAAATTATTACCTAGTGGGTAATAATTGTGGGTAATAATAAGTTTGACATGGGTGGCAGGCCTGCCAGAGGGATGACTGAGAAATAGGTGAAATATAAAATGAAGTTATAGCAAATAAAGTTAAGTCCACTAAGACACAGGGTTATCTTGAAAATACATTGTACAGCTTAATAAAATATTATACTAAAAAAAAAAATATAAAATTATCATGTGAGGAGAGGAATCAATTACCCAGTGGCAGAAAACATATAGCTTTCTTCAATACAGAAATGTTTGTGATGGTGCAAGGCACAAAGAGGAAGGAAAAATAATCCTAAGGATTTGTGTTATATCCCTTACATCCTGCAAATGGAAGCCCAGTGGGAGAGAGCAAGAAACACATGCAAGTGTATGCAGAAAGAAGACTACAACCTAATAAATATACATAGCAGTACTTATCCCTTTACAAATATGATTTTGAAGAAGCATTGGCATGCTTGGCTCAGGGATGTCTAAATGATCTTTCTTTTCTTATTTAAACAACAACAACAAAGAAGAAACAGAGTAAAGAGACACGTTGATAGCATGAAGAAACACGAAAAGCCTGAATGAAAGAAAATACAGACCTTGATTTGGAGATTTGGCTAGGCTGTCCTGTAAGGTATTTTGATGTCCTAGGGTAGTATACCGGTTTGGACCATGATTTTACCCCTCATTTCCACTGGTAAGCAATCTCTCTCCAAGCTGAAGCAGATTTTAGGACAGTGAAGACAGAAAGTAGTAATCTCACTCTGAGGAGTGGGATTTGGTGGCTGGTCTCCTACTTTGTCCAGCCGGCAAGTCACTTTTATTTTACTATTGCTACTTATCTCTGCTTATATGACATGAAAAGTGTTGTGGAATGTTTATTCTAATTGGGGTTCTCTTATTTAAGTACTTATTACTCTCTAGTTTGGACCACAGTATAAATGAGAACAATCTTAAGATGTTGAATCTTTTGTGCTGTTAAGCTATTGCTTGGCCAAATACTGGGAAAAACTATAGTATGCTATAGTCCATACTCCAGGTGAAGAGCCTTATCAATTTCCACTACGCAAAACAGCATTCGTTTTGACCTAGGTTAGGAATTAACTCCTGACTTATTGCTCTATAGAGATATTTTTATATATGGGGTTCCTGGTATGGATATTAACAATTTTTTTTTCTTTGTTGTCCAAACTGTGAAGAAAGAACTTAAAGTTCTGCTCTAAAGTGTATCCTCTTCTAAAGGATTTATTGAAGATTAAAAAAAAAAAAGAGCAAGCCTACTATCAGAAGCTGAAAGGTCACTATGAATGACCTCCACTCCCATTAGGAATATTTCATAGGGATAGTGAAACTGAAAATGGGGACTTCAATAACGTTATTCTAGAGTTATTATAATGTTAGTAGAAAGTGCATCAAGAGGGCTGCATTAGAAGTGAATTAAAAATAAAAGTTGGCACAAATGCTCTGCTTACCAGAAACCCGTCATAGTCACATAACCAGCTAGATAGTTAAATGTCAGAAACTTTTATCTTAGTCCCTAGCAGAAACCGGGGAGTTCTGCTCTTCTTTCTGTGGACAGAATCAGCTCATACATCTTTTTGCTCTCTCAATCTTCCATTCTTGTTTAAACAGGTGCAGTGCGCACAGCTGTAATGCACAGACCCATCTTGCATGTCTGTAAATCCAATGAATGACCGGAGACTGAAAAAGACTGACCTAAGGCACCAAAAAAAAAAAACAAAAAAAAAAACAACCAAACTTCAGTCAGATAGCTGTGAGGAAACTTGCATGAAATGAGCTGCTTTGATTTCATCACTCCATTCTGCTGCAGCCCACCAATTCCAAGTGATGCCCTCTACAGACGCTCTGCTGTAGGCTGAACCCCCCAGGTCAGGAATGCATTGATGGGACTGCTGAATAAAAGACTCTGAGATGAAGCTTCACTGCTATGAACTTCATAAAACAATCACCATAGAGGATACTTCATCTTCCCTCCAGCTTTCACCATTTAGTCATAGTTAAATCTATATGTGTCACAGATAGTTTTTATTTGTAATCTAGTATTTAATCTCTGTGAGCTTAATGGTAATTATTCCCTCCTCCCATTCCTTTCATTATTTCACCTCTGGCTTGGTCTACACACTATTGTATTTGTAGTCAATCATCCTCACCAAAAGAGCTTGCTAAATTACCCTCTGATAATCTGAAGAAAACAAGCTGAAATGATGACTTAAGGGAATGATGCCTACTTGGGTCAAGTAAAATACATAAAACCCAAGGAGGTATTTTTATGCTTTCTATAGCTCAACTTGAATTATATTCTTCTTTATCATCCCCTTTGTCATTACTGTTGCCCTTCACCCACAAATCACTGGCAATTAATACCATGGTAAAATGGTGAGATAATGTCATTGTCATTATTCTGTGGCTGACACATAGGAAATCACAAGCAAGTGACCAAGTGGGCAAGAAGATTAGAAGTTAATGGCCAATAAATATATATATAAATAAAGGATTAAAAAAAAAATCAGGTGTTTGGTAACACCTTGTAAAGAGGACTGTTTGTTCTATAAAAACACCAAACAGATTTTGCTCAGCATTTATTTCCATTTGGTGTTAACTGGAACAGGCTGTGAAAATCACAAAGGACACACACTGTCTATATAAATTTAAAAAGCCATTTTTTCCCTTAAAATCTAAACACCAGTTAAAAAGAGTAAATCAGAACAGATTTAATTGGTATTTACACACACTAACATTAGCAATTAGAAAAGTGTCAGCAAGGGGAGAAGAACAATCACTGCACCCAGTCTAATTGGTCTTTTTGGATAAATTAAAAAAAAGTCAAATTTAACCAGCTGTTTGCAGAAGGAGTTTTTCTTTACTTTCATAAACACATTTATTTGAATGAAATTAATCCTCATTGGCACTAGGACAGGATTAGAGTTGTTTTCTTCCTATTAGTCTGTGTATATTGTTGGGGAATATCAGACATTGTAAACATTAACAGCCTGCCTGCTTGGCTTAATGATCATCCAAGTATGATAAAGGATGACAGATAATACTATTTTTACTCACATAAAATGGCAATTGTACACTTTTCCAATTATATGGATTTTCATCTAGTTGTTCGGAGAGATTAGGTGAAAGAGCTGATTCTCCTCCTTCCTTTCCCTCCAGGACAACAGCAATGGATATCTGAATATGATCCTCTTTTGATCCTTAGTTTTGACAGTCAATACAAGACAAAGAGAATGAATCTTGCAAACATGCAAATCTCTCATAGTAGAGAAGATGAAAAGTAAGAAACTTTAAACCACTATAATTGCCCAAGTATTTTAACTACTTTGACCAGGCAGTTGTTGTTGCATTTGTCCTTCAAACACCATGACTGATGAGAGATGCTGAACATATTTTGTGTGAGTTTGACAAGCTGATGCCCATTCCTGAGTTTACAGCTCTGGGTTCCATAGTGATGGATAGCAGACTTGCCTCTGTAAGTGTCAGTGCCATGGGATGTGATTTGGGCTTCCTTCTGAGAAGTCTTTAGGAAAACAGCTGACAGGGAGTATTAGAGACAGAGCTTAGAACAGAAAGTTCATCACGGACTATTTTTTTCCCCTTTCATATCTTTTTTCGTTACAATTAGAGCATTTATTTCATTTTTTTTCCCTATTTTTTTTTTTTGTATGTGATAAGTTTAAATAAGGAAAGCTTAAATGGGCAAACAACTAAGAAAACTCATTCACAACAAAATATGATATCCTCGCAGAAAATGTTGATTCATAGGAGCAATCTAAATGCAGACTTCATGGGAAGATGGGGATCTAAAGCATCTCTGAAATGAATGTTCAGGCCTGCAGTTTGGAAGCAAAAGGATATATTCAGCATCATTCTTTGAGCAAACTCTGGTGGCTTATCCATAGGATAACAGCATTTCTGGAGATTTTCTGCATTTTTGATATCAGCAAATTAAAAAAAAAAAAGTGATGTGAAATGTGTCTACAGTATCATATATTTTAGAAATAAAACAATTCACGTGCTGAAACCCAACATGTGCCAGAAACTCAGCCAACAAGCAGAGTGTATGGGGCTTCTACTCAAGCATACTTAAGAAAGGGCAGCAGCTGCAAGAGGAGGAAGCATGTGAGGAGTTATATGAAGAGAGGTATTTGGAGAAATGTGACTAGACACACTTGGGGGCACACATGCAGAAGGGGGACAGATGAGGAAACATGCAGCCAAGCATGTGTTCTTGGAAGGAGGCACTCCAGCCTGAAGCAGTGAGCCTGTGAGCCCATTGGCAACCCACGCCAGGACAGGGACACCCCCACAAGACTTTCACCCCTGGAGTGACACTGAAAGGCATGAAGGAGTGGAGAAAACACAGTAAAGAGCATGAAGGAGCAGAGGAAACTCACTGGGACATGGAAAGCAACCGAAAGAAACCATTACACACCACCCCAACCTCCTGTTGCTGCCTTGTGCCTCATTGAAGGAATTGGGAGGGAATAAGTGTAATACTTGGCAAAAACGATGGATATTAAGATTAATAAGCTGCAAAGAAAGGTGCTTGGCTTAACTTAAGACTTTAGAAGGTGTTTTCCTAAGAGTTTGTTTAAGTTTTAAGTTTTCTTTTTCTCAATACCTGAACCAGTGATTACAAGTTCATTAGCAGTAAATCAGATTATGTACAAGTTCCCAAAGTTGAGACTGTTTTGCCTCCTACTAGTTACAGGGCTTGTGAAGATATGTGTGTGATAGCTACATTCATGGCTGACAGAATGTAACTGAAACAGGGCTCTAAGAATGTGCTAACTATATTGACATACATACTTTTACATTAGTTTTGTCCATTTATTAACCTCTCCAGATGAATGTAAGCAATCTCCTGGAAAAGGTCCTCTGGAAAATGTAAAATACTACAAGAAGATAAACTTATTTGGAAGAGTATTGAGCCACATGTAAAGTACAAGCTTTTAACTAATCTCAATGGCTTTGTAGCTGGAGTGGAAAAGTCATACCCATTGCACTGCACTGCAAATTTGGACCTGTAACACATATGTATGAGTGATCATACTTGCAACAGGTAAATTTATCTCAATGTGTACAAATGATAACAGATCAAAAGTGGCTCTGTTCAGCCTAAGGGGAATAGAAAGGACTATGGTGAGAGAAGTTCAAAGAGTGACAAAAACATGAGAGTGTTTATTTACTGAGAATCTAAAGAAAAGGTTAAGTTAAACAGTTAACGTATACATAAATAGCAGAAATAGCGAGGAATGAGGAAATGATGAACAAAACCAAACCAAAAACAACAACAACAAAAAACAAACTCAGAGGAATAGATCTCTTGTGATGGAGAGAAACAGGGAGAATTAGCATCGTGAAGAACTGCATTAGGACATGTAGTGTATTAAAAGTCATGATACTCAGAAATGCTGAAGTGTGAGTATTTAGTATCTTTGAAAATCAAGTCAAAGACTCCTGCTCAAGGGAGCTTTCTATTGTGTGTTTCTACTCTCTTCTTTCTGCCAGAGAAACTGAAGGGAAGTGAAAGTCATGAAAAAGAGGTTTTCCAAACAAGAGGTTTTAATAACGCATCCAATGTTATTGATTCAAAGTAGAGTAAAGTATGACAACAAAAGAGAAGAAATGAGGATCATGTTTAAAAGACGTACAAATAAGTATCTAGGAAGAACTGTTTCTGCTCAGTTCAAGTAAAGAAAAGATGAAAAGATGCTTTGAGCTTCGGAGATTGCATTCTTCTTCCTGAAGCTCGTGGTCTCTGTGCAGAATTCTTCTGTTTGGAAAGCAGAGAGAACAACTGCACAACTCTCTTTTATTTAGACTTTTAATTCATTTTATTAAAAAAAATAATTAATAATAATGAATAAATAAATTAAAAAACAAAGCAAAACAAAACAAAAAACAGACCTTTAAATGTGATCACGTTCAATCCATCTCTTCTAAATGTTTCTTTTCTATTCTATTCAGCACCTCAAGCAGCTGTGTCACCTGGGTGAGATCTGAGAACTATTTTATGGAGGCAGGGATACAAGGTGATGGTGTCAGGGTGCATTGAAGGAGAACTGCAGAAATGAGGGGCTTCCAATGACTGATTATTAATACACTCACTATCTCTGAGTTGTTTGTAGGACTGAACAGTTCATTAACACAAAGTGCATAACAATGAAGAGAAAACTGTTTAATTGCTCCATGTTAGTAGAGTTAGCTCTACTCATGAGCACCACCCAAAGCTCACAATTTTTCTTCCTTTTTTTCTGAGTTGTTAATGTGAGGTATCACTTGGGTGATGTTAAGAGGAAAGAGCCCTTCTCTCTGGTGACCAGAGACAGGAACTGAGGGAACAGAATGAAGCTGTGTAAGAGGAGGTTTCAGGCAGATCGGAGAAACCCTACTGTTGGGATGCAGTAGCTGGGAAATGAGGGGCCTATTTGTGATAATACACTCTACCTGTTTTGAAGCAGTGCTTGAATCTCCACCATGAGGTCTCAAATTATTGAGGCTGTTCAGAAAAATGTCCAACCCATAACGTAACTGCCCTCAAATTCTCTGTTCTGTGTCTCTTTCCAGAGCCTCTAGATTCTTCTTTTGAACTTATTCTCTTACTTTTGCACCTGTACCTTGCTTTAAATTTTTTCAGTTTTTAAGATTTACTTTAGCTTTTACCCTTTGAAAGTAGCCAAGACCTGGTTTTGTGCCCCTTTCTTCTTCCAAAATGGACACTTATTCACAAAAACAAAGATTTAGACTTTTCCATCAGGTGTAGAGGTTTAATAGCATTAATGAAGCTATATCAATCAATGAATAAAAAATAAACAAATAAAAAAAAACGTATTGACCTCTTGACTTGGAGAACAGTGCACAGCAGCTTATGGAGATTTGACCAAAGGTTTTAACTCTGAGAGAGTATGTTAAGCAGGAATGTAAAATGGGCAAGAGAGGGAGGTTGGCTTGAGTTTGTGTGTTATGTGAGAACTTTGGGTTTATTCTCTGGCTTGCTTTATTGTCTTGTTTTCTTTTCTGACTTTCTGCTCCCTCCCAGTAATTTTATCTGCACAATTAATTGCCTTGCTTCCCTCAAAACTGCAGTTTTATACCCTTGATTAATGAGGACTGTGAAAAGCACAAAAATAGGCAGAACAGTCAGTAAAGATAGGTTTTGATTGAAATTCTGTGTGTTTCGTCTAGCTACAGCTCCAGTTTATTTGTTGCTTCCTAGCATTGACTGTTTTGTCATATATTCTTTCTAACAATACATGGTTATGTGTTCTGTAGCAGTATTAACTGTTCAGCGGTTGGTAGGTCTGAAAGTAGCTACCTCCTTTTCCAAACAATTCAGACCAGTCTTCTCTTTATCATGAAAGGGTGGAAAAGAAGAGGTTTGCAGCATGTATTTGCCCTATCCCTTGTCTTCATTTTTAGACATTAAGTATCCTCTTTTTTGTTTACCAATAGAGACAGAAAGGAAGCCTGTATGAGAAATTGTTAAGCCAGATAACTACTTCTGCTCTTGAGATAGAATTCCACTTAGCAAATCTGTGGTCTTTTCCTACCCCTTCCCACCGGTATTTTTTGAAACAGAAGGCATAAACAAAGACTGGGAGAAAAACTCAATGTTTCTGTGTTCTGGTTTGAAGGGAAAAGGACAGTGAATGATATTTGCTTCGTGGTACAATCAGGACATTTTTAAGGCTGGGAAAAGCCATTAGTATTCTCAAAAAAAAGTACTTGTTCTATTTTCTGTAAGAAATTTTCCCTCTTTCTACAGATTCCCCCTTTTGTACCATTTGTGAATTAAGGTAAGAGGAAGAATGATGAAATAATTGATGTATTAGATGAACAATACAAAACTTGCTTTTCTTTCCAGTTATTGTATTCACTATGAAGAATCTGCACTATGTCCTTTAAATCTCTCCTGAAGTGGGTCACACAGTGAAGCTGATTGATAAGGTGTAGGAGAATAGAACTTTACGGCTGAGCACCAAACCTCCATCAAGTGTGGGAAGGGAGGTGTGCCACAGATAGAGCTGTCACTGGCACAACCTCACTATTAAATCTTTAAAACCAGCAAATTTACAGCCTGGAGGTAGGGGCATGGGCTGATCTACACATAGAGACTGAATATGGAAAGAAAATATGAAAATGTAGTGAGCTGCTGGCAGGAGATTTGAACTTTAGTGAACAAACCTATCTGACCTCAGCTGAAAAAAGTGTGTCATTGTGCTGCCTTTCATCAGTTCAGCGGCAGGCTGAAAAGCATGCTAAATGTTCTAGTACAGGATCATTAAATTCAGTCCTTTTTTTTGTTGTTCAGAGCATCAAACCATGAGAACACAAAGAAGAGATGTGAACATCCTCTTTTGTTCAAAAAAAAGAAAAAACAAAACCAAACCAAACCAAACAAACAAACAAAAAACAAACACCAAAGGGCAAAAATACACAGAGAAGAAAGACACATGCACATATAAAGCAGTAAAGAGACCTGCCTTCATTCACATTTCATGACCTTATACACTGGTAAGTGGAGCAGGAACCTTCTGACACTTCATCAAAGAAAACTGGTGGGATTTCCTTGGTGTTGGGAAGCTGTGACCTACTTTGAAGAAACCCCTTAAATCTGCTGTATCCCAGAAGGATGAGGCAATAGTATAGGAATGACTAAGAGGTTGTTGTGATTTCTGTAGTTTCTAATCTGTGGACAGAGGTATTGTGATTATCAACACAGAATAAGTGTAAAGACACTATTTTTTGGGGGGACGAGGCAATAGCATGGATCTCTGCTGAGCCAGCTTAAATTAAAAAAGCAATAAGATGGTCTGTTGATCTTTCTGGTGGCTTATGCCATTTTTATTTCTAATTTTGGTCAGTTATTCTATATGAAACTGATAGAAACATTCTTGTAAAGGGTCTTGGTTTTAAAGAAACACTGCTTTCTAAAGGAAAAAAATAAATTATATCAGTTGAAATTCCTGAACAATTCAATTTATTAGATGTTGTATACTACAGATATAATTCTTTAGTTACATTTATACTCAGAAAACAAATCATGGTCTTGAGATCATTTTCTGGCCCTGAGGCTGCGGCCCTGAGGCTGCCTGCAGTGGCAGAATTTACATTCTCACAGCTAAACTCTCTTGTTCCTTTCCAGACTTTAGGAGTTCTAGGGTTAGTAGTGATTCACAATATGATCAACTCTAGAAATACCCTGGACATTACTAAAGAGAATTCTGATTGACTCAGGTCCAAACTGCACTAATAATTTAACAGCATGGAAAACTGCAGGATGGAACTCAAAACTGCATTCTCAATTCACTAGCATAGGTGTAACCTGTGAGTACGGAGTGGATGTTAGTTACTGGATTGTATTTTTACATCAGTGTGTGGGAGAGCAGGTGAGTCAAATAAGAAATTCATAGCCTCATTGAATGTCTCTGCATTTCTTTTTCTATTGAAAAACTATCAAAATCACTCTGGGTTGGGACAAGTATTCACTGTTCCTATCTGCCTAGTCTGCAGACTGAAATAGTCTGAAATTTGGGCAAACATTTCAGTGTTGATGGATTACATTTTCTAGTAAATTAGCAGGAAAAACAGTGAAGGATCAAGAAAAATAAGAAAAAAATACTTCACAATATTGTGGAGTTTACCTCATGAGTCAGAAAACAGAAATTTGTATTTCTACAGCATTTTGTGTGTGCCATTGGTACAAAAAGTAAGAACTGTTGGTCACATTTCTGATATACTGGAGGAGGTTAGTGTAGTAAATCTGATCTCTCTGAATTAAAACATTTTGATATGATGCTCCACAGGAAGGTGCCAGTTAAAAGGGTAAGAGGGTGATTTGTATATGGATTTTCAGATGGTTAGAAAGCAAGCTAAAGGAAAGATGTCCGATTGATTATGTTGAAAGGAGAATTCACGGCTGGAAGATTAAAGTGTTCTTCAAAAGTGTCTTACATAATATTTACATGAAAGGTTTTGTCACACAAGTAGGTGTATATTAATTAAATTTGTTAATGACACATAGGTGGGAGGCTGGCTTTTATTCTTTTGATGCTGCAGCTAAAATCCATGATTTTCATTTTATCCCTCTGGAATACATGGGGGGAGTATATGTGGGCCCTGAAAAAGGTAGGTTTTATTTTATTTTATTTTATTTTATTTTATTTTATTTTATTTTATTTCATTTTAATTTTATTCTAATACAATTAAATTAGGAGACAGAACAACTGAGTTTGACTTGCTCTGATGAATCAATGTTACCTAAACAACATACTCTTACCATAATGCCTCATTTCTTAATTTATAGTGCTAATTCAACTTTACTGAGGGTTCATTATTTAAAGTAACATATGGTTTCTTTTTGGTTAGATTTTTATTGTGATGGTACATTTAACTAATGGTGCATTATGAGGGAACTCTTATTGGAGGCAGAAATGAGAGTTACTTGAATACCAAATTAATTCATCATCCTGTGTGCTAATAAAAAAAAACAAGCAAATGAATTCATAATGGGACCACTTAATGTGCAACTTTTCCCTCCCTAATTGTCATTAGGAGGTGAGAGAAGTGTTGCAAATAAAAGTAATATTGGAAATAGTCTGGTGTTAGTACAGGAGAGGTTTTCAAGAATGTGTAATGTCTGCACACATCTGGTATCTTATCTGCATATATACATATAAGTACATCATGAATATCTGCAGAAATATATACACATATGCCTACACACAAATGGGCATATAGATATGGACCTGATTCTAGGCTAGTGTAGGCCAGCCAAAACACTCTTAACTTCTGTAAACTGCTCTGTTCTGAGGATCTGGCTTTGCAGAAGGTTTTAGAAATCCTTCACAGACATATAGAGGGCACACCACTTGGGGTGTGCTCTCACAGTCTGGCATACTGATCTAGGGTTATGTCCATATGAGAAAGGGAATCCTGCCTCGTGTGCTCCTAGCCACATGCTTCCACTGTTGAGTCTTCTCTACGTGGTGATGCAGATTCTTCGCTGATCTGAAAACAACCAACAGAAAACCATTCTGAACTGGACCAGGGAGCTGACTGAATTCATCCCAAGGGTACACGAACTAGAGGCAGCCCAAAAGAGCTGTGAGAAATTATCCCTGAGGATGGACAAATATGCAAGACCATTTATTTGCTCCACAGCTCACTATAAGATCAGCTAAAGCTGTCCGTAAAATCTTAAGGCATAAAATATGGGTAGCACCTTTGTACATACCACACCACTTAGGCACAGGGGTTCTCTTTTAGGACTTGCTATACCCATTACCAACGTGTTCTGAATATTTTACACCTGTCCCTTTTGCATCTCTTACATGTTAAGGAACTAAATCAGAGTTATCTCCTTTCCTGAAAACTCAGTTTCCATGCAGCTTGTCCAAAAAGGCAAAAAGAGAGAATCCTTAAACTTTCTCATAGCTGCTAAATTAGCTTGATTTTTAAACTAAATATTAGCTAAGTCTCACTGAAAATGAGTCTGATCTCAAGCATAAGTGTAAACACGCTCAAGTAACAAGACACGATGTAAGGGATGTCAGAATAATTTCCTTTGTTGCTCAATTTTTAGTCTTAATTTGGATACAGGTGATGGAAGAGGCATGAGAAAGCTATTTTCAACAAGTTTTAATTTACATATTGTATTTTTTTTTCTTTACCATCTCCCGTAAGGTCAATTTGTAATTTTTTTTTTTTTCCCCAGAATGAAAAGGCCTTGGGATTTGAGGTATTTTGATGTGTGTACAGCAGACACTTCTCACTAAAAAGGAAAGAAGGACACAATCTTTCCAACACAATTCTCGCTGCTCAGCCACCAGGTTTTGATGAAAACTTTCATTTGGCTACAGACATGAATCACATCTGCTTTGACTGCATACCCCAGGTGAACCAGGAGCTCAGAAGAGCACTTCTTTTGTTTATCTCCTTAACTTAACGGGAAGGAAATATAAATGAGACTAAATATTTGTCTTCTGCAACTCTTTCTGTTAGCAAAAAGCCAGGTTAGATGTGTGGGAGACTGAGTACATAGCCTGTTCTTCTAGATAACTATAATTCATTTTAAGAATAAACAAGCTAGTACTCATCCTTTGTTTCTGTTCTGTGACCACCAACTTGTTTTTTCCTGATGAACTCCTGAAAAACATTAGCTGAACTCTTCTGACCCACGACAGGTTGCCCTCATACAGGCTCTTGGCAGACAAGGACCATTATTAGATGGATTGCTGAAGAATGGCTGCAACTTTAAGGAGTTATTTTCCAGCATAGTTTCAAGTACTGACCATTGCAGCCAGTAAAATGTTCAAAATATTAATTTCTGTTTCCATTTTTTTTCTTAAAGATCTCTAGGGTCTTTAAGATCTGGGATCTCTGGGATCTTCCTTTTCAACCCAGGCCATTCTATGATTCTGTGTTGCCTGTTTTCCTGTCTTTTTGCCTGGAGAAAAGTAAGCCTTACTTTCTTTCTCTGATGAAGGGCATGAAGTATGGAACAAGATCTGAATGGCTGGGGAGCAGCACCAGGGAAGTGTTTCTTGGGTCTAGGAAAGGGCTGTATAATAAGGAAAACTTTTATGGTTAAAACCCTGACCTGGTATCAAAAGATTAGGTCTGAAAGAGTCTGAAGAGACTGGGGGCTGGTAGCACCCCCAGGTTGGAGAGATGGCAGCCAACATTTTGATAGAGCTGTAAGGGCTCAGACAGGGCCAAGACATGGGGCTGCGGGTAGGCCTGGCTCAGTGGTGCCCATGGCTGGGCAGGGCAGGGTCATGAGGAGCTGGAGCCAGGCCCTGGTTGGGGTTGGGCACCCTGTCCTGGTTTCAGTTAGGACAGGGTTAATTTTCCTCCTAGTAGCTGGCAGGGTGCTATGTTTTGGATTAGAATGAGAAGAGCGCTGATAACATGCTGATGTTTTAATTGTTGTAGAGCAGTGCTTACACCAAGCCAAGGACTTTTCAGCCTCTCTCTGTCCTGCTAGCGAGCAGGCTAGGGATGCAGCAGGAGCTGGGAGGGGACAGACCCAGGACAGCTGACCCAAACTGGCCAAAGGGGTATTCCATACCATCTGACGTCATGCTGAACAATATATAGGGGTGGCTAGCCAGGGTGGGGGGGGGGGCCAGCTGCTCGGGGATAGGCTGGGCATCGGTCAACGGGTGGTGAGCAATTGCATTGTGCATCACTTATTTCGTACACATTATTACTATTAATACTATTATTATTATTATTATTGTTGTTATTCTTTTCCCTGTCTTAATAAACTGTCTTTATCCCAACTCACAGACTTCACTTTCCCGTTTCTCTCCCCCATCCCGGAGAGGGAGGGGGGAGGGTGAGCGAACGGCTGTGTGGTGTTTGACTGCCAGCCAGGCTAAACCACAACAGTCTCCACTCACCATTAGACTTTCGCACTGGCCATATGGGACTATTAAAAGGTGAATGGGTCTTGCTGATCACTCCTTGGCTCTCCAGTTGACGAATTAGCTCGTGGATGGGAATCAGGGAGTCTCGGTTGGTGCGATATTGCTGCCGGTGCACAGTTGTGGTAGCGATTGGCACTTGCTGTTCTTCAATCCTCAGCAACCCCACAACAGAAGGGTCCTCTGAGAGACCGGGCAAGGTAGACAACTGTTTAGTGTCCTCTGTCTCTAAGGCAGCTATGCCAAAAGCCCAGCGGAACCCTTTTGGGTCCTTGAAATATCCTCTTCTAAGATAGTCTATGCCAAGGATGCACGGAGCATCCGGGCCAGTCACAATACGGTGCTTTTGCCACTCATTTCCGGTTAGACTCACTTCAGCTTCCAATACAGTTAACTGCTGGGATCCCCCTGTCACGCCATAAATACAGATGGGCTCTGGCCCTTTACAGCTTGATGGCATTAGAGTACATTGTGCACCGGTGTCTACTAGAGCCTTATACTTCTGTGCGTCAGACGTGCCAGGCCATCGAATCCACACAGTCCAATAAACTCGGTTGTCCCTTTCCTCCCCCTGGCTGGAGGCAGGGCCCCTCTAGTCCTGGTCAGAATCTTCGTTTCTGTGTTTAAAAGACTGCCTGCTAGAAGTTGGAGCAGCAAACTTTTCAGAGAACCCCTTTCTCCCGATTGTTTTCTTTTGCAACTCACGTACCTGTGCCTCTAGGGTCTCAGTAGATTTTCCATCCCATTTCCTCATGTCCTCTCCATGGTCACGTAGGTAAAACCACAGGGTGGTGCGGGGTGTGTACCCACCATATTGTCTTCTTTGCACGGATGCACGTTTACCCCTAATAGCCGAGACGCTGGTTTGTACAGGTGGGGAAGAAAATACACTCTCTTTAAGTTGGTGGACCTCTTCAAAAAGTTTCTCCAAAGTACTCTCTTTTAGTTGGTGGCCACTGGTTCGTTCAGGTGGGGGGGAAGATAAATTCTCTTTAAGTTGGTGGAACTCTTCAGAGAGTTTCTCCACAGCCGAGACGCAGGCCTGTAGGGAAGAGATTTCCTTCGTACTCCCGGAGTTGTTTAGCCATGTCACCCACTGTGGGATCTTCACCGTTTTTCCAGGTTATTATTGACAATGTGCTGGCCCATGCTGATGGTGCATTCCGTACAAACTTCCGCCATATGGGTCGAGTACACTGGACTTCATCTGGATCTGTGGATGTTTGTGTGTCGTCTAGGTCCTTATAAATTACTTCCTGTACGGCTAATTCCCTCAGGTACTGAATTCCCTTCTCCATGGTGGTCCACTTGACTGGTAGACATACAAGTTCTTCCTTGTAGGGATACCTTCCCTTCACAGCTAACAGGAGACGCCTCCAGAGGCTGTGAGATCGTGCTCCATCTCCAATTGCTTTGTCAATGCTTGCATCTCTAGCAAGGGATCCCAACCGCTTGGCTTCCCTGCCCTCTAATTCCACACCATTGGCTCCAGTGTCCCAGCACCGGAGCAGCCAGGTGACAAGCTGTTCACCTATACAGCGACCAAAATCTTTTCGCACATCTCGTAGCTCACGCTGGTATAGGGTTCGGGTAGTTACTGTTGATTTTCTGACATTCTCATCCTCATCTTCATCCTCCTGCCCACTTGATGGCCCAGCCTCGTCTTCTCTACACCCAGACTTAGCAGAAGACTTTCTGCGTTCTAAACGACCTGAGTCTCTATACCATTTTTTCACCTTTTCTACAGGGGCAACTTGCACTGCTACAGCTTGCCTCTCCGACCCAGCCACAGAGTCTGCCACAGGGGTTGGAATACCCTCTGCAGGGGCAACTTGCACTGCTACAGTTCGTTTCTCCGACCCAGCCACAGGGTCTGCCACAGGGGTTGGAGTACCCTCTGCAGGGGCAACTTGCACTGCTACAGTTCGTTTCTCTGACCCAGCCACAGGAGTGGGAACGGCTGCGGGAGCTGGAGCTGGAACAGCTGTGGGAGCTGGAGCTGGAATGGCTGTGGGAGCTGGAACGGCTACGGGAGCTGGAGCTGGAACGGCTGCAGGAGCTGGAACGGCTGCGGGAGCTGGAGCCGGGACGGCTGCGGGAGCTGGAGCTGGAACGGCTGCGGGAGCTGGAGCTGGAACGGCTGCAGGAGCTGGGACTGGAACGGCCGCAGGGTCTGTCATTAGGTTGATAGTAGCATCAATTGCAGCTTGATAGGCACAAGCCAGACCCCAGCACGCCACAGTGATTTGTGTCACTTTGGAACTGCCAGAGTCATGACACCTTTTTTTCAAGCATTCTACCAGTTTTTTAGGATTTTGCAGTTGTTCAGGGGTGAATGTCCAAAACACTGGAGGTGCCCACTGCCCTAGAAACCTGCCCATATCCTCCCACACTCCCTGCCACTCGCAAATATCCCGCCTCAAGACAGATCTCTGGATGAGATTCCTAAGTGGTTGTTTAACCTTAAACAAAACCTGAAGCGCATTCAGGAGACATAACAACAAGAACATGCTGGTCTGAGTATCCCAAGGATATTCAGCATCTTGGAGAGCTACCGTAACTAGCTCGGGGGACAAGAGGGTGGTGAAGGAGGAAGGGAGAGTGAACAGGTAGGAAAAAATATCTTCCCCTGTCCCCTCCACAGATTGACTTCCTGATGAAAAAAGGCAATAGGTGTAATTGCTAATAGTTTCTGAGATATGGTTTCCGAAGTATAGAGTCGACGACAGTGCTGAGTACAAATACCAGGTTAGAGTCATGACCAGATATCTCATCATTTCATAAGCCATCGTTACACCACACAGTACCATAACAATCTTAAACCAGGGCCCGGAAAGGATAAACAGCACGACAGGGAGCACATACAGAAAGTAACTTGCTATAAAACTCAATTTGGGAAACAGGCACAGCAGACTTGAGATTAAGGCAATCAACTTTGTGACTAGCAACTATTAAGCAAGTAGAATACTTATACCAACTTTAGTTTAACACACTCTGGTCAAATCTGTCGATATCTCAACCCTTCGAGCCCCACGTTGGGCGCCAAATGGACTGTTGTGGTTTAGCCCGGCTGGCAGTCAAACACCACACAGCCGTTCGCTCACCCTCCCCCCTCCCTCTCCGGGTTGGGGGAGAGAAACGGGAAAGTGAAGTCTGTGAGTTGAGATAAAGACAGTTTATTAAGACAGGGAAAAGAATAACAACAATAATAATAATAGTATTAATAGTAATAATGTGTACTAAATAAGTGATGCACAATGCAATTGCTCACCACCCGTTGACCGATGCCCAGCCTATCCCCGAGCAGCCGGCCCCCCCCTCCACCCTGGCTAGCCACCCCTATATATTGTTCAGCATGACGTCAGATGGTATGGAATACCCCTTTGGCCAGTTTGGGTCAGCTGTCCTGGGTCTGTCCCCTCCCAGCTCCTGCTGCATCCCTAGCCTGCTCGTTAGCAGGACAGAGCGAGAAGCTGAAAAGTCCTTGGCTTGGTGTAAGCACTGCTCTACAACAATTAAAACATCAGCATGTTATCAGCGCTCTTCTCATTCTAATCCAAAACATAGCACCCTGCCAGCTACTAGGAGGAAAATTAACTCTGTCCTAACTGAAACCAGGACACACCCCCAGTGGGATGGGCATGAACAAGCAGGCCTGGGGGTGTCCTCAGGGCCTTGACATGCACATTTTTGTCATGACTGTGAATTGTGTCTGGCATGACCACATATTTATCTCTAGGCTTTTTACCTGCCCCTCTGTCAAGGATGAGTCCATCATAAGTTTACTGGCAGCCAACTAAAACAATGATGTAAACAGGTTAATTTCTAATGGAGAGATAGTGACCATTTAAATATGCTTTAAAATTCACTGAAAAGCTTAGGAAACAATGAAAATTCCACAATACATCGAAGTTTTGCAGTGTTTAGTGATGTAATTTTTTTTTTTTTGAATTGCAGATGACTTGATTTCAGTCGTAACAGAGTTATGATACAGTTAATTTTGGAAAATTCAATCCTAAAATAATTGAGAAGTTTTCAGTTCTCATTTTGTTTCCCCTTGCACTGATAATATTTCAGTTCTTATGTCCAGAATTTTCCAAAAGAAACTAGTGATACAACTCACTCATTTCAGATTTTTTTTTGTTGCAGTAGTAGCTGAGTAAAGTTTGGCAAATGGTCTTACTGACTTTCTTTTTCAAATAGATGTAAGTCTTTATTTTTGCTCTGGAAATACTGTACATGACGTTTATGACTTCTAGAGCTGATAGTTAAAACTTTAAGTAAAATTAAAAGAATCTCTATAGTATCAAACTCTGAAATCCAGTCTATAGAAAACGCAAAAGGTAGTGTTTTAATTATCTAGTTTTTGTTTGTTTGTTTGTTTGGTTGGTTGGTTTGTGCACCCTTTCACTATTGGTTGTGTGTCTTATTTTCATTGTGTTTGTGTAACTAGTAATTCATCCAGGACTCCTGTTGCTATCAGTGGAGTCTGGGTCCAATGCCAGTTTAGAATTTATTCCAGACAAAACTCAGTGTGCACAGAGGCATTTGGTATGTCCACAAGGGGAAGTTTTCAGAAGCAAGGAAACATATTGCAGAATGGTAGAGGTGGATGTTCTGCCTCTGAAGACTGACAAAAGGTATGGTTTGTTATTTATTGCCAAAATGTTATTTGGAAATGTCAAACTCAGAGCACTTGTGTCTACTGCAACACCAAAAAATTCTGTCATTTTTAATAGTATTTTATCATTGTAGTTATACCTCTGGATTTAAAAGCCACATAATAATACTGCCAAATGATCATTAGTATTGAGTAAGCCTAATCACCATTTAAATGGAAACAAGTAGTGTAAGTAAACGAGGAATATGAAGTTCATTATTTCACTTTGCAAATCAGTAACTCTGGGGAAATTTCCATTTTAATATGCTGTTTGCTTTAACGTAATGACTAAAAGGTTAAGATCACATATATCCTGTGGATGATGTAAACAAACATTTCTTTCAGTCTCTTCTTATATGAACAGGAGCTCATGTGCTGTAAGGTTTGCTTATTTACATACTTATACACTTACTCTGCCAAGTATTTTGCTATTTGTCATCCTACTCCCCATCTACTGTCTTTAGCCTTAATTCCTACTGAGAATATTTGGTAATGATTGTGGTGTGTGTTAATATGTTAAATTTTATTTTATTTTATTTATTTATTTATTTATTTATTTATTTATCACAGAGGAAAGAGGTGGTAGAATATGACCTTACCCTTTAGTCCTGTATTTTATAGAAACACATGTTTTCTCTGGAAATATGTTATATATTACATTATTATGTTTACACCAAAATATCAGTGATGATGCTAAGGTATTAGGAAATAAAGAAGCCCCTGAATTTCAGAGATGCATTGTATGACATGTAAGATTCCATTTTAGCTTAACACCTTACCCTGCTATTTTGACAATGGCTATTGCAGAGAGGTTAAAGTCTTTAGAAAAAAAAAAAAAAAAAAAAAAGACTCTGGAGCTTTTCAATTCTGAAACAGAGTTTTCTTTTAATTTTCTTACTTTTTTTTTTTCCTTTGTATATTACTTCTGCATGGTAAATTTACAGTACCTTAGCAATACTGGAAGGAATAGGGATTATACTAGTTGAGAAAATATTTTCCAGGCTTATAAATAAATAAGCGAACAATCAAATAAAATAAAAGATTATCCAGAGCGGTGGCAGATTGTTCTAGTGGAGAGACTGAGGTCAAATATTTTTACTTGTCCTAATGGTCTTCATTAGGGGAATTAGAGCATCCTGCTGAGAAAGACTGTCATGCTTTGGCTCCACCAGTGCCATATGCACTATGAACATGTTAGTGCCTGAATTGTGAATTGCTTGCCACACAGAATAATGTTTGTCACAGTCTCTGGAAGATAGATGTCACAGCTTAGTGAAGACCTGCTTATCATTCATGTGGTCACTTCTATTACCTCTGCTCAGATGGTGCTGACCTACTGTTAGTGACTCTGATTTAATTTCCCCCACCAGTGTCACGGGTTATTTCTTCCATTACTTTAGAGATTTAATTTACAGGGTAAACTCCATCACTTGAAAGCAAGGATTTTTCATGACATGATAACAAGTTCTTTTTGAAGTTTAACATGGTGCTGGCTATTTATCTTGGTCATCTCTAAGACATAAAGTTTAAACCACTGAATAACAACATATTTGTATGTTGGTGCTATTTACAATAAACATGAAGTATTGCATGTTTTCTCATACTGTTCTCAGCTGTTCCCCAGTATCCAACAGTGACTCCATGCACAGTGTTATGGAAGACCGATTGCACTTTTGCTACAGATAGAAATATAAGCTTGCACAGAGTTGAATCTGGGTTCACACTGACATATAGATACAACAGTGACTAATAGGCAAATATATTAGTCACTGTATTCTTGTTTTCCCACATTTTATTCAATCCAAATATTGCAAAAAGGGGATGAAGCAACTCTAAAGATCTGAATATTAATTTCAAGTCATCAATGCAGTAAGATGCCTTTTCTAGAATAAAAGGTGTTGTAGTCATTAACAGTTTGCCAGAGGTTTATTTTCCTGTATGTCTAGACCATTTTCCAAGAAAATATTTGCCATCTTTTTAGTCTTGCTTTTTCAGAAATGTTACTTACATGAACTTCTGCAGTCTCAGGGAATTTCTATCCTTTGATAGCCTCTGATCTGAAGGTGCATCCAAGGCCCAACGTTGCTGAGCCACTGGAAGGGAATGGGCAGGGCTTTTCTGTTCCAAGTCTGACAGAAGAACAAAAGAATTAAGAGGGAAAACTGCTTGCTAAGTCCTTCAGGGACTTCATGGCTCTGGAGTCAACAGAGGAGACAGCAGCAGAGGTAAAAGGCTGCTGTGAGTGTTTTGACTTCCAAGGAGAAGGGTAGGTATTGGTAGGTATACATGATGTTGGAATGAAGCTTGTGCCAGATCATTTGTAAACCGTCCATAGTTTCAGATGAATCAGCCCAAACTTCACTAGCACAGTGGAACTGTCTCTAAGGAGTGAATTAAGTGATCTTGAATGCCTTCACCCACTCTATGCCAGTCCATTGCTCATCGGTTTTCATAAAACAGAGAAGCAGAAGCTACAGCAAAAATGTCTATTTTTTTCCATTGCAAGATTATAATTCAATAAGGCATTCATATATATTTTTATGTACACATACAAATGTATATACATAACTGCGTATATGTGTGTGTGTGTGAGTATGCATGTGTTGTATTTGTGGGCTTTAAAAGAAAGACAAATCATTAATTTTTCAGGTTCTGACTGACATAACTATAAACTTATACATAGAGTCTGTCATCTATGAAGAGTTCACTGGGAATATTTGTTCAGACCGTTTTGACTAGCAAGGTAGGTCATGTTGCTATATCTGTTCATTTAAAACACCTGCAGAATCAGGTTTTATGTGTGAAGACTGGTGATTATTAATTTATAATTTACTTTTCCCCACTGCTCTGCATTATTTAGTTAAAATTAAAGATTTTACTTGGAAGTTTTAGAAAGAGTTTCAGAGTCTAACTCTCTTCTACCTTTCTTGTCCTAAGTCAGTCTGTAGGGGTGCATAGTTTGTTTAGAAGTAGTACAAAGTGAATATCAGAGTCTTTATTGACAATTACTTTTTTTTTTTTTCTATCAATGAACATTGCTTACTTCTCAATAAGACGATCTTCTCTTTGTGTGATACACTTGTCTTATTTGGAGAGGAACATTTCATCATGGAACACATAGTAGGATGATATCAAAATTTGAAAAAAGAAAAGTTCCAATTGTTATGCACATGAATTTGTTTACATAAAACTATGAAAAAAAAACCACAAAACTGTAAATATCTGGAGGCAGACCCATGTGTCATAGATCTACGTACAAAAATAGAAGTGATGGCTTCAGGAAGCTATTTATATTTGGGATCAGTTTCTTCTGCTGCTTGCTTTGAGGCACATAAACCACTGGAGATTAGGCAGAAAGGAAAGGAATAAATTCTCCATGCTCTAGGACTCTTCTCTTACCTTGATATGTGCAACAGAGCATCCGTGGAGTCAGAAATGAAGGACAAAGAGCAGAAGGGCTCGCTGTCTACTGAATGGTGTAAAGGAGACAACTCCAATTAGAGAATGTGTTCCATGATCATACTATATGTTTAACTATATGCTAAAATATTTCTCAAACTCTACAAGCAGTACCTGCAGGTATTTTATTGGCAAAATCACTAATAGCTGAACATTCACTTTAAAACAAATGCACAGTTCCTCTATTGAAATGTCTAGACAAACATTTCAGTAGATAGTTCAATTTTGAAGTTGATCTGCAAGTAATTTAGCACAATAACATAGGTACTACTCTTTCTTTCTCTCACTCTTATAGAGACAGTTCAGGGATTGAGATATTTCTTGTTGATAGTCTTTTTCCTTTCAAGTGCCTCAGGGAAGAGAAGTCATGGCAAAAGTGATATATGTAAGGTAAATACAAACTAGCAAAACTAACATTTCCTTTTTAGAGTGTGCAGCGTTTGAGCATCAAGTTGGTATTTCAGAGGTAGCCAGTGCCCCAGGTTCAAAAGCGGTGAGATTTTCCTCCAGTTTCTGCTGACAGAGCAATCCAGAGGAATGCTGACTGCAACAAGCCTCTGAGCCTTAGGCATGACTGCAGCTCAATTGACAAGATTCAGTAACTAAACCCGATGCGCCTGATGAGACCCTGTCACAGTAGAGTGTAACAATAATGCAGAGTGGTGGAGAAATAAGAAAGACAGCTGAGTCACTGTATTTACAAGTCACTAATCCACTCTTGGTATAATCATTTAAAAAGCCTATGTATGGATTTGGACAAAATAGTTATAAGTGTATATATATATTTTTTAAGGGTAGCATTTTGAATTAATCTTCTGGACTTAATAGTGTCTGTTAAACAGAAATTGAGTTTTATAATCAAAAATGCCAGGGGAGGAAGGGAAGAGGTTTATTTTATGGTGTGAAAAGATTTACAGAGCTAACTGGATTTGCTGTTATTGATGAAGATCTTGGAGGAATTTATAGCTACACAGATATATCTTGTAGTATTGCTCATACGCATTTTCTAGTACTGGCATAAAATACTTCAAACAAACACCTACTAAACCTAAGATTTTGTTAGAAGAAATGCAAACCAGTTTCAAATAAATATGTTTTAAAGTGTATAGGGCTTGGCTTCAGCTGTCAGTATGGCTTTAGCTGGGGGAATGTGCTAATTGGGAGGTTAGATGTGAGTTCCTGGAGAGCAATATCTGAACAAAGTAACAGTAGGAAAAAGGAAGGAATTCAACATACATGAATGGGCTTTTGCATATATTTTTTTTAATAAAGTCGAAAATTAAAAATATGTATTTTAATATTGTGAAGAGAAGATGGGTTTAAGGTGCTTAGAAGGTTTTAAAGAAAAGGTCTGAATAAGGGTCTTATAAATACACTGGAGAGGTGAGGATTTTTGGGAGCAGTTGTAGAACATAAAGATATAGGTCACTGGGTTTGTTTAGTGGGAGTTTTATGGTAGACCAGAAGTGACTGCTCTGACTGGGCATAATGGCAGGGCTGAGGAATAACAAATGGGAATCTGGAGCTCTTGGTGTCAGGTTAGGGAAATCAAGTTCCACTTGGTCTTTGCTGTTAGAAATGCAGTAGCCTAACATGGACCAAAGATAACAGGTTACATGAAATTCAGTAATAACAACAGTTGAATTGAGAAGTCAGAACTGGAAGAAAAGTATCCATTGGGCTGTAGTAGAAAAAAATACCATTCAAGTAAAAATGCTCCTTTGAATTCTGAAACAGAAACTGGAAAACATAGCACAAATATTACTTCTGGAAAATCCCTAAAAAAGACTGATTCAGTCTGGACAGCATCTTGGTCCTACTTGGGACCACACTTGTAGGCACTGGGAGCTTCTAGACATAAAGTAGTTCCTCAGAACAGAGAAGTGACAATCCAATTTGTTTTAGTTTTAACTCACCATTGTTAAACTCACCATTCCATAATAAATGCTTGCTTAAGAAGACATATAATTAAAACACAGCCTTACATGAAGATGAAAACAATCTGCCTATAAAGATGTAGACAATAATTGTAAAAACAGGATTTTTTTTTTTAATAACTGTCAAGAGCAATTTAATTTGCATATTTAATTCTATCCTTAATATTGGCATTGAATTCAAAGAATACTATTAAAATTAGAGCAAACAGAAAATGAAATAATAGTGAGATAAGAAACAAAGGTACACAGTTTGGAGACAGAAAATAGCAGCTAGACAGTTGACGCATAAAATTATTTTTCCATTTGCACGGCAAAATTAGATATTTATTTAAACAAGTTTGAAAATACAGATATAAAGAGATCAAACCTTGCCTCAGAAAGTTCCCAAGAGAAGAGAAGACAGCAATGGAGTAATGGAGTAACTAACAGAAGCATCTGGAGGGGAGTATTTGGAAGATGCAGCAATGCAGTCTGCTTCTCTCAGCCAAAATCTGGATGTAAGTGAGAACTGGAATTACTGAGCATGCAAGGAAAGAGTAGGTTTTAGGACTCACTAGAAAAAAATACACAAATAGGCTATATTTTACTTCTTTTGTGTGGGTGTTGCACTCTTGGTTAGATTACTACAAAGCACTTTGCTTTGAAGTGGTTGACTGTGGTTGATTTTGGTCATTTTCAATCAGCCAAAGCTTACAGTGGCAAGGGAGAACAGGGTCTGTTAGACTGCGAAGTGCAGTTAGATTTATGGGAATCAGGGAAGCTGCCACCTGGGGACCTACTCCTTGTGTGCCTGGTCTGTGACATTCACCTTTAGAAGAAGTGCTGACAATCAGATCCAGTCCACCACAGTGGACTGAAAGGGACTGAACTGCCTTCTTGACCCCTAACTCTGACAGAAGTGCCTGGCATGCTGCCAACAAAGAGCACAGTAAGTGATTGTGTACCATAATTGATAAAGATTTTTTTTTCTATCCCTATCCTATCTATTCCTATCAGTCAGAAAGGAAGTGGGAATGCATTGGCAATAGCCCTTGGTATGTTTGTCACTGCCTTCATACAAAGAGGTAGGTGTCTCCCTTCTGAACTTCCCTCTGGTATCAGATTCAAATATTACTTGTAGGCAGATCTCAAATATTGATGGAGAACTGTCAGACTGTGATGATTTGTGTAATCTTTATCTTGGTTGGACTCTGTCCACTCATGTTTTAAATCTACTTATGCAACAGAAAACCCATTGTTCCCATAGCAATCATTGCCCCCAATCTCTTTGGGATATTGACAAAGTGCCTACATTTATTCAGGCAGTTGTTAATCATGGATTCTGCCAGCTGCATGTAGGCTTTTAAGTACATGCATAGTTCATTAAGAAGGAAATCTGGGGTTGTTACAGAATGTCCTTATCTCTATGTCTCCTGGGATTGTGTAAGAATGTTATTTTGCACCAAAGTACTTTATTTCTGTACAATCCGTAGATACTGGATTTATTCTTGCTTTGATGCCAGAGGCTGGAAAAAAAAAATCAGAACTGGCAACTCTAGCTAGAAGATGTGATTGCCAAATGTGATACAATGCAACAAATGGTCATTATTACATGGCCAGCTTCCCGGCTCTGGAGGTAGCAGCTATAGCCAAAAGTATCATTTGGTTAGAAAAGGTTGAGGTTCCTGCTTGTACTTGGACCCTATCACTGCTAGCTGTGCGTGTCATCATTAAGTTAGTCTAATGTCTTCTCTAGGGGCTGCATATTCAGACTATTTCAAAAGAAAACTAGTCATTACAACTGCTATTTTATGTTATTAGCTCAACTATCATTTACAGAGTATTCAGTGGTAGTGTCATGTAACCTGTGCCTGTTGCCATTTAGAAAGTACTTCTTAAATCAGATGTGTTAACTTTCTGCAGATGTTGTGTTTGAGGACAATGAGTTGGATTGGAATTTCTGTTCTTATTAGCACTGATTTGTTAATCTGGATAGTGGTGAAGTTTATCATCATATGACTGAGGATAAATGAATTGTGAAACTAAATATGTTAATTTTAATATCATAAAGTGCTTGTAATACAAATAACCTGCCATATTATGATTGAAATATATAGATGGGAAAAAAATAAGTGGAAGCAATTTTTATTACATACAGCTTGATCTCTCCCATCCATTTTGAAGTTCAGCTAGGTAACATAACTCAACTAAGAATACCAACACTTACCTGTGTGCTTAAATTTAAATAAACACATATGCAACTTAGCTTCTAACACAAAATTTCAGAATATTTTAAGTTTATAGACTGAGAACAGTCCCATTTACTTCCAAGTAGGTACTTACAGTGGCTGAAATGCAGCATATGCTTCAGTCTTTCTACCTTCTTATGCTGTCTATTGATTAATCTAGTATTGGATAATCAGATATGATTTCAGATTAAAACACTGACATATGAGAAGAGTCAGCTATTTCAGCTTGGCAGCTTCTGTGCATATAAACATCTTCTATGCATAGTCTATGCAAGAAGGAAGTTTGGCAAGAAATAAAAACACGATTAATTAGGAAAAGAAAGCTTTCAAGACTTTCTGGTGGTAAGACTGTCTCTCATGCTATGCAGACAGCTTGCATGTTACAACAATGAAATGATTATATCTTATGTTGTAGGGGAGAAAAATAATTTAATACAGTAGCTAGCTAAAGGAAAAATGCCATGAAAAGGTAAAATTGCAGGTTGCGAATATAATATAATCAAATATTATTACATTAAAAAGCTATTATTATTATGGTTACAAATAATCTTTAAACAAAAGAGAATTCTGAGGCCATCTTTTTAATTTTCTTGACAACTAATTTAGCTTTGTTTCATGAACACAAGACTTAGTGCTACAGGTCTGAACTGCAGGGGTGCAGCAAGAGCCACAAGGCCAGCCGGGTGGTGGCCTCACTGCTGTTGGGTGCACCCAAGGGGGTGAACCAGGCAGGTCACTTGGTCAGGGTTGGAGGCCAGATCATGGGCATAATGCCAGGCGCCAGGGAGACTGCAGTGCAGCCCAGACGAGGACCAGGACTGACACGCAGTCCTCAAGTGAAGGGCTGACACCATCTCTCCCCCCATGACTCCTTCTCAGCTGCTGGAGATTGCAGCCACACAGTAACAAAGCTCCAGGGAAGGGGAGCAGCAGCCTCTGTATGTGCTTGGTACCCTCACATGTTAAAGCGGTTTTATTCTTTACTGGAAAATTTTCCTGTAGATCTTGATTTTAGGTGTAAATTCTTGCTATCACATAATTTTCTAACTTTTAATTTAATAGTTATTACTTCATTTTGGATTGAATTGGTTTTATTTTTTTTCTCTTTTTTAAAATTTTTTTGTTCTTTTCCTTTTTTACATGAAATATTATTTCTCATAAATGAAATTTATTTTAGAGCTATAACTGAAGTCACTGTTTAAATACTTCTAGAGTTAGTTAATGTTTTGATTAGAAACTTGTGAAAATGTTCTCAGATTCCCAGTGGCTCTATCTATCAAGAACCGAAACAAGCAAGAAACCTCACATTAGTCTTTATTCAGTTCTGGTCCTGAGAATCTTTCAAAGATATTGTCACAGCAATTGGCTTCTGATTGACCTACCACTTCAACCAAATACATCTCAACAATTTCCCTGAAAAAGAAAAAGGAAGTGACAGAAGTACTTATTTGACAAAATTGCTTCCATTTTTCAGTTCTTCATCAGTTAACAGAGTCTGAGGAAGAGCTGGGATCTGTGCCTCAGATGAGCCTCTTCACCACAGAGAAGATGTCCCTGTCTCCTAGTCCCTTTGCCCCAGCTTCTCTGAGGCCAGTGGCAGGAGCCATCAGCTCATCGGAGGCCCCTCTCTACAGCCCAGAAGAGCTCAGGGACACAAAGGCAGGTGGAAACACAAATTAAGGACTCAAATTAAAAGGACACCCTCCTGGGCCCTCTCCCAGGGCTGTCCCAAGAGAACCTGAGCCCTGGTATCCAGGTGTGCCACCCACCAAGATAAGTAAACAGGAGGAGCTCTCAGAAGCACCTTTTGGACCATTGGATGCAAGGGGAAGGCACTACTTCATAGAATCACAGAAGGGAACCACAGAAGGTTTGGGTTGGAAGGGACCTTAAAGACCATCTAATTCCAACTCACCTGCCATGGGCAGGGATACCTCCCACTGGACCAGGTTGCCCAAAGTCCCATCCAGATTGGCCTTGAACACCTCCAGGGATGGAGCATCCACAGCTTCTCTGGGCAACCTGTGCCAGTGCCTCACCACCCTCTGAGTAAAGAATTTCTTCCTAACATCTAGTCTAAATCTACTCTCTTTTAGTTTAAAGCCATTACCCCTTGTCCTATCATTATACTCCCTGACAAAGAGTCCCTCCCCAGCTTTCCTGTAGGCCCCATTTAGGCACTGGAAAGCTGCTATAAGGTCTCCCCGGAGCCTTCTCTTCTCCAGGCTGAACAACCCCAACTCCCTCAGCCTGTCTTTGTAGGAGCCATGCTTCAGCCCTTTGATCATCCTTGTTGACACTTCTCTGGACATGGTCTTAATATGTCTATGTCTTTTGTATGTTGGGGGTCCCAAAGCTCAACACAGTACTCTAGGTGGGGTTTCATGAGAGTGGAGTTGCAGGGGAGAATCACCTCCTTGACCTGCTGGTCATGATTTAGGAGTATGGAACACAATAGGGGATGCATAGGAAGAGCATTTTAGGATTGCACAAGGCTTTTTATAGCATGTTTTGAGGAGGGGCCAAAGGGAAGTAAAAGGAAGGATTTAGGTGACTTGGGGAAATGCAAATTTGGGAAAATAGAGGGGTGAGGGGATACTGGTTGGTACTCCCGTCTGGCCATACCCCGTGCCTGATCAGTGCTATCTGTCCTGTCTTCATGCTAAACTCCTTGCTAACCTTTTGCTGGGTGAGGGACTATCCAGCAGTGTGTGTGTGTCAAAAGGCGAGCCAATGGGAAGAGCTGACTCTCAGAGGGACCAGGGGAGTCCTGGACAGCTGCTATAGACCGTGGGGCCTGGGGGTATTTAGGGATGAGCCCTGCTTGTGTGTTTGTGTGTGCATGTGTTTCTGTAAGGGTGAGACCACAGAAGAGGCTGGCCAGTGGAAGGACCACGGGAGTCCTGACCAGCTACCAGAGGGGCTGTGCATCTGGGTGGGCTGGGGGTGTGTGGACTGGGATCCAGGGGCAGCTGAGTGTCCGAGCCAGCTATAGCAAGAATCCACATTGTACATGACATTCTATAACAGATATATATACCTACAACTAATTCTGATCAACCAGAGAGGGGAATATGATGAGGCTAGTGCTCCTGTTTGTGTTTGTGTAAGTGCTGAGTCCTGGCTGAAGGAAGGAATTGAAAATGCTGTAGTTTCCTTCCATTGCTGTGGTAAACCAACATTTTCCATTTAGTAAAATCATTTGTTCATAAGAAGCCAAAGTGGGAATTTTGTGGAGAAGGAGAAGCTTAAAAAAAAAAATCTTTTATTGCTGAAAGAGCATTCCCTTTGGGTCTTTCTAATTTCACAACAGAGGAGAGTAAATCCATTATGTAGGTTGGTCTTAACATGTAGGAAAACAATCTAATTCCTTGCCACGGGAGTTTAAAATTCCACAAGCATTTTTTCTTCGGTTTAACTCATATTTAATCACAAATTCAATACTGCAACTGGGCATTCAGTAATGTAGCTTGCCTACTGTGTAATGATTTTCAATTCAAGTCACACCGCCTTCATATCCATAGTGGTATTACTTATTTCCATATTTAAAAAAAATATCTTTGACTTTATTTGTATAATAGTGGAATCACAGCATATTTGAACTTGATTTTCAAAGAACTGCTATACAACTATATACAACATTTGTCCTTCTGGTGACCCTTTCTTTTTGTGATTGCAATTTTGACAGGTGCTTTTGCTTCAGGCCACTCAGAGACTTTATGCTATTAACCGCAGTGACATTTTTCTCCCTTGAATTGTTGCAGGGAAAAAAGCTGATGAGAAAGTTCAAGTTTCCTTTTGTTTCTTTGTGGGCTTAATGTTAGTGCCATGGTGACAACCAAAAAGTTAACATTCACCCCTAATTTCTTCACAGGTGCATCTTTCATGGTACAGATATTTCAGTGGGTTATGAAGAAAACTTACAATAGTTGTCAAGATACGTGGAAATTACCAGTAATAAGTGGTTGGCAACAGTGGAGTGGAATCAGTGTTAGTATTAAGATCCTGACTTAGATCTATAGCCCAGATAAATCAGTTATATTATTTTTATTAGTTTCAAGGGACTCTGAGTCAGATTCTTAGGCTATGATTAAAGAAGATTAAAGGAGTTAGTTAGGTAATGGTCTGACCACACTCTTAGGATCTTTTGGAAAAGAAACCTTAAAAATCATTTACACACTTATTTAATCAGGCATGACACTTTCTTCAGTTACTTAAAACAACATTTCGTGGAAGATATTTACTATACAGAGGATTTACTTTTTTTTTTTTTTTTTCTTGGAGCAATCTCTTATTATGCTGAACAGGTTAGTAGCATTGGAGTTGCTGTAAATCCAAATGTTTATCTCTGTCACATTCAGTAACATCAAATATGCCATAAAACTTTTTATAGTGGGTAGAAGGTAAGAAAGCAATTGCCCATTGAAAGCGTGGTATACTCTCAAGCTTAGAGTTGAAAATTTTAGATTATTTAATGCTACTGGATTATGAGAGAATTCATTCACATGCATAAATTTATTCGCTGGTTAGTTAAAAAAAAATCCTTTTTCATTCACATTACAAAGAGATTTAAATCAACATATATGGAATTTATTAATATTTCCTTGTGTGATGATAGTGAATTAAACCTTATTTTACAAGTACCTTTATTTGGATTAATGTCACAGAAGCACTATTTACCTTGCTATTTAATACTATTTTATTTAAATAAACACATATACATTTATCTTCTGTGTGCATATATGCACATGCACATATATATGTATAGATATAAATATGTATATATATATATTTTCTCTTATATGTATTATTATTAAATATCATAGCAAGGCTGCTGGTACTGAATTATTTTGAGTTTTTATGCTACAATGATTCTGGCACTGAAAATAAGTTGCTTGAACCTTCTCTACGGAAAATGGATTATGTAGAGAGAGGGTGTCTAGTTCAGTGTTTATCTCATTAATCTGGCTCCAAGGAGACCTGGATATGATTCTTTGCTCCACCACAGGTATCCTATTTGACCCTTGGCAAATTGCTGTGCCTCTGTATCTCCATTTTTCAAGCTGCCATGTGACTGAGGACATATGCCTCTCTTGAGAGTGGCTAAGGAATAGAATAGGAGCAAAGAGAAAAGTTTTGAGGATAAAATTTTAGACATGATGATAATGAGATTATGCAAATAACACCCCCTCAAAGAAAAAAAAAAAAAAGGCTGATGCTCCACTGTTGTGCACCTTTTACTGTCGGTGATAGTATTGTAATCTGTGAATAAAATGCCATCAGTCCATTCATGCTGGAGTACCATTAGTGACATTGGCTAGGGGAGTACAAAAAACAAAACAAAACAAAACAAACAAACAAACAAAACACCAAAGATTCCTTCTTAGTCTGTTTTACCATAATTTCATGACTTCAGGGTTAACTTCATGAAAGATTTAGGTTTTATCCTTCCTATGCCAATGATACATTTGGCTGCCTTCTTGATATTTGATTCAAGTAGGGGTAACCTGTAGTGCTATGTATCACTTGTCATTTCTGCATTAAACCAGCTTGTCTGTATATATTGAACCAAGCTGCTCTCGGAAATCATAGAGGTTTGATGGCTATGTTAAATAGCCCGGAGAACAAAAAAGGTATGCTCCATATAAACAGTGATAAACATCACTGGCAGGATGTTTATCATCACATTAAAGTTATTTTCTGTACCTTTTATAAAGACATTGTTGAGAAACAATCTTATCTGTCATAAACTACTAAGAAAGGGGCTGGGGATGGTGTTTAAATGAATCTTCCTGTGATAATAAAGGTAGTTACTTCAAGCTCACAGTACGCTATATGAAAGCACTATATCACAAGTTAATGTATGTATAACCCATTATTTCTTTCTTTATGTATTTCAGGTAATGCTGTCCTCCATACCAAGCAAAGTATCAGCACTATTATGAACTCATTATCTGAAAGCCTCCATAAGATCTCAGAGAATGAAACCAATCACCTAACATAACAGAAGTGTTTTATTTTCATCAATATTTGTAAAACTATATGCACACAGAAGAGTTCCCAAATCTGTATATAAGTACTTAAAAATGATAGCTTATTTATGTTAAACTCTTCTATGCAACAGAGCTGTGCTATTCACATACATGGAGTAGAGTGTTATTCTTATGGAAGTGCTTAATTAGACACAGAGGAGAAATCTAAGTTGTCACATGTCTTTGAAAATGTTCTTTTTGACGCTTCTTTTGTCTCTTTTCTCTCCAGATGTAATTTATGCCTAATAGATATTTTTTCATTTTCATCCTCATAATTTTAATCAAAATAACAATTTCTTTCTATCAAAATGTGTGAAAAAGTAAATATGTTTCTATTGAAGTGAATGTTTCTATTCTATTTTAATGCCTGGATTTTTTTTTTTTTTCAAAAGTAAACCTCTTGTAAGGTAGTTACATTATAGGAAAATCCTACATCAGACCTGCAATGACAGGAATTGCATTTACAGCAAGAAGGAAGACAAGAATCTTGGAACTTAAGGGAACTTCAAATTAAAGATCAATAACTTAAGAAGGAAATTATTTAACTTGTCTGTGTCACCCTTGCCTTTTCCATTGGAAGAACAGGCTTTACCTCAATTCAATCATTAAATTGGTAGGTTACTAGCAAGAAAACTGGTAAATTCTTATAACATAGCAAGAAGAATGATTAAATTACTAGACTCTTGGATATTAAAGAGATTAATAGGTTTTTTAATGTCTGTGTGAATTCATTTGCATGAATGATACCTGGAACCTGTAGAAGAATGAAAAGCTCTTAATGCCAGCATAAGTGATCTGTATTCTCTTAAATGATCATACATTGAAAAACAATAGGGATAATCCTTTGATGCAAATGTCACCTTTACTGAAATTCCCAAGTTCATAGAAAGTCTAATTAAGGTGCTGGCCAAGGCAGCACTGCTAATGATTTTATAAAAAGGTCTCATCATTCTTTGAGCGATCACAGGATGATTAAGCAAGGTTGTTTTAGAACAAATAGTCATTCTTCTCTTATTGTACTTGATTCTGGTGCCACTGTGATTGCTAATTATGAAGAGTATGTTGCATCTTATTTGCAATCTTGAAAACATGTAAGAGTTTCAACATCAAAGCATTTAACTTTTCTCAGATTATCTAGATATCTTCTTCTGTTTGTGCTCAAAGCTCACCACATATTTTTGTCACAGTAAGGTACCTACTTCATCAATTCACTCATAGAGGATATCGACCCCTTTGGAGTTTCAAGGATCTCTCTACTTTCTGTCTTCTAGTAAGATGTTATAATAACATTGTGGTCAACAGGAGGTCTTACTCTTCACTTATGAGAATAACTGAGATGGCTTGAAGTTTGTGTCTCTTGACAAAAGGGTTTTCTCCCACTGCTCTCCCTTCTTTTTAAGAAGAGGTTCATACTCACTGGCTGACAGTGACACTGAGTCACTGGACTGACCTACTTGTGATGTGCTGCATGGTCTACACATGAGCAGTAAGAGAAGGACTGGAACTAATACATACATACATTCAACGTTGTAATTCAAAATTGTGTACATGCTGACTCCATGATAAGTAAATTGTACAGAATAGAGGGAATAACTCTTTAAATTTCTCCTGTAAGCAATGGGGGACAAAAATGAGCAAAAATATGCCAAATGAATTAATTCTTTGTAACACCATTCTCTCCAACTTTATGTCTGTTAAGTTTATTTCATCAGCACAGACACACCAGAGACAAGTAGGTTAAAATTTGGCTTTACTTTCTTTTCCTGCTTTCTTGATCACAGGCCACTGCAATACAAGACTAATTCTATATGGAGTTAGAGCCGTGCTGTGAACCAGTAAGGGTCTTTGTAATAATAGTAGATCTCTTGTATGTAGTGATATCTGTGCCATTGCTCTTTCCTATTTGTTGAACAGGTGCCACTTGCAGCTCTGAAGCTAGAAATTGAAAAAGGATGATAGCTCTAAATGCACCTGTGGATCTTCTCAAACTGTTGTACAATCTTAAAGCTTATCGAAGCTTTACTGAGGCACGTGGAGTATCAAAAAATGTCTTAAAATTTGCTATAAAATTTAAGAACACCATTCCAAAATGCATCTTGCAAGTTTTTAAAAATGATTATAAGGAGAGCTAGCTTACTCCCTAATCTCACAGAAGGACTTGAAATTACGAGCAGTTGAATATGAGTCTTGAGTTAGCACATAGTTTCCCTGGGAGAAGAACATGAGAAGGACATGCGGAGAGTTTTAAATGAGAATCACTGTAATCAGCACTCTCAATGGAGCAGAGATGTTACCTGGCCTAACAGAAAAAGAAAGGAGCATTTGATCTTTTAGAAGCAGGACTCGTCTCACCTAATGGTAGCAGTTTAGCTGATATGTAACTAATCTTTTTTTGGACTAAAATCTATGGAAGTTCCAGAGACAGGTTTGTCCCAGCTCAAATATAATGTATTAAACAGATGATTCTTCAAAATCATGGACTTAGCAACTGGTCCCAGAATCTCCCTCTGATTTTCTATCTTGACATGGATGTCCAGAGTGAGCTATTTTACTTGTTTGATTATTCTTGTAGGTTTCAGTGGAATATACATATTGAAAGATCTGAACTGAACCTCACTGGGATCAACAGAATTAGTCAGATTATACTTCCCACTTATAAGATGATGCAGGACAAAATCACCATTTTTAATCGGAGAAAAATTGTTATTGAGGGAATGTGGTAGAGATTAATTTGAAATAGGACTTACTCAGAATGAGTAAAGATGTCAGAAGTTAACTCATTAATAACATTACTATTTAGACAGGTCTGAGGTCTGTTCATGCAATTTTATTTATTTATTTATTTATTTATTTTTCTTTTCTGAATTTTATGGAAGGATCAGCTTTCCAGTACACATCTTGGCAAGACATAAAATCTGACAATAAATCTTGAAAACTACAGGCTAAAATTGCAATAGGCACTGCAAAGTTTTACAACCACAAATATGCTTTGAAATAAAAGGTTTAGTTACAGTGAATATTCTGTGTCTAAGCAATGTGCTGGCATAGGTTGTCATGAGGAAAACACTTTAATTTTTCATATTTTAGTGGGCTTGAATCAATATTAAATCAATGGGAAAACAGTTTTATGTTTCCTATTGCCAGACTTGCTATCAAAAATGTTTTTTTACAGGCTTGTATTTGGCAGCTTGTGTTTTGAGCTCTTTTCTGCTTGCTGCTAGGTACAATAACCTTGCACTTGATTCCTTTTACTTTCTAAAACAACAAATTGATAATCTTATGCTTTTAATATCAAGTTTTTAATGCTATATGGCTGGCTTGTACTTCTTCATCACAGGAGCTTATTTGATTTTCTTATTTTTAAAATTCCATCTATCATGAGAAAAGTATAGCTCATTTTCTTGTTGTTGTTGCTGAAAACACATTCAAATAAAATATTTTAAGTTCTGCTGGAGAAAAAAAAAAGGAAGAAATATTTCATTTTTGGACATACTTGGACAATATTTAATAGGAAATGTAGCTCAGTGACTTGTGTTGTCTTCCCTCTTTGCGGGCCAGACTTCCCAGGCTTCATAATCACTGCTTCTTTTGGAGCAAGAGGAAAGTCAAAACCAGAAAAACTTAAGAAACAGAGTAAGATCAATATTAATCTCAGTCCCCAGAAGTATCTGAGATTTAGGTTGGAATACTGTGGTTATTGACATTACATTTTCTGTAGAATTGTGCCTATGTATTGGAAATAATTCCTTGTTTTGAAAATGTACCATTTCTGAAGCAGATGTCATGTGAGTACGTTTAAACTTTGCTGCCAGTACTTACCTGCCTCTTGTGACCTTGTAGTTCATTTTCCATAGATGTTCTTGCAAGCTGTTTAATCATTCAAATGTTTGTGAAAAACAGTATAACTGGATTATATGCCTTTTCCGATTTATTTATTTATTTTTTTAAGTATTCTATGAATTCTCATAAAATACTCAAGGATACTTTTTCCAGTAGACAGATTACAGTATTAACTTTTTAGGTTTCATATAGGTTTTAGGTTTCATATAATGTATAAATTTATGAATCTTAAAATTAAACCAATGAGTTTAAACAGTTTAAAAATAGATCTTAATTATAAGGAGGATTGTTATAGATGAACAATTATACTTCTCTGCACTGCCTCCTTACTTGTCGTTAAATTCAAGCATCTCTGACTGAGTAGACATCCTAAGCATATGTCTGAACATTTCCTAATTTACTTAGCAGCCTTCCCTTAGGATACTTTTCTAGGTCATAAGACTCAGAAAATAGCCTTTTTTTTGCCAGTCTTTGCCCATCTCTTATTTTATGTGAGTGTGTTCTGGCAGCAGATGTATTAATGGAATTCAAATACAGCCGACACATAGATTGAGCTAACAGACTCATAAAAGGCACACTTACACTGACCCAGTGTTACATAAAGGTCAGGCAAACTGGATAGCTTTTATGGAGCTCATTATTTAATCTTAATATTAAAAAGAACCTAGCATAGAAGACCCTAATCAGGATTTGTAATTAAGTGAGAACATCATTCATAACCTGATTATAATTGCAGGGTTTTATAGCCCTTTTCAAGAAATCAGCTTCTTGCACTGTCGATGTCATGCAAGGGGTTTTATACAAAGCATGTCTTAGACTGTTTGTAAATCAGTTATTAAATGCATTACATGAATTTTTCATCTACAGTGATGTTTATAAAAATAAATGTCTCACGGACAAAATGTTAAATTCTTCCCAGACCATGATTTAAAGTACCAAGAAAAAAATAAAATAAAAGTTAAAATAGTAACTGAATGAGATTATAAATGGTTCATGCTCAGATTTCGTCCTGACACATATGATTTTAACTAAAAAATTACAAAGTGTGTAGAATCCTTGCCATGCTTATATGCCTAAAGACTCCTTTAATAAGCCTCCACAATATTTCAAATTAAATTTATATGAAAGGAGTTAGAGTATCATATTAGATCAAGTATAAATCACTCTTTAGACTAGAATGGCCCTGAATCTGATTAATCTGAATGATCTTTTTAGCAAACTGGATCATAATAGCTCCCTTGGTGCCATTAATATCTAACTTTTCCAAGATCATGATATCTCAAAGATATTTTGTTCATGGATTATACGTCCATTAGACTGAAATGTTTCTATTGATGTATTGTGGTCATGCATTTATCATGATTCCACCAAGCAGAACATGGTGCTGAGTTGATACTGAGTCAGACTTATCACAAAAGAAAAAAAATTTCCTTACAAATCAGTTGAAATTAGTTAGTGATATGATGAAAGTTGTAATGCTTCCAGAGTTTTTATCAGTATTTTGCATGAACTACTTCACTATCAGTGGCATCTTCAGCCTAACTTGTTTACTTCGTATTGCAATGTACTCAGCAGTGTATGCTGTCTTTACTAAGTGTAATGCCGCTTCTTGTATTTCATTGAAGGATGTAATAATACCCAAGTGACAGAAAAATAGCTTTTAAGATTGTTCTATCTTGATAGCTTGCAATTGTTCTAAAGTAATTTAAAAACAAAGCTGGTAGGATTTTCAGTTTACTGAAAGCCAGACTTGGACTGAAATTGTCTTCCCATGGAGGGAAGCCAGAAGAGGAAAATGGTTCCCCCACATAACTCAGCTCTGGTAGCAGGGTGAGGGATTCCTCAAAAAAAAAGTGGGTGAATAATAGGTGAGATTGAAAGAACACAGTGCAAATTCCTTTTTGAAGAAGATGAGTTGATGCATTGAAGGAGAATATTAAGATATTACTCATGCAGGACACATGAAATTATTACCTTCATGAGGTAAAGAAGAAGCAGAGGGTTCTCAAGAGTGATGACTTCCCCTCACCTTTGCACAGGTGAAGGATCACCTCCCTAAACCTGCAGGCAGCACTCTTCCTCATGCAGCCCAGGATGATTTTGGACTTTGCCATGAGAGTGAATTACTAGCTTGCTATCTTGGTGTCCATCACAATCCCAAGGTCCTTCTCCGCAGAGCTGCTTTCCAGCCAGTCAGTCCAGAGTACATATTGGTGCTTGGGATTATTACCTCCCAGGTGAGGACTTCGCATTTCCCTTTGCTGGACTTCATGAGGTTCCTGTCTGCTCATTTTCCAGTCTGCTGAGGTCCCTCTGAATACTAGCACAGCCCTCTGGTTTATCAGTCACTCCTCCTATTTTTGTGTCATCTGCAAACTTCCTATGAGTGTTCTCTGTCCCATCATCCAGGTCATTAATGAAGAATTTGTATGTACTAGCTCCAGCACTTTCCCCTGAGGTACACCATCAGCCTGTGGGAGTTTTTGCCACTAAATGACAATATGCCATTAAATCAATTTTCAAGGCACTACAATATCCACTTATCTAAACATATTTCATTAGTTTGTTTATGAGGATTTTATGGGATATAGTGTTGAAACCTTAAAATTCAGGTAAACAGCATTCACCAAGCTATTGACCTCATTGTAGAAAGCTATCAAGTTGGTTAAGCATGCATTCTCTTTAGTAAAGAGCCCACGCAGGAGCAGGGGGGTTGGACCAGATGACCTCTAGAGGTCCATTCCAACCTTAACTGTTCTGTGATTCTAAGAGACAAAGATCAGGGTCCACTTCCATACTGTGGAGGTGTTTGGGCCAATGTGGGATTATTGATGAATGTTAAACCACACTAGCTGGGGACCAAGGTAAGAAGTTTGGGAGCCAAATATTCGAGCAGCCATAAGTCTGTTCCAGATACTTTGGAGATCAGAGGGTCTGTGGAAATGCTAGTAGAGAGATGAAGAGGCTGAAGCTGGCTACTGGAGAGAATGTGGAGTTTGGTGGTCAGCTACTGGTAAGGTTATGAGTCCAAGACAGCTACTTGAAACAGCCATCTGCATGTATATGTCTGTGCATGCGGCAACGGGGAGACCAGGGGACACTGGTTAGGTAGGCTGGATGTCTTACGTGTGCATGTGTGAGGGTTTCTAAGTACCACCAACCAGAGTGGAGCTATGGCCTTTGGGGCTTATATGCCAAGATGGCAGCATGCAAAAGACCAGAGGAACCAGGGGCAGATTCTGGTTGGACAGACTGCCTAAGGTCAGCTATGGCAGGGATTCATACTGCATATATGCAATATATACTTATATACTTTCCATTAATGGGATTTCATCCTTATTCACCAGATGGGATAATGGGATGAAGCTACTGGTGGTTTGTGTTCGTGTGAGTGCTAAGTGTTTTTGTTTTGTATGCTTGTTTTGCATGAGGCTGGGTTGCTCAAAGAAACAATAAAACAACTTGAAGAGAGTTTAGAAGGATATTTAAAACATAATCGTACTGTGTCTTTGAAAGGTTATGTAGAAAGATTACAAACATTTTGCAAGAACAGACAAAATTTACAGTTCTGAATATCCACAGTAACTTTGAAGCCTGTATTTAAATGACCTTAGAACTGAAGGCAATCTGCAAGCTTTGTAACATTTCTCAACTGTTATTTAATTAGAGAAAAAAAAATATTAAAAAACAAAAAACAAATCAAACAACACACATACACAAAACAAACAGCAACAACAACAAAAAAACACAAACCCCCACACAAAATAAGCAACTAACCCTACCAACCAAACAGTATAATATACAATGTATGTTTTAATTTTAAAACTTTGCTCAACAGCAGTTTTAAACGTTTTTGGCTTTAGTGTTAACAAAGAGGAATATGGCTTGCACTTCTTTCTTTTGGGGCAACAGCTGGAAGCATGTATTTGGTTTCAGTAAAAAGCAAACAAACACAGCATTTCAGCAAAAGAAGACAGAAGGAAAGATGATGGCTAAGCTAGATTTTTTTGAAGTGCTTAAAAAGTCAGTGTTGAAATGGAGTAAGTGACAGAGGAATAAAACTTTTTTTTTTTTGAAAAAAGCACAACAAAACAGAATCTACATCCTTCTACTGCTATGTGTCATAAAATATTAATAGAAACATCTGTGAAGAAAGAGGAATGAAGACTGTTGTTTTAAATTGAAGCAGAGAGTAAAAATTAAGCCTTTGTCAAATTCCTTTAACATTACAATGGAGTTCCTCTAACCTTGAAAAATGGTAGTTGGGAGTAATCCTACAAGTCTGTAGTGTCACCTAAAGATTTTATTAAAAGCCATCTCAGAGGGTGGCCCAATACAACATTAATGACTATGATAAAGGTGAGCTTTGTCTTCAGAATTTCTGACAAGTTCTGAATCTGAAATACTAGCTGTTATTAATGAAATTGTACTATACACAAAAACTGAATGCTACCATTTGCAATGAATTAAAATTTATCATTGCTGAGGAACTGAAACAAAATGACATTTGTGTGTCTCTCTAGATAAATATGCTAACCTTCCTTCATTCTGTTGTGTGACAGTTTTTAAATCTAGTATCATAATTAACAAAATGTAAATTAAAATTAAAAAAATGATGATAGTTTTATTTTACCTATGTAATACAACAATAATGTTGTTCTTAATTAATGATATGAATGGCTTCATCATTGATGACTTCAAAATGGCCTCCCTTGACAGGCCCCACTCTGAGAGCTCCTTGCTGGACTTCAGCAGCATATGCCACATGCTTGATGTTCAAACATCCAGGTTTCTAATTGCATGAAGAGCAATTGCAGAGGAAGAGGGAGTAGGAAATTCCATGAGCACACCTAAGGGAACACACCCTGTGTCTCTTGGTGTGGTTCTAAGGGTCAAATACCAAAGCTGTCATACAAGACTGTATCATGACCAGAGCTGCGTCTAACCTAAGGAAAAGAGAAGACCTGGGGCTGGTGATTCTACCAGGCTATGTTGGGCTCTCTCTTTTCCCAGAACTCACAAACTGTCCCAGGGATGAGGAGTTGATACTGTAGGGGTGTATGGAAGGTGAGAGCATCTGCCTCATTAAGGTTATCTGGTCAAGGATAACATGTTAAATGTAAAGGAGATAGTAAGTAAAGGAAGAAACCAAACTGTGTGTGTGTGTGTGGGGGGGTGTTCAGTCCAGAAAATATGTCTACTTCATATGCTTGCATAAATGTTCTTGGTCAACTTTTTAAATGCTGTCTAAAAATAAGTAAATACAATTTCATATAAAATAATATGTATGCAAAATAGAAGACAAATACTTTTTAATTTTATATAATACAAATTATATAATTTCACTAATTACCTTTGGCCAGTTTCTAGGGTCAGGATATTTAGATTAACTGTCACAGTAATATTCTTTATAGCTTGAAGGGAATCCTGCCAAGATGTAAGAGTGCCTTGGTATCTTACCCATGAGAAAGACAAAAGGTGTTCATAGTGCTTAAAACTGAATCCATAGGTTAGTTGCCAGAATGACCAAAAGTAACTAGAGATTGTACCAGGTATGCACAGAACTGAGCTCAATACAAGGCAGTGATAATGGCAAGCCTTTCCTTTGCACATCCTTCTTGTATGACATCAACTTTGTGATTTATATATGAATTCTTAAGCCTTAAGAAATTCCACCTCTACTTTTAAGTAGCTAGGAGTCCTCATTCTTTACTGCTTTATTTACTCATGGAAATCTTTCAGCATTAAAATTGTTTATTGTATTGTTTGTCAGTCCTTGGAGAGTAAAAGTGAACAAAAGCATAAAGATTTAGAAATAAATCTCTGTTATAATATTCATGTTGTTGACTATTTCTTTTTACCAGGCCAGTAGGGAAACCACAATGACTTATCGTTTTAGTGATTTGGATACAGCATTTATTAAAAGCTGTATTTAAAGGCCTCTGTGGGACAGTCACTCCTACTGTCTGACTTTATGATTAGGATTTGCAATTATAAGAATTTTACCACGTGAAAAGACTTTCACTTGATTGAACAGTTATTTGTTGCAGAGGCTTAGACTCACTTTTCAGCTGATAAAGGACCGCCAACCAACTTTCTGCACCATCTGCATTCTCAATTTTCTGTTCCTGGGTTTTTCTCAAGCGTAAATGAGCAACACTGATCTAGAAGGGCTTATGACATTTTAAAAGAAAGGTTACTGCAAGGTTTTAATTTTGGACTGTATAATTCATGAAAGCTATGTACTGCTTGCTCTATGTATTGTTTTCTCCATCCTTACAACATGTTTTTGTACCGTGTTCAGAAGTTCCTTTTTCTCCTGTGGTCTCCTTTCTTCACAGAGCTTGATTGGAGACTCCTTTCCCGTTTATACAGAATATTGCATACATTGGATTTAATTTTATTTGATACATAAAGTTTGAGTTTTGAGAACTGAGTTCTGTGCAGGGGTAAACAACTGTCTAGCCCATAGAAGTGGAACTCAGCTGCAAGTATTTACTTTCTTTCCCCATTTAATTTGCTTTCCTCATTTCCTTACCAAATACTGATGTATAAATGTGAAAATATTACAGAAATTGTACAGTAAGTTTTGTTCAAGTAGTGTCTATCATTTTAAATGTAACAGTTCATATTAACTGTATTGTGTCTCCCAGGAGTCATCTTCCAGGCTAGCTTCACCCAAAAGTAAACCAGTTTACAAACAGACAATAACTAAATTTCCCTCAAAAGTTAAGTCCCTGATCTAAACTCTAATGGCAATATAGATAAACGCTTAAGTAGTCTACTAGCGTCACAACAATATCAACTTGCTGTAAATTAAAGGCATTTATCAGAACTATACTATTGTGAAGTCTGAAACCTGTTTGGTACAAAACTGTCTAATATGTATGAGACCAGATCTTTGGTCCAGGTTTTTCCTCTCGTTGTTTCACTACAATGTCTTTAAGGTCAGCTCAGAAAATACTGTTCTTACCAATGCATGACCCCTTTTCCCCATTCCAAGGATAGTTTAAAAAAAAAAAAAAAAAAGGAACACTGAAGGATGCATGACTTGTGAGGAAGAGGATTTCTCTTAATATTAATGGATGGACTAATAAATCTGAACTATACCACAGAAAGCTATGTCTTAGTTACATTGATGAGGACCCACTAATCCAGAGGATACCTGCAAGGCTGGAGTCAGCTATCCATTTTAGTATATCCCACAACAAGATAATGTAATTGGATTCCCTTCAGAGAATCGATATGGAAAGAAAGAGCAATTAAGTAGAATCATTTAGAAAAAAAATAAATGAGTCTGTTCTTGACCTTCATTTAATAAGAAAGCGACTGTGTCACAGCAGCAATGTAGTACAGTAATTTCTTGCAGAAACTACCACAGATTATGGCAGAACATGATTCCAAAGGAGAAAACATGTAACAGGACAAAATTATTCAGTATAAGATGGCAACTGATGCACAAATTGCAGGAAGGGAGAGAGAGGCAACTTAATGAAGTGCCTTGGAATAATTTCAAAAAGTAATAGCTCAGGAAACAGTATTCTCTTAAAGGGCTGCTCCAGGGTGGACTGTTTAAGATTCAGTAGGATTTCCTTACTTTCTAAGAGGAGAGAGTCTTTTTTTTTTCTTTTCTTTTTTTTTTTTTTGTGTATGTGTGTGTGTGCGTGTGTGTGTGTGTAGACTGTAAGTTGACCAAGATTTTATATCTCTGTCTCTATTGGTTCAAAAATAAGTTATCTGTAGAGCTTGCAGGATACCCTTTTTCCTCATGGCCTCCAGGGGAAAGAGGAAAGAAGAAAAAGTTTAAATGATTCTTTTTTTTCTCCTTTTGTTCTGGGCAATAAGCAGCTGTGTTATAACTTCCAGCCCTTCAGCTGGTAGAAACAACTGCCATGAAAGTGGAGAAAGGGAATAAAACGGTGCCAGACTAACTGACTGACTGTCTTCCTTCAAAGAAGCCATCAGATCCCAGCTGGAGGATGAATATCAGTCAGTCATATACTTGCCAAGCAGTATTTAGTTCACATTATCATGCCCTTTTTTGTGCTGTTCTACAAGATTTATAACTTTTAGTCATCACACTCTAAGCTGCAGAGCTAAAATGTATAATTAAGGTTAAGATGGATGAGCACCCAGAGTATGAAGGCTGCCAGAGACATTGATTTCGGGGCAGTCCCCTGAGACACAACAGTGATATGAAATTATTTTCTTTTTCTGTCATAAACTGTCTGAAAAAGAAACATTTTTCATGTTTCTTTTCCATGTTTGGAAAAGAAGCAGTTCTCAGCTATTCAGGAATGGTTCGTTAGGTTACTTGCAGACTCTCAATTCACCTTTTTCTGTATCTGTCAGTCATTCTGGGCCATTGGCATGAAAAGAAGTTTCTTAATTCCAGCAGTTTTGTCATTTTCCCAAGGAAGATGAGATATGGTTCACTTTATGCCCACTCCCTTGATACAAAGCAGAGGTTGTGGAAACTCCGTCTTGCCCTGTGGATGAGCTGTGTAAGAGGATGTTTAGGAGGATGATTGCAGCATGCTTCTGCTCTTCAAGAGTTTGGGCTATGGCAAGGTAAATGGATGAGCTGAGGGGCAGCTGCAGGCAAAGATGAAGTTTGGCAGCCCTGCAGCATCCAGGCATGTGGCTGTGGCTGCTGGGGAACTCAGAGCCCAAGGGCTTCCAGACAATGAAGCCATTGAGCCGAGAAAGCCAGCCACTACATCCTTTTTAACTGTGCAACAAAACACTGTCTAGGGCCTCGCTCAGTTCACTCACCTGAACTCACCTGTTCATTCATCCCAGAATAATCACACATTTTTTTGGAACATTTAGCATTGCCAGTAGCCTCTAGCATTGAAATTGCATCTACTTCAGTTCTGGATAATTAGGAAAATATCTTAGCTAGGCTAGATCTTTCAGCTTGTCCAGCTGACTGTTTCAGAAAACATCCTGTAGAGTTTTTTTATTATTATTTATTTTATTTATTTTTTTATTTAAGAAACTGGTGTCTGAAAAGGACTGGTAATAAAAGAACAGTGGATACAAGAAGGCACTACAAGTCATAGATGTACAGATAATAAACTGCTATTCTGAGCAATCAGCTCCCTAAGATCTTAATAATTCCCAGTTTACATTTAGAGGGTAAAATCAATGAAATATTAAGTCCTTGATATATGAGCTTATGTTTTCTTCTTCCCTACAATATATTTGAGACAAATCTAATAGCAGGTGACATAGGTAAACATGACTATATGACTATTTCTTACAGTGGAAGATAAACCAACACTAAAAGAGAAAAAAAAAAAAAGAGAGAGAGAGAGACTAAAACAAAGCCCATAAAAAGATCTGATTGATAGGGAAATAGCCAAATGGTTATGGTGAATGAAATGTGTGGTGGAAGAGAGAAAATACTTAAAAATAAATAAATAAATACGGAAGTCACACGCTTCATCAAATCTGTCATTGTTTAAGTTTTGTCCTGTTTGTTCTATGCTCCCTGTCTTACAAACACAGCTGTGATGACTGCATTAGGCTTCCTTTGGAATCTGTCTCTGCCACCATTGCTAGTATTCTTCATGTGAAGTTACACTGGGATCCAGAACTCAGCCACGGCTCACAGGCGTAACAGTACTTCTAGTTGAAACAATTCTGGTAGAAAGTAATATTCCAAAATGTTATACTGTGTTTCCACAGTATAACCCCTAAGTATGACAAATATATTTCCGTGTTATCCATTTTAATACAGAAAATTACCAAAAGCTAGAAGGCACTGTAATTTATCTGTATAAGAGTGAGGGAAATGTACAAGAGAGTATGCAAAACTATTTTAAAAAGTATTTCAATAATTATTTCAGAAATAATGTTGAAGTTCACAGAAAGATTATTCTTGATTTTCACAGAGCTGCATGTATAAATAACTCAGTTAATCTAACAGAAATTACACCTATCATAAAAATTACCCAATGCATCCTTTATATCTTTTTGCTGTTTTTCTATTTGGCTACTGCTGTTCTTTCTATTTCTGATGAGTTACCTTTACAATTTTCACACTTGCTTGACCTTTTAGGTATTGCTGAAAGAATTGTGAAATCATATCATATTATCCCAAAAGAGGATTGAATTTCATATTCTTTTATGTGAATGGTTTACATTTAATGCACCCAGAAATGCCTTTATCATCTAAAAATGTAAGAAAAGTGAAACTGAACAATTCAGTGTCCCTGCAGTACAGGCTATTTCCCTTTAAAATGATATCTCACGTCAGCATGGCTACTACAGCAATAGCTTTACTTCCAGTGAGAAGGCAGTACAAGCAAATTGCTTAGAAGCAAAGATGCTCAGGTGATGGGTGTGATAGATTCAGATGTACATTAATTAAATAGAAATAATGTTTAACATAGTGTTTGTGGATATTTTAAGGCCAGCATACTGAATGCCATAACAATCGCCTGCCCATTTTCACTGTCTATTACTCTTGTATGAGGAAGAAATTAAAGTAATGACATTAATAATTGTAGGATGTACATTACTTTAAAGTCCAAATGTGTCTTGTCATATTCAGGGCCTTATATTCCAGAGTATTAAAATACTGAGATCCCTAATTCCCCTTGTTTTCTGCATCTGTTTCCTTACCTTGATAGTATGTTATTGACTGAAGAAACACAGATTCAGTATCTTTAGGCTACCTGATTCTTTTTGGTGTAAAGTGCCATGCTTAGTTTACTTTAACTCTGCTAAACTTGGAATGAAATCTGGGTTGAAATCCTCCTATTGACTAGTGTTAATTCAGAGAAGGACTTTTTGGAAGCACTCCCATAAAACCTCACTTTTTTATTTTTTATTATAAGCATGATTAGAAATGAGTGTGTTGTTTTACTTGTAAAATCTTTCTTACTTCTATTTCATTGAAAATCTTTAGTGCCTCCAATGTACTTGAATCTGGCAAAGGAAATTGGATGCCTTGGGCTTTTCGATGGGTTTTCTGCCGACTTGGTGAAAATTTGCTGGTATTTTAGTCTTAAACTGCTTGGGTGAGATTTCTCAGCATTGGTAAACCAAGCTCTTTAGAGACGACATCTGCATGAAGCCCACATCATCTCTCTACTGCTTTCACCTGAGATACAAACTCTATGTGCATGCGTGTGAGTGCCGTCCTCTTCTCAGTGGTGCCTCAGGACCTCTTTGTGGGGTCTGAGAGTTTGAGCTGGGAGTTTGCCTTGCCCTTGGTATCCTCACCCCTCCTGCAGATTCAGTAAGGCTAAAATCAGGCAAATTTCTGTGACTTTCTTCAGTCTGTGAAGTTAAAAACTGTTTCCATAAAGCTGGAATTAGAACAGGGCAAATGGCAGCCTTACTTCTTTGATTTATTAATTTTTTAGAACAGGGCAAATGGCAGCCTTACTTCTTTGATTTATTAATTTTCCAGGGCTTGCTTATAATCCTTTTACCTGTATTAATTTTAACACAATATATACATTATCAAAATGACCACAATGTAAGCTAGATTTCTGCTAAGACAGAATTGCTCTGGTATCAGGGAGGAAGTCTATATCCAATAGATTATTATGGGGTTTGGGTTCAGATTTTAAAAATGCAATACTGGTGCTTTGAGAGATGAGAAATATTAAAAGCAGAGCAGCATATGCATGATGAAATGAGAAGGTGTATGCTAAATGTATGTCTTTTTCTTATTTCTTTTTCTTCTTTTTCTTTTTCTTCTTTTTTTTTTTTTTGATTTTATACGCTTTTTTTTGCTTGACAACTCTTCTAGATATGAAAGCCAATAATTAGTTTGAGAGTAGATTTCTTCAGTCTCTCCCAAGTTTGTATAACATTTCATATCAAAGAGTTAATATTTTCACATACAGTATACCCCTTGATTTCAAATAATTTTGACACAATTATCTGTTTAAGGTCCAGACTGTAAATTAATGAGAATATTGAAAAAATGAAGAAGAAGCTTCATTGTTGTTCTGTAGCTCAACCTGTAACTGTTTCTCCTCTCTGCATGAGGTAGAAGAAAACAGGATCAGTTCTTCTCAACAAAAAACTTTTAAAAACATTATGACTGCTACAAAACACAACATCCACCTTGGCTGTTTACTGCTTTTTATAAATGAGCTTCACATGAGGCCACACTTTCTAGAAGAAATGTTAAATGCATGAATGGATATAGATGAAGACATAGATACAGGTAAATAAACTTTAACTCTGGGATAATTCCAATAAAAAGAAACATTGGTGCAAATTTGATTCAAGCAGAGACCTCAAAAGATTTATTTTCATTTCTTGAAAAGGACAGAATAAAAGCCAAGTTATGATGGTAAATGGAAGGAAATATTTTTACACTAGGCCCCTGTAGCTTGGTGAAGTCAGTTGTTACTTACGGTACAGAGCCTTTTACAATTTTTATTACAGTAGCAACAGCTCCATGCATAATGGTGGTTTACACTTGAATAAAGAATAATTGCAGATAATGGGTCTGCCAGCACGAGCAGATTAGGGGTCTCAGCAGTGGTTCCATCATCACAGTGAAAAATACTAATTTAAAATCCCATTTCCTTTCCTTTGACCTTATGCCTTATTACATTAATGGCATTAAGAGTTAGTTTCTGGCAGTTATTATTTATTTATTTATTTATTGTGTTACTTTGCTTGTTATATAACATTGCAGTTTTCATAGAGGAACTTCATGTTTCTCATGGCTTTTAGCATTTTATGGTTTAGTTCTAGGAAAGCTGCCTGTTTTTTACCAGTTTGAGGGCCTGCTCCAAAGGAGCAGATGATGGGAGGTTTGGGTAATCACTTGAAATGTCAGGGGAATACAAAGAATGGGGTCAAACCAGCCTCTTTGCAGGAAGGCAAAAGGCAGATATTCCTACTCTCACCTTTTCATACTTTTTCCTCTTTGGTAGGAACACATTATGAAATGAGCTTTACTAATGACAATTCTAATATGTTAATGATATTATTTATAAATATAGAATGTATATTTTCTCATACCAATTGTGTAGAATTACAGCTTTTCACTTGCAGTCTCCTATTTAAAATTATGAATTACCAAGCAGCTTTCATGGAATCACAGAATCACAGAATGGCTGAGGCTGGAAGGGACCTCTGAAGGTCATCTAGTCCAACCCCCCTGCCAAGCAGGGCCACCTAAAGCACGCTGCACAGGATCATGCCCCAGCAGGTTTTGAATATCTCCAGAGAAGAAGACTCCACAGCCTCTCTGTGCAACTGTGCCAGGGCTCTGTCACCCTCACAGTAAAGAAGCACCCTCTCATATTCAGATGGAACTTCCTGAGCTTCAGTTTGTGTATTATCACAATCTGGAAATCATTTTGCATAATTAAGGAACTGAAGTACAATTACAGGAATAGGATATTCCACGGCATACTGCAGGTCCATATAATGAGTCTCTAGAGAGAAGAGCTCAAGTTTTCCACCCTCTGCTAAAAAATACTCGTAGCATTTCTTGTGTTGCCTCACCCACTACTATCTGCTTTACATTCCCTGCAGAGTTGTGTGGCTGAGTACTGCTGGTGGTAGAGGATCTGTGTCACCAAGCAAAGGAGCTGCGTGAGGAGTTCAGCACAATGCGTAGCATCAGAGATGGCAAGAAAAAGAGCCACTGGATCTTCTCTGAGACCCTGAACCTTCAAGAGTTTGAACCCCCAGCTGTACTGAAGGAGAAGAAAATAGTCTGTGCTTACTAGGTTGGGAAATGGAGACTTCCAGGATCATGAAGGCTGGGAGATGGTGGCCCCAGGAGGATGGCTCCTGCTCTACCTGTAGATTTGCAACTGCAGAACAGGTTCAGGGAGAGTCTGGGAGCCATGTCCAGCAAAGTTTCCAAGGCAGATGAGACTGAGACAGGCAGCAGACCTTAATCCTGTTATAGGACTTAAACTGAGTTAGCTCAAACAGATTGTTTGCAAAAGCAATTTTCTGAGACTTTTCTAACATATAAAATACTCCAGAAAAAAAAATCATAGGTGTGTAAAATTACTAAAGGAATATTAGATCCAAAAAGAAAGTTTTTATTTAAAAATTTCAATTCTTATCTTTAAATATAATTAAATTAAAGTTTGATTTAGGTTTAGGTAGGTTTTACCTGAATACGACTTAAAATGTACTGAATGAAATTAAATCCAGACAGTCAAAGTGAATACAGATATCAACCTTTTAATATAAGATATTGAGCAAAAACTTGAAAAGAAAATTAAAAATCCTTAAAAAAAATAAATAAAAAGAAAAAAGCCCACCAAGCATTATACTGAATATTTTAATGGCTGATTTACTTTTAATGTTAGGAAGTAAGAAAATTGCTTTGAAATAAATTTCTCTATGGCTCTTAATACTTTCATGAGTACAGTATTTGTCTCTGGCTCTTAGAGGCCCTATCCAAACAAAGGTCTGCTTCTTCCCTGCCTAAGGCAGGGTGGTTGAAACTAGATGATCTTTAAGGTCCCTTCCAACCTGAGCCATTCTATGATTCTATGATAATCTTAATTCACTTTTCTTTTACTCTGTCAGTAGGAGAGAAGAGAGACAGAAAAACAGCAGAGTAAAGGTTGAAGAAAAGAATTGCACAAATGAAAGAAGCAAGGCCAGGAAAAAAAAAAAAAAATCTAATTTCCAGTCAATGAACTAAAATGGAAAAGAGACATAAGGAAAAGTGTATAACCACAGGGTGAAATCGTGTTGCCCCTGGTGAAGTCAACCAAAGCTCTTTCTGAGAACATGGTGAATGCTTAGGAACTGCAGGAATCAGTCCACAGATTGTAAGAACAGTTGAAACAAAGCTCATGGAGAGAAGAGAATGAAAAAACTTACAGTTATTGAAAAAGACCTGAAAGGAACTTGAGGAAAGATATATCTAGAGAGAGAATCAGCAAGAGACAAAAATAGGAAGAGGCAGGCAATATTCTCAATAGAGGCTGATAGTTCAACCCATTGTATGGCCTGTTCCTGTCAGAGTTGTATGTAGAATAATGGTAAATAAATGACAGAATGATGATAAATGGTAAAATATATTAAATTTAGCATCAGGAGCATGGTAAAATCTGTACAACTGATCTGGAGTATTATTTCATGCCATGTTTTATTAAGAGAATTACTTTTAGTTTCTGGTATAAAAAAATACCAGGTTGGTATATATATATACATACACACACACATACACAAACACACACATATATTTTTAATATTAAATAAGGTTTGCTGGAAAAGTGTCAGAAAAAAGAGTGTTTATTTATTTATTTATTACATTTATTTCTGATTTACATTTATGATACCAGTTCTTTTTACTTGGAATTTCTATTAGTGAGAAACCTACATGGATGAGCAAGAAGCTCCTGGCAAAACTCACACAGAAGAAGGAACTACACAGCATGTGGAAAAAGGGACAGGCCACTTAGGAAGAATATACGGATACTGTCAAGAATGTGCAGTGATATGACAAGGAAGGCTGAGGCATATTTGGAATTAAATCTGGCAAAGGATGTCAAGGACAACAAAATGGGCTTCTTCAAATACCTCAGTAACAAAAAGAAGACTGCAGAAAATGTAGGCCCACTGCTGAATGGGGTGGGTGCCCTGGTGCCCTGGTGATACAGAGATGGCAGAGTTACTGAATGCCTTCTTTGCCTCAGTCTTCACTGCTAAGACGAGCCCTCAGACCCTAGAGAAAAGAGAGGAAGTGTGGAGAAAGGAGGACATTCCTTTCTGTATTGGGTTCTTGTGGCAAGGTTTTGGCAGCTGCGGACTGCAGGGGTGGCCTCTATGAGCACAGCCCAGCAGCTGCCCCATGTCAGATCAGAGCAGCTCCAGCCAGCTTCAAAAGGGAATATAGCACCAACAGCCAGTGCTGAGCCAGTGAGTGACACTAGTTGGGCCTCTGGTAGAGCAGATTGAAGAAAGGGGAAACAAACAAACAAACAACAACAACAACAAAACCGCTGCACAACAGCAGCTGGGAAAGAGTGAAGAAGTGTGAGAGAAGCAGCCCTGCAGACCCCCAGGTCAGTGCAGCAGGAGGGCAGGAGGTGCTCCAGGCATGGAGCAGAAGTTCCCCTGCGGCCTGTGGAGCGGCCCCTGGTGGAGCAGGCTGTCCCCCTGCAGCCCATGGGTCCCACATGGAGCAGATCTCCACACTGCAGCCTGTGGAGGAGCCCCTGGTGGAGCAGGTGGATGTGGCCTGGAGGAGGCTCCAGGCTGCAGCCCATGGAGAGCCCCAGCAGGAGCAGGCCCCAGGCCGGAGCTGCAGCCCGTGGAGAGGAGCCCATGCAGGAGCAGGGGGTCTGGGGGGAGTTGCTGCCCATGGGGGACCCGTGCTGGAGCAGTGTGCTGCTGGGGGATGGACCCCGTGGTACAGAGCCATGTGGGAGCAATTCTTGAAGAGCTGCTGCCTGTGGGCAGCCCCCGCAGGATCAATTTGGGAAGGACGGCATGCCGTGGGAGGGACCCCACGTGGAGCAGGGGCAGAGAGTGACCGTGAAGGAGTGGCAGAGATGAAGCATTATGGACTGGCCACAGCCCCCATTCCCTGTTCCCCTGCACCTCTTGGGGGGACAACGTAGAATAAGGTGGATGGGGAGAAGGTGTTTTCAGTTTGCTTTTAGTTTCTCATTGTTGTACCTTGATAGTAATAAGTAATAAATTACATTAATCTCTCTATTCTGAGTCTGTTTTGCCCATGACAATAATTGTTGAGTAATCTCCCTGTCCTTGTCTCAACCCTTGAACCCTTTTCCATCAGATTCAACCCTTGAACCCTTTTCCACCACATCTTGGTTGAGGACGATCAGGTTAGAGATCATTTAGGCAAACCTGACATACACAAATCTATGGGCCCCAATGGGATGCACCCACAAGTGCTGAGGGAGCTGGCTGATGTTATTGCTAGGCCACTCCATCATCTTTGTAAGGTCATGAAGAACAGGAGAGGTGCCTGTGAGGACTGGAAGAAAGCCAATGTCACTCCAGTCTTCAAAAAGGGCAAGAAGGAGGACCCAGGAAACTGCAGGCCAGTCAGCCTTGCCTCCATCACTGGAAAACTGGTGGAAGGTTACCTGGAGGTCATCTCCAAGGTCGTTGAGGATAAGAAGGTGATCAGTAGTAGTCAGCATGGATTCCCCAAGGGGAAATCAAGCTTAAGCAATCTGATAGCCTACTATGATGGGACTACTGGCTGGGTAGATGAGTGGAGTGCAGTGGATGTTGTCTACCTTGACTTCAGCAAGGCTTTTGACCGTCTCCCATAACCTCCTCATAGGCAAGCTCAAGAAGTGCGGGATAGATGAGTGGACAGTGAGGTGTACTGAGAACTGGCTGGATGGCAGAGCTCAGAGAATTGTGCTCAGTGGCATAATCTAATTGGAGGCCTGTGGAGGCTAGTGGTGTCCCTCAGGGGTCAGTACTCATTCAACTTAGTCATCAATGACCTGTATGATGATGGAACAGAGTGCACCTGCTGCAGGTTTGCTGATGTCACAAAGCTGGAAGGAGTGGCTGAGACACCAGGGGGCTGTGCTGCCATTCAGAGGGACCTGGGCAGTCTGGAGAGCTGGGTGGAGAGGAACCTCATGAAGTTCAACGAAGGCAAGTGCAGGATCCTTCACCTAGGGAGGAATAACCCCAAGCAGCAGTACAGGTGGGGGCTGACCTGCTGGAGAGCAGCTTTGCAGAGAAGGACCTGGGGAGTCCTTGTGGACAGCAGATTAATCATGAGCTAGCAATGTGCCCTTGTGGCCAAGAAGGCCAATGGTATCCTCGGGTGCATTCGGAAGAGTGCTGCCACTAGACCAAAGGAGGTGATCCTCCCCCTCTGCTCAGCCCTGGTGAGGCCACACCTGGAGTATTGCGTCCGGTGTTGGGCTCCCCAGTACAAGAGGGACATAGGACTACTGGATCGAGTCCAGCAGAGGGCTATGAAGATGATTAGAGGACTGGAGCATCTGTTGTACGAGGACAGGCTGAGAGATCTTTGCCTGTTTAGCCTGGAAAAGAGAAGACTGAGGGGAGATCTCATCAATGTATACAAATATCTGAGTGGAGGGTGTTGAGATGATGGAGCTGGTCTCTTTTCAGTTGTGCTCAGCAACAGGACAAGAGGCAATGGGCACAAACTGAAGCACAGGAAGTTCCGGCTGAATATGAGGGGGCACTTCTTTATCATGAGGGTGACAGAGCCCTGGCACAGGTTGCCCTGAGAGGCTGTGGCGTCTCCTCCTCTGGAGATATTCAAAACCTGCCTGGATGTGATCCTGTGCAGCATGCTGTAGGTGAGCCTGCTTGGCAGGGGGGTCGCAGTAGATGATCTCCAGAGGTCCCTTCCAACCTCAGCCATTCTGTGATTCTGAGACAGTGACTTTTCCCACATTAGTTCTTTTGCCATGTGATCATTTACTAATGCCATATATACTAATGTTCTTTCTGTATACATCAGTGTAATTTTCATTAGTCATTTATTAGAATTAGGTACATATATATACATTACAGTTTAGTGATGTAAACCATTGTGAATCTACTACATCAATGAATCCACGTGGATCCATTTTATGGCTATCTTTCCAAAGATAGGTTTGTATTAATAGTCCATTTCTGTGTTTTCTGGAAAGCAAATGCTGTAATGAAAACATCATGTAGGTAGGTGTGAAGGAGGAAAAAATATTTTAAATTACAAAGTAACTGTTGTGAACTGAACTTGGACTATGAAAAAAAAAAAACAACAAACAGTTAAAAACTTCTAAGTAGAGGCAGGTTCAAATAGGCAGCTGGAATCTACATTTTTTATTTTTATTTTTTAATCTAAGTTAATTCTGGATATGACAACAAATTTAAGGGTGATCTGAAGTTAATATTGAAATCAATAATAAAACTGTCATCCAATCATTTAGATACCTAAGCATTTTTGCGCTGATACTAATTACTCATGGCTTTTGGAATCCCAGGGCCTCTGAAAGTCAGTTCACTTATCTAGACTGAAATAAATATAGATTACCATGTCTAACTTCAGGGACTCAGACATGACAATGATGCAACCACTTACTGTGCAAAGGTCCACTGCAACTCATCTCTACCTCCTGTTAAGCATTCTTTGCTCTTGCCAACACCTTTGAACTGAATCCAGGAACTCAAGATACTGAAAGCAAACGAAGTAATTTTTGTTTTAGAGACCCAGACTTAATTTATCAGTTAGGATAAATTATCATTAAGTAACTCATGTTCACTGAGAAATATTCAATGTTTTCAGTGTGCGTGTGTGAGTGTATGTTGGGGGGGAGGGGGTGGCTATTACTCATGGAAAGGCTGTTGCATGATAAATGTTTTCTTAGAGTAGTAGCTTGGTTGTTAGGTTGACATGCATGTGACAGTACTGAGGTTTCAATTATCTTCTTGCATCAATCAATCTTTTAGTTTTCAACACTGTTGCCTGCAGTAATGTCACAGCTTTTCTGTCAGACAGGAGAACTTTGCGGGAAATGTTATTCATTACAGCTGCAAATCTGTCACTGTGCCTGGCATGGCTTGTTAATGACAACATTTATTTCAAAGAGCCATGTTTCGCTTTGTTGCTGGAGAGTTGACTTTGTGATCATAAAATATAATGAAATGCCAAGAAAATGAAGTGAATGAAGTTTGCCAAAAATACAGCTAAAGTGATTCAGATCTCCTAAAAAAAAAAAAAAAAAGCACACACAAATACACTCTTTATATTTTGTTGAAAACATTTAATCACTTACTAGGAGCATGAACATGGGCAGAGGAAAAATGTTGGTTAGAATACAGTACATAGAGCAGCATTCACAAACAGTAAGTTAGAGTTTCATTTGGCTTTCTCATTCTATAGTACTGGAAAGAAAAAGGCTTTTCAATCAATCTCTCAAAACAAATAAAAAGAGACAACATCCAGCTCTTGTACAACTAATATTGAGATGCCATCTTTCATTTCCCCTGTCTTAAAAGACTGAAGGGTCTTTCATTTGAGGAGAGGCAGAGAGAGCTGGAACTGTTCAATCTGGTGAGGAGAAGGCTTAGGGGGAAGTATATAAGTACCTGATGGGAAGGAATGAAGAAGAGGGAGTCAGACTTCTCAGTAGTGCCCACTGACAAAACAGGAGGCACTGAGCACAAATTAAAAAACAAAAACAGGAAACACAAGACACAAAAAAAAAATCGAATGCAAGAAGACACTTCTCTATTATGAGGGTGGTCAAACATAGGTGGTTGCCCAGAGATGTGGAAACTTATCTGTGGTGATGCTCAAAACTTGACTGGACATAGAACCAGACAATGTTGTCTAGCTGATCCTGTCTGAGCAGATAGGGTTGTACTAGATGATCTCAAGTCTGTTCCAAGCACAATTATTCTGTGATCTAGTGATTCATGGTTTCATAGAGTTTTATGAGTGATATGGCAGAATGGGAGCAGGTTCTGTGAGAGGCATAAGTTCAGGTACAGTTTTTCCCTACGGAAGCAAAAATTGTTCCCATCTCACATAGCCTAAGGATGCAGCTTTCTTGTAGCAGGAAGAACACTTGGGTTATAATGGGATTTATGAGCACACCACATTCCTGCTATTGCTGTGAAATTGCTGCCAGTACCTGAGATATTAGATCGGTTATCTCTGCTTTTTGTAACAAGAGCTGTTGTGACTACTCCATAGGTATATACTTAGGCTGCAGACATCACAGGCAATCTTTCATTTGCCTTGTAAAATGCTTCTGCTTATTGGTGTGATACATATAAAACACCCATAATTATATTTAGATTCACATGACATTGGTTGTGCAAGCCTCAAGGCAAAGTCAATCAAGGCAGGAAGTACTAGATGGGGGCACAGTATCATCCTTTGCTAGGATGAGAAATATAGTCAGGCCGGATGCCAAGAGGTACTCATGTTGCTCTTTACTGATGTTGTTACACTACCTAATTGCTTGTTTTCTTCTCTAGTGAAGGATGTTTTTTCCCTTAGACCAGCAGGTCCCTGTGCTGGAACTCCAAGATAACACACCAATGCTTTGGATGCTGCTGAACAGGGCTTGCACAGCATCAAGGCTGTCATCTTACCCCTGGATCCCCAAACTGAGTAGGATGGGGGTAGTCAAGAATTTGGGAGGGGACTCAGCTGGGACAACTGACCCAAACTGACCAAAGGAATATTTCATACCATGTGTCATCACACTCAGAGATAAAAGCTCAGGGAAAGAAGTAAGGCAGGACGTTCATGATTATGGTGTTTGCCTTCCCAAGCAACTGTTATGTGTGCTGAGGCCCTGCTTCCCATGAAGTGGCTGGGCATTTGCCTGCCGATGGGAGGCAGTGAATGAATTCCTCTTTTCACTTTGCTTCCTTCAGTAAATTGTCATTATCTTGATCCAGAAGTCTTCATATCTTCCTTCTATCCTGGGGGAAAAGAGGACAAGCAAGAGGCTGGGTGGGTGTTTGGCTGTTGTCTGTGGTAAAGAGAGGAGAGGAGAGGAGAGGAGAGGAGAGGAGAGGAGAGGAGAGGAGAGGAGAGGAGAGGAGAGGAGAGGAGAGGAGAGGAGAGGAGAGGAGAGGAGAGGAGAGCTTACAAAGTTTAGCAAGCTATTAATCACTTACCAAGGATCTGTTGCGGCAAGGAATCTCTCACAAGGAATAAGGGATCTCTGCAACAGGTGTGACTTTGAGGTGTCCATACTTAAGGGGAGATCCTGTCATGTAGCCAGCTGCCATGTAGAAGAGCTCAAAGGGCTCTTGGCCTGTGCACTGTTTATGGGATAAGATGATGGACTAACACTCATCCTGTTTTTTTTTGGCACATGCACCATTGGCTCTCAGCTGCTGAGCAAGATGTCTGTCTGTCAGTTTGTTCAGCACCCAGTTTGAGTCAATACTGTGGTCACTATCAGGTATAGCTTGTACACTGGTCATTATCTGCAAGGCCTCAGGTGCAAGGGACAGTGTCTGAGCAAGGGAATGGCCAGACTGAAGGCAGGGGCTGGGGATTGGGGCATGCCATCATGGCTATTCAAATATTGTTTCAGAACTGAACTGATATATAATTTAATAAAGGGTCAGATCATGTAAGTTCTGAGGCAGTACATCAGCAGAGCATGGAGATGGAGAGACTCATCAGTTGAATGAGGAAGGTGGAATTATCAGCAAACTGATGATTATACAGGTTGTACATAGGTTGTCCTGGGGATATAACAAGGACATACCACACGATAGTCCTCACACTGCAGTTGTTATAATATCTCCATTGCAGTAGCTGGAAGGGAGTGGATTTCATTTCCCAACAGACAACTTGTTCAATTAGTCTTAATGTAATCAACACTCAGTGCATGCGGATGCTTCCTGAATTTATTATTTTTTTTAAGTTATGTCTATTCACCTATTGCGTAATCTCAAATTAGGAGAGAAGAACTTAGCACATAACAAGTGAAAAGTGAAAATGAATACCCTTGATTTTATCCCAAAAGTCAAGTACAAAATTTTAGCTATAGACATTTACAATTCCTTTTTTTTTTTTTCCCCTCAACATTGTGGTGTTTATGAAGTTCAATAAGGAGTAAATGATCCAAGTTGTACAAAATAGAAAAATCAGTAAAATCTGGATGTATGAGTAACTGCTAGAAGTTTTACTTCTGATTCTTTGTCACAACCAGTAAAAGAACCCATCTGACTTCAGAAATAAACTTTGTATTAGATTACATAAGATTGGACTCATTTTATTTCTCTGTGCAAGGCTGTTGTGTGAACAGCAATCAATAAAATATAACTGGAATTTACGCTAGGCCTTGCCCTATGCCTTTATAGAAAAGCATTAGGGCATCATAGATAATAAATTTAATAAATACAAGAAATATGGAAATACTTCCATTCTCTGTACATGGAATAGAAGTTTATGTAAAAGAATCAAATGCAACCAAAACAAGAAAAATTCTTATTAATTGCCTCATTGCTTGATTTTTTTTCCTCTCCTGGGTACCTCAAATCAATTTAATGTATAATATTGATCTATCTGTAATCTGAGAAAGTTGAATTTTGTGAGCTTTGAGCTTTCAAAGCATTCATTGTTAAATAAACAAAGAAGTATTTATAAAAATGGACAAGCTGCATAATTGTTGCTTGCTAGTTTTCCTAGGACATAAACATGAACTTCCTTTGTCTAAACTGGCTGATTATAACCCATCAAGCCATGATTAAGGAGTAATATTCTTCATTATTCAGAGAGAATATTAAAGACATCCTTGAACTGCAATTAGAATTTTTGAAATAGAAATCATAAAGGGATGTAATTTTCTATGTCTTTTCACTGAAGTAAAAGTTTTGTAGGAAGACTTAGGTGAAAAATGTTACAGTGGTTTGCATGTTGTATTCTGTCTCAGAATTCAGCAAACACATAATTTAAAATAAACCAAGGCAGTAAGCGTATTGCCTGTTCATAAAGAGCCATAGCCTACACTTAAAGGAAAAGTTAGTAGAATTTCAGTCAAGATATAAAGCAGATTTTTTTTTCCTATTTTATTTATTTATTTATTTATTTATTGAATGAGGCAGTGAAAACACACCCATCTTCCAGTACAGGAAACAGAATGTTTCTACATGTGTTATAGACTTTGAGTGCTTTTACATTTACATTGGAACATATAGCTCATTTTGTAAAGTCTATTTAGGAAGTACTCTTGCTCCTGTTTCCTAATAATATAATATATGTCAGACTACCTAGTACTTACTCTTATATGAGAAACTGCATAATTAAAATGACTAAACTTTTTTGGAGAACAGCTGGAAACTTTGGAACTGACTCTTAACTGTCACTTTGATTCCCTTGGAAAGTTAAATTTCATATGTGGTTATTTAAAGGGTTGTATATAGATGTTACACAAACCTTATATTTCAGCGGCACCATTGCTTCATAGTCCCTGAAAAACTCATTGATTACCTTTCTGAGTGGCAGTTGACTGGTGATCATAAATTAAGCCACTGTCAATCCAGAAACAAAAGTACTGTGTTTGTTTTCTCTCATGAACAAACAGAAGGGAACTTCCCACATAGCAAGTCAAATTTTAAAGTGATTAACAGATACTCTGCTGTAATTTGTGGATATTACTGAATTATGCGGTTTGTACATCAGGGAATGTAGAGAAGGAACATATGAGTAATAATTGTGGTAAACACAGTCTATCCAGTCCTCTAATTTAACTGACTATCTATAGACCAGACATCAGAGGACAAAGACCTCATCTGACAATGACCATGCCCACTATCTTGAAAAATGCCTATTCTTGACCATCTTTTGTCAACTTCAGATTTTGTTTCCTTTTACTCAGAACAGCCAAACTACTCCAAAATGCTGGCTGCCTGCTATTCCCTTGCCTCCCAGTGTTCTTGTACTACATGCAATTTCCCATAGAATGGGATCCCTCTTCACATTTTTCAACACATCTCTTAACAACTTAGTGTTTTGTGCCCTTTGGTAAATTGCCCATTCCTCTAGGAAATTTATTATAAATTGATTTCACATCTTGTGGCTGAGTTTGCCCCCTTGTTCCATGTTGAAGCTGAATCACTGCTCAAATGAGCTTTTTCACTGCTACTAGAAAATGCTAAAGGCATTAACTCCTTAGACTTGTTAGATGCTGCAGTATAAAGCGCTTTGCTAGCACTTTATGGTATCTTTGTAGAACTGTTTTTTCTTTCTTCAGAAAGAATGAATTCATTCTTGGAGGACTGCTTCTGTTTGCAGATCTATGAACCAATGTGGACTTATTTCACAGAAATTAAAAAATAATGCAGCAAATCACCTTGACTCTGTAGTGCTGCCAACCTAATTCATCTCCTATTTTGTAATGTGTTAAAATGCACATCAAAATATTAAACTTGTATTTCTCTCATTGAAGGCAAAGAGCATATTTAGCAGGCTGAGAAACGCCTTTCCCATTTCCAACACAAATACATATCAATAAATACTCTGCTGGCCTGTTCCCAATGTTTCTCAATTCCCAGTGAATTTTATGATTCTTATTTCTAAGAAATGCATCAAGATGATAAATCTGTTTGTAATTATTCTAGTGTATGCAATTTATTTATTTAACATATCAGTCCAAGAAAGGTCCTCTTCTAAGGAGACATTTTTATCACAGAATTTTTAGCTGGCATAACATAAACATGAGAGGCAATTTTTCATTGTGAGGGAATGGGTTACTTGAGGCAATTGAGAGTCTGGATAAAATGGAAATGAAAGAAAATGTCACACTGTTTACATGTCACCTTGGTCTACCTGCACTTGTTATCTCTACAAAACCTGAGCAGGCTCTATGGCTGTGTTCAAGTATGCCTCTGTTTTAGAAACTCTGCCCTTGAGCTAACATGGACATCTCCCCAAGCACCTGCAGGTGACCTGAGAGCTCACTTCCTCAGCATGTTTTTCCATGTGCTTTATTGTTCCTCAAACCCATGATTACACTCATTCCCCAAATAATGTTTTTACATCCTGACAAGTGTCCTCAAAATACCTTCTTTTTGGATGCTTCCTGTATGGCAAATACAACCTACATCATCTTTCTAGCTCAACAATACACCCCTATAGAGGAAAAAAATGTTGTAATACACCCATATTCAGAGACTTCAGCTCTTAACTCCCTACTGGGAGTTTCCGGTCCAAGAATCAGCTGCTCAATCACAGCCTCTCTGTTCAAGGTACCTTAAGCCAGGACCTTACTTCTAGCCTATATGCCTGTCCTGAGGAGCCTCCCAGCATATTGCTCTAGAGTGAATGAGCACACCATCTTCAGGTGGTGCAATTAGCGGACAGGTCCTCAAATCTGTGGCCACATGCAATGAAACTCATAGAATCATTAAGGTTGGAAAAGACCTCCAAGATCATCTGGTCCAATCATCACCCTACCACCAATGTCACCCACTAAACCAAGTCCCTAAGCACCAAGTCCAACCTTTCCTTAAACAACCCCAGGGATGGTGACTCCACCACTTCCCTGGGCAACCCATTCCAATGCCTGACTACTCTTTCTGAGAAGAAATGTCTCCTAACTTCCAACCTAAACCTTCCCTGGCACAACTTGAGGCCATTCCCTCTAGTCCTATCACTAGTTACCTGTGAGAAGAGGCCGACCCCCAGCTCCCCACACCTTCCTTTCAGGTAGTTGTAGAGAGCAATAAGGTCTTCCCTGAGCCTCCTCTTCTCCAGACTAAACCACCCCAGTTCCCTCAGCTGCTTCTCATAAGATATGTGTTCCAGGCCCTTCACCAGCTTTGTAGCCCTTCTCTGGACACACTCCAGGGCCTCAATGTCTTTCTTACTGTGAGGGGCCCAAAACTGAACACAATACTCGAGGTAAGGCCTCACCAGAGCAGAGTACAGGGGAACGATCACCTCCCTGGTCCTGCTGGCCGCACTATTCCTGATACAAGCCAGGATATTGTTGGCCTTCTTGGCCACCTGGGCACACTGCTGGCTCATGTTCAGGTGAGCATTGACCAGCACCCCCAGTTCCTTTTCCTCTGCACAACTTTTCAGCCACTCTGCCCCAAGCCTGTAGTGCTGCATGGGGTTGTTGTGGGAAAGTGCAGGACCCAGCACTGAGCCATGTTGAACCTCATCCCATTGGTCTTCGACCATTGACACATCCTGTCCAGATCCCTCTGCAGGACCTTCCTATCCTCCGGCAGACTGACACTTCCCCCCAGCTTGGTGTCATCTGCAAACTTATTGAGGGTGCATTTAATTCCCTCTTCAAAATCATCAGTAAATACATCAAAGATGATGGGCCCCAACACTGACCCCTCGGGAACACCACTGGTGACCGGTTGCCAGCTGGATTTCACTCTGTTCACCACTACTCCCTGGGCCCAGCCGTCCAGCCAGTTTTTAACCCAGCAAAGTGTGTACCTAGCCAAGCCATAGGCTGCCAGCTTCTCCAGGAGAATTCTGTGGGAAACCATGTCAAAGGCTTTGCTGAAGTCTAGATAGACTACGTCAACAGTGTTTCCCTCATCCACCAGGTGGGTCACCTAGTTGTAGAAGGAGATGAGGTTGGTCAGGCAGGACTTACCTTTCATGAACCCATGCTGACTGGGCCTGATTCCGCAGTTGTCCTGCATATGCTGCATGATTGCATTCAAGATGACCTGTTCCATCACCTTTCCTGGCACTGAGGTCAGGCTGACAGGCCTGTAGTTCCCTGAGTCCTCCTTATGACCCTTCTTATAGATGGGCATCACATTAGCAAGTCTCTCTCTCACATTAGCAAGACTGCTGATAGATGATGGAAAACAGCCCAGCAATCACATCTGCCAACTCCCTCAGCACCCTTGGGTGGATCCCATCTGGCCCCATGAACTTGTGTCAGTCCAGGTGGAGCAGCAGGTCTCTAACTCTTTCCACCTGAACCGTCAGGGGTTTCTTCTGCTCCCCATCCAAGACTTCCAGATCGGGAGGCTGAGTACCCCAAGGATAAGTGGCCTGGCTAGTAAAGACAGATGTAAAGAAGGCATTAAGAACCTCAGCCTTTTCCTTATCCTCAGTAGTCAAACTACTTTTATGCTGACTGTCCAGCCATCTGGACGATGTTCCCAGGGCCGCAGACAACTGTGTCATGTTTTTGTTTATAGATTATGTTATGCATGATTGTGTTATGTTACATGTTGTGTTATGCATTGGTTGTGTTATGGATCATGGATTTAGCTAGTTATTAGCCATCTTTATCTAGACTAGCAAACTTTATTGATATGACAATATAATAGTTATGATCTCATTTTCTGTGTATTGTAGCTTTTCGTTTCTGGGAGTTTGTTGTCTTCTGTGTTTTGTGGAACATATTAAATACAGGAGAAAGTCTCAGAAACAAGAAAATATGTAACTAAGTTAGAATCATTTGAATTGAAAGATATAGCTACTGCTTGCACATGGAGAGTTTATTAAGAATTCTCATTACAAAAACGAGATCTAAAGAGCCCTAGAATTAGCCATGAAAACAAACGAAGATATTTCCATTCTCCAGATGGTTAGATCATATCATCCTTCTCTAAGAAAAAAAAAAAGAAAAAGACTTTTGGTAGAAAATATTGTTGACTATAAGGAACAGTCTTAGGTCTAGCGAGATTTAGTGATATCCAGAACTGCTTATGCATAAGAAGACCACTTAAATCACATGAGAAGTACTAAAAGTGCCAGGCAATGAAAGATCAATATGAATGAAGCCACCTTCCTGAGATTTTTATAGAGTAATAATGGTGAACCATTAAGTTGCCTGACCATGATTTCCTTAATATCAGTTAGATGACTGAAGTTCCTTGAAATAATCCCTCTGAAATGCTTCACATATTTTATTAAAAAATCTGAATGTTAAAATTGTCATTCATGAAAATACTTATTTTCTCACCTCATTCCTTCCAACACTTATAAATTGTTTACTTTTTTAGAAGAAATAATAATAATAATAATAATAATAATAATAATAAAGTCTTTTGTTTCCTGCATAGATTTGTCTTGTTTGAATTTGTGGACATGAATGTTTGTATAGCAGATATGTTAAGTGGGTGAGGAAATAGACAGTGACTTTTTTTTCCCTTATCTGTATTTGGAAAGTCAGTTACACAACCCAAGACACAAAGTCAGAAATGGAAGTTGTATAACTTCAATACTCTGATTTATAATTCTATTTATGTGTTCAAGTGTTGCATTAATGTTTCAGATTATACTCTGGGAGTGTTGTCTTTTTTTTTTTTTTTTTCTTTTTTGTCAGTTGATGAGAAACACTGAAATTTTCCAGACATACCTTTTCAAAAATTTGCAAGTACAGTGAGCAATCTTAGTCTTAAGTGTATGATCCTGCATTTGGTTATATTGATACATAACTTAAAAAGAAATTTATCAAGAAATTTATGTTGTTCAATATCACTGGTTGGGTTTTATTATTTACCATCATAAATATTAATATTAATTCTCAACTCAAACACAAAAGGTTGTATAGTTACTCAATGATGATTAGCAAAAAAAAAAAAAAAAGTATGACTAAAAATTTATCTTTCCTTAAAAGTTATAAACTTTCTTTCCTTTACATTTATTTTTAGAGATGAGATGGTCTGCTTTAATTCATTTGCCATTTAATCCATGCTCCATTAATTTTATATTATATTAATTTTGTGTAGCAAGTAAAATTACACAGTTTCTGTGGCATATTAAATCAAAACTATTGCTTTTATCAGCCAATTCCAAATCTAAAAAAATATAAAAAATCCTTACTATGTTATTTTGACAATATCAGATTGATATCAATTAAATTATAATCCTACTTTAGTGTTTTAATTAAATGAGCTTCATAATAATTTTTCCATCCTTCTGCCTATAACTGATGCTATGATGACAGGATCATAATTACTTGAGTCACTATGTAGCCTTTTAAAATACTGGAACAAAATTAGCATCCTTCCTCTCTGGAATTTCCCCAGCATTCCAAGATTTATTGAGAATTAACATTAGCTTTCAAATATTTCCTTTTTCAGCTCTTTAAAACTCTTAGTTGGAAATGTTTAAATTCATTACTTACTGTGTGGGGGTGGGGAAACACAGCTGCTCTGGAGAGTCCTTAAACTTTCCAGGAGTTCATGTACTTCAAAAATTCTGTGCATTAGTTATATATTTTTCCATTGGGGCTTTATTTTTAGAACTATTTCCATAATACTGGAGGTTAGCAAATGGTTTCCTAATAAATTAGCCTTGCCTTTTAATTTCCGATTTTCTCCTTAATTTAGAATTTCTCCTTAATTTAGTGCAGCTCTTACCCATAAATCAGGGTGGTGGTGCATAATTTAGCTCTAATGTACCACATTGTTCACAAGGCCTTGACTGCTATAAAAAGTGCCCCTACTGAGTGAATAGCAATAAGCTTACACATAAGGATGAGAGTTTTGTGGGGTCTGCTTCTCAAACTTCACTGAATAGCTTGGTGGTTTGATATAGTTCTTTCATTTTCTTAATTTTCCACATAGCTGAAAAATAACTTGTACTACAGCTGTCTTGATATGTCCATACAAAACATATTTTCCACAAGAAAGAATGCATGTTTGTTGCCATTTTATTCTCTTCTCTTCTAAGTCCTTTTCTCTGTAGTGGGAATGCATGGCAAAGAAGTACCCCAAAACAAGATCCATGACATGCCAGACTAAATATTCTATGAGGTGACTACATTGGCTGTACATTAGGAAAGGTATGTTAGATGTTCAAGGTGATCTACACTGACAGTAAATTTTTTGGTTGAACATCACTGGTAATCATGGCATTGGTGAAAAGAAACATAGAAGATCATTTTAAGAATATGTAAAAAGAAAGAAAGAAAGAAAACACAACTTTTATTGCAAATAGAAGAGAACCATAACAAATGTGCTCAATAAAATTATAGTGGGGAATAAAACAATATAAAAAGAATTAGCGGTACTTTTTGGTTAGGATGTAGCTGCTAAGATTTCAATTTTCATTCTATACATCTGTTACTATTTGCTTGTTAAAAATTGAATTTATGTTTTTCCTCTTTCATTTAGACAACACATAATGTTTCCAACAAATTTATAACTTTAAACAAATTTTGTCAGCACAAGGAGTATTTCCTCCATTTAATGCAGAATGACTTTGATTGGTGAGATTAACTACCATAAGCATGACTATAATAAATAATACTATGTCCTCAATAATCAGGTGTTAAATTTATCTATATTATCAGTTTAAGAAAGCTTTCCTTTCCACAGATGGCATTTTCAGATCTATTTCTGATGGAAAATAAAAAGATGGAAAAATCCTAATTGATATACATATCTTTCACTTTTTCTTTATCTTAGTTATATATGTACAAATCCTGAAATTTCTAGCGTTCATATGTTTTTACTGATTACATTTTGAGTAGTAATCTTTTATCTTTTGGGGTTGGTATATAACAGTGAGCTCATCAATCCGAAAGAGAGATTATCTAACAAAGCTCTATTTGTATCTGTTATGGCTCAGATGATGCTTTCTCTGTAGCATGACCAATTGCCCCTGTATTTGATGATCTTTCTGTCTTGTGGAGCACCTGGTACTGTCACTACAAGGTACGTACTCTCCCTCATAGATCACATCAAATAGGCAGAGTTGGAAAAAACAGTGCTGCAAAACTTGGTGCTGAACTGCACTCCTAGCAACGAAGTGTGTCTCCTAGAGCAAGTAGCCTCTAATGCTACTCTGCCTACCTCTGTCTTTGGTACAGTGGAATGGATTTTTAGATAAATTAACCCCCCCACACACCCAGATGTTATGCTCATTTAAAAACATAGGTGTAAATTTAGAGATCACCAGTCCCTATAGAGAATCTTGCTTTATCTGTCTCTGTCTGTCTGTCTATCTATCTATCTATCTGTTTATTCCTAACTGCTTAAAACTGTATTCAGTGTCCTTAATTGTGTTTTTATCCATTGGATATGAAACATTTATGATTGTCTTGGGACAGAAAATGACTATATGACAAGTATAGGTACAGGTCATATAGCCTCTCAGTTATTTTGAATGTCTGAACTGAAGTTTCTTGGTGAAACATTAAGAAGACTTTTTTTTATGACTATCTGATATTTAATACTTTAGTTGTGGGTAACGAAAAATTATCCTGTGTGATACATTCAGAGGTGAAGGATGCACAGACAAGAAAGTATAAAGATATATCCAATTAACACATCTCTTCTTGTTTTGAAAACACTTTTTTTTTTTTTTTCCCCGCCTCAGAATGGGAGCATAGTGGGCTTTTTACTTGGATGTAGACAAATGAAACTTATCACTAGGCAGAGAAGAGGGGGCTTCCAAGGGATATTAAATGCCCTATGGATTTGTGCATTGTCCCTGAAAAAGACATAATAATTGTCACCCTCAGCACGAAGTCAGAAAACAACGCCCACTCCCTAGAAGTGATCTCTAGAGGACAAATCTGCTGTACATTCATTGGGCTGCCTAGTAGTACTCTGCCTTTGGCTGGCAGTAAACAAAAATCCTGGGGCCCGATCCAAACAAAACACACCAAGCTTGATGGAAAGGTCCCCCACAGGCTGTAGATCAAGCCTTACATCTCCAGAATGACATGTAGGCTCCATTCAGCAGCACTAAATTCAATTTCAGAAAGAAAATACATGTTTTTTTCTGTCAGGTAAGGAACATGTTCCAGTAGTATCTTGACCTTGACAACATCAATGGTGCCAAACGGGGCTGTACTGATGCATCAGATCCCCCTTGGCTTGAATTAGACATATGTGAGCGAGGCAAGTAAGGTGTTATTTGTAGTATTGCCAGAAAAAGAAATCTTTTCCTGTGAAGCATTGACTTTCTTTTTTTTTTTTTTCCCCCCTAAAACAGAAAAGTAACTCAGCTGGTATCTTGAGCTGATAATTTAATATATAAAAAGGAAAGACAGGAATTTTCCTTGGTCTATTCCAATTATATGTGTAGAACTAAAGAAACACCATTAAAACTGAAACAGTTGGAATCCTGTTATTTCTTTGAACGTGTGAGAGACAATTTTCTTCCAAGACTTTAAATTAAATATTATAATTTATCAAATTGTCAGAAGAAAAAAAAAACAGGATATCATTCATTGTGAAGTTGTCAATATGTTTTTCTTTCTTTTTTTTAATTTATTTTTTTTTAAATTTTTTTCCTTGTTATAGCAATTGCATTCACAATGTACAATATTCTCTTTCTTGACATGCCGAGGGAACTGTTTGACTGCCTAACAGGTTTTGAGAAAACCTAAACACTTTCAGGATTTTTTTTCCCTTTACTTGAGCTTTTATACTTTCATTACAGTCTCCTAGGTACAGTTGTTTAACATAATGACAAACCTTTCTAAGGATTATTTTTCTAAGGAGAGCTGATCTACTTAAAGTAGTATGCTGCTGTCACTTTGATTCTGGTTATTTGTTCAATAATAGTTGCAGTTTTTATTGTACTTTTTGTGCATAAATATAGAACCTGTTTTGAAGGAAAATGAACTCATGGTTATTCCGGCAGAAAAATGCTGTATGTAGATGTAATAATATGCTTTACTGGTCAAGAAACAATCAGGTACAAACAGGTACAGAGTAATGACAATATTTCAATGCGTTGCAGTTAGTTCTAGCTGAAAGAAAAGATTGGCCCAAAGAACAGATACTGAAGATGAGCAACGTACACAGAGTCTTGTGCTTCAATAACTTGTACAGCTGTACAAGGTGGCATAACATAAGAGGAAAAGCAAAATTTCATCCACACAGAAGGAAAACTGTCCATTCTATAGGCATCTAACTGCTTGTGGGTTGGCCCTGTTTAACTCCCAGTGAAGGATTACCAGAGAAATAATGGACTGCTCTTTGTGTGCATTGCGTACATGTTGGGGGAGAAGGCGGAATACAAATAAATATATTCCTTCTCCTTGTCATCTGCTGTCAGCAAAAAAGTTTTGGCAAAAGGGATGTTGACTGTGATTTAGCAGCATGAAGCAGAAGGGATTGACCTGATTACAGTAAGAACTCTTAGTTCTCAGCATTTTTGTTAATCGTATAAATCTCAGCACTTTTGGTAATCACTAAAATTTAAGCTTCAGTATGTGACAGCTCTGACTGGAGAGTTTCCTAGCTGCAGTGCTGGGAGTGAGCATGAGAGCTGGGTAGGGACACACCAGTCCTACTATTTAGAGTGAAGGCAGAGTCAAAACCGGCCTGAGCAAATGATCTGAGCTGGGGCAGGTACAGTGCAGGCCTGGAACTGGCTCTGGATCAGTCTTCTTGCAGGGGTTTGGGCTGTTCCTGCCCAAGTCATTTCCTCACCAAAACAGCAGTGCGGCCATGTAGGCTCACATGCAAGTTTGCTGCTCAAATGAAGGAACTTCTAATAACAGGGTATCTGTTTTATTCATTTGTCTTTTTTTTTCCAATTATGCTGGCCTGAACTTGAATAATCATACATTTTCTTCCGGCTGATGTTCAGGTGTGCACTAGTTTATGGCTGTAATTGCTCAAATGTTCCTTAAATGTTTGGTAATTATCTCAGGTAGGTGTTACTAGGGGATGTAAATAGGAGGAAATGTGCTGAGAAAAAGATTGTTTAAACATAGGTCTGCCTTTGCTAAGGCAGAACTGAGCTAATTACTGCTCAACACTATTTTGTGCAGTGCTTGTACAATGAAGCACAAGCTTATCTTGGACCTTAAGATGTGACTATGACGTTAGTAATGTACAATTACATTACTGTAATGGCATCATTTTTATAATGGCTTTTAACCTATGATTTCATTTAAGAATTTCCAAGACGCTTATTCCATACCTTAGCTTGTTGAGATATTTGTGCTTACAACCTACACATTAAATTTTATGGGCTGACAACAAGGTGTTTTCAGAGAGAGGCTTTGGCTTGGATTAATTTTCTCCCTGTTCAGACAGAGAGAGAAATTTGTTTACCACCTGAGCATTTAATCATTCATTAATGTGGTATCTAATGATCTTGGAATATTTGTTACCTGCTTGAATGATATCTAATTTATTTTTTCTACTAAAAGGAGTTTCCAGTTAGCTACTTTTACTTGATCTACGTACCAATCTACCCAGGCTTCTTGCTTAAGTCCTTTTGACCTCAGAAGGACTATTGTGCAAGTAATTACTGTCCCTATGATGTGTATTGCCACTTTTAAGCATTTATTAGCTATCACAGAGATGCCAGTAAACCAGTGCATGAGCTAAGAAGTGTATGGTTCTGAATATGACAGCTCTGTGCTCTCATACTAGTTCGTGAGGTGTATGTGATATTTATCTGGTGTCAGAGGCAAGGGATGTTATTACATCATTCTGCAATGCTTAGGTTCACACCATTATTTACATAAATTAAAACAGCATGTTCTAATGTGCAGGGATAATCTTTCATTTGTTATCTGTAAGAAAAAACACAACCCAATTATTGAATTTTAATGTTATATTTTGATTATATATTGAAAGTCTTGCAAAAAAAAAAAAATCTGGAAAAATCATTAGTATGTCTAATTTTAAAAGAAGTATAATTACTGGCTAATATTGTTTCTATCCATTATTATCTGTGTATTGCAACTGTGCACAATTTTAAAGGCACAGAATGATTAATTTTTCCACATGGGCGAATTACATAGTTACTTGTAAATAACCTGGCACCTTGCCAAAGTCACGCAGTGACTGCAGCTCTGACATTTTGCTGTATCTGCTTTTAGCATTCTGCTTATGGAAAACTATAAACTTGCACAAAAGAAACGGGAAGCTGACAAAATGCCCTCAGTTATAGCTCTAAAGAAAAAGAATTACTTTGGGAAAGCCATTTTGGAAAACCATTTCAAAGAAACAGAAAAGGTACAAAAAATGATACCTTTCTGCTCTTTGCCTTGCAGTTAAACTGCCTACTATTTCATTCTGTCCAATTTGGTTTGTTTGTTTGTGTATTTCTTAGACAGTCTATTTTTTCCAATATGAAACAGCAACCAAGGAAAAATGACAAAAGAATGAGTATAAACAACAGAATACTCCACCTTCAAAGAGCTACCTTCTTCATGGGAAATTAATTGTAGTCATTTATGGAGAATGCTAAAGGACACAACTCCATATGGGAGCTAAAATAAGAGCTAAAGTGCACCATTACTACTGAAAATTTTAGCTTCCATAAAGAACTCTCTCCACACTATTCAAATTATATACTAGAATTTTATCCCTTTTAATAGTGAATTTTGTCATAAGATATGCTTATTGTTTTATTTTTCTTTTCCTAAAGGCAACTGGTTATTTCTCTCTCTCTCTCTCTGTATATGCTTGCACATGTGCCTGCGTATTTATTACATTCATTATGTCTGCAATAATAGTGTACAAGAAGCCTGCTCAAACACATGAACATACAGTGCCATGAACTGTACAATCAGAATGAAATGCATTTCTGTACCTTCAAACTTTATAAAATAAGTGAATAACCTGTAGGTCAATGTGCTTTTTTGCTGAAACCAGCTGAGTTTCATGGGACACTTTGGACAATCCTCTTAAACAGGAATAAAATACCAGGTTGATATTAGGACATCTTCCATTTGTAAGGATGAGATGGCTACTGGCAGCTATTGCAACTAGGGAAGCATAGTCTAGCTTTGGTGGAAGAATAAAATTTGTGTAAGCCAGGCCAGGGACAGATGAATTCTGGGAAGCCTCTGTTACATTTCATAAAGCAACAGTATGCACAGCACTGACTGGTGGTAATGAAGGACTAAGGACTACGTAGTCTCCCTTGAAAACCAGTCCTTGCCAGCAATAAGATTAAAACCATCTGCTGCTTAGGAATTTAACTGTAATTTTAAGGTTACTTCATGAAAAACATATAGGATATTGTCTGGTTATGGAGAGCATAAATTTCATATTAAGATGAAAAAGCAGGTGGGTGAGGGTAGAATACTTCCAGTTCCTTGTAATTTAGCTTCTGGCATATTTATTTAGGATTAGAAGGGGTGTCATCAGATAATAAACAAATTATTCATTGACTGCACTTAGAAAAATGTATTTTTGCGTAAGAATCTAATTTATACCCGACATAACTTGTTTTTAAGATACAGATAAAGCAAAAGTAGAAGTGAATGTACAAGAAAAAAAAAGAAAAAAAAAAGAAAAAAAAAAACACAAAAACCCACAAGAATTTTATGTGACTTTTACGAAAAGGTACCCAATGTATTTGCCTAATGCCGTACCCCAAACTGCTGTTATCATTATAATTTTCGAGAATATCATAAGTATTGAATTAAACACTTCTTTTCTGTAGTTGCATACTTAGAAATGCACAGCTGTCTGACACACTGCCTAAGACTTTTTGTTTCGACAACACGTTCTTTGTCTTCCTCTGATCTGAAGACATCACGCAGGATTAAAGGACAAGAACTCATTGGAGGTAGCCTGTGCCTTTGGATGTTTGACTTGCTTCCTGTCCTTCCCAGCAGTCAACAGGCTTGGTCCCACCATGTTCAGAGCTCAAGGACTGTGGGAGAGGGTGACACAGACAACGGACTGATCGATCCAGGAGCTGGGCATGGTGCTTACCATGTTATCATGGTCTTAATACAAGTTCACAGCAGTCTTGTTTCTGGTTAAGGTACTTGAATAGATATTGTATTTAAAATAATTAATTAGATAAAGGATATCTTGTTATTCAGATCTGGTCTCCTTATTTTCTATTTTCTTCACGTTCCCTAAAGTGAATACATCAATACAAGCAACTCCCTCCACTTATTGAATGTAGATAGGTCTGAATGTTTTGCATGTACCCGTTGAAAACAAATATGTCATATCAATATATTTACTTGTGACTAAGGTAGCCTTGATAATAGTTAAATCATCTTTGGTTATTCCCCACCCTATGCCATAACCCAATAATTTTAGTTATCAGACTTTTTAGATGAACAGAATGTATACTCTGGAGTCCACTGACTTCAAATAATACCTTGTAAATTGAGGCTGAGACATAATGATCTCTTCAGAAAGAATATAAATAGTAGGTTAGTCACTCCTCAGTGAATACCGTGAATAATTTAACTTGTGCCTTTACTATTCACCACAGTCAATTTGACCCATATATTATCTCTCAGGTACCAATCAGAAGGAAAAATGTTGCTTTCATTAAATTTCATTATCACCACTGTTATTCTATTTCTTACTTCACTTTAGAGAAGTAATCCAAAGCAGACCAATAGATTTTAACAGTCACCACTGATTTGTCAACATTGCATTTCCACTTTTTTATTGGCTGCAAGCAGAACAGTCAGGAAAAATAGGGCATACTGAAAAAAAATTCCAAGTGACATCCTAAAAACACACACATTATAGTTATCACGTTTTTTCCTTCTTAAAAATATGACTTCTATAACTCTAGGAAAATGCCACCTATTTCACTTTTTTTTTTTTTTTTTCCTCTTGTAGAACATTTCTCTTAGTGAAATCTCAATTGAAAAGTCAATCCTAATTTTTGGTATTGCCCTTTTAATTTTGGTCATTATAAAGATACATTTATAAGATTTTAATGGTCTGGAAACGAATACAGCATTCTGGAATGCAGAGTTGTTCACAGAAAATGGAAACAATAAATAATTTGATATATTTTTATTAAAATTGTAGCAACAGTGTTGGAAAATACATCTGAAGTAGATTTGAAAATTAATGTAGATTTGCAGTGAAAATGAACATGGCATATTAACCAGTATGTGGTACTTTAATCTCAGGAAATATACCACAGCAGACACACTGATGTGAAAACTAGGAAGATGTTATTACTTGTTTGGAAGATTCAAAACCTTATTCTGTACTGTTATTGTGAATTAATACTATAATACTGACAATATTATAGTGAAGTCTATTTGTAATATCAGAGGATTTTCCCAGATTTAAATAATAATTATCAAAATGATCCTAGATGATTCCAGAAGCCAGACTCTTTCTAGGATTTTTTTTTTTCAAGGATGTTTTAACAGTACCTTCACATACGTAGTTTATTATTTATATGCTGGGTTCTTGTTTACAGAGTATTCCTCTTTATTTAGATCATTTTCATAAATCAGATCACAGGACCTTGTCTGCTCTTTTTGAGAAAAATAGTATAATAATATTTTGCAGAATTAAAACTTCTAAAAAATTTCTGAAAAAAAAAAATCAAGTAGATAAATCACCCAATGAGTCCTAAAAGGCATTTTTGGAAAGAGTGAGGAAACAAAAAATATTAAAACTACTCATTATGTTTTGTACTTGTCAGGATACTTTTTCTTGCTCTTTTGTTCTCCTGGCAAGCTCCAATTCTGAGAACTGTCTCTTTTTATGAAAAAAGAAAATATTACAGCTCAGTAAATCCAGAAATGATTGCTAATAATATTAGTATATTTCTAAAGTTGCTAACTTAACTCATCACAGAGTTGTTTTTGTTTTTTTAATGCTTGTTTGGTTTTGTTTTGGGGGTTTGGTTTTACTTATTTTTTATCCACAGAAATTGAAAATACTTCAAGTTGAACACACAGGTCCATGGACACAGCACCAGCGGGTACATTGATAGGATGAAAAGCAATGGGCACAAGTTACAACATGAACATTCTGTGAGATATAAGGAAAATATTTTAAATGTAGGGGTGGTCAGATACTAGAAAAGATTGTCCAGAGATGCTGTGGAATCTGCAGTCTCCTTCCCTGGCAGTTCTTGAAACTTCACTAGACTAAATCCCTCTTTGAGAAGAGCATTGGACTTCCTAAATTAGTCCCAAATTAGTTTGTGTCTCCGTAAATCTATGATTAGCACTTAATTTAACTGACTGGCTGGATTTGTGGACATTGCAGAAAAGTAGGTGTCCTGGTTTCAACTGAGATAGAGTTAATTTTCTTCATAGTAGCGGATATAGTGCTGTGTTTTGGGTTTAGGAAAAAAATAAAGTTGGTAACACATGGTGTTTTAGCTGTTGCTGAGCAGTGCTTACACTGAGTCAAGAGCTTTCCTGCTCCTGGTGCTGCCCAGCCAGCGAGGAGACTTGGGGTGCACCAGGAGCTGGGAGGGGACACAGCCAGGACAGCTGGCCCAGACTGAGCAAAGACATATCCCCTACCATGTGGCATCATGCTGAACAAGAAAAGCTGAGGGAATTTGGACAGGGGGGCTGCCATTGCTTGGGAACTGGTTGAGAATCAGTTGGCTGGTGGTGAGCAATTGCGTTCTGTGTCACTTGTTTTGTGTTTTCTTTCCTTTGTTGTTGGTGGTGTTTCTTATTTTTTTTTCTTTTTTTTTTTTTCCTCTCCCTTTTCTTTCCCATTAAACTGTCTGTATCTCAACCGAGATAAACTTTATCTCAAAAGTTTTACTTTTTTTCCTCCCAATTCTCTCCCCCATCCAACTGTGGGGGGGAGGGCAATGAGCAAATGGCTGTGTGGTTCTTAGCTGCCTGCTGGGTTAAACCACAGCAGCAGGTAATAGATTGACAGATACAATGAAGAGACTACAGCAGAATTCAAATAGTTTTATTGATATTATGAAAGTTTTAATACTGCAGTCACGTTTGCTGTCACAATGGTGTGTTCATTTGACAGCAAGCATTTCTAAGGTGGAATCTTAATTCCAGCAAATTTAATTTTTCCAACAGAATTAGCTCCAAACAAGTCTTAAATTAATTTTGTAATTCCTGACTAGGAACTTTTAATAACATGTCAACACTACATTTCTCTTGGATGATTCCCTGTGCATGTCAGTATTTTTTATGGTTATTTTTATTGATTATTTAGGAACTTTGGGGAATAATCCTAGCTATCAGTCTTACAAGAAACAGCTCAAAACATGAAGCTATAATACTGTATAAAATTTCCTGAGGCAGATTCTGACAAAGATGAGAATGAAAAAGGAAGAGTAGCTGTTGTGGTTTAACCCGGCTGGCAGCCAAACACCACACAGCTGTTCGCTCACCCTCCCCCCTCCCTCTCCGGGATGCGGGAGAGAAACGGGAAAGTGAAGCCTGTGAGTTGAGATAAAGACAGTTTATTAAGACGGGAAAAATAATAACAATAATAATAATAATAATAATAATAGTATTAATAGTAATAATGTGTACGAAATAAGTGATGCACAATGCAATTGCTCACCACCCGTTGACCGATGCCCAGCCTATCCCCGAGCAGCCGGCCCCCCACCCCGGCTAGCCACCCCTATATATTGTTCAGCATGACGTCAGATGGTATGGAATACCCCTTTGGCCAGTTTGGGTCAGCTGTCCTGGGTCTGTCCCCTCCCAGCTCCTGCTGCATCCCTAGCCTGCTCGCTAGCAGGACAGAGAGAGGCTGAAAAGTCCTTGGCTTGGTGTAAGCACTGCTCTACAACAATTAAAACATCAGCATGTTATCAGCGCTCTTCTCATTCTAATCCAAAACATAGCACCCTGCCAGCTACTAGGAGGAAAATTAACTCTGTCCTAACTGAAACCAGGACAGTAGCGTATTTCAACTTTTCTCCTACTGATAAGGAAAATACTTAGCAGAATACCAGGAAGTATGGAAAAAACAAACCCCTCTTAAGTACAGAGTAAGCAAAACACGTTCATGTGCATATGTCCAGCGAATTTTGAGCTATCTGCCTGACAGGAACAGATGCACCTTTCTTAAAGCAGAGGAGGGAGCAATACAAAAATATCTTCACCATTGCTTCTCAGTAGGGTCTGAATCATAAAATCATAACATGATCACCTATGCCAAAGGGTGAATTTTCACTACACTGGCTTTTATCATCTCTGTAGAACAGACCTGAGGAAAGCTTTTCAGTGGAAAGAAACGCCATTCTCTTTCTCTAACTCCTGAAATGGCAAACTTGTTAGATGAGAAATCTCCTTCCAAAGAGGAAGGCAAAGGCACTGAGAGAGCAGTCTAGAGTGGTTGTTACAATTCACATTTCACATTCTACATTCAGCTGTTCAATTTCGCATTCGGCTGTTCTAGTTTTGTGATCTGTAGCTGGCCAGGGCAGATGATCTTGCTCAAGGCTTTTGTATGTATTTTGTTACATATTAACCACACAAATCAGGAAAAAGGAACCCTCTCATGTCAGGTAAGAAGAAACACTAACTTCATATTCCCCTTCCTTTTATCTCTTTCTTCTTTTAGCTCTAATACACACAAGTTGCGTCTCTTTTCACCCTTACTATTACATGAAGAACCAGCACAAAAGCAGAGCCAGAAACATCTTGGAATCCAACAGTAAAACAGCTAAATTTGTACTACAATGAAAAGCAAGCCTGCAATTTATGCTGAGTCATAACAATTTTTACCTCATACCAAAAGAGTAATCAGCCTGACTACAAAGACTTCTTGGGACCACAGATGATTACGCTGACCAGTTCAAATAGGGTCCAGGTCAGACCAGAGAAGAGATGTTTGGAAGTATTCACCTGAAAGAATCAAGTATTATTTCAGTGTCAGTAAACACTAGTATTTCCTAACAACTCACATTGTTTTTCTGAAGGCTATGGAATTAAACTCAGTAGCTAAAGAGAAAAAGGTTAATCTGTCACAAACATATATAAAGTCTGTGACCTGAAATTAAACTCAATACACTTTACTAAACTTATCACAGCAGGAGAAAGAATTTCAAAAGTGAAGCTGAAATGAGGTGGCAGTAAAGTTCCTTGAAACGTACTGCTGCTACTAGGCATTTCAAATAGTGGTTTAATTCACTGTTACAGAAATGATAGAATGGGTTAAAACTTTATCTAGAAATGTTCTTGTATCTTTTCATAATAAGAAACATATTTGACAATGACAGAAAGAGAGAAAACCAAAATTAGGAAGCTCAAGATCAACCTGGGGTACCTTAGAAGCCTGGTTAAAGACTTTCTAGGGGGTTTATAAATATGTTATCAATATCCTACAGGGCCATTACATTTCAATAGAAGATATAAAAGGTGTGCTAGGTCCCTGAAGATTGGTAATATACTATTTACCATTCATTCCGAGCTTGTCAAATCGAATCCAACCCACACTAGAAGGAGGTTTTTCTGATGCTGATATCAAACTGTATGAGTCGACTACAGTTCTGTTCTAACTCCTGGAACTTCAGTGATTTATACTTTGGTCTCATGCCACAAGCAGTTCCTTCACAGAATTATGTGATTGTCTTGAACCAAGTCACAAGACTGTGCATTCACTGTGGTTGCATCTCTTGGCATTGTGCTTCTCCAGAGAGAAGTGCAACACCGAGCAGCCATCCTTGCTAATAATAGCTAAGAATGCTTCAGTAACACTTCTGAAGTGGTTCCATTTTAAATCCTAGTGGTAAAAATGGAGGACAGATAAACTCAGCTACCACTCTCTGTGTTGTTAGTCATCAATGAACTAAACATTCAAGAGCTATTATCCACAAACCATTACTGTGCCAATCACTCACATAAATGTAATACACAACAATAAAAATAAATATAAAAGGTATTTTTGAGCTTATAATGATAAGTACCCAAGACTTAAATAACATCAAGATTAAAAATGTCTGCACCTAATTTGCATCCAAACTCTTCTTTGTGCAAATGTGTTATCATACTGTTTTTAATTACACGGTGATACACTGCTTCTTCGGCAAGACTTTCATTAAGTGGAATTGTGATAAGCTGAGGAATCTTGCTTGTGTAGCTAACTTTTTTTTTTTTTTTTTTTTTTTTTAGCAGAAAACCTCCACAAATGCAAACACACAAAGTTTAAAAGGTTTATATCATAAGAGTAGCTTAATTCCATGGCAGTTCTAAGCCAATGGAGATTTCAGGTGATTTATCCATTTCTTTTGGAGAATGAAAATTGAAATTGAAATTCATTTCAATTGAGAGATTTCTCCATTTCTTTTTCCTCTAGAAAGCTACTTCTTCATAATTTTTACTACTATTTAAATAGATGCTTCAGGTTTGCTCTTGGTGCTCTTGAAGAGAATCTCTGTTTCATATTTTAAGTTACACTATTTGCACTCTGAAAAAAATGAAGGCCCAAGTCAGGAGTCTCCCACTCACATCACAATGCTTTTTGAAAGTTTATAAAAAATTACATCTTAGGCTTACACTATATTCATAAGGACCTTTCTCTTTCACACTATGAGCAGGACAAATTCTGTATGTTATATTAAAGTTTGCGTACATCTGTAATCTTTTGGTATAAGTTCCCATTGGGGTATGATCAGTGTGAGTGAGAAATTGTCTGGTTATTCTATATCTAAATTCACAATACTATAGTTACCAGCTATTTGGTAGTTTATTTACTGCTTTTGAAAGAAATATTAAACTGCATTCCTTCAGCATCTACAGAAAGCTAGCAGAAGAAATAATAGTCAGTTACGTGGACATACAGGATCCAGGAATTGCCTGTCATCTTTAAGTGCACACACACATATCCATATACACACATGTACATATACCTACACATATATTACAGACAAAGGCACTTCTACTACAAACTTAAGAACATACATACTACCAGGTATGAGCCACATGCACTTAAACCATCTTCCTTATGATTCAGTCTGGAATATATTTTTTCTGAGACATGAAAATTTGACACTGTAGAAAAATACTATATCTTATTTACAGCAGATGCAAAGCTTTTCTAGGTTATTTCTCTAAAAATAAGTACCATATCTATCATCTTCTTTCAGGTGTCTCCAAATACAAAGATAAATTTTAAGTAAGAATAGTACGCCAGTGAATATACTGTGCACATATTCTGGTGTTGTAGTTTCTCATCTTCAACTGATGTGACACCAGTAGTCAGCTGTCAACATTCAGATACTACATCAACACATCTAGCACTAGAAAATGTGATGTTATTCTGAGAGTTTCCACATCATAATTATTCAGACCACTCCATTGATCAAGGAATTTTCTCTCCCCTTGGTTGATAAAACCAAAGACATGGTAGTGAAAGAGCAAGCTTTAAGTGTTCTACAGTAGTTCTTTTTAATTTCATAAATTGTTTCCAGAAAAGTTCTCACTTGTATAGCTACTGCTATTTGGGATTCCTCTATGACAGAACAGGCTGGCAGCACTACAAAAAAGCAACTTTTCTCCATGTTTTATCAGTAACATCAGGGCAAGAAATCTCAAAGTTACCTGCCTTTAAGGAAAGAGAATCACTTCAGTTTAGTGAATTCACATGCTAGAAACTCAGGCAGAGTTGAGACTGTGATTTCTGGGGGCCCTGTCTATTATTCTCTGTATGAGTCTGTCAGCAATCAGTAACTGAAAAGAAAGTGAATTGAACAAACTTTGGAAGTTTTGACCCCACAGAGATGTCCTTTTTTTTTTTTTTTTTTTTTTTTTTTTGGTTGTATTTTTAGATTTGATTGAGAAAAGGGATGTGCTTCATCATCTCCACTAGTTTTGTATTGTAAGGCCAGCTGCACTCACCCGAGGTTGTTAAATTCACCTTGCAAACCCTTTAAAGATGTTATGGTTGTGTAACCAACTCTAAGGGAAATTAGCAACCAGAATTGCAATTGCCCATGGAATTTGCATTTGGCTGCATCCTCAATGCTGGTGGTGTTGCACTAGGTCTGCACAACTGACAGGCTAACAAATTTCAGGTACTCTTTGGTACCTGGGGAGGTGAGAGGGGAAAGAGAAAAGAAAAAGGGATTTTTTTGTTTGCCTTATTATTTTTTTTTCTTTTTACCCGGTAAACTAATTCTGAATATCAAAAGAGAGTATTATTAGCTGATCATAGCTTGAACTTTAAAACGTCTTGACAATCAGAGAATGTGAGCCTAGTGCCTAGGTATGCAGCTGGACTGATTTCCTGTTTTCCAGATGCAAAGCTCTCAAAACTCATTGAATAACTACAGTAAACATTATGTTATTGGTCATTGCACTGAAAGTATTTGAGAGAGCCCAAAATACAAAACTGGACTGTAACGGGTGTCATGGATGGATCAGCATCCTCTGTCTCAGAGGTGTATAGTTTCTGGAAACTTTCTTCCTACCTTAACACCAAAGGTGGGGAATCCAAATGATAAGTGGAAATGATGTATTGATGTATAGTCTGGAAAGAATCTTTGACATAAGTTTATTTGCAGCCTATAGAGATAGTATTTTTATTTGCCTGCTTGCTGGTTTATTTAGGTCATCTTTCCTTAACACAATGGACATTTCCACCCACTTTGCATGGTTTCTTCTTCTCACTCGCCACTGATACATTTCCACTTACTCTTTCAGCACAGTCTGATAAATTTCTTCTTTTTTTTCACTCTTACTCTGTCTGCTGAATAAAACACCAATAGCTCCGGTCATCTTTATGCAGGATGCTTTGATTGACATCTAAAGAAGTCATTATTGTGTATCTCTGTCTAGATATAAATATTTGTGATGTTTGTTAAGGCTGCACTATTAAATCCTCAAAAGTTAGAATGTGATAAATTTACTCTTGCCTCCTGAAATAGTAATTTGTTGTCTTGTGCATACCTGTTACAATACTTTCGTATTGATGCTACTTTTTTAATAAGACTGAATCACTTAACAAGTGAAATCAATAAGTTTTAATTTATTTATGTAGCATAAAGTTATTCATGTTGATTAAAATCTGTTAAGTATAGAATATTACATTCTCCCTGAATGGATTAATTGTGCTTTTAACAAAACACAGAATATCTTAGTCTTTCTTAGACAGTAAGGGATGTATTTACATTACAGACTAAAAAAGATCCATCAGTATTGATTCTACGGAGGAGAATTCCTATGCAGAAATGGAACAGTTCAAGACACCCGCTAATTTCGTATGCCCTTCTTGAAACATCTGGGTAGTGACTTTCTTGCTGAGCAAATTATATGACCTATATGACCGTCAGGGGCGTTGGAATTAGATGATCTTTAAGGTCCCTTTCAAACGAAACCATTCTATCATTCTCTGATTCTCCGATTATCTCCTGAAGACCACCATAAAATGAGAAGGATGGCATTTCACAGAATCACAGAATGGCTGAGGTTGGAAGGTACCTCTGGAGATCCTCGAGTTCACCCTGCCTGCAGGGCCACCTAGAGCACGTTGCACAGGTTTGCACCCAGGCGTGTTTTCAATGTCTCCAGAGAAGGGGAGTCCACAGTCTCTTGGGGCAACCTGTTCTATCACCCTATTCTACTAAGCATGTGCAATCTGAAATATTTTGAAAGGAAATAATTTATCTTAAATTACTAGAGTTTTTTTTTTTTCCTCCTTTCTTTCTTTAAATTGCTAGTGGGAGGAGTTGGTACCTTTCTTTTCTTTAATCTAATTCTTTAAATGGCCAAACCATACAAATTATAAATAAAAACCCAAACCAACTTATATCTTTCAGTAACAACATCACAACAAAATGCAACAAAATACTTCTGTACTATGAGCAGTTTGAGGAGAAGATAAAGAACTTTTAATAGCTTCTAAGGATTAATTACAGTTCCCAGCCTGGAAAATCACTATTGTGTGACATTCATTCTTCGTGCACTGTATACTGGAGAAGAGAGACCACATATGATACATAAAATGTTGTCATTTCAACTTAAATTCCACCGTGCACCTACTTGACATCTACAAGACTTTCTTCATTATGCTTTGGGTAATTGTGTGCTTTGCAGATGGTGAATTCATTGTTCTCGCCTTTTTTTTTTTTTTTTTTGGCAGATATAACAGCAAGTATCAGAGATGTTTCTGATTTCTAACTGATTTATGTTCCTTTGGTTTGTGGTGTTCTGTTACATCACAGCTGACTTGCTGGTGTCCAATGGGTCAACAATAATTTGTAGATTCATTCATTGGCAGTTGAAGAGTTAAAACTGGTAAGCCTGTTAACCCACAGAACTTTGCCCATCGGTTTGAAACTCACACAAATTTCTTGTTCTTACTCTAGCTTCAGTGTAATTCTTCCATCTCCATTTTTTTTGTTTGTTTCTACAGCACAAAGATTTTGTAAAAGGCTTTTTACACGCTTGCTTCTCGAGGAGAGACTGCTTCATTGACAGTGTTAATGAATTAGATTTAATGAGGACTCTAACAGCAATGATAAAGTGTCAAGGCTTATACGGACACTGTAGCTATGGTATATTAACTATTTTTCATTCTCTTTCAGTTTTAAAATATCAGGTCTGGAAAAATGTGGAAAAACTCCTTCACAGTAAAGGACACTGTTGTTGAACCAGGACTAATACAAAATCATCTGAAAGTCTTTACAGTGTAAAGATGGGAGAACTGCAGAAATGCTTTCTTTAACAAGGAGGCCCATGATACTTTTAAAGATTTTTTTTTCCCCTGTTGTGTTTCAGGTGGGGAGCAATCCATCTGAGCTTTGCTTGTTTGCTTTTAATTCTCATCACATTTCATAAGCTCAGGAAAATGAAAACATTCCAGCTGGTGAGGAAAGGAAAGGAGAGAAAGTAATGTGGATTGTTACTTGCTAAAGAGGTTGGCAAGATAACTCGAGCACTACATTTTAAAGTTTACATTTAGAATTACTCTGAACACTTTTTTTTTTTTTTCTTTTCTTTTCTGCGTGTACTTGCTTTTCTGGAGAATGATGAAAAACAGAGTTGGTAGAGTAGTAAACTTACTGTGTCATACCCATGGAATGTGAAATACAAACATATCAATGTTCGTGGTCATTTCACTATCACATCTGGTTCCTTATCCTGTTGTCTTTAGTTAAGGTATTTTAGGGTGTTCATGCTATATCCAGATACAAATTTCTTCCTTTAGTGTTTGACTGCAAGGAGAGCCTAGATCTGTATTTGCCAGGATCCAAATGTACAGAAAACAGAACAGGTCAAGAAGCCACAGAGTAATAAATCCTTTGGCATGCACAAACCTCCAAGGTATATTTGACACCTCTATATTTGTAGCAAATTGGTTTGGATCTCATTATGAGAGTCAGATTTTAACCTCACCCTCCATTTAACAGCATAGTTTCTAGGCAAACCTGATGCTTGATGTAGGCTTTCTGGACTAGCAAAAGAAACAGTGCTGGGGAGTGTTCGCAGTCACTAAAATGATCTTCTATACAGTTAAGTTGTTAGAGTGATCTATGGTACATTTTTGGCTTCAGCAGCTAGCACTTTCACAAAAAAAAAAAATAAAAAAAATCCTGCACAGCATAATGGAATTAGCATAGTTCAGAGACCATTATCAATAAACTCTCTGTGGCCACCACCCATTGCAGGGTTAAAAAGCCTGATACTGTGAATGTAAACCATTCTGTACCTCCTGCTGAAGGCAGGAATATTGAGAATTTTAATAGAATTAATAAAAACAGTTGTTGAGATACTGTTCAGTCTGGAGATAAAGGCTTCAGGGTGACTTACCCTTTTATCTAACTTTCTGGAGTCCCAAGAAACTGCCTTTAGATTTCACCTTGCAACCTGACTTTCTCTGAAATTATGTCTCTGAATTTAAGAGTGAGGAAAAAACATCATGAATATGCATTTCCTTACCTGTTCCTATATCAGAATTTCAGCATGTCCTTCTAAGCAAAAGGTCTTAAATTGTCAGTTAGAAGCTGCAAGACTGACTTTGTGAAGAACTTCTGGCATGCAGCAATCACAGTACATAACTGTACTGTGGTTCATTAATAAGTGTTATTTTACTAGAATTACTCAAATTTATCAAGGATGCTACTATTGACTCCGCTACAGCAGTCAGACCCATTGTTTATATGGGATTCACCCTCTGTATTTGAACTCCTAAGAAAGATCTCATCTAGCTCTGAGAATACTGTTTTAATATTTGTTTTAATGTGAAAGATATGCTTGTCTTTCATGTGTTTAACAACACAACAGACCTTATCAACCTTCTCTAATGACAAATGGGATTTTCCTTTCTCACTAGAGTAATAAATATGACAGAAAGTCTTTGCTATTGCAAAGTAAATGTTTCTTCATATAAAATGCTCTACAGGCTCTGAGATGAGAACAGTTCCAATGAGTTACCAGGGTAATTCTACTCCCAGAGCATCCCTCAGTTTGTCTCGTTAAGAGCTTTCCTGCCCATGTACACACAGAAGCCTACATACAGAGAAGATCAGAAAAAATGTGTTATTCATTTTGAATAATAAATGAGCTATTTTTGTTTCTGAGCATGACTCTTTTCTTTACAGGACCAGATGTTAATCTCCATGGTCTTTGTGAGAGACACATCATCTAAAAAAGTTCTGGAGAAGATTCAACCCTTCTTACTCTTTCATGTTATCAGAAGCACATTTGTGTTACATTTAGCTATATAAAAAACAGCTAAAATACAAAATAAGAAGGAAGACTTCATCAATCTATTCCATGTCTTAAACTGCTAGGCTTTTACTGCAGCTTAACAAAATGTTTGGAAATTTTAACAGGAGATGTGTGATGGAAAAGATCGTCTTTCTCCATTGAGCAGAGATAGATACTAGGCTATAACCACCTACTCAGCTAGAATACCTTGCTCATCGTAGGTTTTAAGCATAGCTACAGATATGTATATAGTTCCCATTTCCATTCACATTAATTGAATTTCATTTTGCAGAATTATAAAAAAAGTATGGTTTTCATAGAAGCCTGAGTTAAACAGAAGATCAAGCAGACGAGGCTCAATAATGCTGATAAATACGAGGCATTGTTAGATGTTGCTTTAGTAAGTTTAAGAGACTAAAGAATGATCAATATGTGCAGTGTAATAATAGTTGATTGATTGGCCTCCCAAATGGGACATGGGAAAGATATGACATAGACCCCTTTATCAGTTAGATGATTCAGACTCCATGTCTAAAAATTAAACTTGGTCTCATTAAACTGCAGTTTAGCTTGGAAAAGTGACAGTAAGAACTGCACCATGGGGATCCATGTTCAAAGACTCTCAGTTATCTCACAGGAGATCTGTTCCCTTTTTCCTAATTGCTAGTTCTACTGAACATCCCACTGAGATATAAAATTCAAACTCTTTCTATCTACTCTCACCAGAAATATAGAATTTGTGCACCCAGAAAATAGTTAAGCTGGCATGCATGAGAGATGAGGCTTTATATTTTACTCATGTGGATTCTTACTTCTGAAACATGGTAGCTGTGCTTACTTATTTTGCAATAAAGAAATGCAGTAGTAGATATCTTAATATTTAAATATGTTTGGAAATTGTCTTTGCTAAAACTCTGTCAACTGCAAAATTACCACAGATAAAGTGCCTAGCCTCCAGTGTCGTTAGGATTTCATTCAGTGATTACTCACAAAGTCCATTTAGTAAGCTCTGCAGAACTCCTTGAGGTAGTGGTGGTGGAGCTCAGTACAGAGACATCTACAGCACACAGTGAAGCATAGGAAAGATGTCCTCGTGCTACCATAAACTAACTAACCTAATAAATCCATACAGTGTATTACACTACTCTGTAGATGTTCCTGCCACTTTAGTATAGTCTGTCATCCTCTTCCCCCTCCCTGTGTTTGCTCTTTCCTCTTCCCTAACTTTCTAAGACTGTTACGACTGAAAGAGCAGCCAGAAGATTACAAACCTACCTCTTCTGGACTTTGGAAAAGTAGGACCATTGCATCTTTGTTGCCCCAACAGACAGTTGCTCTAGGCAATTTCTTATTTTGCCCATGGCTTTGTGTACAGGTTAATAAACTCTGCTGAGAAGGCACCACAGAAGCTTTTACAGAACACACTTTGGACCCTTTCATTGTCCTCCCTGGCATTTTTCAATGGTTAGGCAAAAATCTGAGTGGGATATGCTTGTGCTGTGATAAAAAGAATTCAGAATAATTTATGCTTCCATGTTATCTTGAGAAATTAATAGAAAACAGCTGTGGAAAAAGTACAGTTGTGGGGTTTGGTTCCTCAAAATACCATACTTTTGCCAGTGCCCTAGAAAAACTGCTATTCTCTGCTTCCCAGGAAGAAAGAAATGTTGCTTAAAATCAAAAGTTTTTAAACACCCAGACTTCAGAAGTATCCTGGTTCTAACTCAGTCTGTAGGAAATTGGTGGTGTGAGTGGGACTCACTGCCTACTTTGCCAAGCTAGGGATTTTCTTTGGTGACACAACAGATTTTGTCATGCCCACCGATGGTAATTTTGCTCTGAAATCTCTGAAATGTAACTTTAGCCTCACATTTCTCTCCTTATGTACAGTATATCCCTGCTCCCATTTGAAGTATTGGATAGACTGCCTTAGTGATGGCTGGATTTCTTTGACCCATGACATACTCTGACATAGTATGACATAGTCAGAGACAAAAAACAGCTTCTAGGATTTTTAATAAAATAACCTTTTATTCTCCATTCACTTTTTTTTCCTGTTTGTTTTGCCCATAATTTCCATTATGACATATGAACTTCCTGCTAGCTACTTGAGTATTAAAGTAGCTCACAGTTTGTGATGTTTTTAAATGCATGAATTTTATAGAAGAATAGGTAACTAGAGGCTGATCCATATTCTATGTTATTTGAAAGCCATTTCTTTCCTGTTTAATAGAAAGCAGATGGTTAATTTCCCTTTTACTATTTTGTTTTCTTGTGTGGGCTTAAGTTCTACTATAGATTATAAGGCAATAGCTGGATGGTTACTCTCTCTACATAACAGAAAGTGTAGAAATCTGTGCATGGTATCTCACTATACTCTAATATTATCCTAATATTATCTGACTTTTTTTTTTTTTCTAATTTTATCCCATTAGATTATTCTTAAATAGTGGGGCGTAACAACCCCAAGCAGCACTACAGGCTGGGAGATGAGTGGTTAGAAAGCTGCCTGGCAGAGAAGGACCTGGGAGTATTGGTTGATAGTTGGCTGAATATGAGCCAGCAGTGTGCTCAGGTGGCCAAGAAGGCCAACAGCATCCTGGCTTGCATAAGAAACAGTGTGGCCAGCAGGTCTAGGGAAGTGATTGTACCCCTGTACTTGGCTCTGGTGAGGCCGCACCTCGAGTACTGTGTTCAGTTTTGGGCCCCTCGCTACAAGAAGGACATGGAGGTGCTCGAGTGAGTCCAGAGGAGGGCAACGAAGCTGGTGAGTCTGGAGAACAAGTCTTATGAGGAGCGGCTGAGGGAGCTGGGATTGTTCAGCCTGGAGAAGAGGAGGCTCAGGGGCAACCTTATCGCTCTCTATAGGTACCTTAAAGGAGGCTGTAGCAAGGTGGGGGTTGGTCTATTCTCCCGCGTGCCTGGTGACAGGACGAGGGGGAATGGGCTACATTTGTGCCAAGGGAGGTTTAGGTTGGATATTAGGAAGACCTTCTTTACTGAAAGGGCTGTTAGGCATTGGAATGGGCTGCCCAGGGAAGTAGTTGAGTCACCACCCCTGGAGGTCTTTAAAAGACGTTTAGATGTAGAGCTTAGTGATATGGTTTAGTGGAGGACTTGTTAGTGTTAGGTCAGAGGTTGGACTAGATGATCTTGGAGGTCTCTTCCAACCTAGATGATTCTGCGATTCTGTGATTCTGTGATACCACTATGTTTTACTATCCTGTGAACAAAGAACTAAGTCTTATGCCACTGGATCTACTGGTAAAAAGATTCTTAACCTTAATACAAGATCAAGTCACTCTTACTGTACCTTATTAGAATACGTAATACACAGCAAAATTAAGCAAAGATACCCTCCATACAGATTTTCTCACTTACAGTTTCTTACCAGGATTTTTGTCATTTTAGGCAGCAAAACAAGCTAGCTGATTTTTGAAAATTGGTATTCCTATGCCGATTTTGATGACTGCAATATCTACCTTACTGAAGACATCACAAAAGGCCAGATCTTTGGTGTCCACAGGAAAGCCATTTGGAAAATGTGACTGCTTTTTAAAAACATATATTTTCCTAACTGAGCTCATAGTTGGCCTAATTTTCTGTAGTCAGTGTTATTGTTCTTCAATAATGTTCTGGAAAACAGCATGTCAGTTATGGCTAGATATGTCACCTCTCAGCATTCTATCCCTTCATATTCACTTTATTATCCTGTCTTACAATTTTCTTAAGGTTGCACACAGAAAGTTTCACTATCTGTTTTCTTATGTAAGAATATGTGATTCCTTATCTGCAAGTTCTGTGATAATTTATGACTCTAATTACTAATGAAGAGGTGCATTAAAAGTAAGAGAATACTCAGAAGAGTGGATTGATACAAATACCACCACACATCTGACAGTCCCATTACTGATGCTCTTTTGGTGTTCAAACTTAGCATGCTGATAATCATTCTGACTACACAATTTTCTTTCATTGTCCTCACAAGACCATGGAATCTCTTTCCCCTTATTGCAAATTGATGCTGGCATTACCTTCTGAATGCTCACTGTTTGTGCCTACTATCTGTTTTATAGTGTCTGAAATGAGCTGTCTTTTTCACTTTCCTAACCTCTTGCTATTTCTTGGGTTCACCAAGAACCCAAGATAGAGATCTTAAGATCTCCATATTAAGATCTACTTAGAACATTAACATTTCCATAACTGTGATTGCTATATCACTGCAAGACAGCTGGAAGACAGTACAGAATACCTGTATCTTTCATATACCAAAATCTTTCATATATTCATTTGTTCTATGCCTCTTCTTGACCCTAGCATTGCCTAGTCAGGTGATGGTGGAAATTCCTGAAGGGAACATTGTCTAAGGGTTGCTGGATTGCTGTCAGTCGTTAACACAAATAAACAATGCCTTTTCTGATTACCATGGTTTTGTCTGGGAAGCATTCATTCTGTTTATGTACAGTAAAAATAAAATATGAAAAGAAAAATACGAAAATAATGTTTTATAATGTTACATGCCTACATGGAAACAGTGTGATTGCTGGATTCATGCTCAGCACAAATAATGCCAGGGAGTGATAATTTGTTGGAGAATATATTTAAATTGAGCAAATATTTTGTTATACTGAAGACTGATTAAAACTAATAATGTATTTCTTCTACTCCTTTGCAGGAGTTTGAAAGGGATGACCCCTCAAGCAACATTAATTGTAATTACATGCATAAATTCTCTCAGTACTGAATTAGTCTTTCACAAGAGTAAAGCAGTTTTAGTTTAATTTTGTTTAAGAATGAATCTACGACTGGAGTTTGAGAAAATTCTTTGCTGAATGGTATCACACAAAAATTATGAGTCATGTGAAGGTACTGATAAGCAAAACCGTTAACTTTCATGTTCCAAATCCATGACATTAAATTTTACATTATCAGAAAGAATATTTATACAAAAATTCAAACAATTATGGATGGCAATGTCTCTTTTGTTTTGATTTTTAAAAAGTATCTCTTTCAATGTCTCAATACATTTTTTAAACCAGCATTTGACAAATAAGTGTTTTTATAACATCAGATTTCTGTAGGGATATGATAGCTCTACATTAACTGAGAGATTTTTCATGACAAGAGAAAAAAGAATGACATTTTAATAACAAACAATAACAATGGGAATTATAGGGGTGTAATAAGAAAAAAGTAAAAAAGGGACATAGTTTACTGGTAGACTTGGCAGTGCTAGATTAATGGTTGGACTTGATGATCTTAGAGGCCTTTCCCAACCTAAATGATTCTATGATTCTATATGATCTTGTAATTATTTAAACAATTATTTAAACAATTAGCATGCTTACCAAACAGTTATTCAACAGTTATTTCTTACATAGAAAATTGCAGCAGACAGCCGAAAAACTGGCAAATGTTGAATCTTACAAGCATTTATATGTAGATTATTCTCTATACTTTTTATCAGTTCTTAATGCTATGAAGCAGATTCCACAGACCTCTTATGTGGAAGAGGAAATAATTAGGTAATAATGGTCAGGTGAAGGGCCCAGAAGGTTCTGTATCATCCAGCATATGAGCTATTGGGCAGCTGGAAAACATTCAAAACAAGCAAAATGTAAGGTTCCCATTATTCTAAATAGAAATTATTATTCTAAATTCCTTCTCATGCTGTAGCTCATAATGATGCTAGTCATTTGTCTTCATGTTGACTTTGCAAGGTGGAGTTTTTAAGGAAGACCCACAAGTTCATATATTTCCCAAGAGAAAATGTCTACAAATGGGATAAGTCTGCACAGCACGCTGTAAGCAGTCTCAAGCAGTATGTGATTGTGCTCTCAGATGACTGTGTTCCTAGTATGGCCTGATCAATGCAGAATTCACTAGTGGAGGACCAGGGCCTTAGAAGCACCAGGTCCTTCACTAGAAATTGGGTCACACTCACCCAAGTCAAAACATGGGCACTCAGACTTGCCCACTGTAATTCTCTATTTGTTTTACTGGGAATTACAGTGCCTGTGGCAAGATGAATTTTGCCAAAGGAATGTATATTTTCTTATTGAAAATTATTAGTATAATTATTATTATTTTCCTGGAAGTGAGTTGCATTAATAGAAGTAGTTGTAAAGCCAGAAATGACTAGTAAGACAGCTAATACATAGTAAATGATAAAATCTTGGTGCTGAGACAATTTCAAATTACATATTACTATAACGCCTGGTATAGCACAAACCAGGTTGAGTCCAACCTGTGAGAAACACCACATTATTAATGAAACCAAATTTAGTAATATTAATGTTCACTGCATTTAAGACTAATAGCCATTTCCCATGTAGAAAAATGTGACTTTTTCTTCTGCTGTGCAAAAGGATGGTAATGCATTTCCTGCAGAAACCAGAATAATAGTTTGTGTGTATCTGTATGCACACATACACTGAAACCTACTTCCAAATTGTATAGATTTAATAGAAATGCTTGACAGTTAATAACTGACCAGTTTGGTTGCACAGGTATAAAATGATAATCAAGACCTTTCTCCAGTGCAGGATGATGAGTGTTGGTAACATGACATTGAAGGACTACTTGTTTATGAAAGAAAGGTCAGTTGACTTTCTAGGTCACAAGAATGAGACAGACATATATTACTCTAAGCTTTCAGATAATCTTTTTTCTTTCCTGAAAACACTGTCAAGAGTGCAACAGTCAAGTGAGGATAATAATCCAGGTAAATGTGCAGCAGGCTCCAGAGATAGCATGTTTTTAAGATGCCATGTCAGTTGATTTTATAAGAAAATCTTCTGGGACACAAACACTTCTTTGCAAGAAATTGGCCTGAAAAAGAACACCTTTGCTATTTCTCTATTCATCTGTAAAATGCTAACTGTGAATCCTGCTACTTGAGACTATTTTTCCATATTTATGGAAATTTCAAATTAAATTCTGAAACTTAATGTTCAAATGCTTAAAAACCCACAGCTGGACAGAAGTGCAGCTACCATGGTTGTGCGTGCTGCTCTCAAGCACTAATGTATGAAAAAGAAAGGCATGTAAATACTCATATTCAGAAATTATCATGGATATTTTTTTAAACATAAAATGGATGACATTTTTCTCTGAATCAAGTAGATATCTAAGATATTGAAGGACAGGACTACTTGTTTATGAAAGAAAGGTCAGTTGACATATATATATGTATACGTCTGCATTTTTAGACGTTTTTATGAAATTTCATACATAATATATCAAAATATGACACAGTAACTTGTGATTAGCCAGCTCAAGTTCTTCCTCTTTTCTTTCCTGCCCCTTCTCCCTCTTATTTTTAATTTATCATTTTCCTGTCCAGAGCACTAAGACAAAATTTGAACTTCTATCCAAATTTGCTATTTCTGGGAAAAAAGTAGTTATTTACATACTGCAACTGAAGACACCTAACTATTGGAGAACTAACTGAGAACATCTATCCCTATCTAATTCCATAAGTGACACTAACAACTGACTTTTTTGGGGTAAGGGGTTTTGTCCAGTAAAGTTTTTTCCACTTAGGAAATTTCCACATAGATTAGATATTATTTGTTTCAAAAAGGAGTTTGGAACTTTGCACATCAAAGATAGGCAATGACAACTATCTCTTCTGAGATGTAGATGGTTATTTTTCTCAAATGGGAGCTGGAAACACTGAAAATTGTCTGATATAACTAAATTCTGTCCCAGAGAAATGACATAGAAGGGAGGCCATACCTTCTGTCCTGCCCCTTCCTTGGATCAGGTATTCTCTCCTTTTTTATCGTTATTCTGGAACTTAAAAATACCCATTTTATGTTCAGAATTGTCTCTTGCATTGAGAGGGTATTAATTTTCATGAACAATTTTAGTGACTTTCTCATTATGATGGAGTGCTCCAGATCTCTATTCCACTGGCCACAACCATCCTGTGATCACTGACGACAAGGATCAGTGATAATCTAGGCTGTTGATGTTACCAGATGGGCTGTCTGAAGTTGTTAGCTGAATGCTTTGTGTTGGGTTTACGTGGCAAGGGCTTTGTAGTGGGGGGCTTCCAGGGTGACCTCTGTGAGAAGAATCCAGAGGCTGCCCCATGTTAGACAGGAGACAGTTTCAGCCGGCACTAAAGGGACCTGCTGCTGCCCAGAGCCCAGCCAATAAGCAATGTTGTTTGCACCTCTGGGAGAGCAGATTTAAGGAAGGGAAAAAAACCTGCTGTGCCACAGCAGCTAGGAGAGCAAGGAGTGAGAAGCAGCCTTGCAGACCCCCAGGTCAGTGCAGCAGGAGGGCAGAAAGTGCTCTAGGCACACAGCACAAGTTGCCCTGTGGCCTGTGGAGAGGCCCCTGGTGGAGCAGGCTGTCCCCCTGCAGCCCATGGGTCCCACATGGAGCAGATCTCCACGCTGCAGCCTGTGGAGGAGCCCCTGGTGGAGCAGGTGGATGTGGCCTGGAGGAGGCTGTGGCCCATGGAGAGCCCCCACAGGAGCAGGCCCCAGGCTGAAGCTGCAGCCCGTGGAGAGGAGCCCACGCAGGAGCAGGGGGTCTGGGGGGAGCTCCCGCCCGTGGGGGACCCATGCAGGAGCAGTTTGCTCCTGGGGGATGGACCCCGTGGTACGGCGCCGTGTGGGAGCAGTTCCTGAAGAGCTGCTGCCTGTGGGCAGCCCCCGCAGGGTCAGTTTGGGAAGGAGGGCATCGCGTGGGAGGGACCCCACGTGGAGCAGGGGCAGAGAGTGACCGTGAAGGAGTGGTGGAGACAAAGTGTTAGGGACTGACTGCAGCCCCTATTCCCCGTTCCCCTGCGCCACTCCGGGGTTGGAGTTAGGAGAGGGTGGATGGGGGGAGGTGTTGTTAGTTTGTTTTTATTTTTTCACTGCTCTAGCTTGTTAGTAATAGGTTACTATTTAACTAATTAATTACATTAATCTCCCTATGCTGAGTGTATTTCGCTCGTGACGATAATTGTTGAGTGATCTCCCTGTCCTTGTCTCAACCCTTGAGCCCTTTTGTATCAGATTTTCTCCCCCTCTTACTTTGAGGAGGGGGAGTGAGAGAGTGGTAGTGTGGGGGCTCAGCTGCCCAAAGAGAGAGAAAAGTTAGGATTCTTATTTGTGCCTCAAAGTAAGTCTTTCAGTGAATGGTTCAGTCAAGCATCTGTTTAGTATTCAGTGCAAAACATTACCGAGAATTTTCTGAAATAACTTGAGGCCTTTGAAAAAGTAATTTCAGTGTGGTTTGCTGCATAACAAAAAAAGAGCAAAATCTCTAGATGTGAGAGGTAATACTTTAACTTAATAAAAGTTATATTAAAAATATTTAAGGTTTTCTAGTCCACTATCTTTACCATCTGTGGATTCAGATATACCAGATGTTTGCATTTAATATATCATGTTATGCACAGGATTTGGTGCAGAAGAGAACAGATTCATTGTTTTTTTGTAAGAAAATTGTTGGTAACAAAGTTGTAGACTTTAAACTATTTTTTGAATCAACTTCCTCAGTAAAGTACAATCTCTCCATGGTCCGCAATTTAAATTACCGTGATAGCAGTGTTTGATTATGTCTTTACATTGTATTCTTGGCTGGCAAAGTCCTGTTATCAGGTTGGTGACTCTTCTGCTTAATTTCTATACTGCATTAATAATACCTGCTTTGTTAGGGAAGCCTTTTAGATCTTTCTGAAAGGGGCCTGCTGATATTCTGTGCAAGTACTGTATGGAATATGAATGTGAACATATGGATGATGCCTGTTAAATTTCACTGCAAGTCATCTGGAAGAGAAGACAACGTATGTTTGAGTAAACACAGAATTTGGTTGGCAGCTTACTGTCATTCCAAATCCTAGTCCGTCTGGTGTCTGGGAAGCAGAGAAAGAGGCACATCCCCTGCGCTCAGGAGAACACCTTCACCAAACAGTGTAGAATTATGCTTTGTGTGTTCCTCCAGATTGGTGAAAGACAGCTTGTTTGACATTCTGAGGGATAAAATAGCACCAGGAAGAGTTTACTTGAGCTGCTTTCATCTTTGCCAGCTTGCAATGTCATCGTGTATTTCTGGCGAACAAAGTTTGCACCAGTTCAGTTGACAGGTCCTCATGAATTTTAATATCTAAGCTCCATATTCATGTAAGTAGCATTAATGTTCCCTTAAGCCTTTTTATTCACAGGAAGAATATGAATATTTCAGAAATTACTTTCCTTATGCATGTTCATGTATCTTTGCTTATGTATGTGCTTATGCACAGGTATAGTGTTGCTTATAGACAAAATTTTTCCCAAAATTTTTAATTATTTTTGTTCTGACAAAAGCAAAAGCAAAGCAGAGGTACCAGTTTTGGGTCTCCTATATTCTAAGTGGATGATATTCCTTTTTTTTTTTTTTTTTTTTTTTTTTTAGGGCTTGGATTTATCCCAGTGTAGAAAAGACCAAAAATGTTTGTGGTTACACATACCAGGTCATATTCAATTCAGGTTACAAATTTGAGTGGTGATCCTCAGCTGAGATAAAATGGCAAAGCTCCAGTTCAGCAAAGAGAATGATCTGGGCCTTGCACATACTGAGAATGTATTATTTTCAAGAGGGAATGGTTTATACAGAGAAAGCAAAATATAGAAACTCATGAAACTGAAAGGTTTTGTCAATGAACTTTGACTACAGAAGCACAGTGGAAGATTGGATAAAACATCCATGGAGTAGAAGAGACATTAAAAAGCACTTAGTCTTTTCCCATATTATTTTGCATTTAAGAAAGCTGGCATATATTAACAGAATAATTAAAACTATACTCAGTTATTCAGGTAGCTTGATCATAGAATCATAGGGTCATGAGGCTGCCAAAGCCTTCTTTTCAAAGTGCTTCTTAGGTACCTTCTAAATAGATTAAAAAATCCACACCAAAACACTGACTTTGGGAAGTGTCTATTCAGCTGATTTTTACTGAATAAGAATCAGATAAGAACAAGTAATAAAAATCAGTGGTATGTATAAAGGGTCATTATCAGCTACTTAAAATACTATCAAGAATGACATACAGTATCATAAATCTACTGAATGAAAATTATGTAGACAAAAAAAGATTTCTAGGGTCAACACGCAGTAACTGTGTAGAGCACAATAGCGTGCTTGAGAATATTTTTAGAAAGAAGTTTCTTAGCCAGAATTGCAGCTTCGATAATTGTAAAATTGTTCATGAACTCAATAATTCCTTCATTGTGTAATTTTGTGTGGGGAAGATTCAGAAATGGAAGTTTCATAAAGCTCTCTGAAGGAGATGTTGGCCATCTCCTCCTTTTACTCAACAGCAGACTGAAGGAACTCCTATGTTTTCTCCACCTCCTGCTAGTGCAATAGGCTATGTTCTGATTGCAGGGAGGAGGTTATCGATCTCGACCAGTTTTCCAGTCAGCTTAACACAGGCTCTTTAAATATTCAATAAAATGGAGAGACAGACAATGAGAAATGCATTTGTAGCTTGAATGTTAGGCCACTCACACCATCTGTGAGACATCCATGTTCCATATGCATGGTAATTAACTTTGTCTTTATATGATGATAGCTCCTCCTCCTGTTCACTCCCATAGGGTTTGAAATCTGGTCAAAACTAAGCATGGCTTTTGGACGTCCTGGTTATGCCTACATTCAGATGCTGTGCAGCAGATTGACTAGTATTATTATTACTGTTATTATTGTTAGTCCTCCTCTTAATCTAGCTATTCATTCTTTCGAAACTACTTCAAGGACCTAAAACCAAATAGTTCCAAGTGAAATGATATGAAATGGTTTATTTCAACCAATCATCAGTGTCATTTTCAGATTCTCATCTTGATTAAAACACTAAAAAATGCCATTTAGAAAGCTGACTTGGAATCTCCTTTTTTTTTTTTTTTTTAAATATCAGTTTCATTAAAGACTTCTATATGTTAAATGTGGACATGGTTATAACAGTGGATTAAAGAAAAATATCAAAGACAAAGCAGTGAAGGAACTCTTCCATAAGTTAGTTTGCAGACATAGAAATGCTGAAATCAAGGCCTAGGATTCTATCACACAACCAAGAAAATATCTTAAACGGAAGATAAAAATCAGTTATAAAAACTGAAGTTAGATTTTATTTTTATGTGCCGGCTCTGAAGGACTGAGTCTGTTTTCTCATTAAAACCATACGTAAAGATTAAAAATGACCTGCTTCTACTGTATATTTATATACACCTCCTTCAGCCTCCACCCGTCCTGCAGCCATATTTTCTCTTCTAGCCATAGAGATATTATTGCAGGGAGTCTCTTAGGAAATGAAAGGTGATGAGACCACAGCTTTGAATGCATCCTAATAGGACCCATATCTTTAGAACTGGCCTACATGATTAAAACTTCTGGAAAGATAAGCCAATTGGAAAGGAATTTTCATAATTAACAGCTTGTTTTAGGGCAGAATGCTGTTGACCCTGCCATGCAATCGAAGTGAACCAGGTTCAGCTATTGTTTTGTAGTATTCCCGTAAAAGAAATAAAGATCTCAAAACTGGGTTCTTTACAAACACATTTGGATATTCAAATAAAGTGCTTAACTAAAATAAATTCCTGAGCAATTTGTGATTATGTCATATTTTCAATGAAATCTGTGATATAATTCTGAGCTCTGAATATGCAATCAAGGAAAAAAATCCATAGATACCCCTTTATGTTACTAACCTGGTTTTAAAATCTGAAGTATGAACAAAAGAATTATTGAAAAAGGTAGCTGAGGAAATAAAAAGTTCACAAATAGCTTTCTACACAAATAACATAAATGAACTTGAAGTTCAAACATAACCCAAGCTGTGTGCCAAGCTATAGGCTTGGTCTGAATGTGAATTTTTCCTGTTCTATTTTGTATCTTCCCAGCTGTCCCATTTATCTAAGCCTTCTTAGAGCTGACACATAGTGCACAGCTACTCAAATCTTTAATATAAAACCACTTAAAGCAAATGTTTCAGTGATATGATATCTCTCTCAATGTTGTTGTGTTTATAGATGTCTCCTATTTTATAATCAAAAGCTTAAAAAGAAGCTGGCATTTACTACAATAATATTCCAGAGAGTGTTGTAGATAGAGCTCACTCAAAGACAGGTTTTGTTCTCCAAATTCTGTACTTTGCAATAAGTCAGTATTTTTAAACATGTAAAGTTTTCCCATAACAGTAATTTTGGGAAAGAGAAGATTCTTCTTCGGTGTAATACGATATAGCTGTGGAGTTCCATGTTTTGTTTTGGTAAGGTCTTTTTTTTTTCTTTTTTTTTTCTTCCCTCTTTAAGATTCATCCATATTTTATCAAGCTGTCAGTAAAAGGAATCAAATGGAAATGGGATTAATGTAATAGATCTAAGTAAATCTTCCCAAATCAAACTGCACACAGGTTTTCAGGAGAGGTTGGGGCTAATCTTTATGGTTTTCAGCTTCCTTTGCAGTGTTGTGTGAGTGCTGGTCATTACATGTAGCAGTGGAATTCATGGTTAGATGCAAAAATGAAAAACAAGCACAAATGTCATGCAACAATAAATTCATCTCAATCTTTTGATTAAAGTTTGTCTAGTTCTGCAGAATATACAGGGGAGGCACTAAAAACAAAGTATAATGTGAAGATCCCATGTCTAACTTCACAGCCTTCTGCTGCTATTTACCCATTCTTCCTCATCCAGAGCAATGCATACGTACTCAGCAATTTTCAGTCATTTATGTTACTTTTCAGTCAAAATGATGTTTTTTCTCACTGGTGAACAAAGTAAGAAGGTAAGAAAAGAAGGAAACAGGCCTTAGGCTGTTTGGGTGCCATGCCTTTAAGAGACACAAGTATATGGCATTGACTGAGACGTTCTAATACATTGATAGCTATGGGCAGTTAGTATCCAATGTTGACAGAGAATGTAAAGTTCACCTTGGTGTTTTAAATTAGGTGTCTAGTCTGGTCACTTGGACTTTCTCAACAGTTACTTAGAGAATGACTGACACTTTTAGAAGGTGATTTATCCTTTCTGCCTTAGCTGGCTTTGTCACAATGTGCTCAACCATGCCCTGGAAGGATCTACCTGTCTTTGCTGACTAGATGAATAGGTTAGACTGGGTGTCTGTGTATGGAGAGATGCATGATATAGTATTGGAACTATTTTCAAAGCACTCAATATTGTAACATTTTCCTTAAATCAAGTAGGCAAGGATATTAATGAAACTGTGACACAGTCTCAATCATTCCGTTGTAAACACATACAGAATGGTCATATGTAAAAGAAGGCAAGAACAAAGAGTTTTGTTGGGGAAAAGAAAAAAAAAATCTCTGAAGGAGAATGAAGGTACAAGCAGAGCATGAACAGGATATTGAATATGAAGTGTTATGGACAGTTAGGCACTTTTTATTTTTTTTTTTGTACTGTCAACTTAGAAGTTCAGTATATGCTTTTAGTTTGAAGCTGCACAGATGAAAAATTCACTGATACTAGAAATAAAAGTACTGTTAGTGAAAGAAAAGTCATGAATGGTAGAAGATCAATAGTAGAACATTTATAGAAGTACATCTTTCTTCATTAGGGGACTTTGGTTAAGTAATAAATTGGGATAAATATTAAGCTGGAAAAATATAATTTGTAGTTCTACAAAGAGTTGGGAAAATTAAAAAAGTGACTTGTGTTAAAGAAGTGCAGAGGTCCTGTTTTCATCAAGAAAGTATGTCTTTTGAAAGGTGCATTTGAGGAAGAACTTGAGGATCGCTAGAATTTGGGAAGTAGTGAACAAACGTTAGGTCTTATGCCCCCTGAAAATTCTTTCATTCCACAGTGGACATTAAAAATGGGCCTATGAGCTCTACTTGTTCTACTACGAAGTGTGAAAGAAAATCACTCAACTGTGTGACCTTCGTTCCTAAGATTAGGGATAACAGTTTTAATTTCCTTCAAATTACCTCATGAAAATAGCCATTAAATATTGTGATCTGACTTTATGTATGCATTTGATAGGAAAGTTATTATCTGGAATATCATTCATCATTCTTGAAAAGAGTCCACCTTCATTACCTATCATTCTTTAAAGGAGTCCATCAGGTTTTTTAAAAAAAGCAACCCTAGCCTCTCAAGCACTGTTCTACTATGATGTTAAGGGAATCTAGAGGACTTCAAGAAACAGGGATTTCTTCTCCCTTTTATGTTCACTGCACTACCAGCTTGTAGGGCCATGCAGCATTAGGGCTGAATGTGAACACCAAAAATTCAGTTCCACCTGGATTCCTCCCTTTACCTGTTTATGATCAATCCCCTAAATATCTGATACTACATTTTTGACATTCCATATGACTCCTTAAAATGCCTTATATTAAGTTTTCCATAATCCTAAAAATCCCCTTCAGATATCACAACATAAGTTTGCTCTTTCCCATGAAGCCTTGTTTGTCCCTTCTTATCAGGCAAGGCTGAACCTCCACAGGACTTCGAGTGATCCCTTCTTGACCCATCAATCAGTGTCTTTTATCTGTTCTCTTTTGTTTTGTGAGAATATATCCATGTGGCTGTTGAATTTGTTATTCCCACTTTACCCCCTACCCTGCCCCTGCTTCTTTAATGTTGAATAGCCATTTACTAGACATCTTCACAAAACAAATGTCCTTACATTCCAGGTATCTTGTAAGTCATCTGTGCATTCCTGTAACTTCTACATCTACTTACCTTTCACATATCCTTTACTTTCTTATATCCTTTGCATTCATTTCACTTATGCTCTAAATAAGTAACAGACAGAAAATAGACCATTTGAAGAGCCTTCCTTCTGTTCCTGTTCCTCCTTTCCTGTCCCCCATTAGAGCATCAAGAATCAAAGACAAGATTATATCAGGTAGGACACAGAGTTTTGAAACACAGAACGGCTGAATCTTTTGCTCATGGAGATCTGTAAACATAAAATACTCATTTTAGTCCATTAAGCACATAAAATTTCACAGACATCAATTCTCATATTCTGACTGCTCAAAACCCTGCTGATATTTATGCAATAATATGAAGTACCTATGGTTACCAGGGCCATGAAAGGAAATAAATTACAATGTAGAGCCATGGTGCTCTAATAAGAGCCTTCTTGTTTGAGAAGGTTTTAATAATGAAAAGAGTGAAAAGAATAATTCATAACAGATCTAATAAAAAACAAAATCTTTTATATTTTTTTTTCCCCTTAAAATCTTAGAAAATGCGAGAAGACATTAGGGTGTTATTTTCTATCCAATGTACTGAGATTATCTTTGTTTATCTTGCATTTTTTTTCCTATTTTATTTTATTTATTTTATTTTATTTTATTATTTTATTTTATTTTAATTTTCTTCCCCATTTGTTATCTAAGAATCATCTGGAAACATGCTATTCTGTGCTTACTATTTGACAGAATTGCTCCTGTTTTTCATCGTTGTACACTTACAAAGAACTTCAGTTATTAATTCATTTATCAATCAATTTGTTTTCTTCTTGAGCTGAATGATAAAACTAAGCGTGTATTGTTTATACCCACTGTATATATATAAGCTCACTGTGAATAGACAATTAAGCTACTTTTGTGTAAACTAAGACTTAATGTCTTCAAAATATTTATCACCTTTACAGTTATTAAAAACTTACTTATGAAGATATTGCTGAAAACTTTGAAATTGGTTATAGTAATCTGCTTTCTCAGAAGATAGTTTTAATATGGGGCTTGGATTCCAAGAGACAAACAGTAAAGGACTAAAACTTTCCTGTTCTTCTATTTTAATTGTTCTGAGAACAAGGACAGAATGAAATCCAATAAAAAAATAAATAAATAAAATGGTTATTTCCCTCTCTTTTCCTCAGTCTTACTGTCTTTTCATATTTGTTCTTGGGAGTTACTTCTGTTATTTATTTATTTATTTATTTATTTTTACTTTGTGTCTTTTTAACCAATGGTCATTTCCTTTTTTTTTTTCTGAACTCAGTTCATATCACATATATCCCTTTCTTGGACACAATTTTTGAAAAAATATGAGTTCAAGATTTATGGATGTGGTAAAGGGTGGTTGCCTATGACAATAAAAATATCATTTTAATAACTGTATTTTCTCTCAAAATTCAAGGATTTTCCTGTGAAGACAGACTGTGTATGCAACACTTTTCTTTTACAATTTATCCTTGAAAATTTGGAAAATTATTACTCAATTCAACATTTTCCTCTTTTTTTCTCATGGACCTGTTTTCAATGGACCTGTTTGCATTTCCATTCTTCATACACATTAACCACTGTGAGAACTGTCTGACTCAAACTCAGTTAAAATTAAGTTGCTAACCAAATTTATGCTGTTTCCAACTTTGGGGGACTCCCTACAGACAGTAGAACTGTAGTTTATTTACAGGCAGAAAATCTGAATGCCCATTGTCATTGAAGGAGGATTTCTACTCAAATGTTTCTGAGTAAACAGGGACTTGAGTACTTCATCATTTCTTAATGGGAGAGGCCAATAGTACTAAGAAACAGAGTACTTAAATACTTTGGCAAATAAATTATAAATTCTGTAATATCCATGTACTGTAAACATGTGTGTTACAAGCCTGAAGTTTATGAATAATAACTTCATTCTGAAGTAATTAGAATTTTATGCCATTAACAGCAGGAAGTCTGTATAATTATATTTTAGAATGAAATATCTGGGAAAAGACATTTCTGTTCTTATGACAATTATGTTTATGATTAATGGTAGTAAAGACAACATGCAGTATAAATACAAAACAGCAAAAATTAACTTTATCCATCATGATAAACATTTCATAACATTTCATAATAACTTTCATAACTTTCAGAACAGTATGAAAGCTACAGCAAATCAATAGTCATAGGTAAAGAGCTTGATAATCCTGTTTTGTTTTATATTGGTATGTCCTCATATCTTTCCCTTACTTTTTGAGATATAAGGCTTCCAGTTTTTTCCTAAGAGACTCTCAACATGAAATATTAAGGGTATAAAATAAAGTTATATTGTGCAGACCAGTCAAGCACTTTGTTTTGTGGGAGTGCTAGAGCATTGTCTTGATGAGTTCAGTGAAGTCATTTAAACACATCTGTAGAACAACACAACTATTTGTGTTTTATTAAGGCAACAGTAATTAAAATCGATTCTCTTTTCTCTGGGCTAATAAGTACTGTTATGTCTTAATACAGAATCCTTATAAAGCAGATGAAACAGTTTTTGGAGTTGATCTGAATTTGCTTCTGGTTGCCTCCACACTCCCACTTCCAGGAAGAATTACTTGCTCATGTATGCCTTCATGCAAACTATATCCATGCCTGAGCAGCACCATGATGCTGTATCTGAGCTAAAACAACCTGTACTAACTGGCGATTTGGGGTGTTACAGTGAAAAGTCTCCTAAGTGGAGCCTGTCAGCAGGGCTAGTAGGACTGGACACTATCTAATTAGTTGCATTGTACCTGGGTGTGACTGAAGAATTCAGTCTCTGACAAAAGCCATCTCACAGCAGGCTGTAGGCCACATTGCAGTAATTGAACAGCAGTACCTTTCTGGAAAACAGCTCTGCTCTCTTCTCCTCTTGCCACCTGTATAGATAATTAAGGTGGAGGCAGACATCATGCTCTTCCCTCGTGTTTATACCTACATTGGCACTGTGGAGTATTTGTAAAGAGGAGTGGGTGCTGAGGTGAGTAGGAATGGATCTGCACAGCTAACTTAATCAGTGTAATTAAAGATAAACTGACTAATGTACTTAGGGGACTGTAAAGTAGAGGAAACTGACATTCCCATCAGTCAGAATATATTTGAAGTTTTAAAATGTCTGAAGAACTTTTATTTTTTATTTTTATTTTTATTTATATTTATTTATTTATTTTATACCACAGAAGACCTTTTTAAAATAGAAATTCTTGACAGGATGTCTTTATTGAATTGTTTTTCATCGTAAACCTTCACAGTGGTATTCATCATCTTAACATATTGCATTGATTTTACTTTTCTTCATTTATCTGGTTGATGCCCTTTATTGGTAATTTTACAGGCAGACTGGAATGTTCAGAGTGCCTGGGCAGGTTCTGGGTACTCGGTGTCATGAAAGAAATGGAACTCTGACATATCTGGTTCCTCTTCCAGCAACAGCTTTTGCTTATTTGCTTGATGAAGACTTTCCTGAAAGATATTGTCTCTCTCTCCTTCTCTTTTGCTGTAGCTCTTAATCTCTTCACAAACCTAACTATGAACACTTAGGCATTGCTCTGCTAGATCTGTGTATCTTTGTTAGCTAGTTTATCAGTCTGACATCTAAAAGAGACAGCAAATATACATGACCTCAGTCAATGAGTGAAAATTCTTTGGAAAGATGAAAATTCTCCCATAGGTTTTCCATGATAACTTCCAAATAAATGCATATATTTGGAAGCATTTGCAGTTATTTCATTGCACAGTGCCAAAGAGTGGAGAATGAAATTCAAATTTTCAAGTTTTTCACTCTCTTCTCTCTTGTGGAATTTATTATCAACATTTTTCTTGAGATTTATGGAGAAAATGTTTTGCAAACAGCTTCAGTAAAAAAGCCTAGATTGTACAGACCAGTCTTCTCAGGTCCCTCAGGTGTGCTCATCATGATAGGTCTGGTCCTTTACTTTACTCGTTACAGCTCTCTCTTTCTCTAACATTCTTTGTATTTTATTTATTTTATTTTAATTTTATTTTATTTTAATTTTATTTTATTTTATTTTATTTTATTTTATTTTTATTTTATTTATTTTATTTTATTTTATTTTAATTTTATTTTATTTTATTTTTCCAGCCAGCATATTCTTTGATTCATCGTCCCCTTGCAGAAATCTCAATTTCTCCTTATGTCCTCCCACTGCCACCTGAACAAGAGGCAACATGCACTGAGACAATACATGTGCTGATTAGTTGGCAGGGCACTCAAACAACAAAGGTGACTGCTATGTCTATACTGTAATTTTGAAATCATACTGCAGACTAATGGAGGACTTGTTCATTTTGTACCCTTCAGGACTCCCAGCTGCAGATTTTTATGAAAACTGTGAAAACTTAATACATTTGAAGCCTCAGTCTCTTTGTGAAACGTGATCATGATCAGTCAACTTGTGAAATGGGGAACTGATAAACAGCAGAAAGGAAAATAAACTGTGAAAAAAATAGAAGTATTATGCACATGAGATGAAGTCCTCTTCTACATTTATAATTGCTGATGATGTTTAGAGTAGCTCCAGTTCCAACTGAGCCTTTTGTTTTTTGAAACAAAGAGCTAAGGAGATTGATTGCAGGAAAGAAAAGGGTAAGCCCTCATAGGCAATCAGAAAAATCCTGCTGTTCAGTGAAGGTTTCTGCATTTTGAAGATGTTCAATAAATGGTGAATAGCCTTAAGTGTCTACACAGCAACTAGGCACTGTAAAAGGAAATAACTACTAATGAATATTTTGTAATTATTTTCTCAGTAATAGTGCTGGTTCGTTCTGTTTGTCAGTCATAACACCTTTTTGTAACACCTGCCACTCTAAGGTCTCTGTACTCAGCCAGCCAAGGAATGTATTCTTTGCCTGTGGGGGTTTTCCTTCGCTCACTCGCTGAAAAATGGCTGCACTTTCCCATGAATACTCACTTTCTGTTGTGTAGGAATGAATACGTGTTTCTAATATTTGCCTTTAAATAATTCCCCTTTGTTCATGCCACAGAGATGTAGAAGCAATGGTGTCTTTACTTTGCACACAGCACTGCCCCACTGTTTTTCAATTAAGCTTATCAGCAATAAAATAAGAAAAGAAACAGTGTGGTGCCTAATGAGACCATATATAAGAACCCAAATAGCTTCTTTAATAAAAACCTTTAGAGTTAAATAGAACTCCTTGCTTAAAAAAAAAAAAAAAAAAAAAGGCAATTTGAATGCAAATCCAGGTATTCTGACTTACATAAATGTTGATGATAGGGAGGTCAAGCCTCAAATCAGATGTGAGAGATGGTCAAAAGATCATCTCAAAGCCAATTTATGTATTTTTGCTGTCAGTGAAAAAGTAAGTTTAGATGGCCATGGACATTACCTACTGGAAACCCATGCAAGTCCTTAATGAATTCTGCATGTGCTGCCTTGACTAGAAAGATTTTCTTTTAACAGTAGCTTCTTCTATTTCACACACAGTGAATGATGTAACTGGTTTGTGTAATATTGAAGTGAATGCAATTTAGTATTTATTTTGCTATTTTAATGTCTTAGTGAATTATAAGTTTTTAAAATATACAATACTCTACAATAATGTTCTTATGCTTATTTTGTTTATTTAAGTAGCACCTTCAAAAGAGATGGTAACTTTTGGACTGATGGTAGTTTTAGATGTAGATAGAGCCTTATCTACATATGTGGTTAAGTGAATAGGATTGTACATAGGAATAACAAAGGTATCACCACCACCATGTAGAAAGTATAAATAAGAAGCTTGTAATCCTGTGCTTATATTATTATCACTCAGTCCCTGCTTATTCTTAGTAATTGTTTTCAGTGGGCTTTAGTATTAATGTCAGAAATAATACTGGACCACCAGTTTTATTCATCAGTCTCACATGGCAAGATATAATTACTTCCAGATCAATATTATGAAAGTTTTCTAGCTTTTCAGGTTTCTAGCACAGTCACTGTGTTTAAATTTTTATCTGTTTTCTGGTGATGACCTGCATGTGACTGACAGTTGACCTGAATAAGTCTCCCTGAACAGAAAGAAAGAAAATGATATAAAAAAACACATGAAAAGACAAAGGTAAATCTGAACTCTCAACAGATCAATATTGTTATGTGGTATTCTATTAACACAATAAATTCTTTGTAATGATAAGAATGTTAGAGCAACTACTATCTTAATAAATTAGCTGTCTTTTGAAATAAAGATTATGATAACAGTGAGGAGTAAGCATAAAGTCCTAAAATCACACCATCAAGAGAAGCAAGTAATCTTGCAACCTACACAAATTTAAATTTTCACAGTTCAGTTTTGGCCTAATGCCTACACACAATCCTGCTTCACTTCAGATTTTCACTTTAAAATTTGTAGCTTGCTGTCATATAAAAATAGGACAAAAATTCCTTGCTACAGTCTCACATGCATACTGTGTATTTAAAAATTCACTTTGGAGATATTTGTTCCTTGGGGTAAGTTATCAAAAGATTTTCAAGCCAACATCTTTTAATAGAGAGTGACTAATTTAAAAAAAAAGATAAAAGTTACTTAGTGGAAATGACTGCAGATAAGGTCTTAGAAAAGAATATTTGCAATTCAGTAAAATAAGTTATTCTTTATACCCATAACTTCAGGGTGTAAGCTTGTGGCCCTCCAAGCCATTCCCCCAGTTTCTTTTCTTTTCCCATTCTCTAAGCAAAAAACTTTCATAGAAACAGCTCCAATTATCATGCTTAAAACATTGTTTTTTTGTTTTTGTTTTTTTTTTTTTCATGACCAAATAATGAACAAGAATTGAACTATCAAGGAAAAAATCCCAAGGAGCCTGCTGTGATGGAGCCAAAATTGTGATTTTTTGCGTACAATTCTGCTTAGTGTTCAGTACAATATAGAAATTACATGTACAGAATTAGAAAAGCCCAATAGTCTAGAAATGCAGTGAGAATATATAATTGGGATCTTATGGTTACTGTAGTGTGAAAAACATTCCCAAATAAATGTAAACATTTCAGATGCTTTTTTTTTTTTTTTTTTTTTTTTGCAGAATTTTATATACAGAGTAAAAACAAAACACACACACACAAAACAAATGTTTAGAATGTATGGTAATATTTAGAAGAATTGTATTACAAACTATGGCACTATAAGCTGTTATGGAAATTACAGCTAAATTCTATATTCAGATATGTCTTTAGCCAACATCTACAAGAACTGTATACACATTACCAAATACAAGATAGGCATTGATTTTTTAAAACTTCATGTCTCTTCATCTGTCCCTACAATGCACCGTACACATCGTATTTTATGCCTGTTTATATAAACACACATACATACATATATATATATATTCACTGTGTGTAAATATATAAAAAGTAACAAAATGAAAAAGAAAATGTATGGATGTTATTCTGCAATAAATGTATATGCATGTATTCCTGGCTGTATCCTTGTGTTTAATGTTACCTTAATTTGAGTTGGAAATCTTGATGTCTTATCAAATCTTTAATATGATTTTTGAAGTCTTCCAGTAGGCAAGGACTTACTATGATCCCACCAGATCAGATTGTCTTGACTTTGTCCTAAGTGACCTTAAGAAAAGGAATCCCATAACAGAAAGCTCTTCTGAACCTGCCTTGAGGTGTGGAGAGCTGCCCACTGTTATTTTAACACCATGCTCAGGTGGACAGTGCTGCCTGTGGAAAGCAGTTAGTTGCTGTCCCTGAGGCTCTGCTTGCAGATTTGTTCTCTTCAGGGGCAACAAGGCTAGGCCTAAAGCAAATTCAGGGCACCCTCTGAGAGACAGTACAGAGATCTTTCTGTGCCATGGTGTATTTTCTGTTGTAAACCTACCATACAATATTCTGTATCTTCAAAAAGTCATAAAAATGGTTTTAAAGATGTCAAATTCACCTTCTCCAAGAAAAATGCCATAGGGATTGAAAGTTCTCTGTATTAATAGAGATTTGCTCTGGTTAGTTAATTCTTACAAAGTTCAAGGACAGTCAGATAAGCAAAGTAAAAAATACTGTTTTCTATACTGTATTCTTTGTGAAAGCCCTTTGATTTTCTGCTGTAAATATTTTAAGACAGTTCTCCCTTCCCAAATTATTTTTAACCTCAGCTGCTCCAAGAAATGTTCCTCCATGCCCAAATCATTGCAATGAAATTCCTTCCCTTCCTCAAGGCTATATAGTCTTTCTGCCAACCCTCTTCCTTATTTTCTTGTAGTTTTCTGCTCTTGCCTGTTCCATGCTTCCTTTCTTTCATCAGGCATTCCTTCGTGTTCTTACTTTTCCCACAAATGTCCATGGTCCATCACACATAATCAATCTGTGTGAACCCTCTTTTGTCTCCCCCAGCACCTCCCATAGCCACTTTTTCTGTAGTCGCATTCCATTTTGTTGTATTTCTTGGCTACTCCTTCGTGTTCCCTTCTTCCACCAGCACAATCAACTCCACAGCTCTCCCTCCTCCCCGTTACCTATGTTCTGTGGTTAAAAACAAAATACTGTTATACAGGAAGAAAAACAGACACTGAAAAAAAAATCAAAAAAAATCAGTCATAACAAAAGCCATTGGCAGAGCTAGAAAAATGGAAAGCACTCCTGTTGGCCAAAATATTTGCTATAAAAAGACATTTTAACTAATGTAATTTAAAAAATATTTTAATAACATAATTGTTAAAGTAGTAGTTACACATCTTTAAACTCTGTAAGCAGTAAACTAAAAGACAAGAGAAACTGAAATATCTTAAGGTCTTTCAGTGTTCTCAATGTCCAAAACTCTTACTGTATGTAATGAAAGTCCTTTTTCCTCAACTGTGCAATCAAAGGGATATAATATTGTACCGTATATTGCCCTGCTTTTATATGAACTGATATTCATGTTTTCCAGTTCACTAGAGTGCTTGCTCTTATCAATTTTCTAGGACTTTACTAGGTACTGCAGCTACTCGGTTCCTTGTAAAATATTTTAAATGTAGCAGAGGAGTTAATGAATATTCATATCCATTCGCCTACAATTCAGCTTGGATATCATGAGGCAGCTATTTGCTGTGTGTTCTTGTACAATGGAATGTCATCAATTACTGAAACCTTTTGCACACACAAGGGCATTTGTTGCAAATGAATTTAAATGTAAATTGTAATAGAGCATTTTTTTTATATTATTTATTTTTTCCTGCCTGTTACTTTTCCAACTCAGGACTTGAATGCTTGGAAGCTGTAACAAAAAAATGTTTCCCAAGTACTCCTGGAGACGTTGTTAAAATGAAGCATGCATGTATATTCATGAAGAAAATGAGAAAAGCCATTTTTATTCAGAGAAAAAAAAATATTTGAGACAATTTTCTGTCATCTCAAAGGACTCTTTTCCAAAGTACCTGTTCACAGTCAAATACCTGAGCCACTCACCTCCTTAACTCATAATTACTTCACCTCGGTGTCTGTGTTGTCTAAGTGCAAACCCTTTTCTATCCTTGCAGATATCAAATTATTTCCAAATTCAGGAAGTGCCACAGTCAGGACTTAAATACAGTATTTTTGAAACTATCAATTCAATCATTCTGTATACCATAAAATACCTTAAGGCAGCTGCATAATACAGAAAGCTGTCATGACATATATTCACTCCCGTTCTGTGCTGCTATGTAATAACCTGTTGTGCTCTCACATGGCACTCCAGTCCTTTCTGTAGGTAACTGCATCGTAGTGAGGGATGAAAACTGCTTTATTTACAAGGACAACCCTTCTCCTTTCATGCAAGCAAGTGCCCTTCTTAACATTCTGAAACACAGTCTCCTTATTAATTCCCTACAAAACGTAGCATTAAGGTGAACAAAGCTTTCTTCAGGCTGGGCTTTCCTATTTCAAGGCTGATGAAGTTAGGCTCACTCTTTAGTGAGTTCCAAAACCTGCACAGATGGACCACCTGTTTTGTGATCGATGCTTATTAAGGCTGGAGGAAAAGCCTGTTGATGTGTGCTGGCTTACTGGAAGTACATATCATGACTTTTGTCTTCCTAGTCTTTGATGCTGAGGATTTCATGACTTGGTTGCTGTTCTAGTATTTGTGTACAGTGTAGTAATGCATAAATACAAACAGAATACATTCACCTCAGTGATAGTTAAGCTGAGGGCATCTTTTCTTTTTGAGAAATGTCTCTTTTTCATGAGGAAGAGAATTCCAGAAGTCAACACGCAATTTGGAGCAGTCCTTCCCGCAGTGAAGGGTAAATTTAATTGCAGCCATTATGAAGATTTCCATCTTTTTCTCATGGTCATATTAATTATCTCTTTTATGTTTATTGATTTGTGAGATCATGTGGGAACATGCAGTTTAATTTCTGTAGATGAGTTTTGGGGAATATAGGGCCATAACATATTGTATCATGGTTTTATGAGAGGAAGCACAATTCTACAAGACTGTTTCTGACATGACCAGTATAAACTTATATTTTCAGATATAATCACAGACCAAGAAGAAAATGTTCAAGGTACAAATTTTGATAAATAACACTTTGACAGAGTTAAGTTGCCTAACTATATGTAGACATCTATTATCATTTGAGAGGGAGCCCTGCCTGACCTTCAGTTGCTTCTGAAGGATGTGGGAACATACATGGATGTGTCATTAGATCAGTCAGTTCTCTTTAAGTGTCTTGCACACCCTATGGAGTTTTAGTGTGCCTCTATATGCACATATTCAGAAAACTAAATCATGACTTTTCTTTTCAAAATATAACCAGTTACTTCACCAAAGCTTTGTCCTGCATTCTGGAGAATCTTTTCTCTATATGTATATATTTAAGTATACAACCTGACATGCAAAAATTAATTCCAAAAACACTTTTCCAGTTTTGAAATATCAGATATTGAAATGATTTGGAAATGGAATTTTATTTTTCCCCTTATTTTTCTGCTGGAAAAGTGACAAAAGAGAAGTTAAGAGGTCTGAGAAAATAACACATTCATTTGTAGCTGTTCATGTTGAAAGAGAAAACTTAAAAGGAATGGTAATTTTTCTCATTTGAAGCTGCCTTTTTTAGTCAGAAGTCAATATGAACTATTACTCTGAGGAAGGTGTCTAAGCAAACCTTAAAATTCTTCAGAAAGTATGAGCTAATTCAGTATTTAGTGATCTCACCCCGTCCAAGTTTGTTCTGAAATGTTTTGGCAACTCCCAGACAGAGTCAGACACTGATCTAAAACAGTAAATGACCTGAAACACTAATAGCTACCTCTGCAAAAGCATCAACTTTCCTTGTCATATCCCTGAAAAAAGGCTTAAACTGTGCTCTGCAAGGGCAATTTTACACCTTTTTCCTCTAGATGTATGATTTTAGGACTACTTTAACCTCATTTCACATGTTGAAAGTCATGAAGATTTCATGTTTCTTACTCAAGAAGAAGATCAAAAAAAAAGTGATTTAGAAAATGTTCCCTGAAACCGAAACTATTCAGAATAAAAACTGAACAGTCTTTTCATAGAATCATAGAATCATTAAGCTTGGAAAAGACCTCCAAGATCATCTGGTCCAATTGTCCACCCACCACAAATATTAGCCACCAAACCACGTCCCTAAGCACCAAGTCCAACCTTTCCTTAAACACTCCTAGGGACGGTGAGTCCACCATCTCTCTGGGCAACCCGTTCCAATGCCTAACCACTCCCTCTGAGAAGAAATTTCTCCCCATTTCCAACCCGAACCTCCCCTGGAGCAACTTGAGGCCATTCCCTTTTGTCCTATCGCTAGTTATCTGTGAGAAGAGGCCAACCCCCAGCTCACCACAACTTTAACTGGAGTTCTCCTTAATATGCTTCTGATTTTTTCCATTTTTTTAAAATCAAGATGTCTTTTTTTTTTTTTTCTTAATTACTCATATAGTAAAGAAATGGTATCTCTTTCTGATCAGAAATCAGGAGTGATCTTTTTATTCATTCTGATTTGGGTTAGAAAATAACACTTTTTAAAGGAAAAAACATTTGGACACAACAATAAAACTAGGATTCTCATTGTCACACTGCAAATTTTGACAGATTTTGTTT